>NC_134961.1:15951228-16656228 GCF_965638725.1 Aptenodytes patagonicus | reverse complement strand
TTATTCAAGTGACTAAAGGTAAAGCTAGTGTCTGACGTGGATTTTAGTATCTTTTGTGACTGGTGTGTGTTTTAGCTGACAAAAATCAGAAATGCTCTAAGGAAGCCCCTAAAATATGTGGTTTCTTCAACTGTCAGTGTAGTATTTTTGCCCGGTTTTCTTGCCTCCATCATTCTGAAACTTGACACAGGCTGTGGTTTTGCACACGTCCTTTTCCTTGTTGGTCTGGGTTTGCATTTGTATTCTGTTTCCCATTCTTGCTCTATTTTATTTCAGTGTAAGGGGAATTACAGTTTTTTTTGTCACATGCTCCAATGCACCAGTCTACTGGACTAGTTACATGAAGTCTAGCGGTGGTGACAGAAAAGATATGAATTTTCTCTTCTTTTTTTTTTTTTTAATTGCTTTCAGCTATATATAAATGACAAGTCCTTCTGTTAACAAGATGAATACTCTTGTGCACTGTCTGTCGCAAAACTACTGCTAGGAGATCTGTGCGTTTGTAATGCTCACAGACTTCTTGAAAACCAAGGGAAGGAATAAGAGCTTTTCTCTGTGTCTTTTCCTCCGTCTGTAGGCCATGCAGCAGCTGGATGTTGCTGCAGGTCCTGGTGCTCATGACGTGCTTGCAGAGCATGTAGCTGCAGCCAACTGCTAGTGAAAAAGCTTCACGCTCTATCCTTGGCTTCCTGATGAAATACCTCTTGCTAGTAAAAATAGTGTAATAAGAGAAATGCATGCTTATAAATCAGCAGTGCTTTAACAAAATATTGCTAAACCAGCAATATTTTGTTAATTTTCAGTTGTTTCAGTTTTTTTTTTTTCACTAGGAAGTTCCAGCATGTACCATAGCACAACCATTCTAGTGCCAGTGAAAGTAATGAATCACTAGTATTCAGGTGAGGAAGAAAGTGGTGGAATTCATAGTTTAAATGTCGGCCTATCAACCTAAAGATAGTTTAGAAAATATTTGATACCTTGCTGCTGAAAACAGCTTCATGTCTTTGTCGTCATATATCTGCCTAATTCTCCACAGAGAGCTTTGTGGTAGCTGTGTCCTCTTGGCACAGCAATGAATCTGGACTGCACAAGCTAGGCTGGCAAATTGATGTCGTTATGTTGTTACTATTATTTATGTTCCTAAGCTAAAAATGTGAGGGCTATGAGTTTTTAAACTCTAATATTTTAGAGAAACAGAAGAATTCCATTGAATGTTTATGGCAGACTGGCAGCAAACTTGGATATCCTAGCTTAATAAAAGTAGGGACCAAGGTCATTTCTGCAGGAACGCCTTCCGAAGTTAGTCTATCAGGATTTTGCAAAGCAGTCATCTAAACAGGTCTTTTGTTCAGCGTGCCTTGTTCTGTCAGCCTTCTGAGAATGTTTGTCCAAAGTTCTGTGAGATTCTGAATGGCCACAAATATTTGAGGCCCTAATCTTTCTTTGCACCTACTAGAATGGAAGTTCCCAACCTTTTGTGTTCCTAACCTCACTTGAGAAATTATGTTCTGGGGAAGCTGCCAGTAAGACCAGCAGCATTGTAGTGCATTACCTTGGGCTCTATGCCATGTCTCACCTGCAATGTTCATGCTGCGCTACTGAGGCTCATCATAGTGTTTGGGAAGCAATATGGTAGGTGATACTAGAAGTGTAGGCATGGAAGGATGCTGAAGGACTTTTACATATCAATGGAAGCACCGCTAGTTTCTGAGGTGAGGAAACAGGGAAAAGATTTGATCACACAGTTTTAAAAACAAGCTCTGGGGAAAAAAAACCAAACAACTCCACAATCTAAAAGATAGACCTTTTATGTTCAAAACATCTTCCATAATATCACACCTTTACTTCCCACAGGAAGTCACTTTCATAATAGACATAAAAGTTTTTACATTAAGAGCTGTAAACCTTGGCAGAATTACTTAGGAAATCCTGTGTGAGTGTGTATGCACGACAAAAGACACAATGTTGGTAACCAAAGTCTCCTTTTGTTTTCTTCACTCCTTTGGGTGAATTCTAGGATTCACCCAAAGTAAGTTCCTGCAGAATTTTGCTTTGCAAAATGTAATAAAGTTAGGGGATAGGCTGGTAATTAGATATTCACTGAGGGCAGCATTCTCTAATGCTCATGGACATTGCTGCAAAGTCCCTATTGATTTCAGTAGATAATGTATTATGAATGAACTGTACTTCCTTGAAAATTCCTTTCATGTTGCCTGGGATGTTGGCTCTATCTTCGAGCTCTGGTTTTCCAGTCAGCTAGTGTCTTTGGCCTCTCTGGCCATAAACTGGATTCAATACCAGAATTTTTGTTTGGGATTTCTTCTATCCAGGCTGAATAGCTTTGACGTACTGCTGGTTGAGCAATTTTTCATAGACTGGAAAGTCTATTTAACAAACTTCCCTACTTTCCGATTGTAGTGACTCAAGCCTGTATAGTATATAGGCATCAGCATTTCACTACTTTGCTTCACAGATGAATGTATGTATTCAACTGCACAACTTCCCTTCCTGTTCTAAGGATTCTCTTTAACCGACAGACACACAGCTTAGGTAGAGAAGAGTGATGTTTCATAGCAGCTGTATCTCTTTTTAAGGATCGTCGTGGTAGTCTTCCTCTCAAAGTCCAAAGGAAAAGACATGCCGTAGCAACAGAAAGTGCTAAACAATAGCAACATAAGAAGCAACAAATAGTAAAAATGTACAGCCTGGCTTAGTTCTCTTTTTCACACACATTGTTTGTGCTATGATACATTTTAAAGAGGAAAGTTAGTTAAAAAGGAGAACTCATGCTTTTGATTTCTCTGCATTGAGAGGAAGTATCACTTCTAAGTAAATATGATGCTGCCCAAAGTCTACAGCTAATTTTGAAATCCAAATAATCTTAGTAAAATCTTAGCAAGTCATTTCACTGTTTTTCCTAGGGACAGTGAAGCAGCTGAAAGCGTACCAATGTAGGCCAGCTTACGTCCTTCAGCACCTGGCATCTGGGTATGTCACGAGCCTTCGATTTTATCTAGTGTCAAGATAGTAAGAAATTTTTTTTATTTATATAAATGCAAAAACAAAAGCAGAAATAGAAATCACATTTAATTATTTTCTCAAAATTGCAAATTTGGACTGTAGCACCACTAGAACTTTAATCAAGTTTTCAAGGCTTAAGCCACTGTAGTCCCCCTTCCCTTATTTTGGCCTTAGCTACAAGATAATCAGTTTTGAGGTCAAAGGCAGAGTACTTCTAGCACATTATTGCTTGATATCTTTGCCTATAGTCCAGCAAAAGCCAGGGACAGCTGTATAGAAACCACACTTCCTCCCAGATGATGATCTTGCAGATCTTTTTGGAAAACTCCTCAGGAATCCTTAAAACATGTGGGAAGAGTAAAATGGGAATTAACTTGAAATCTTTATATCTTAACACCTATGCAAAGGCAATCACACTTTTGATCTGTCTCAAATCTAGACATAATAGAAGAAACAATATCGTCTTCGGGTTGAAAAGCCTATAATCTCCTATTCACGGTGAACTTTGCCTGGGCACATTTGCAGATGGAAATCTCTTAAGGTGTGAAACACTTGCAGAAAATCAGCTTTTTTCATGCTTAAGTGGCAATCATGATGACGTATCACAAGGTATTTGCCCACTTGCTTGTCTGCTTCTGGAGGGAACTATCCTATGGAGGGGAGTTCTTTGCCCACAAAAAGAAATCTATCATTCCCACATTATTACATCCCCTCACAGTCAAACACACTTATGCCCTGGAGCACTGAGCAAGGGTTTCCGTATCTGGCTTTTGCAGAGCTACGGTGCAGCAGGTCAATGACTTGCAGAGAATGGCTGAGGATTACACTTTAAATTGAGTTTCTTCTTTAAATACACAACTTCTCTTGTGGCTTGAACTCTCCACCTCCCATCAAGAAGGAGACTTCTTAGTCAGAACTGCTGCCTAGGGGAGCCTTGAATGTGACTGATGATGCTGAGAAAGGTTTCTGAAAACCTCCCTGGCCAAATAATGGAGACAATACTTTTTTTTTTCCCCTCAGTTTACCAAGTTCACAGTTTACCAAGCTGTGATAAACTCCTTCAGATTTGCTATGATAGCAAGCGGTTCCCAACTTTCTGCAAGGCAAACCCCTAGCTGCCTTCGGCATGTGTTCTGCTCCACAAGATGGTAAAGTACAAGTGGAGGCATTTTATTCAATGCAGTTTTATGTTGATAAAACTAAGGGAAACAGTCCTTTTCACGTAATACCCCAGGAGCGATGCTACTCCAGATGAGTTGGAGCTTATTCCTACTCATACTTCAACAAAACTAATGTCGTCTCTTCTGGTTTGAATCAATGTAGGTAGCAACTTTGAAGGAAAATAAATTTAAAAGACAAATTCTGAGTGAGATAAGAATATGCATGAAAGATCTAAAGGATTTACTTTTCCATAAGGAAAATAAATGAATCTGCTTTTCTCAGTTGCCATTTATATAGTTAGAGTAAAACTTGTTACCTACCTGCACTGCAAGTCAAAATCATACCATTAGATAATGAGATTTTCCCAGTGTTTCACATGCACTTCCTGATATTGAACATAAACATGAATATTCAGAAAAAGCAGCAAATTCATAGTATTCTACAAAGATATTTTGGCTCTTAACCGGAATTTTCAGTAGTGTACTTAAAAGTTTTATAAGGTTTTAGCAAGTTCCTCTCAGTGCATTGTTTCTTACTAGGTGGAATTATTGCTCCACTTTCAAATGTGTTCAATGGTGAAAAGAAATCATGGCAATATTCTAGGTAGTAAAACCTAGTAGCAAATACAGAGAAAAATATTTAGATATATTTGAATATTTATCCCATACTCAGCCTACAGGCTTGTTTAGGCAACCATGTAGCAGACTGGATTTTAAAGATCCTGTCTGTAAGCCCCCAGACAGCCCTAGAAATTTTGCCCCAGTATTTATTTCAAGGCTGTAGGTTCTGCTATAGCAATCAGAATAACAGTACAACAGAAGAGCAAGAAATGACTCAAGAAGGCAATATTAAAAAAGACTTCTTAATAGTTTTGAGCTGAGTTGAGGGCTCAGGTTGTAGTAGGTTTGGAGCTGTATTTTGACGTGTTTGGTGGTATGGAAGATTTGCTACTTATTTAAACTGGGGACTTGAGAACTCTTCTGGTCAAGGAATTTAGCTTAAAGTTTCTGCCCCTTGGAATATAAGTATGTTAACTTTGAATAAGAATATATGGAAGTCACGCCCAACTTGTTTCCTAGTTATTTTTCTTCCTAATAACTTCAGATATGGCAGAAACCAGAGCCCGATTTGGGATAATTTTTTACCCCAGAGTTTTTACCCTGGTTCTACCCCATTTGACTTTCATGCAAGCAGAATTTATTCACAACCTAATCTCTAATCTTACATTAGAGTCTCCAAGTTTTAAACCTATCCCTCTTGCAGAAGATGTGGTTTGTGCTGAAGCTTTTGGTACTGTTCTGATTCAGCAATGACCTCGTTGGGCCCACTAATGGGCCCACACTCCACCTGGGCCAGGAGAGAAAGATCCACCTATAGCAGTCCTTCTTTAATGGGATAAATATTTTTTTAAATTGGTTTTTCAGGTGACCATGCTGCTGATTGAAAAATTGTGTTTTATGAATGGTTGGAAGAATTGTGCTGTTGTGTCATTTGTTCAAGAAGTTTTTTGTTGTTGCAAATGTTATTTAAAGGCTTAATCAAATGAGGAAATACCTCTGCTATTGTAGGCCAAATTCTCTCAACTTTTTTTTTTTTTCACTTCAGCTTTTTGATGCTGACTGAGTGGATTTTTTTTATTTTATTGAAACAGTTCAGATTTTGCTCAGACCCCCTTCAAACATCTTCAGATGCAGGTATGAATCTCTTTAAGGAGATCCTGCCTAGAGTAAGGAAGATTCTTTCAACTGCTACAGCTTCTGATGACCACGCATTGCTTAACCTCATGCTGAAAGAAGATGTGATATCCAAGGAGTACCATCAAGCCTTGCTCCACGAAAAAGACAGAGAGGACCTCGCAAGGAAGATATCTCTGACATTTGTGGAAAAATGGGACCTGTACTTGAACACTTTGGTTCCCCTCTGTTGTTTAAACCTCTATGGCAGTAAGCCTCAAAATATGACAGATAATGAGCCAACAGGAAGCAAGTACGTTTCTGGTAAATCAGCTTTTATTTCTTTTTTACTTTGTTAAAGATTACTTTTGTTTATTGCATTTTGACATTGCATTGTGACATAGTGCAAAGTACATCAGTGGAGAGCAGGTGGGGAAGAGAAGAGAGCAGAATGTAATGCAAGAGCAGCTAAAAAGAGATCCACCCATTCAGGGTAGCTACCGGATAACCATTTTGATAGCCAGGCCATAATAAAACTTGTTCTTTGCCACCTGTTGTAGAACCAGAAAAGAGACCATAATAAGGTCAGTTTTTCTCACCTGACATACCAACCATTGATAGTCTGAGTAGCATTTGTTCATGGCACATGCTGGCAACTCACGTAGGGAAATCTCTTATCTTTTTCAATCATATATGGGAGGAATGCTCTCCACTTTGAATTCCAGATGTCTATAAGCAACAAAATTGCACTGTCTACAACAGACAGCTGCAGATTTAAGGAGGGGAAGTACTTAATGACTTATGAAGCTGGATTCAAGAGCTTTGAGGTTTTTAGCAGGCAGCAGGAGAGATAAAAATGCAGACACCTTATAATTCTGAGGCAGTAAACTCACTTTTTAGTCTGACCCACCAGAGGATTTATGTATATGTTGGAGAACAGGGATAGCTCTGGGACAATCTTAACGTTGTCCATCCGCTGTAAAATGACAGAATCCCAGCTTAAATTATAGCATTCAGAACTACTTTTACAAAACCAAGCAACTGTAAAAGGAGAGTAAAAGAATACTTAGTAGAATATTGGGGTAGTCCTGTAAAACTGATGGAAGGATCCTGAGTGCAACATAGTGAGGGGTATAAATTTTTTCCTCTCCTAAAATACAGTATTGGACATCACTTCTTAAGGCATGGATGAAAGTACAAGAGGAAATGCTGGGGAGAAAAATTAAGGTCGTTCATGAGAGGGCAAAATACTGACCCGGAAGATTTTAGCTCTGTTACTACGCACATTCAAATTAATGCCAAGAATTCATATTTTAAATGTAGAATATCATAGCAAGTGGCCTAGTGTCACTTATGCTGGGACTGTATATAGTCTGGTTTCTACTTTTAAATAAATCCCTGAAGTGCTTGAAAAGATACCTGCTCCTTCTCATTTTTGTAATGGTAGCACCTAAAATCTCCATTCAGAGATCTCGATCCTGTTATGCCTGGCTCTGTATCTCTGTCACAAAGCCTGCATTTATTTGAGACATGACAGAGGAAAGCTGAAGTGCATCAGAAGAAGCATTAGTCTTCATCCATCACACGTTCAACCACTGTCACTGTCCTCTAGATTTTGTAGTAGAGACAGGCTTAAAAAAAGTGGTTTCAAAGACTCACCAGGAAATACTCAAATTGTATTGGAGACTTCAGCTTCCTTTGAAGAAAATTCTTTTCTGACTTTCTTTTTGAAATTTGTTAATTTTTCAGCCTTATATTCAATCATTGTCTCACTCTGAAGAAGCCTTGCAAAGAAAACTCGGGTCAGGAACAGATAGATATCAGCAGGTTTCTCACTAACTACTTAATAGTTTTGCAACTATTCTACCACAAAACAGATCTTTACACTTTCTAGACAAAAAAGTCCCAGCTTTCCCCCTCTTGCAAAGTGCACTATTGACATCCATTTTGCAGTGGTTCCGATACTAATCAATGTGTTCTGTTCCCTCCTTTTGCAGTAGGGCAGCATATCAGCAAACATTGAAGCAAAGAAGCTGATGGTCACTTGAGAAGCTCAGGCAGTTCTCGGCTGTCTCACAGCCTCTTGTTTTCCAGTCTGCTTTTCCCTCTGTCTCTAAGACCATCTTTATAGACTAGTCCACTAGATGAACCAGTAATCTGATTTGCTTTAGCAATTCCTTTCTGCTGTTTCTAAGCAGCTATGGGTGTTATACAGAAAGCGGACAACCAGTCTTTGCTGCAGTTATGAACTGGAATCACAGTGAACAGCTGAACTCTTTTGTTCCCCAAACTTTCATTCTTGAAGTATATAGATCGCCTCATGGGATTGCAGCCTCAGAAGCTGATAAAGAAATCTGCCTGCAGGGCTGGTAAAGGACCTTATAACTTGTGGGGTTGTGCTGCACATTAGAATAAGTAACAAATAACCCTCTTAAATTTTGTAGGGATTTCTCATGCAGTGATTGTATTATCGTCTCCTATCAAAATAGAGCACTAAAATACAGAATCTGTATTTGTGCAGCCTTTCATTATTTTCTGTTCTGAATGCTGTTATACCATTTCTTCTAATGTGCATAGAGGAATTCCAAGAACACAGCTGCCTGGCTGGTTAGAAAGCCTGGAGAGGCTAGTGCTCTGCATCACAGGCTCGGCCCCATATCTCCGTCAGTACTGGGAACAGATCAGCTGTTCCCAGGAATGAAACAGCTTTCTCTCTTCTCAGTGAGCGTGTTCCGTAGAACCTGGTGGAAGTGGATCTCCTCTGCAAAGGGAAAAGACAGATCAGCAGCTGCTTTGCTTATAGGACCTGCTGCCTTGTGCAAAAGCCATTTGTTACTGAGCAGCTGATTAAAAACTTGCCTTACTGAAGCAGCAAGTCCTGGATGTTGTTGACTTCATCAGATCCCACTTCCTTCCTTTCCCCTTCAGACTCTGGTGGAAATTTTATTATAAGCTATAGCCAATGGAATAATACTATAAAAAGTATTTGCTCACTTGAGAATATATTCTCTTTCATAATTAATTTCTAATTTGTGTAGGTCTATGCATGATAAAAAAATAGAAAAATAGGCCAATAAGCTTGCAGAGCCACACAGAAGCAGCTATAGGCATCGTGACAGGAATGCCCACAAATGAAGTTGGTTTTCAAGATTGTTTGTCTTACACCAGGTAGGCGCTGGCAGGGTAAGTGATGATTAGATGAACAAACCCTGAACACCATGTGTAAGCCAGACAAGATTTACAAGCTCCTGTTTTGTAGAACATCCTACTTGTCATTTTGGGCCAATGGCAAGAGATACTTGCACAAGATAGCAAACTAATTTTGTATTGGTAGAGCCTGTGAATGTGTGAAAGAAATACTTTCACTTCCATTACACCAAATGGAGCTGCGAGGTAAGAGTGTCTGCATGCTTCATGCTTTATTCTTACTGATGGACTGTTTAACAGCATGACTTTGGGACAGATCTGAACTGGAATAAAAAGGAGAGGAAGAATTCTGGGGAGCACCAGAAATGGTTACCGGCAGCTCCTGTCCATTTTCGGTTTTCAACCGAAAAAATCAATCTGTTCCTAACTAATGACAAGTGCAAGCTCTTCTTAGCGGTGACAAGTGAGAGGTAAAGGTAACAGTGCTTATTATACAGGGGTTGCTAGAAGGGAGGTTCCTCTTAATTTTCCTCTTGTGAATTCCCCCTGATCCCTTAACTTTTCTGCAGTGACTGATCTGGCTCATTTCCTCCTTGCTGGTGTGACTTTCTATACGGGCAGTAATAGTAGCCCTCCTTGTTTTTTGATACTGAATCCAGAGTGAAAGAACAGGAACTGTCCAGCTTCCTAAGGTCAGTTTTTCCTCAACTCTTGAATGCAGTGCTTTTGTCATGGTAAATTCATCTTACCTTACCTTTTGTAGATATTGGTAACTACAGCGTTGTATTGCTTGAAATATTAGTAGGATGAAGTCTGAATGTGGGTGAACTTTTGGAGACCTTTTAGTGATTTTGTTTTGTGGCTAGCTGTTACTTGCTCAAAAGGTTGCTGTAGTTTGTTTCAGACTTTGTTAAGAACGTAGTTGTTTTTTGTATAAATGTCGCTCCTGTAGAAAGTGAAACTGAAGATCATTGGAAGGAACTGGCTTATTTCCAGGGGTTTTTTTACAGGTCTGGCAAGACAACCTAGAGCTTTACTTTCCCATTTAGGAGGGCTGAGATTCTGTCTTGAAGAAAGTCTCTGAGTGCAAATGTACTTTTTCTGCCAAAAAAGCTTATAGGCAAGGTGGCTGCTGTGCCGTTTTATTTCATCTTTCTGCTGGGATGGGAGAGCTGGGCACAGCCATGACACACGAGGCTATACTGGATATGAAAAGGCAAATTCTGCTCTCACATCACAACTCTGACACCTGCAGCAGAGTACGTTATTAGTCTCCCTGAAGTTGGCTGTCTCCAGCACAAGGCTAGTAACATTTCTTTTATCTCTTGTGTTGGTCACTATACAGCTAAGTTCATTGAAAGGCAGAAGCTCTTTTTACCTGTTATTGATACTTTTTCTAACTTCTTTAAACTCATCTCTAAGGGAGACAAAGGAGAATGTGGCAGGATATAGAGCAGCTTTTTTCCAGCATCATCTCTGTTCTTCTTCCTTTTTAGACTATAAAGCCCATGGAAAGTAACACACCACTCCATCGGCAAGATAAAGTAGTATCTTTTGTTAAATCAGGTAATACAACAGGAAAAGTTAAACCGGCTTTCAGATGTATAAGCCTTTAATAGATCTGAAATAAAAACTAAAACCTTCAAAGCTAAATATAAATTGAGCACCATTACTTGCAGTTTATGAATAATCAGGCCATCTCTGAAAGGAAAATCTGTTTGGTACCTGTGGAGCAGAGGAATTGTTAGTGGTGGATCTGGGGAGAGGTGTTGCAAGAAAGTAACATTTCTTCAGCAATCTTTGTGTTTAATTTTTCAACCTCCTGTCTTCACAGCAGTCCTGCTCTCTTATTTTTCTGTAACCTAAGACTTGGAGCTGTAATGTTATGTCATCCTCTGGTTAAGAAATGTGTGATTTGCATGGCACTACTAATCTTTTCTATGAACTATCCTCAGCTTCCTAAACTGCTACAAAAATTAAATTGCGGGGGGGAGGGGGGCTGTTCCTCTGTTCCTGACGTGACTTTACATATTTTCATTTTCTTAACCTCTATACTCATGTGGGAGATTATTTTATTACCTGTCAGTTCAGATGTCAACAGAGTTTTGGGAAGGAAACCCTCGTAACAAATCTCCTCAGAAGCATCCACCTTATTTTTGGAGTAAATGTTACATTATTGTCTGTATAATCCTTCTCCGTTCTCTTAGATATCATTTGATTTTAGTTAGTGGCAGACTGCATTGCCTGGAGTCTTTAACATGTTTAGCCTTTAAAATATAAGACATGGTTAAATCAAATTATTGGGGTAAAATGGTAAATCACAACAACCTCCCTTATCTTTAGAAATCTAAAATGTCCCATCTTAAGGCCTGTATGTGATTTAAGTGAACACCTACTCCTTCTTTAACTACATTCTTTGTCCTGGTATGGTGATGTTCACTATTTCTTTTACTACTTTTCCAGCATTTTTAATTCATATGGTATCACTTGGACTCTACAACAGCACTGAAAAAAACCATTGAGAGTCTTAGAAGTTGTCGTGGTTTAGGTTGAAAGGGACCTCTAAAGGTCATCTAGTCCAACCCCCCTGCCATGGGCAGGGACATCTTCAACTAGATCAGGTTGCTCAGAGCCCCATCCAGCCTGACCTGGAATGTTTCCAGGGATGGGGCATCCACCACCTCTCTGGGCAACCTGGGCCAGTGCCTCACCACCCTCAGCGTAAAAAACTTCTTCCTTAGATCTAGTCTCAATCTGCCCCCCTTTAGTTTAAAGCCATTCCCCCTTGTCCTGTCCCAACAAGCCCTGCTGAAAAGTTTGCCGCCATCTTTTTTATAAGCCCCCTTTAAGTACTGACAGGCTGCAATAAGGTCTCCCCGAAGCCTTCTCTTCTCCAGGCTGAACAACCCCAATTCTCTCAGCCTTTCTTCATAGCAGACACGTTCCATCCCCCTGATCATCTTCGTGGCCTTCTTCTGGACCTACTCCAACAGGTCCATGTCTTTCTTATGCTGAGGGCTCCAGAGCTGGACGCAGTACTCCAGGTGGGGTCTCACCAGAGCAGAGCAGAGGGGCAGAATCACCTCCCTCGACCTGCTGGCCACGCTTCTTTGGATGCAGCCCAGGATACGACTGGCCTTCTGGGCTGTGAGCACACATTGCTGGCTCATGTCCAGCTTTTCATCCACCAGTACCCCCGAGTCCTTCTCGGCAGGGCTGCTCTCAATCCCTTCATCCCCCAGCCTGTATTCATAGCAGGGTTTGCCCCGACCCAGGTGCAGGACCTTGCACTTGGCCTTGTTAAACCTCATGAGGTTCACACAGGCCCACTTCTGGAGCTTGTCCAGGTCCCTCTGGATGGCATCCTGTCCCTCTAGCATGTCAGCCACACCACTCAGCCTGGTGTCATCTGCAAACTGGCTGAGGGTGCACTCAATCCCACTATGTCATTGATGAAGATATTAAACAGTACCAGTCCCAACACGGACCCCTGTGGGAGGCCACTTGTCACCAATCTCCATCTGGACATTGAGCCATTGACCACTACCCTCTGGATGCAACCATCTAACCAATTCCTCACCCACCGGACAGTCCACCCATCAAATCCATACCTCTCCAGTTTAGAGAGAAGGATGTTGTGGGGGACCGTGTCAAAGGCCTTAGAGAGGTCCAGAGAGACAACACGTGTTGCCCTTCCTGTGTCCACTGATGTAGTCACTCCATCATAGAAGGCCACTAGGTCAGTCAGGCAGGACTTGCCCTTGTTGAAGCCATGCTGGCTGTCTCAAATCACCTCCCTGTCCTCCATGTGCCTTAGCATAGCTTCCAGGAGGATCTGTTCCATGATCTTCCCAGGCACGGAGGTGAGACTGACTGGCCTGTAGTTCCCCGGGTCTTCCTCTTTTCCCTTTTTAAAAATGGGGGTTATGTTTCCCCTTTTCCAGTCAGTGGGAACTTCACTGGACTGCCACCACTTCTTAAATACGATGGATAGTGGCTTAGCAACTTCATCTGCCAGTTCCTTCAGGACCTGCGGATGTATCTCATCGGGTCCCATGGACTTGTGCACCTTCAGGTGCCTTAGATGGTCTCGAACCTGATGTTCCCCCACAGTGGGCGGCTCTTCATTCTCCCAGTCCCCGCCTTTGCCTTCTGCGGCTTGGGCAGTGAGGCTTGAGCGCTTGCCGGTGAAGACCAAGGCAAAAAAGTCATTGAGTACCTCCGCCTTCTTCATGTCCCAGGTAACCAGGTCTCCCATTTCCTTCTGGAGAGGGCCCATGTTTTCCCTTGTCTTCCTTTTATCCCCGATGTACCTATAGAATCTTTTCTTGTTGCCCTTGATGTCCCTGGCCAGATTGAATTCTATCAGGGCTTTAGCTTTCCTAACCCGGTCCCTGGCTGCTTGGACAATTTCTTTGTATTCCTCCCAGGCCACCTGTCCTTGCTTCCACCCTCTGTAGGCTTCCTTTTTGTGTTTGAGTTTGTCCAGGAGCTCCTTGTTCATCCATGCAGGTCTCCTGGTGTTTCTGCCTGACTTCTTCTTTGTTGGGATGCATCGCTCCTGAGCCTGAAGGAGGTGATCCTTGAATATTACCCAGCTTTCTTGGGCCCCTCTTCCCTCCAGGGCTTTGTCCCATGGCACTCTACCAAGCAGATCCCTGAAGAGGCCAAAGTCTGCTCTCCTGAAGTCCAGGGCAGTGAGCTTGCTGTGCGCCCTCCTCGCTGCCCTAAGGATCTTGAACTCCACCATTTCGTGGTCACTGCAGCCCAGGCTATTCTTGAGCTTCACACTCCCCACCAGCCTCTCCTTGTTGGTGAGAACAAGGTCCAGCATAGCACCTGTCCTTGTTGGCTCCTCTACCACTTGGAGAAGGAAGTTATCATTGACGCATTCCAGGAACCTCCCGGATTGCTTATGCCCTGCTGTGTTGTCCCTCCACCAGATATCGGGGTGGTTGAGGTCCCCCATGAGGACCAGGGCTTGTGAGCGTGAGGCTGCTCCTATCTGTCTATAGAGGGCCTCATCTACTCGGTCTTCCTGGTCAGGTGGCCTGTAGCAGACCCCCACCGTAATGTCACCTATGTGATATAATGTCACCTAATGACATGTAATGTCATCATTTAAAGATTTAAAGAAAAAAATCTGTCTTAACCAGTGTCCAAACCACAAAGGATTGAACTTTCTGAATGGCATGGAAATACACTCAGAACTAGGACCTGTCTTCCTCCTGCCCAGCACGTGCACTTTGTCCATGCAGGCCTGCCACAAAGGAGGGCGCAGGCATCCCTGGGGACTTCAGTACTTTGTCTTGCAGGTTGGTGCGGGGTCTGTCTTCCTCCCGCTGAGCGCTGGCTCTAGTGTTCACAGCCCTAACACAGAAATTATTATGAAATTTTTTAGTCCTCTGATGTGAAAATGTGCCGAACGCCCATTTTGGCAGCACTGTATGGGACCCCAAAGGGAATGTGTTATCAGTAAACTAAGTTAAAATCATGTATGAAACAACAGAGAAAGTGCTGAGCAGTATAGAGCTTATTCATATTTTGTCTCAGACAGGGGACTGCTGGGGTGCTGTGAGAAAAAAGGGGAAGCCCTGGGAAAGGACTTGCTGTTGTAAACAGGCTTGGTAACGTCTGGTTTCGTTTTGTGTGCTCCAGTTACAACACGCAGCAAAACGCTTGCTGTCCTTGAGGTATAATTCTCCTTGCCTCTGGCGCTCTTGGTGTAGAAATTTTCACCTTTCAAAAACTCACTTCTTTTTTCCTGCACCCTTGGACAGAGTGCTTTCCATGGTGGCACCGTGATTTTAATGCAGCAAAGCACAGCTGCTATTAAGAATTTTTTGGTTCAGCTACAGAAAGAAATTGCAGCATCCCAAATCCAGTTTAGTCAGTACAAAGACAGCTATGTATAGATTTGTGTCAAAACCAAAGTAATGAAGAAGAGGGTAAGCCAAGGGCCATTCAGACTGGTGAAACAAAAAAGACAAGTTATCAAGTTTTTCATTCTTGAAAGAGTGGCAATCTTCATTCTTCCCAGGGTAGAAGGCTATGTTTCTCTCACTCCTGTGCTCCTGGGTTATAGCACCTTTTACGTTCTAATTTTCAGCTCTCTAGCTGGACTTGGCACTGGCAAAACTTCCTCTTGACTGCTTCCTGACTTCCTGACCGTTGTAGCTGAAAACATTTTGCATTACTTATGTGTTTATCCACAGGGAAATGCTATTGAAAGAAAGGCTTAAAATAACAAAAGCTCTTATGACTATGACTTAATGAAAGCTTAGTACTTCCATGAAGATTAAGTAGGCCTACTTAGCCTCTTTCCATAGGACTTGCCCTCTTCTTTGTCTGCTGTAATCAAGCAGGTTACTAATCACTGAGCTTGAAGTGATGCATTTGTCTGTCTTGCATTCCTTTTACAGCTTCTGCCCAATTACTTCTCTGTCTCTAACCTCAAAATTATATTGACTCAGAGATAATGCTTCAACAGCGTTATTCACAAAGTCCAGCAACCTGGCATTCTGAAAGGCCCAACTCTGTTTAGATTTTACGTTAATTCAACAAAGGAAGGGGCAAAGCAAAATGTTGCAACAAACTGAAAATTTAATCTGCTATGTTTATAACCTCATTCTTGGTTCTCATGCAGGTTTGTCAACTTCTGCTTTCCATTTATAGCATGGCAGGCAATAATACCAAATTTTTGTAATCTTGGTAACGTAATGAGGCCACACAACATGAAAAAGGAGAACTACGTGCGTGTAGGTTATTCCTACTCGTGGGACTTCACTGTGTCCACCCACTTTTCTAAGTTCTGGCTCTAGACTCTGGTGTCTTCTGCAGCAGAACGCAGAGAGGTCCATTTCCAAGCTGTTCATAGGGACAACCGTGTAGAAGGGTAAGAGGAATGAAGATTAGTTTATAACAAAGCAGCATGTGGTAGTGTGTGACTAGGTCTGCTCTGCCTTCTTTCATCAGAGCTGCAGCGTTAGCTGTATTTCTCTTTTTTCATGTTGCAGGTAGACTTCATGGTACAGCTGGTTGCTCCACATTTGCACACCTCAGGAAAGTAGACATGTGCAGCCAGGGACATCAGTGGCATTCTGCTAAGGGCAGAATATTTGAGAACTGTATTATAGCTATCCTTCATTGCAAAATATGGTGCTTGATGCCAAGCTGAAACTTTTCATGGCTGTGGTGTCTGGACACCTATTTTGACAGATATGGTCTGGAAATTTTGCTGGTTGTTCATTTCATGCTGGTATCTCAATATTATGGTGGAGTAAATTACTTGGATCACTAGCCCAGGTAGCATTCATATCAGTGATCTGTAAACACTGAGGAGCCAATATTTGGTTTTGAAATAGTTTGATAAAGATGATGAATAACCAACAAGTAGTGTTATTCCACTACCTGTGGAATATCCAGGAGGAATGTTTGAGCTTATTCTAGTGCCTGCTGCAGTAACTGGAAGGAAATAGAAGGGACTTAAAATGAGGTGGAGGAAGACATAGACTTTGTCAAGAAATGTAGCTGCAGCAGTCTAAGCAGTTCTCATATAAACACGGGTGACTACAGCAGGGAGCACCTTAGATCAGTCAGATTTGTCTGGATAATGTATGGCACTCTGCTTGAATGGCTATAGCAATTCCCAACTCATGAGTAGGTATGCACATGAGTTCTGAAGGGGAAAGAGAATTGATTAAAAAATAATTTTGATAGATTCCAAAATGTCAGTGAGTGCCCTGTTACCAGAAACTAATTCCCAAGGTGACCATGCCATTCTGTACACAATCAACTGTATGGTTTGGGAAAGAATTGTATAAAGTAAGTGTTCTACATATCACTGTTCCTTCTTGTGCTGAGGGGATGTCTCCTAATGTCACCTCCAGGGCTTAGGAACTGGGTGTAGTATCCCAGCCAGAAGCTGCTTCCCTGAGAAGAAATTGTCCTGACAGTAAAGAATGGGATTCTTCTTCCATCCTCTTCACTGCAGTCTTCTCATTTCCCCGATACCTGCTGGATCTGTGCTTGCATCATTTATACCCTGATAAAACAGAGGAGTTGTGATTCATTCAATACTTGGCAATTTTTGATCCAGGTGGTCAGACTGTAGTATCCCACTCCCCTGATTGGTGTAAAAAATAGATAAGTCTCATTGCAAGCTGTATCTGGATCTATAAGTTTAAGTAACTCAGAGCAAGACTTGGTAAGCAATACCAGTTCCACAGCCTTAAGATCTCAGTGTCTTGTCAACAGAAAGCCACAGTGCAGGACTTGTAGTTTTGGTTGAAAAAAACTGTGGTTTTGTCATAGCTAATTGTTTTGCAATTTGATTTCAGACAGCAAGAGACAAATCATGGATTCAGCATTTGTGTCTGAAAATGGCTATCTTGATTTGCTGCACAGTGATATTGATCCATTGCATCTGTATACTCTCCTTGATCCTAAGTCATCTGGAAATGAAGAAGGTGACTTCCCTGCAGGTTAGTAAAACACTAAAAAATGCTTGATTAGTTTAGTCATCATGTTATAAGTTATTACCATCTCCTCTCAATTACATAGCCATCTAATGGCAGATTATCATGGTGGCTGGACTAAATTCAACAGACACTTGGTCTTACGATATGATAACTTTGTCAGTATCTGTATATAAAATAGTAACTGCTTCCAGAAAATATCATGTTTTTAAAACTAAATATTTACAGCTTCCTGCTCAGTGAGTCTAACAAAACATATTCTACATGTCACTCATCAAGGTGTGAGGCTAATGTCTTTGGTTTGGATATCATTCCTGTAAGTAGTTTATTCGCAGATGTTGCTATTGTAAGCTGGTCAAGTGTAATTGTCAACACTTTTGTAGTTTCAAGCCAAAAGCTTTGCAAAACAGAGACTTTTAGACGAGTTTGTGATAAAGCCAGTCTGCAAGCAAACTAGCATTTCATTTCCTTCTGAGATCCTAAGGCACCAACACAATGGACTTTCATTACCAGATGCCGTTTTACAGCTTTTGGGGGCACAGACCAATCATTTTATGATTCTGTGATAGATCAGAAAGCAGAAGGGCCAGGGCGTAAAGATGATAGTTTCTTGCACATAAGTTCCTACAGGTAATCAGGTTAGGAGGTTGCCCTGGCTCTCAAACTTTCTGCTCCTGGATTTGTGGGGAGGTTGTGGAACGTTCTGCTCTCCCTGAGTTTGCTGGTATAAAAGTATGAAACGGTATCTGTGCTGCTGACTGTGTTGTGGAGCAATAGCTAAGCTTATTTTAAACAAATGAGCTGGACTGTGGGTTGAGAGTGGCAATGAAAGGAGAAGAACAGATGTCTGCCAGATATGAAGTCCTATAGCTCTCTGCCCAATAGGTATAAAACGTTACCAAATTGGAGGATACCACCTCACATCCTTGTTGCTTTCATGAGTGACCAATGTCAGCAGGTACATGGGCAAATCAGTGGAGAACTGAGCACCAGAATCTGGAATAATCTTTGTGATTAATTATTTCCTAGGTTGAGCTTTGCTCTTTCAACTTCTGACTGTTACTAACACCTGTAGGAGTGTTTCTTCACTCCCATGGCTTCACTTGCTCGGTGACTGAAAGTAGGATGAATTAGGGATCAAGGACTTACTCTTGTTATATCAGAGATATTTCACTGATTTGAATACTTTTGAGCCTTAGCAATGTCTGAGATGATGTAGATAAATTGAACATTGTCAGGACGTGGCGCCAGTTATTGGAAGCTGGACATCTCTTCTGTGAAGATGTTAGCATGGTCCCTGGCATGTTTTTGGCCTTGGCCAACTAGCAGCTTCACAGGCAATTTGTAGCTGCAGTTCAGGGGTTAGCATGGACCCAGCATCATTCTGAACAGTGAATTTGGATGGTACCACCATATCCTGAAGAATAAGAAGGTTTAATAGTATGGATGGGTCCAGGCCATGCATGTAGGCCTTAGTGTCATAGAATGGATTCTGAAACTGTTTTATTTACTAGGAGAGATGAAGTCTCAGAGTTAGCAAAAGAAAAGTGTTGACTTCTGGGTGACTATAAATTACTGAGAGTTCAGTTCTGTTCCTACTTAGCCAACATACAATGAAGAGCCAAAGCCTTATGCTGAAGTAACAAATCTGCCTTTTCTGCATGTCCTGCTATGTTTTTTTTACTCCTTGGTTATGGTATTCATTGAGCCAATGCGTATTCCTTTTTAATTCCAGATCCTGAAGCTGATGCCAGCAACTATGATCAGTTCAGTAATACAGATTTCCTGTGTACGATGGAAAATGGTGAAAATGGGGATGAATTGTATCTCTGTTCCAACACCATAGAAGCTTATGCTAGAATAGGTATGAAAGCAATTTTTGTTTTTTAAAATCATTATTTTCCAACCACTTGCTATAGCTGTTTCTTACAAACTCTATTTTCAGTCTAAAGCAGCGGCATGTACTCAAGTGGCCTGTCCCTCATGCATGGTAGATCTAGCCAGGGTACCTAAACCTGTGCATTGTGGGGAAACAGATGAACAGTAGCTTGTGGTTGCTGGGGGAAAATCTCTCTATTAATGGCTCCTTCTGCTTAATACTTCCTGTCTCAACTTCTCCTTTCTCGTGTTCTTTATTTCCTGAACAACAATTTACAAGAAAAACTTAATTTAACTCTTCAATTTCACTTATACTGCAGAATTCTGTTAAAGAGGGTAAGCTTACAAGAGTTTTTCTGTGAAATTTACTGTGTCATTACTGTGTTCCTTTTTTTTTTTCCCTTCTTGCTAGCTGAATTAGCAGAATATGTGCTCAAAGAGCCACAGGAGAAGCAGGTGGAAGACACTTTTGGTAAGATTTATGTGGCAAAGATTAATTTTCTCCATGACAGTGTTCTGGCTAACATCTGCACTGTACTTCATCCCCACAATCTGAACACTAGTGAGGTTTCTATACATCTGGTATCCTCTTCTTTCCCCCTGGGAACTGTCTCCCAGGATTTTCTTGGCAAACTTTGAGGATTTTCTGTATTTCTGGAGGACTTTCTCAATGATGGCAGTTTTATCTCTGTTGCTGATCACGTCACCATGGCCATAGTGTATGCACAGCTTAACTGTCTACTGCAGTATATGCCCTCAGTTAGCATCAGACTTATTCTGAGCACAACACGGATGATATACATAAGTTCATTAAACCTGACCCACTCAGAGGACTTAGCATGCATATAAATGCAGTTCATGCACACTTATTTCTGTCCAGGATGCACAGAGCTGCCTCAGGAAGAGTGTCAAATTTTACTTCTCTCTCTGATCAATGCAGCAATGGTATAATACACATGTAGTAAATTATTCCTTCATTCAGTCCTTGACCAGAGAAAATTGCTTGGCTTTTGGTACAAAATCATTGTTTTGGTAGTGGCACATATGCAGCTGTTTGCTATTTCAGAATATTTATGTTTATATGTGGCTGTTGGGAAATCCGTAGAATTGGGAAGATTCACAGAATATCTGTATATCCTGTTTTATGTTTGAGCAAAGTAATTTGGAATAACTTACCCAAGGTCAGTCTTTCCCTAGAACAATTCTGGCTACAGGAAGCTCATGTGACTTTTTTGATGCTTTTTACTGCTCCCTGGTGTGTTTAGAATTTGATGGTTTTGCACCTAATGGCAAAATTTGTATTGGTTTTAGAGGAAATGAGGTACAATATTAGTATTTACGTATTTGCCAGTAAAAGAATGGTATGAATAACTTCACAGTTCTTACAACACAAAATATAAAATCTGTTTAGAACCCTTTATTCTGTCTCTTAAAGGATCTAATCCTTTTCGTACATAAAATGAGTAAGTAACTTCACTAGTACTGAGATCATTCTGTGATATGGCTGTGATGTTTTATCCTTTGCTCATCATTAGAGCATTGAGAAGTATTTATGTTTTATTAGCCACTGAATATATGGCAGTAGATTAATATTTTGCAGTTCAGAAACAGGGTGACAGAATCTGCATTCAGAGCTCTGTGGGCTTTCTAAATCCTATCGATCTGGATATGTGTTTTATTGAGTGATTTGGGTTTTATCTTTTATTTGGAGCATATTACATCTTTGCTGCCGATTGGTGTGTTTCTCTTGCTTCTACCTCTTCCCATAATTTTTCTAGGAGAACAAAGGTTGACATTTGGCAATATTTCATGTTTTTAGCAGGGAACCTTATTTTGGATGAAATGGCTGCTGAAAACACTGAGAAATTTATTGACATAAAGATGCAGAAATGTCACAAACGAAGTAAGTGAAAAACAATGAGAGTTTGAAAGGCTGTAGTGTTTGAATTCTAAATTTGCATTACGGTACTTTGGTTTTAACACAGCCTCAATGCATTTCGCATGTAGATCTTCACTGGTACAACCAGATGTGCTTCCTCTGACTGCTCATCCTGTGGGGGCTGGAAGAGAAAACAGCTACCCCAAGCACATTCTTTACAATTCGCAGAATTTGTAGTCCTGTAACATGACGTTAAGCATGTTATATTTCTTCCCTTTTTTTAATCATCTGTGTGACAGTGTTAACTTTGTTTTCAGTGTATCTATAGCTTAGCAAGCATTAGTTGAACAATTCCCTCTTTAATAGCAAGAACAACAGCAAAAATCTTTGATTACTGGCGCAAAAATCTGCAGCCTAATTGAAACTTCACAGTCAGAGTAAAATAATATGAGGCTTTTCACATTCATGTTTTATACATCGGACCTGTACAGTTCTGAAATAGCTGAATTGAAACTGATAACACCCCTTTCTACTTTAAAAAGTTAAAATAAATTTCCACAGTGGAAGCTTAAAATTACCAAACTAGTTCAATTTTTTGTCACTTACTATCACCTTTGTTTCTTTCAGCCTTCTCAGGCTCTGCAGAGAGCTTCTCTGATGCTTCAGAACCCAAATACAAGAAAATTGGTAGGTTATTGGCTGAACAGGAAAAGATTATTCAACATCTATTGTCTCCTGTGTGTGTTCCAAAGTCTCATCCTCTGTTAGGTATTGTAACTCTACCTTCTAGGGAAAGTTTGCTCTCGTAGATTTGATGATACAGCATTGTCATGCATTTTCATGTTTCTACTTCCAGCAGAGTAGAAATCACTGTAGAATCACATTCTCATACACCTCTGACTAATTCATGATGCAACAAGTCTGTGCCCTCTTATCAGTAGCTATTAAACTGTGCGTCTTAGGACCAACTACGTGGTAGCCTGGGAACAGCTGGATCCTTATGCTTCAAAAGCATATGTTCCTGCCAGGTGATAGAAAAATTACTTCCTTAGCATCAGCAGAGGCACAGCTGAACTTTTCTAAATCCACCTGAGAGAAGAAAGCAAAACAGTGGGGAATTGGGTCAGTGCCAAATATTGTAATTTTTATCACCTTTGTTTATGACGGGTAATGTGACTCAGGCCATAGTTTGGCATTTCCTGGGTTTGATCCTCTTTGTTCTAAGTGTGACCCTTTCCAAAAATCCAGTGAAACACGCTAGTGAAAATAATAACTATGGCTTCTTGGCCCAGCCCATGTTATGCAGTTCTTTAAACCAAAGTAAGAATGGGAGAAAGGGAAATTTCTAGGTGTTGCACACTGTTAGACCATCTACAAGGCAGTACCTGTGGCCAGCAGGCAGGCTGTAACTTGTTCCTTAGGTGTAAACTGGTGCTAAAGTTCTTTCCCAGCTGTAGCCTAAATGGGTGTCTCAGACATAGCTAAACCAGCAAAATACTCTTCCAAAATCCATGTGAGAGCAATCACCTTTGAGTGAATGTATTATACTGTGTTTTGAAGTGACATATGCATTACTGTATGCTAGCACACTTCCCAAGCCTCTTAAGGGGAACTCTGACTGTACCAAACCCCATGGGCCGTGTACATGTCAGGGCAGGCAGCCAAAACCAGCATGTAACCTAGAGAGCCGTCCAGAGAGTGCTTGGATCATGGGACTGCACCTCAGCAAAATTCAGGCCGGCAATTGCCCAGCAATTGCTAAGGAACTGGCCTAGACTGAATGAAAGTCAGAGAGAGAACACACGTGCACTGGGACTGTGACCCAAGCTGGTTTTCCAATGTTCATTTGTTCATGTGGACTTCTGGGGGGGGATTGAGCAGAATTAGCTGTGGAAAAAATACATTTTCTGGATCTGGAAAGGTAATCAGAGTTCCTACTGAACCGGTGCCTGCCAGTTGTAGTTATTTAGACACAGGTAAAGTTCCTGGCAGTCAGTACCCATTAAAGGTGGATTACCTTCTATCTGCTTAAATTCCTTTATAGATTTGGAGCTTTTGAAAGCCTATGTTTATGCCATACTAACAATGAGAGTTTTCAGTAAGGAAATGGCACATCGATTCCTGACTTAAAAAAACCCAAAAACAAACAGTAAAAATGCCTCACCATACAGAACTTGCATTCCAGTCTACAGTATCATCACAGAGCTAAGAGGTGCTTTGTAAAGCTGCACCTATCCTTTTCCGAAAAGTGTTCAGAATATTGTCACTCTCTCTACCTTACTTGACCCAATGAAGGTGCTGAGGGAAGGAATATATACATAAGGCAGTATAAGTACTGGGTACAAAAAAATCTAAGTGACAGAAAGATGAGCTACGTGACAAAATCAGGAATTTATTTAACCTGTCATAAAATGAGTGTCACAGTGTGATCCTGAAAAGGCAAGTGCATCAACTCTTCAGAACTGTAAGACTATCTACAGTAAAGAGGATAACATGTACTAAAGCTCAGAGTGGTAAGCCAAGGATGAGACTATTTCAAAGGAATTGAATTAAATTAAACTGCCACTGCCCAACTGTTTGTGGCTAGCTATAACAGTACCTGATCTTATCTGACCATAGCAACACAACAGTCCTTGGATAGGAAATTATGTGGGAATTTCACATGCTGATTTACACACAAGCTGAAAAACACTTTTAAAAGTCTTTTTTTAAAGTAAAAATGAAAGATTCCTATAACAAAATAATACATCAGTTCCTCATGAACAATGTAAACACATCCCACCCTAAAGAGCTTGCGTTCCAGATGACAGTGTACACTGTAGTGGCACAAAACCCACACAGGTTTGTAGCTCCTTATAAAACATTAAACTGCAGAAAGCGATGAAATAGAGACTTAACTGTTGCTGCTAGATAGGAGAGGGAAAGAAAAGCAAAACCAACTCTGACAATAAGGGTGTGGCAAAACCAAGGAAACTAGCAGCCTAGTTCAAAATAAGCAAGTGTATCTTACTTGATTTGTAAGAAACTTTTGATAAGCAGATGAAATCATACAATGCACATGAGTCTCCCTCCCCATTTGTCCTCTTCTTAAAAAAAAACAAGTGCTGCAGGCAAGTTGCGTCTTTTAAAACTCAGGTGTTTGTGACTGTTCTTTGGGAAGCTCTCTTAACACAGACTAGTGATCCTTACAAGCACGGTAGTGTCTAAGTAGAGAGTCAAGGTCCTCAGTTTATTGTACTTGGACGTCTCTAATCTTGTGCAATATTAAGGTAACAAACCGTGCTTGAGAAACTTAGTACAGCCAATGTAAGACCTTGTTATTCAATCATCCATGTGTAAGATCATTTACATCTAAACATATCTGAAGGTTTCTAGAAAGAAGACAGGCCAGGAAAGATGAAGAAAATTAAAAGAGTGAACTACTGGAAAGAAGTCATCTACTACAGAATTTCATGAATACATTTTAGATTTTGAGACCTGAGTAAATTTCAGAAAGCTGTTGTGAATTGTTCTTGCCTTTGCAAAATCAAAACACAGCTGATCAGAATCAAGTGGTTTATGATATCTGTTGAAACATCTTCTTTGGCCTCCTTAACTTCTAGCCATGAAATAACTTTCTTCTTTTGTTTTGCCTTTTTTCTTTCAAGTGGAAGTCCCTGCAGTGCCTGCAGGGAATGGCAGTTTCTTAGCTATGCCTCTCAACACCCATCCAGCTAGCTCCACCTCACTAACTAACCAGCACATGTCCCTTTCTGTTCCTGCTACCAATCCATTGGAAAGAAGTTTCGTAATTCCTGGTATGTACAGTACAGCTATAGGTGGGTACCTGTACACAGGTTGATTTATACAAGGGGAAAACTCTCTTATAAATCTGGTCATTGTCCATGAGCGATGGTGGGGAAAACAAGTATGGCAGCTGTTTCAATCAAGCACTTAAAAGTGTGGCACTCACTAAAAGAATGAAAAATATTCAAGGAAAATTAAAAGTGCATTGCCCCTAATGAAATAGAATGAGTCTTTCATTTAATTGGTGAAGTGCAGGTTAATAAACAAGAGAACAGAATTATTTACTATATGCTAATTTAAATAATTACTCTACTTGTCTTAAGAGTAGGAAATCACAAAATTTTCATTAATAAACTTTGGTTTAGTTCAAATTTCTTTTTCATCAAGAGGTTTGTAAAGGACTGCAGGATAATTTGCAATAGTAGAGCAAAATCTGGGTTGGAATTTTGTTCACAAAAACTGAGTACTAATCCAAGTGATGGGCTGTGTAGCCACCTTGCCTTGATCACGTTGTGTAGCAGAGAGTGCTTATGGTACACTGGCAAGTGCTAATGACAAAGACACAATTCAACACCTTTCACTGTTAAATCTATGCTGGAAAGGAACCAAAAAGCAGTGGATAAGTTAGAAGTCTTGAAGTATCTGATGCTAGCTGAAACAGCACAATGTAGCAGAAGAAATTCTGTCACACCTACAGAAACTCAGAGCTATGGCTGATTAAATTGCAAGCACTGCATCATCAAAAAAATTTCCCAGTGCGGGTTCAGAGGGAGGATGCTTGCTAGCTGCTTGTACAAGCTACATGATCTGCAATTATGTGGGAAAGATGTAGGGCCAAGGATGGTAAAATTAATTCAGATACATAATATTTACACATTTTGTCTCT
Source organism: Aptenodytes patagonicus (assembly GCF_965638725.1). Classification (NCBI taxonomy): domain Eukaryota; kingdom Metazoa; phylum Chordata; class Aves; order Sphenisciformes; family Spheniscidae; genus Aptenodytes; species Aptenodytes patagonicus. The sequence goes on along the minus strand of NC_134961.1, from coordinate 16,630,320 downwards.
TCTGGATCTCTGGCCCATACATTTATAGACTTTGCCTTAAGCACTTTTCCTGATGTTAATAGAATTTCTCTTTAGACTATCGAAAACCAGTGGTCACTAAAAGATGGGTAATCCCTTGTATTTCACATTCATCATACCTTTTAAGAGTTTTTGTTTAATGGATTCTATGGATCTCATGTGATCCTATGAATTCTGGTTCATAAACTCTCCACTGGGAATATTTGCCCAGAAGCTGCCAGAAAGGATAAGTGGCTTTTAGAAAGCTTTTTTTTCCTTAGAAACCTTTAGAAACCAGGAGCCTTTAAAAACAGAAGAGTAATTATTCTGCGTTCATTTCAGGATTTTCAGCGCCTTTGATTCCAGAGTGTCTACCTGTTGGTGTGAAAGGAAGCCAAGAGAATACAGGCTTTGCAGATCCTCCTCAGCAGATACTTAACTTTGTTCTTGGAAATGGCACATCTCATGTTGTAATATATCCAGGTAAGAGCAATAACCTTTTATCCACATAAATAGGCAGAAAGTACTGGAAAATTAATGCTGTCAACAAAGTACTAAGTTCCCTCATTTCAGTTACTGATAGCTATGATAGGCTGAAAACTATCATTTGTTTCTTGCCAGTGCTGACTTCTTCCACAGAAACACTGATATCCCCAAGTTTTCCAGTTAGTTTATGTGGTAAGTAGAAAATGAATTTTTATATATACAGTACTTTGGATTGGGAGAGGGAGCATATTGCTTCTACCCAAAGCCAATTCTCCCCTCCAGGCTTTACTCATATTGACCTTATTGAGGAAAATAAAAAATAATGGCATTTCCTTCTTTGTATTGATCACTGGCTGCTTAGTCTTGTCCAAAATACAGAGCAGATAAGGGGTTGTGGAGCTACAGGTTCAGCTATATATTAGCAGCCAATCCACTGCGTTTGCTATGAAGTCCGGTTTCTGGAAGAAGTCTTCTCGTCTAGTTAAAACAATACAAAAGCCCAGTTTGCTTGGGCACCATGAGAAGTGGAAGTGGTGCTGGTACTGGCATGGCCTGAGCATCTTAAATGCTTGGTGCTGGAAGCCAGACTGCAGTCAGCTCGCATGGAAGCCCCAAAACCAAAATGATGACAACTTATTTAACTAAACAATACCAAAGCCTAATATACAGAAAGGCTTATAAAGAAATCAGAGCCTTGGTAGCTCAGAGAGCTGTTAGGACAGGGAGTTTGATTTCAGTGGTCATTTACCTGCTGATCTCTGCGTACCCTGGCGATTACAGCTGCTTGCAGCTTAGTACAAGTGTTTTGTTGCCCTCTGGTGGCTAACACCACGAAGATAGCAAATTTTTAAGTGGGGACTAACAGGCAAATACCCCTAGGTTTGGGGAAGTATTTCTAAATGATATATACTGTTTATGTGAATACACAATACTAATAATTCCAATTGATTTACAGCAGCACAACATACGTGAGTATGTCGCAAACCTCAGATCTCCAAATGCTAGCACATAAGCTAGCAAGCCAGTCTCTTTTCCTTTTTTAAAAATTATTAACACCTGATTGATTTGACCAATGCTGCTTCCCATCTAAATGTCTCATTACAGCTTTTCTTGGTTTTCCATTCTGTTGTTTTTATTTAATAAAATAAATAGAAAACAAAAAACAGACACTTGCCTGAAAACAGGCATGTCCCCTCTTTATTTAATATCTTAAGTCGATTTTTCTTCTACAAGGAGGAGAGCTATCTCTATAGCAAATGTATTCTTTCACTGGAAAAAGTACTTGCTTATTAGAAGTCTGTGGGTGCTTCCCTGCTAGAAGCAACTCTGAACTCTAACCATTCCACCTGTTGCTGCCATGCAGGGTAGGAATTGATTTCCAGATCTCTGAAACTTTAAGATTTGTATTTTATTTTAAAACCACATTCTACATCAAAATGAACCAAATATTATGGTAATAAATACATTTGTACAAATCTAGGGAGATTAACCTGTTTCGGTTGGGTTTTTTTTCCCACATCTCTGTTGAGTGTGGTTACCATGAGACTATTGATGAGGTTGGGTTTGTTACAGTCTCTGTCAATTTAAATTCTGTCCTGCATCTGCAAAGTTTTTCCTACTAAAAGTTTTGTCAAAACTGATACTCTGTCATTAACAGTCTGTAAAAAATATGCTTTCTCTGAAAAATTCCCGATTTCTTTGTGTATGGCAGACACTGCTCATCTGACCAAGTGCGAAGGTCTACAGTAGTTTGAAAACAAGGAGGCAAAAAGAAAGAAAATTGGACAGTGAGAGTACTTTGTCAGGAAAAGTAATGGGTAAATTCTGTTACCAATAGTCACTTCTGTGACTTTCATCCTTAATGCTTGGCTACAAGGTGTAGAATAACAAAAGGAAGCTATTGCTTTTGATGGCATAAAGAAGTCCTATGAGTGAATGTGAATTTATGCAAAACACTGACATTTGAAAAGAACAGTGGATGTCACCTTGTTATGATAGGTCTTCTGCTTCGTACAACTGTCAGAACAGCTGTCATCTTGTTTAGTGTCATACTGCCTGCAACAGTTCATGTCAGCTGAATTGTACTTGTGTGAGGATTTTTTTTTCTTTCCCCTGTAAAATAAACAAAATATCTCTTTCTCTGGATGATACATAACATACGTTGCAATTAACTTGAAAATTTGCATTACTCTTATTGTTAAAATTAGCAAAGCTGAATCGATGACTATCTAGGTGTCTTCCTCAAGTCTATTGTTTTGTTTCTCCAGGTTTAGAAATGTTCAAAGAAGTCCGAGTTCCCGTAATTCCTTCTGAAGAACCTTTCAAAAGACCAAGTGAGTTTAGAACTGTTGAACTTCAAGCTTCCAGTATTTTTGGCTAATTTTTCTGTGTTTCTTTCCATACAGAAAAGCTACGTGTTGTAGGAACTGTTATTCAATAATTTGTGAAGCTGTTCCAAGTGTCCGAGCACAACTTCTGTTTTTAAGATATTAGACTTCTCTAGCTTTAAATATCTAGCTGTAGTACCTACTCAGGAGGTCAGTGTACTTAGCTGGTTTTATCATATGCATAGGTACCTCCAAAATTATTCCGTTCATAGGCCTAAAAGTGTCTCTCGTGCCTGCACTCCTAATTTAAGTACCTGCAATTACATGGGATAAATCCAGACCTACATGCTTTATGGGAACTGATGTATTTTGACCATATTACAATTATGCAGTTAAACCACCCTGAAGCAATGTTGTAATTTGTGGACCGGTTTCTTCAGTTTGTGTGTGCTTTTTATTTCTCTAGAGCCAGTGGAAGCTTTCTGTACATCACTTATGGATTATTTCCAAGATGTGTGCAAATCTGTGGCCATGGAGCGTGAAGTAACTCTTGATGACCTGTTTATTGATGGGACACTTGTTCAAAACCAAACTGAAACCAAGACTGGGAAGAACAGCGTAAAAGCAATGGAAAAGGAGCTGGTAACTTGCAGTCTGCAAGGGAAGGAAAAGGCAGCCCTTAAAAGAAGCCAAATATTTCAAATCCCAGGAAGTAAAGGCTTAGAGACTAAAGTGATAGTGGTGCTAGGAAAAGCAGGAATGGGCAAAAGCATTCTTGTTCAGAAGATCTGCCAGGACTGGTCCAATGGAGAGTTTTCTCAATTTGAATTTGTATTTTGGTTTGACTGCAAACAAATAAGCTTGCCTGAGAAGCGATACAGCCTGAAGGATCTGCTTCTTGAATTTTTTGTAAAACCTCAAGAGGGAAGCAAAGAGATCTTTGAGTATATATTGCAAAATCCTGCTAAAGTCCTTCTGGTTTTTGATGGTTTTGAAGGGTTGTGCGATCATGAGAATTTCCCTCGTTGCTCAGCCAGCCAGCCTGAAAAAGACTTGTGCAGTGTAAAGGAGCTGCTTTCAGGACTCATCCAAAAAAAGATACTCAATGGTTGTACTTTATTACTTACAGCAAGACCAAAAGACAAGGTGTACCAGTATGTGTCCAAAGTGGATAAGACTATTGAAATAGTAGGATTTTCCACTCAGCAGAGAGAAGTATACATAACCAAATACTTCAAAGGATTACCCTACTGTGATAATGCACTGAAATTAATCAAAGAGTGTGAGTACTTGTTCAGTCATTGTTACAGCCCTGTTATGTGTAGATTTGTTTGTTTTCTCTGTGAGACAGTACTTGAAATGGGAGACAAAAGCCTTCCTTCAACTCTTACTACAGTCTTCCTGAAATTTGTGCAGCAAAAGATAATACCTATGCAAACAGATGTTACAGCCATGCAAAATCAAGAGAGTCTTGCTACGCTAGCCCGTATAGCCTGGTATCTTGGAGAAAAGCACCAAAGTGCCATGAAAAGTGATCTTCCTTCTAAGGAAGTTAAAGAGTTTGCTCTTAAATATGGATTTTTCCTGCCATTTGCGTTCCCCAGACATTCAGATAGTGAAGAAGAGGAATTTGGGAGTACGTTCTCTGATTTCGTCATTCAGAATTTCTTGGGTGCACTTCACCTGATGTTAGCAGAAGAGATCAAGGATAAAAGTCTAACAAAGTACCTGTCTTTTCCATCCAAGAAGAAAAAACCTTATAACTGGTTAGATTTACTGCCTCGATTTTTGGCTGGATTATTGTTCCTCCAGGATGACCCCTACTTCTGCTCCCTTTCAAATAAGGATGTAAAACAATCAACCAGGAAGCAGAATATACTCTTGAAATGTATTAGAAGGCTGCAGATAAATGAGCTCTGTCCGGAGAGGTTACTCGAGCTTTTACATTGTATTTATGAAACACAAAGCGATTATCTTTTGCAGCATGTGGCCTTAAGGCTCAAGCCAGACCTGTCTTTTCTGGACATAGTTCTTACACCACCTGATGTCCATGTCCTGCACTCTATTTTGAAAAGGTCAAGAAAAGAGTTTTCCTTGGATTTGCGAAACAGCAGCATTGACATGCAAGGACTAAAAGACTTGGTTGGCCTAAATAATGTGGCATCGTTCAGGTTGGTCATTCTTTGTACATAGCAGTGTCATTCATAGGACTGTATGTAGACGACACTTTCATACAACGACAGCAGTCATATCTGTTGATTTCACGTGTTTTGTCACTTCACAGGGCCTCCCTCAGTGATACAGTCAGGCTCTGGAAATCTTTAGAACAAACAAAAGACTACGAACTGCTGAGAGCATCAACAGAGAAATTTGTTCTTGATCCCTTTAAGGCAAAGACAATGAAGGACGTCAGTGACCTTTCAGACCTTGTAGAGATGCAAGAGAAGATGATCAATTGGTAGGCTCATTTATGATCAAAAGTCCTCTTAATATACTAGCAAATTAAGAAAATGGGGGTTCACTGACAGTGCTGGAGAATGGAGTCCTCTGTTTGTCCAAAGGAGAAGTAACTAAGGCAGTGCAAGCTCTTGTATTGTCTCAGAGTGTTCTCCTACCCAGATGTGTGGTGGCTGACGTGGCAGGGAGGAGCAATGACAGCACCATGCAGAATATTTATCAAAACTGCCAATAAAAAAAGCCAGCTGTCATTTTTTTCTTCAGATTTCTTTTTAATCTCTGAGTATGCTATCTTCCAATTGCTTTCAGTTACATAACTTGGGCTAACTGATTTCCCCCCCTGTAGCACCTGGGCCATAAATGAAGGTTTTTGCACCAGTCACTGACCTGAGCCAGTCCTGTAGCTCAGGAGGTAAAAGCTTGTGTTATGTGATCTATAAACCCTGTGTTTCATCCCTGCTCATGATGTGGCTAGGGGATTGGTTGCAATTAAAAGCATGCATAAATAAAGTATTTTGGTTGGGTTTTTTAAAATAAAAATGGTGGCTTCCATTTTAACACGGGCAGAGGATTTTGATTAAAATATACAGAAAATAAGTTTTGAGTTTGACAGAAAATACTTGATTTAGAAGTATGTATTTTTAAGTTTTATTGGAAAAAGCAAACAACTGCACTACGAAAGGCAACTATCAGATTGAAATGAATTGAATGAAGAAAGGTTGGAGCAGAAGTTATTCTGAAGTTTCCTGGTTCCTCAGTTAATGCAGCAGCAGTTTATTTCCTGGAAAAGTTTACTAAGAAATTATTTTTAAAGCACTGTTTTGGTTGCTAAAATATTTCTCATACTCTGGTTCTACTGTGATTTATTTAGTGTGCAAGATGCATCTGGTTGCAGCAGCTATGAAATTCCTGCCATCAAAATTCCTGCCATCAAAAACCTCAGAAAACTAGAATTTGCGTAAGTGATAGACCTCTCTGTTGCTTGATATATGATTACATTTAAGACTGAGAAGAGTCATGGATATTGGCTACAGTCATTGAACTGATGTATAGTTAGTTTATGGTAAAGCATTAAGTAAACCCCATTTATTTCTCTTTTGCTTTACTCAACTAGATTTATTAAGTTATGGCCAAAACTGAAAAAAGTAATTTCTGGCTCCTGCAGTGATACAGATCAACATGGTTGTATCAATTTTGTTTGGTTTTACTACAAGTTAGCTCCTTATCACTAGATGTAGATCTTGTGCCACAGGGTACAAAATGTCTTCATCGTGATCCAATTACCCGGGAAATATTTTTTCCCCCAGAAATGCTCAACTTTTCTATCTGAGTCTTCTGATGTAATTTTCTGCCCTATCAGAGCTTAGGCCATGAGAGAATAAGGTCAGAAAATACCTCCCAAATAAAATATTTAGCACCATTTTCCTGGAAGAAGGAAGATTGACTTGGAAACACTGACTTTAAAAAGGAGGTGTAGTAACATTTCTTTTTTCCCACAAACTGTAAGCAGCCTCCAAGACTATTCTGTTGCTTAAAAGATACTGCCATAGCGTGTGAATTAATTTGGACAGAATTTGCACCAATGCAATGGAGAAGTCTCATCAGGTCTTCATCTGTTTCCCGCTCTTCACATCTAACCCAGTCTAGAACTGCTATGCTTGGCCTCACTTCTCATTTTATGCTGCTTTCTCTTCTCGTTTCCTCTCCTACTTTCCCTTTATTTTAATTTTTTAGTTAAAATTCTGATCCTTTTAACTAGGCTGAACTTGTTCTGATACCAAGGAAACTCCAAATAAGAGGTTAGCGTCTGAGGGACAAATGCTTGGAGCTGGAATATTAAAGTTCAATTTATGCTTTAAGCTGCAGTAAAATGTTGATCTTAAGTTAGTCTGAATTGCCAATAGTTGGGGGGGGGGAGATTTTTTTTAATCTCCATTATCAAGGTTATAACACTTAAAATGAAAAATCTGAAAAAAGTAGAAAAAGAACAGAAATACAGGAATCTAAAACAAGTGAGATGAGTCTTGCAAAGAGTAACAAAAAAGTGGCAAATTCAAGTACCGCTGCTTCTGTGCAAGCAGCTCTGCTCTGTCTGACCTTAGCCTTGTGGGAAGCCTGGAGGCTTCAAAGCAGAAATCCTTGCTGCAGATTGTAGGGAATGGCTGCTTCTAAGGAGTGTAAACTAGCTTGCATTTGGGGCTGCAGGGGAAGGACTTAAAAATTCATAACTTTTGCTATTTCTGAGCACGTGAAAAAACTGCTGCCTGTCTGTATTTATTTTCTTCCAGGCTGGGTCCAGTACGTGGCCTACAGGGATTCCTAAAACTCGTGGAAATTCTTGCAGCATTTCCATCACTTCAGCATTTAGAGTGAGTAATGCTAAAGATTAACTTTGCTAATGTTGCTTCTCAGCAGCCCTTGATGATGGGGGAGCTCACGTACCCAAGAAACATTTTATTTGCCAACAAGAGTACTTGCTTTGATGAACAAACTGAACAACAAAAACGTTCAGAGCATATAACTGCAGACTAAAAGCTAGCGCTCTTCATCTCCCTTAAGACACTTAGTAGTGGTTCGATACCCCCTCAGTCACTTCCCCGTGTGTTCCTCAGTGGTTAAAAGCTTGTGGGAAAGGTTTAGTTCGGAGCCCCACGGGGTGCTCCCCCTTTCTGCCACAGCACTGATCAACACTGCCTGCAGATTACTTATTTCTTTATTTAAGCTCCATAACATGCCCGAGCCCCAGGCTACCTCGTGGTGAGGTTTCTGAGGGACTCACGGTTGTGTCTGCCCCAGGAGAGAACAGGCTCCCTCCTGAACCAGAAGCAGTGTTAAATTTGGGGGTTAACGTCAGTATTTGTGCCACTTCTGTGCACCTTGCGGTGTCAACGAACATCCTGAACTTCTGGTAGAACTTGGAAGAGATTGAGCTTTGTGGATTTGATTCATATAAAAGATATTAAAAAAGCCATACTCAGCTAGTATCTGGTTTTGTTCTGTCCATGTATTTTCACGCAGTCTTTGCCCCCTCCTAGAGTTTTAAGAACGCCAGTTACTATTTATTCTCTCATATCCATGACAAACCAGCTGTCTCTGAATTTTAAGCTTCTTTACGCTAGAAACAGTTGTAGCAACAATAGTCAATATTCTGCCGTCATCTCTGTGGGAAGATTACTGGGTTTTGAGAGGGCCTTTGACCTTACTGGCTCAGTCCATTGGCCATTTGTCTATATTGTATCTGGCCTTTTCATGATATTTTGGGAAGACAATAAAGCTCTAAAATTGAAATGAGTCCGATGTATCCCAGCATTGTCTGTCAGATTAGAAGGGGATCTAGTATCTAAAATTGTGACTATCTAAAACTCTCATCTGGATACCTGAATGAGGAAAAACTTCATTTCTAACACTCCCTATCTGGAGAAGGAGCTGTTTAGGCAGGGATTTACAGCATCTGCTGGATTTTGTCAGTTCTGAATTTCTGTGTGCACAGGAAGTCTCATTTCAGCATAGCTGGAACACAGCTATTTCATAACCATTTTAATAATCTTCAGTGTATGGTGGAAGCAAGGCATTGAGTGCTACCATTTGCATATCAAAGGAAATGGGTCAAGCCATTCAACTAGTGAAAAAAAAAAATTCTTGCACTGTAAATTTGGGAAGCAGAAAGCTGCTTATTAGAGAAGCTGCAATTTGTGTGATGCTTCTTGCTGATTGAGGCTACTGCAGAGAAGGAGCTTCTCAAGATGTGTGGAGTGGTCTCTGAGGTGAATAAACCGTAAAAATTTAGATTAAAAGGGAAGCTAATTCTCTCTTTGTCATCACCCAGCCTTGATGCTCTGAGTGAAAATGGCATAGGAGATGAAGGAGCAAAGAGCCTATCTGAAGTCTTTCCAACCCTGACATCACTGGAAACATTAAAGTAAGTGCAAGGTTAACAGTTCTGGAAAATTTTGAAAAGAAATAGATTAAACCTAGAGCCTTAAGGGACTGTGTGTTAACAATTATGGGCACAACTGACCCGTGGGCATGGAAGACCAATGAGTCTATGGACATACTTAATCTGTACATTCGTTAGAGAAATAGGTTAGTCCTATAGCAATTCTTTATTTCCCCTCAAGGGCCGTAATTTGTCTTTTTCCCTGCATTTGGTCTAAACAGACTGACCAAATTATATAAAAAAGACATAAAAAATGAGTTTTCCCCACATTGTAATAAATTAGAATAAATGTGCTCAACTAACAAAGCGATCTCACTTACTGTAGCTTATCACAGAATAAGATAACAGATGTGGGTGCGGAGAAACTAGCTACAGCTCTTCCTTTCTTGTCTTCGTTAAAGACACTGAGGTAAGTAGTTGTAGCCTGTCCAGTTGTTTTGTACAACATAGCTTGCTATCTCTGTCAGAAATTACTGAACATGGAACAAATATATACACTGTGCAGCAGCCAAGCTTTTGACTTCATTCTTGCATAAAGCCTTTAGAGAGAAAAGAAGAGTATGCATGTATGACCCAGTGTAGACATACAGAAGGATATCTCAGGAATATAACGAGGACTGTACTGATTTTTAAATCCAATCCGTAATACCCACTTATGAATAATACCTTGTACAAATGTCCACCCAGGGCTATGATCTACTGCAAGCTTATGCGGAGCTTGCTAAGCGCAGTGCTAAGCCCTAAGCCAGTAAGGAGGTGATGTGTGTTTGCTGATATGGGAGCAATGGTCCATCCCACTTCATTAAAATGGCTGGCATAGGCCTGAATGAAGTGTCTCCGTAGGAAATGCTAGAAACCGTGGTGTGCAATTCTGGAATAATGTGCTCACGTGGAAATCTTTTGAATGCTGTCTCCCAAATCTTTGAACTTCATTTTCTTGCAGATTTTTAATTTGATCTAATGTAGACAGAAATGTTCTCGTTATTCATTAAGAATCTAGTCCTATTTTTGCTGTAGCTGTGCTAGCTGAAGAAGGGATGTGGCCATTTGCCTTACTTGATACAGAAAATATGAAACTCTGTTTTAAATATTAGCTGCAAATAGGGAAGGATAAATTGGAATTTAAGATGTACCAACCATATCTGAAATTCCTTGATCTAATATATAATCTGTTTACATTATCCATTGTTCAATTGTGACTATACCGGTTTGTTTTTCTGCAGCTTATACAATAATAGCATTTGTGATTTTGGAGCAGAAAATCTTGCCAAAGTTCTTCCTGCGATGACATCTTTAAGAGTGCTAGAGTGAGTACGAAATCTTTTGAGATGGCCCAGGAAAGCTTACTTGCTTGGATACTGAAAATTCAAATCTTCCATGCTCGGGGTAGAGGAGACAGAAGTTGAGGAAGAAAATTTCAGGGAAATTTCACAGGGAAAATGTGCTTATGCAGAATCCAGATAGTCAGTGGTTAGAAAGGATTAAGGAGCGGTTCACCATAAAAACCAAAAAATCAGTTTTAAGGTGGGAGAATAGGGTCATGGGGAGTTGGAGAAGGACCTCGGGTACATAGAATAAGGAATCCCTCAGATGAACTAACTTAATGAAGTTCCAGTTTGACCTTTTCAGTATTTTATTACAGGTTTTTTTAATCAAGGACCTATACTGTTTTTTTTCTCTCTTCCCCCATCTGCAGATAAGCCTATATAGTATTTTTTATTTTGAATGAAATGTTTGATTATACCGCTATATGATGTGATCTGGATTAACAAAGGTTGTTGGGTTTTTTTCCTCAGGGTTCAGTATAACAAAATAACTGGTGTTGGAGCCCAGCAGCTGACTGACAGCCTACGAAAATGTCCCCATATAAAGAACTTGGTGTAAGTCTCTTGATATGCTGTTTGCTGTATCTTTGTTCTGTAAATTGGGTTAGAATTCATGCTAAAGCTGTGTTCTGTATTTGTCAGATTTATGAGAGGCACAAAAAAAGACATCACCAAAATACAAAAGCAGCCACAGAAATATTAAAAATGTTGTCTCTGGTTTCAGCCGCGTTAATTCCCAACCGTCCCAGGCAAGCAAGCTTCTCCTGCTTTAAGCGTAGTTTACATTGAGCCTCCCTTTGTTAATCTCCTACCCTCCCAGAGTACCTGACCTACTCTGTGCTGCAGGACTTGTATTTGAAGGATAAACAATGAGCAGCCATCATTAGAGGTTAAATAGACTGAAGCTGCCAGCACACATTCAGGGGAAGTTTGATAGAAAGCTAAAGAACAGTTATGGAGACGGGACTGTAGTGTGTCCAATAAGCAGTTATGGGGGAGTGAACTGCTTTCTTCTAAATGAAAATGCATTTTCATTTGTTCCATAGCATAAATACTTTTATAGAATGATATTCAAAAGGGAAAGGCAACTTTAAAAAAACCAAAACAAAACACAAACATACCAAACACACCAAAAAAACTGTGAAGCAAATTACGCTTCTTAAAATCTCTTTCCTTTCTAAATTTGCCCATTCCAGGATGTGGAATCCCACCATTCCCTATGGAGTTCTTGAACACCTTCAGCAGCTGGACTCTAGGATCAGTGTGTAGATTCAGATGATTGCATAAAGGTAACATAAACCCTGGCTCCCTGAAACAGCAAGATTTGTTTTTGTGGCGGCTGTTGATCCTGGTCTCACTGGCAGCAGGCACAGTAACAGTATCAACGCATGCATGGCTAAGTAAAGAGATGCTGCCCTAGAGTGGCACAGATCAATATCACATCAGGCCCCCTTTCCCCCGGCTCGCTTTGCATCCCCCATCTCCCTGGCACTAGCAGACTGCAAGAGCTGCATCAACAAGAATGGACTTCTAGGACTCCTGGTCCAGCCCGGTTCAGTGACTGGCAGCTGGCCTGCTTACCTTCTCTTTTCTGTTGCGGAAGACTAAATAGCTCTGTGTACTTCTCATGCTTAATAGATGAGTTCTGTACTCCTTATTGTGTTGATTTTTAGTAAGTTCTTTCACTTTTCCATTTTTTAACACAAATCCTCAACAGCTGCTTGTCTCGCTATGAAGCTGTGCCTATACTGTACTCAGAGCAAACCATTTGTTCCTACGTTCCTTGTTCTCAGTCTGTTTTGTGCGGTTTAGACACTGGCAGCCACTTTCACTTCATTGATTCTGCCTGCAGATTCAAGGATCCTTGAAATAATTGCATCATTAGCAATTTGTTAACAGTTTGCTGATGATCACCAGGATCTGACTGCCTTGACTGGACTGAAGAAGCTGCAGCAGGCACAGGAAGTCAGGGTTTTGTATAGGATTTCTGCTCCCAATTTTCTGCCATGTGCTTCCTCTTGCTTTTAAAAAAAATTCCACAGGATGCATCAGTGAAATGATCCCAGTGAAGAATGAGAAGTCCAAATCAAGCCAGACACTAGATGTCCTCCAGCTTTCTTTCAGATGGCAAAAAACACATTGCAGAGTGATCGCCAGCTGCTTGAGCTGTGGTTTGAATGGTCCTGGCAATGGCTGCAGTTGCCAATGGCTCCCTAAACCATGCAGTGAGCCAAGCTTTTGCATGACCTTTGCTCTCAGTGCACTGATCACCAGATGTAGACTTGGCTATATATATATGGCACTGATCAGGCTACAGGTTGTGGAAGACTCGGGTGCCATACCAGCTTCACAGACTAGCTTTATACAGCAACAGTGAAAAATTGTACTGATCCTTAATAGACTACAGTACAACTAACTCTGTCTTGTTGAATAACCATACCTACTTGGGAAAGAAGACATTAGGGGTGTGAACACTGCCAGGAAACCTTACAAAAGCAAAGCTTTCTCTAACCTCCTGTGTCTGTCATTCAAGGGGAGCATGCGATAAGAATCTCTGAACATGCAGGTCAGCTCCCAAATGACTTCGGTTTTCCTCTGGACCCAGAGCAATGGCAGTCAGTGGTAGAGAGTTCCGCTCTGTGCAAGTCAGTGATTCTTGGCCACTGGTCAGTTTTCAAAAGATGTGTTTAACGCAGCTCTGCATAAACAGCCCCTTGCATCTCCCTCCAGTGCTGTTCTTTCATGTTTGCAGCACGTGCCTGTGGCACCGGTTACCACGTTAGTGTAGTATCTGAGTATGTGAGGAAACATTCTTCGTCATTAGCACTGAGGATTAGTAGCAGCAGGAAGTCTGGATCCTCCCAGACTTGAAACATCCAGCATCTACCAGTCACTGTTGTCTGTTTTCAGAGCGTATCAAATACATGGTTTTGGTGATGTTAATGGTGATTAAGCTGATGGGCATACATCTAATATTCTCTTTTTCATCATTTCACAGGTAACATAAAGAAGAGGGGAAGGTTTTCCTATCTTCTTGCTGCTTTATGAATCGGTGGCTGATTTTCATGATAGTGGCAAAATGGAAAAAAAAAAGTCACATCTAAGCTTCTGGGTGATGCTTGAAGTGGTTGAATGATGGAGTTCAAATTTTTTGAAGGTAATTTAAAATGCTATTCAAAGACCCAGTTGTGTTTCTACTGAAGTGATGAAGAGTTAAGCAACAACAAGTTTCAAAGATGAAAAGAGCATCTGGATATTGTGATCACCATTAAAGGTGACCAGGAATCACTGGGATATTGATAGTATAAAATTCCATCATCAATTCATCAAAGACTAGACTGCAAGCTGCTGGACCTGCAACATCTGAAGTAGTGACAGATCAAATCTAATTGTTTCACAGTGCCAGTGGTAACTGTGATCAAATTCAGTTTGAAGATTTTGGACTTCCAAAGCTCAGTGATACAGATTTCACCTGTCTGTCTGGACTGGTTTGAAGCTTTAGGGTCAGGAGCGTAAATAAGAATGATCAGTCTTAGAAAACAGTCTGATATTGTAAGATTATCCACGAGAATCTAGAAGTGGTTCTTTTCTTGATGCTAATCACCAATGCTGTCCTAAGGGATAGAAAGATATTTTCTATCACTCTCTTGTTATAGAATCCTTCAAAAAGATTAGGAAAAAAAGAAAGAAGTAAAGAGAAGAAATGAATTAAAACTGGAAAACTATTAAGGATTCTTCTGATGTTATCCCAGAAATCCAAATACATACAAATAGCTTCAGTTTATTGCACAAAAATCCTCAAAGTGACAATCTTCAAAGGTTTTTACTCTGTCTCAACTGAGAACTTTAATTTTTTTTTTTCTTCGTTCATACACCTGGATTGGGATTTAGTTTCTCACTTGCAGGTGGCAGCATAAATGTACAAGTATCTATTTTATACTTGACAGTGAAATCACTACTGTTTGTGAGTTTTGTAGCCTTCTTTTACAGTTATGAATAACTAGGCAATGACAGACAACATATTTCAAAGCGTTATCGTGTGTCTGTGCTGCTGGCCTCAGTGATATGTGGGCCAAATACCAGTCCTGCTGACTGCAATAGCAAAATAATTGTCTCCTTTTTTTCTTTTTTCTTTTCTCTTTTTTTTTTTTTTCTTCTATTTCAGCTCTGTGAACATGGAGAGAACTTATAATTGTAGCGAGACAATTGTCAGGACTAGAATTCTGGCTCCCTGTCCAGATACAGTCTGGAGACAGAAAAACAAAAAAGGATGGAAAAAGCTTGGAATATTCGATATGCCACAAATTGGGAAGGGAGGTTTCTACTTCACAGTTAGCTCAGGGTTAGCTCAACAACCTCCTTGAAATCTCCTCTGCTAGGAAACACTGACAATACTGACCCAAGGTTCTATGCAAACTAGAATCTCTCAACTAACCTCTCAAATACTCTGTTACTTGGTTTTAAAAAAGTCCTCAATTTAAACAGTTCAAAACCCCAATCTTTATGTTCTTTCCAGCAAATGATACTTCTCTGCTAAAGTTTCAGTGCCTGCAGAATCTTGACAGCAGGGATGGAGGGTTGACAAATTAAATAAAGAAGGAAGGAAGGAAGGTCTGGTTTGTTGTTTCTGTTAATCAAAGGAGAGCTGGGAACCACACCTAGTACGCGACGGTAATAGTACAAGAGAGCAAGGTGGAAAAACTCTACGGAGAATATGATTGTAACTAGAAAGTGGTATTTTTCTTAACTATCTGCATGGTTCTTCTCTCTAGACAGTCATGGAAAAAAATCTCATTTACATTCCCCTCTTTCAGCTGCTTGTATGGGAGGTAGTTTGAGCCAAATCTTGTGTGATGTTCCCATCAGCCTGTGGCACTGATCTGCACATGCAGATCTATGGTGAGCCCTTGTCTTGGCTTCCCTTAACTAAGCTTTGGATAACAAATGCCCCTTTAGGGATACATTCTGCAGCTACACTTCACTGTGACTGGATCTGAGAATGTGCTAAATATTACACAGGCAGCCAAGTGTTACAGGACCCTGTCTGCACTGATGAAATCATGTTGAGTATACTGCTGTTCTCTTTCTATGAGTTAGTGGGAGATGTATGTTTATAATGTACAGATTGTAAATTGTGATGCACTGTTTTCATTGTCTTTATACATCTTTTTAAAGTATTAATAAAAGTGAGTATTCCTTTTTACAGTAGCTTGCAGTACCTGTTGAAAATTATTTTGATTTTTCTCTTGGAAACGCTATGAAACCACTGCTGGCTTCTGAACATAATGGCATGCTCCGGGCTTCATACTGTAGGTTAATGGACAGCACTGTGTGCGAGGGAGACAGGTTGGTCCTGCTGGCACTTACCAGTTCAGTGGTCTGGAAATGGAGAAATAATTCTTTCTTAACAGGCAATGGGATCTTGCAATGCCAACTGACAGACTGTAAGTCCAGAATTAGAAGATATAAAAGTGCTGACTGAAGCCGCCTGCTAGTAACAGCAAAAGGTTGTTTTCATCCTTTCAGACTTTTTGCAGTTAAAAGTTCAAAAATTAATCAAGTTTCAAAGTCTGGATATTCTTGTGGCACAAAGCTTATCCAAAATGCTGTCGTCAAATGAGTGCCTTGTGTGTAGAGGACTGAATTCACTGGCTACCCTAAAAAAGCTGTTCTGATCAAATCTGTATTCTAAAAATCTTTTAGGATGAGAAAAATGCTACTCTCTTTATGCCCATGCTCTTTTTGTTGTCAAAGAAGCCTTGTTAAAATGCTAAGGCTTGTGTTACGATGGTAGTCAGACCCTGTAATCTGGGTACTCTCCCCATCCTTTAAACATATGAAGCTGAGCTGTTCTGAGAAATCAGAAATCTTGATCTAAGATTCAGAATCTCCACAGTGAATTACTTGGTGGAATTTGTATTGCTTGATCCGCGCATCATGTGGCACAAACCCACTGCAGCGAAATGATTACAAGCTAGTAGATACTGCAGTAAGTACCTATAATGACAAACTGAACCGTGTTCTTAAAATGGCGTACATGTGCCCCTGAAAAATTAGTGTAAGCCGTCTCTGTGAACAGTATGAATTTCTAATTATATAGGCAGCAGGAATGCCGCCTTCAGTAGCAAAATTCATCCTTTCTTGTGTTAGTACCAAATGGCATGTGAACACAAGCTTCACAAGTTTAAAAACTTGGCTATTCTTTATATCGGTGCCTAAATGGGGATTTAGTTCCCTCAATGTATCTTTACGTGTTACAATATGGTGTCCTAAGTGACTTCATCCCTGAATTGCAGGCCAGGGATTGTATGGAGCAAAGCACTTGTCAGTGTTTTAAGGCCCCAAACTGTATCTGATGGAACCTATCTTGGAGAAAAGCTACTTAGTTCAATGACAGTGCTTCACCTCTTGCAGGAGCAGCTGAAAATTGCATTTGGGGCACAGAATTTTGGGAACTGGGAGCTAATTTCTACTGCACTAGGAGTTAAAAAATGCTATTTGAGTGCAACACACTGAGAGTATCAGGAAAAAAGAGTTTGATATGCAAGTTTCTTTGTCATTGTTTCAAGGGGGATCTAAACTGTCACCCTCTGGTCCCTCATACTGGCTGTCAGGAGACTCTCATGACGCCATCTGTCTGGATCCGAAAGCCTGAGCTGGGAGCAGATGGTAGAGTCACAGACTGCAGAGGACAGATATAACGCATGGAGACAGTTCAGGAGAAATATTTTCAATTCTGCTTTATCTGAAATGTTCTTGGTACATTAACTTGGCTTAACTGCACAGTTACGAAAATTAGACTTTTCTAAAAAATATAGTAAGACAAAACCAGTACAATACCTGCCCTCACTACATGTGGGTCCCCCCCCTCACCCCCCTACAGTGTGCAGTTCCTGGTGTTTCAGTTCAGGTCTGATTTTTTAAGTAGTTGTTCATGAGAAGGATTTCTTACGTGCTGGCCATCTCAACAATCTAGAACTACTTGCTGGTACCTGTAGGAAAACTGGAGTTTCCTGGAAAGTATATTTCAATTATTTTCTGTTCAAATTGAAAACGAACAACTCCAACAAATGACTGCTTACTTTTTCATGGAAAAGATCAGTCTTTATTGTATTGCTTTCACATCTGTACATAGGAACATGAGCTTAAACAATCTGCAAAGTATCTTGTGTTAGATAATGAATCCACCTGACATATAAAATTCACTCTCTGATTTATTGCAAAACTCACAATTTAAATAAAATATCTTACTAGCACAGTTCTTGCCGTAATACTGCCCTGAACAGAATCTCCTTGCAGTCACTCCTGCATATTTTCCCCTGAGAGAGCATCGTCTTTGAACTACTGGCTGGTAGAGTTTTCAATGTGCGATTGTAAAACTTGCTTAAGCAGTATGTAGAGCGTGTCCATTTGGGTGACATGGTAGCTATTCAAAAGTTTATCAAATCTGAGTAACATCTTGATTTTCTGTTATAATAGAACATAGCTTATACTATTTGTTCATACAGTCCATCCCAGAATTACCTATGGAAGCCCAGTATGGTGCATGAATCACTGCAGTTAGTGCACACCCAAGAGGCAATGACCATGGAGAAAAGTCACAACTGACAAGGTCTGATGACAACTCTTCTTGTTGTCCCCTCGTCCTTCTTTTCATCTCTACATTTCAGAGTATAGTTTCTTTCCATGACTTGATCCATTAACCTGGTTATAATCCATTTCAGGTGTCTAATGAATCTGTTTAAAAGGAAACACATAAATAGAGTAACCCTCTAGACCTAAAATGAACAGAGAAGTCACTGTGTATGTTAGATATAGCACCATGCCATTGACTTCTTTAAAACAAACAAAACAAATTAAACCTTTTGTGACTATGGATAACGATTCTTTGAGAAGTAAAGGCCTGAAAAACTTTTCAGAGAAACCAATGTAACAGTTTCTGTGTTGTGGTTTAACCCCAGCTGGCAACTAAGCCCCGCACAGCCACTCACTCACTCTCCCCCCCTGGTGGGATGGGGGAGAGAATCGGAAGAGTAAAAGTGAGAAAACTCGTGGGCTGAGATAAGAACAGTTTAATAACTGAAATAAAATAGCATAATAATAATAATAGTAATAAAGAATATCCAAAGCAAGTGATGCACAATGCAATTGCTCACCACCTGCCAACTGATGCCCAGCCAGTCCCTGAGCAGCGGCCACCTACCAAGTCCCCCCAGTTCATATGCTGAGCATGACGTCCCATGGTATGGAATGTCCCTGTGGCCAGTTTGGCTGTGCCCCCTCCCAGCTTCTTGTGCACCTCCAGCCTTCTCAGTCGGTAGAGCACGGGAAGCTGAAAAGTCCTTGACTAGTGTAAGCACTGCTTAGCAACAACTAAAACATGGGTGTGTTATCAACATTATTCTCATCCTAAATCCAAAACACAGCACTGTACCAGCTACTAGGAAGGAAATTAACTCTATCCCTGCCGAAACCAGGACATTCTGTTAATATCAGAGCACACTAGTCCTTAGTGTAATTTTAACAGAGGCATGACAATACTAGTGTGAGGGGTATGAGAATAAGCTATCAACCACAGTCCATCAGGTCAATTAGTAAGGGTTGCTCTTAAGAGAGTACAGCCAGCCGTGACATACAGTGGGATAGCCTATTTTATGCTAGGTTTGATATTATTATACCTACCTATTAAAACTGATATTTGAACTGGCTACATTTTTTTAACCAGGTACTGTTCATTAGACTGTTGTTCTTTTTTTGTATAATTGTGTTAATTATGTATTGCCTACATTTGACGTAGCCTCTGATTTTGGTCACTTTCTCTCTTCTTTCTTTAGAGTCACCTTGTTCAAAGCGTTTTGGATCCACTGGTAAGTAGTTACGGAGTTAAATAACATGTTGGGGTAACTTCGTGGTCTTACTGACAAGAATAAGTTACTCTTATATTGCTTTATCCCAGTTTATCTAATTTGCCTTGACTGGGTCAAAATATCTGACAGCTATTAAGAGGTGATTTTTTACTATCATCAGAGGTAAACACAAGGCCTGAGAAGCCGCCTTTAAGTAGAACCAGAGCTGTGGATTATGAAGGTGCTGGGCAATAGTGACTGTACCCATTTGGTCTTGTGATCTTACAGATCACTAATTAACATAGCGTAGAATGGTGCAGCTCTGAGAGGGGATGGTTGTCTGGGGATGAATCTGTGTTGAAGAAGAGCTGAGGTACAGAAGACCAAGAACAGGTCCCCTGGCTGCCAGCAGCTCAGGAGATCATCTGTGCTGTGTGGAGCAAGTCTCTGGAAGGACAGCTCTTCCCTCCTTGCCCTTTATAGGTATTACAGGCCTGCTGTGCAGCGTGGAAAGGCAGGGGACCCTACACAGTAAAGATGCTAATCCGGTTGTATAACGGGAAGGGACTTTGTGGTACAAAGCCGTAACAGACCTGCTAACAGATCTGCTTTAAGCAAGGAGCTCTATGAAAAGGCTCTCACTGGGCTGCAGGGCAAAACACAGCCTCTCTCCTGGTCTTCACTTTCTGTGCTTGGAGCGGAGGCTCAGCAGATCGTATGTCAGGGTGTCTGGCACAAGGGGTCCTGAGGCAGGAGGGCTGCCACCATTTCAGGTGCAGAAGGCGTAACAGAATCTCCGAGGAGTCTGAATGAAGAATGAAATGTGATGGTCACATGTTCTGCATGAGCATGGACAGACTGAGGAATAAGGTATCATTAACAGGAAGCCGAAAGCAAACAGGTTGACACAGCACTGGGGGAAATGTTCTTCTATGGATTGAAAGCAGATTAAAAGATTGGAAGCAAACAATAAGGCTTGGTAGGAAAGAAGTCAGTAGCAGGGTATACCAGAATTTTTATTCAACATCACCATTACTGACCCAGAGAAGAGAGCGAACAGAGAAATCTTCAAGACTGCAGAAAATAAGCTCTTTCAGGTATTCAGATGCTGTACTGATAGCAAGGAACTCCAGAAGGATTTCGTAACATTGAGTGGGCAAAAGGTGGTGAGTTTGGAAAACATTTGCTAATGGGCTGGGCAGCAATGTGCCCTCTAACATCCCTCATTCTACCACTGTAGATCCTGGAAAGCACAAAGAGAACGGACTGCAGATTTTGGTCAGGGTCATGTGCTCTCCCAGAGAGCATCCCCTGCTCCTGTCAGAGGCAGAACACGGGGCTGGGTGATCGTGGTCTGACTCATCGTGACATTTTGCATGTTCTTCTGTGCCACTGACTGTAGATGCTAGGTCAGAAACAAGAAACGCTTTTGTGTCCAGTGAGGTATTTCTGCCAAATGTCTACCAGCTACAGTACCCTGCTGACAGTAATCGTATGTTCAAAATCCTGTCTCTTAGACTAAGAACAAGAAAAGGGGAAGCAGCAGCTCTAACAGGTTACTCATTTGATGTTTATCTGATTGCTCTCCAAGTTGAACTAAAATCTCTGATCTACAGCAGACAGTTCAGAGAGATCGTTAGTATTCTGCATTGTAGATCAAATTCTAGGCTGACTTAAAAATAGCACAGCAAAATGTATCGGGCCTCCAAAGGAAGGTATAAAGCTGCCTAATGGAAGTTTCAAATATTGCTGTAGGGCTGCTAGTCCAAGACTGTAATTTGTAGTGGCAGATATTAAATGGGGTGTGAATGATACAATTGACC
Organism: Aptenodytes patagonicus; assembly: GCF_965638725.1. Lineage (NCBI taxonomy): Eukaryota > Metazoa > Chordata > Aves > Sphenisciformes > Spheniscidae > Aptenodytes > Aptenodytes patagonicus. The sequence continues at coordinate 16,609,122 of NC_134961.1, read as the reverse complement.
AGGATATTCAATCTTGCCTTTCTATTCAGCGGATTAAAAGTTTGTCCTTCAAATTTCACGTGAACCTGATTTTTAACAGAAAATTTCCAAAATTTCAAAAACCAATGGAAAGTGAAAAGGTAGCAAATATTTTTAAAATCTCAGAATTATAGTCTTCCAATAGCCTAAAAGATACCTGTAAGCATTTAACAGTATGGCTATTATAGTGTAACTCTAGCATCAGAAGAAGAAACTCAGTCATGATATTTTTGTCCGTTCTGTCTGTGAAGTTACTGTTCTTCACAATTCAGGCTGGACCAAAGGAAACACGGTGACTCTGTTCTGCATCCTGACATTGTCTGCTTTCTGTTTCCTGACTTTCTGCAAAAGTGTGTTTCAGATCTCATGGCCTACTGGGGCTCTGCTGTCTGAGCAAGCCTCGGGTCTTTTTTTCTGGCCCTTCAGAGAGTGTATAGCCTTAAGTCTATTGACTGAACTCGAGCTTTACCCAGCAATAAATCATTCAGTGCACGTCATCATTTTCCATTATACCGTTATTTTCCATATATGGCTGCTATTAGTCTCTACGCTTTTTATCACATATATTAGAAACATGTTTGTGTCCTCAGAGAGCATCCTTCAAACTATTCAGCTATTTTTTTCCAAAGTTTGTGGCCAAAGTACTAAAACTCAACTGGGAAAAGAAAGGCAGTTTGACAGTTTCCCTGAAGAAATGGAATGATTTAGCCACTTCTGTGTACTATTTAATTCTTTGGGACAGTTGTACTCCATATAAACTAGAATCATTACGAGGGGACAAATGCAAAGAGTTGGACTGGCCAAATATACAAACTAAATGTCTCTAAACAAATTATTCTTGTCTTCTATTTTAGGATTGCTAGTTGCTAGCTGAACTATAGTGTCACTTTGCCCCTCCTCCAGAGAAAACAAACATGAAGAATTAAACTGGATTCATTTCTTAATTCCTTTGACAGTTTAAAACTGATAATTGGCTATTGCCACCTATTGAAGCGAGCTATTACAGTAAGCTTCATTTTCGTAGGGAAGAACCACAGAGATTTTTTTTTTTTAATGATCCTTTAAAATCACTTGTGGCTGGGGCTTTTAACACATGAAATACTCGGGCCTGAACTATTTCTATCCTAAATTGCATGTCCCTTTATTTTCTATGCCTCATTTCAATTCATGTTATTAACAGCAGCTTTTGGAAAACTTTTTAAAAAATCTGCCTCCTCTCTCTGCATTATATAAATGAATGCATTTGGTAGAAAATCACTTAGGACTGTCCATGGCTGTGGTTAATGAGTCTGTATGGACAGTTCATCAGTTAACCGCAATTTTGTCTTCCTTCCATCTAGGATGGAATTCCTGTTAAGAAGAGTCAGAGTACAAAAGTCTCTTTAAAGCAGAGGTATCAGGTGAGTTTGAGCACTCAACTTCTATTAATTTTAATAGCATCTAAGAATTCAAAACACAGTTCTAAAAATCACAGCTATTGCTCTTAATCCTGGTGTTACTGTAACTCATAAAATAGCTGACTGATCTGTATCATGGAGTCAACAAGCCACCTTTTTTTTCTTTACATGGAGATTTCTACAAATAAGGGAAGAGCATAGTGAAAAATGGCAAGGTAAAATAACTAACGGATCACTGTGCTCTCAATTTTTCAGATTCAAAGTCTGAAAAGGAAGAAGTCAGGAGGTGGATTCTGATGCGTTTATGTCTATCCTGACACTGCTAGTGATAACATTCTTCTGATCTGTTCCTTTACGTGGCATCTCTGTTTTAGAGAGATGGAACGGAGGCACAAGTGAGTTAAGCTCACAGAAGACATCAGTGGCAGACACACGGAGTCCACCATGCTTATTTCCCTCTCCACTGAGCCTGCATTTCTAATTGGCACTATATTGATGAGCTAGTGAGTAAAGCTCGCTCTTTCATTCAGGATTTAGAAGCTGGCATTCAGCAGAAGTGCTGAGTCACAAGTTTTTGAGTGCTGGATTCTGGTCACTGAAGATGTTCATCATAATTCACCTTGATGAAAAAATATAGGAAATGCTTGTACTGTAAGATTAAATAAATCCAGTATTTCCTATTCAGTTTTCATTATTGATTACTTTTGCTCATTTTCTCTCTGATTAGAGTACTTCGTGATGAGTCACATCTGATTTTAAGAAAGTACAAGGAGAACAGTCATATCACCTTATTCCAGGGGACTTCAAATATAATACAGAACCTGGCACACTCACACTAAAACAGTTGATGACATGAGCAAGCTCAATTCTGCTCAGTTTACGCAGATGGATTTCTCCATTTGAATAGGATAGGAAGCTTCTCTGAGCTGCTTAGTTGTCTACCTTCAATCTCTGCCACCAATTATGCTCAGAAACCTGGACATAATTTTGCTCCTATTGGGTTTATTCAAGTGAGGGTTTTGCTGCAAGAGAGAAGAGAGCTTTTCTGATCCACATGCTCTTTTATTTTTACATCTAAATTAGCCTTTCCACATTTTGCAGAATCGCCTCTTGGGATTTCCCCCCTTTGTTTCCCTGTCATGCATGCCACTCACCTCCTGGGTGCAAGGCACCTCTTTCTAAATGCAAGGAGCACACTGCAAGGTTTCAGCTAAGGCTAATCATAGGTTTTTACTTGTTCTCAGTAATCACTGGTGAGTCACATGAAGAACACTCCTCTAGTATTTAATGCAAAGAGTATGCCTATGTATTTTTCATCTCAGCTGGTAAAACTGAGGCCCATTTTTCCTGCAGTGTCTTGTGAATCCTCAGCACTTCTGGGTCTAAGTGAAGAGGGCAGGTGGGCAGCCTTCCTAGGCCTATGGAGAGCACGGGTTAACACTCGTACAGAACTCGGGTCACTGCAGGCTAGGCACCAAAGGGATTTAAATCCTCCCTTTCAGTGCCTTACTTCTGCTTCCAAAGCAGGAAACACAGCTCCAAATTAGGACCCTCTTCTGCCTGCCTTGCTAGGGAACTGGCGAGGAGGAATGGCACAGAACAGTGAAGAAACCTGTAACCGGGATATTAACACAAATTCCTTTTCATGGTGACACGCTGAGTCTTTGCCTGGTAGCTAAATAATTATGCAATTTGTGGCCTGGTTGCTGCGTATATAAATATAATTAAATATATAAATAGATGAACCACAGCAATAGTACATTTTTTGCTCCCTAATAATTGATCTAACTTTAGGGATTTGTGATTTGATCCTCAGTGGAAACCACCATCTAACATGACAACTTCCAAATTAAAGAATCAAGGCTGGAGCTGGTACCTGTGCAGAGCTCCATTAGCTCAAGGTGGATATAGACTGAGACTTACTTCTGAGCTTTGTGAAGACCACTGCATTTTGATTTCTACATATGGAAGTGACATGGTTTTATAGTTAGAATACCAAGAAGTTTGCAAAGCTGCTTATCCTATTAATATGAAGGAAAATTTTAAAGAAGCCCATTTATCTACACTGAACAGAATTGTGCTCAGACCCTGCGCTATCAAACATGTTCATGTAGTATGAAAAATCCACTGAGGAAAAGTATGTCTGTTGTTCTCCTTAGGTCTTCCTGAAAACTAGATGCAACTCATCATGACAAATCCCAGTCAGCAAAAAAGTGATTAAAAAAAAAAATTTTAATCCCTGTATTAGACGGTGTTGGACTAATAAGATTAAGGGTTTGGGAAAAGGTATTTTGGGGGAGAAAATGGCTAGGGCTTTTTGCACCAAAGATTTTGCTTAATTTTCCATTAGTTTTTATGAATTTCTTTCCTGGAATACAGAACGTGTGTTATTTGCCCAGCTGAAAGGGGAGAGGAGGAGACAGCCACAAAAGTAGCCAACAGTGTTTTGTGGGGAGTTTAGTTCTGCTCCAGACCTCCTATTCTAGCAGAAGTGATTCTAATCCAGCTGCTTGGGATGGACCACCAAATGTTGGCGTGGACACTTTCATTTGCAGTAACTATATGCAGTGGAATTTCTTCAGTACGAACAAATATCTGTGTCCTCCCCCACACTTCTTATGCTCCCATGTGCCTTTGACCAAGCTTTGTTCAGCTGTGTTTGCGCAATCAATGCTACTCCAACACCAAAAATTTCCATTTTTCCCTTCTAAACTATTGACCAAAATCAGCTACTATTGCTTTATATGGAATCTGAATAGAAATACTGAGGAGATAGTTTTAACCTGTATGAAGGACAGCATTACAGGAAAGGTTTGGGTTTTTTTAAATTAGAAGCCTGATTAAAATACCTTGATGTTAAATGGTATTTGTATAGTATGTTCACCAAGGCTATGTTTGTAACCTTGCAACAGAATTTCCTATTTCCACAATTTCAAATAGAAAATAAAAAGGTATCCTGAGCTGGTTTTCAAATTTACAGACAATATTTTGCTAAAAATTCTACTGGCAGATTTGCTAACACATTTTAATTTAAACTGTGAATGTTTTCATTAACATACATTTGGCACAGAAAGTCCTAGCTAGAAATAGTGATTTTCTTCCCAATTGCAGTTCAGGGTTTTAAAATGCTAAATCCTTACAACATTTCCAGAGTTTTAGTATCACTCAAAACTACAATGATAAATTGATCAAGCAAACCTTTGTGCTACGATTAACATGAGAAGAATGGTGAGCTGGGTAGGTTTCTTATTATCCAAGATAGAGGTTTTAAAGGGCACCTGGTTAAGACGTATTTCTGGCTCGAGTATGGTCTCTGAATTTTAATAAATATTAGCCTGGATGTTCATTTAGATTCAGAGCTGCTTTCAAGACCGGATTAGCAAAGTTGTCGACCAGCTGTAAACATAACACCTAGCGTAACAGCTGCAGTGGCTCAGAACTGTGAAAATTAGTCCTTAGGGAAAGACACTCTCCCCGCAGCGCAGCAGAGGACACGGAGCTCTGCGTGGCGGTGCCGGGCGGGAGGAAGCGCCGGGGGCGGCCGGGCAGCGCTCAGCGCCCCGCAGGCAGCCCGACCCCGGCCCTCTGCCCGCAAAGCTCGCCCGTGCTAGAAGCTGCGGCGGTGCGTGTCCCCGGCGCAGCGCCCGCTCCCTGCCTCCGTCCCGGGGAGGGCTGTCCCCAGCCCAGCCGCCCCCGCGGGATGGCGTGCCGGGCGGGTGGCCGCGCCGGGGCACGGCGGGCCCGCACACGGAGGACGGGGGCAGCGGCGCCGGGAGCGCCCCGCGGGCCGCTGCCCAGGACGAGCCCGAGGAAACGACTTACTTCCCTTGCGAGCCCTCTGCGTGTCCGCGGCCCTGCCCGGCGGCAGCGGGTCCCGGGCGCCCCCCCCCCCCCCGCCCCTGCACCGGCGGGGGAGGGGGCGTTTGGAAGGGAAGATGCTGGGCAGAAGGAGCCGAGACGCAGCGAGGGCATCCCGGGGCCGCGGCGGTCCCCGAGCTACGGCCATGCCGGGACACCCGGCCCCAGCCCCGGGCCGGGCGGCGTCACCCCGCAGTCGCTTCGGAGCGCCCCGGGGCGTCACTCCAAGTACCCATCAAAGACATCCAGCTCGCTGTCCGTCTCGTAGAGTACGGAGCCAGGGTCGGAAAGCACCCCCAGATCCACCAGAGCCTGGTCCATATCCTCGGGCAGGAAGACGATGCCTACATTGAGAACGATGTACTCCATCAGGAAGGCATAGTACAGGATCAGCACGTTGACAAAGAACAAGCCCACGTAAAACATATAGGGCAGCACCAGCAGCGCATGGAAGGCCCAGGACTCCAGCGAATCCAGACGTGCCGAGACCGCGGCGGGCATGCAGCCGTGCGGGGCTGCGGCAGGCTCCGGCGGCAGGGGCAGCGGGCACCGACCTGCCCGACCGGCGCGGGGGGGGCCGGCGGGAGCGGCGGGCGCCGGCGCGGAGCCGGGAGCGGGGCGCGCAGGGCCGCACTCCGCAGCCCCGGTGGCAGGAAAGGCAAAACCCCAGAGACGGAGCCGGATCCGGACCCCGGGAAGATGCGAGCCCCGCAGGGGCGCGGAGGCGGCACAGCCGCAGAGCGGCCGGCTCGGTCCCTTCCTTCCCCGGAGGAAGAGGCGCCCCGGCAGGCGGGCGGCCAGCGCGGGCTTCAGCGGCGCTGCCGCAGCCCCGCCGTTGGCAGGAGGCTCCTCAGGGGCATTTCCAGCCCGGCTGCTGCAGTCCCGCCGCGGCTCCCCTCCTCCTCCCGCCCGCAAACTTCGCGGAAGGAGCCCGCAGGCGCGTCGTCGCGGAGCACCTGCCGCCGTCAGCCAGTCCGCCAGCCGCGGCCTGCGCGGCAGGACCCCCTCCCGTCCGCCCGCCCCCTCGCCTCCCCGCCCCGCCGCCTGCCCCCGCCGCACGCCGCCGCTGTTTACCCGCGCCGCGTCCCCTCGCGGCGCCGCCCGCCCGTGGCGCTGCTGGTTGGCCTGGAGCGGCCGTGACGGGCGCCGGCGCCTCCGCCGCGTTTACCGGCAGCCGGCTCCCGCTCCGCCTGCCCGAGGGCCGGCCGCGTCGGGCTGGAGGGCACAGGAGGCGTATTGTGGTGCCCGGCCCTTGCCTCCCCGCTCCTCGCCTTCCCCGAGCGCTTCAGCACCCCGCAGCAGCCCGGGGGGGGTCAGCGTGGGCAGGTTTTGTCCGTTTCTTTGCCCCTGGAGGTTGTTTTCTGTTCCCCTGTTGTTGCACAGGGCCCTCCTGGAGCGCCGTGCAGGCCTGGGCCCCTTTTGACCTCGGTGGAGGCATTTCTTTGCTGACCAAGGTCTTGCCTATAACAAAATATAATCAATCAAAGGCATGATTTTAAACTTGGGGGTTTTTTTGACACTGGCTGACAAACTCTTCAGCTTACTTAGATTTAGTTTATTTATCTGGTTAAAGCAAAAAAAACCCTAAAACCAGGTCAAGACAGTCATTACTGGTCCTGTTCTCTTTGTTCTGCTTTAATTAAGTTAGTTTTTAAGCCGATTCAAAACCAAATGTGCAATCCTTATTGGAAAAACCTTAGCAAGAGGAATGCAGCATCCTGCAGCATCCGGCTCTCCTCTGGTCCGAGCTGACCCCACCAGAACGGCTTCATTTTGCGTTACGGAAGGTGAACGAGGAACGTCGGGGGCCAAATTAGATCGCAAATTACAATGTATTTGGGGGGTACATGCACACATTAAAAGGCTATTTTTTGTTTAGGCTAAATTTAAGTCTTTTTTATTCTTCTAACTTAACAGCCCTCTCACGACCTGACGAGATCTAACTCGTAACTGCCAGAGAGGGAAGGAATCAATTAAATAAAAAATCGAGCCAAGCCCTCCGGCTCCGGGAGGTGCGGGCGTCCCTCAGCCCGCGAGGCCCCCTCTCTCTCCCGCTGAGGCGGCGCTCAGGAAGGGCTCAGCACCTGCCGGAGAGCGCCACTCCGTTTACTCTGAGAAAAACCGCCGAGGTGCGGCCCTCAGGGGAGGGCGGCTTAGGGCTCGTGTGTCCACTTCTCTGGGGAAGTCCTGAGAGGAAAGGAGAAAACCCCGGGCTCCCCGGGGACTCTCCCGTTTCCTCGCAGGTGGCGGGCCGCCGCGGCGGGCGGGGCACGGGTCACGACAGGTGGCGGGCCGTGACGGTGGCGGGCCGCGGCACGTGTCGGGCCCTGGCGGGTGCCTTCCCAAACCGGGGGTCCCGGGAGAACGGGCGTCCCCAGAAGGCGCCCGGTTCCGGCCTGACGAGCGAAGGCGGGAGCCTGCTAGCGCTCGCCCCCTCTCCGCTCCCCGGTGACGGACAGCGGCCCCGCCCTGGTGCCTGCTGGGACTTGCAGTCCGCGCGGCGCTGCCGGGGCGGGGCGCGGGACCGCGCTTCCCAGAGTGCCTCGCCCGCGCATGCGCCTTGGCGCTTGTGTGCGCCGGTGGCTGCCGCCGTTGGGGCTCATTCCCGGTCTCCGCCCGCCCGGGCGCCGCTCGCCCCTCGCCCGCCCTTCCCCGCGGGACTATGAAGCCGTAGAGCCCCGCGGGCCGTAGCAACCGTCCGGCGCCAGCATGTTCGGCCGCTCCCGCAGCTGGGTGGGCGGCGGGCACGGGAAGGCCGCCCGCAGCATCCACTCCTTGGACCACCTCAAGTAAGCGCGGAGCCGGCCGCGGGCTCGGGGGCAGCTGTGAGGGGAAGGAGAGCCGGGGGCGGCGGGGCTGGGGGCTAGCGCGGGGAGCCGTGCTGCGGTCGGCTCTCCCAGGTTGTGAGGGGACTCGGAGGGTACGAGCCGGCGCGGGGGGCGGTACGCGGACGGGCTCCGTCTGCGGAGCCGCTCGGGCAGGGTTTTCCCTCGGAGAGGGCTGCGGAGCGGGGCCGGGTCGGCTCGGAGGCGTCCCGGAAGAGAAGGGGGTGAGGAGGGAGGCGGCTCGGCAGGCGACGCTCCCCAGTCGCTCGCTGTCTCCTCGGCTGTGCGTTTTGACGCAGCTCTCCCGCGCCGAAAGCTCCCGGAGCAATTCGCCAGCGGCGAAGGAGGCTCTCCGTGCGGTGTGGGTTGGTGTCTTTCTCACAGAAATCTGCCTCTTCGTCCCAAAATGTTTTCAGGGCAGACGCAGTTCTGTGATGCCATGTCACACTGACGGCTGTGATACGTGTTTGTTTGATTTTTAATAATGTCACAGACTCATTCAGTGGAGTAGAGTGTAAGAGGTGATAAATACAAGAAATATCACATTCCTTTTGAGGGAGAACTTTGATTGTTTCCTGGTAGTGGCTAAGACGGGGAAGCGAGGAGCCTGGTCCCACAGCCTGTAAACAATATAGACCTTTTGAGGTGTGTGTGTGTGTGGGTCTTTAGTAGTCAGCAGTGATTCATGGTGGTCAGGATGGTGGTTTTGCAGATCCAGGGGATGTACCCTGATTAGAGGGCTCAGCAGCTGGGGCAAAAGTAAAGCTGTTGAGCTTGAGAATTATAACATTAGTCTCTAGAGTCTGATATCCTTGCATTACTGCTGACTGCAGAAGGTGGAATAGTTTTTTCTAGCTCTGCCACTGGAGAGTTGGAAGGATGGCATGGGATAATTTTAAATTCTCTGTTCCATTTTAAGGGTTCTGCTATTGAGAAAAAAATGAGATCCACTGTTACAGCTTCTCTTTCTACTGAACAAGAAAAGGAGGTCGTTAAGAGGGGAAGCATTTTCTAAATGAAATCACTGTGAATACATAGTTCATTGAGAAATAAGTGGCGGGTAGTTTTCAACACTTAGTCAAATTACAAGGGGAACATGAATGGGGTTTGACAGTAATGAGCAGGTTGCACTTATACAAGATTTGGATCTTGCAATTACTTTATCAAGATGATTTATGCATTCTGGTCCTTGTCTCTAAACTGGAAAAATGTTCAAAACCAGCAAGACTAATTGAAATGCATTACTTCTTTACCAAAGACAGGGAAATCAAGTCCAGAAATACAAAACTGATGAGGCAGTAGGACTGCAGAAAGTAATTTTGAAAACATGGTAGGTCGGACTAGTAAGTCAATGTGATCTGGCGTTGCAGGAAAAAGGGGAAAAGTCATGCTCAGATATAAACATAAGAATGTTCTATTTAACATGCAAGGGGTACTCATTAGGTACTACTCAGTGCTAGTGGAGCTTTAGATCTGTCTGGTTTTGATATTACACTTGAAGATAGAGCAAGAATGCTGATGTATGACAAAATTTGAACAAATTGAGTTTAAGTTTAGAAAAAGTAGGCTGGTGAGAGGGAGACTTTAGGATGTTAGAATCTTTCAGGCAAGAAGAATATGACCATATGTTCTCTCAGGGCCACAGAGGGTAGAAAAAGTGATACTCTGTTTGATTTGCAGCAAAAGGGAATTAGGCTATAAGTGTTGTGGCTTGTGCTTGACTTCTTATCTGAGAATTGAAGTATATGGTTCTCTACTAAAATACTAGCTTTGGTTTGTTTGCTTTTTTGCATGTGATTTCTTTAATTATGAAATCTAAAATGGTAGTATATAAAAGACAGCCAAGACCTTTGATCTGTTTAGACTGTGTATATTTTAAGTGTTTGTTTAGCTAGGCTGTATGAATTTCAGTTTCTAGCTAGGTGTGGACAGCAAAGGTAGCTACCTCGTGGTAAAGTGAAATTTAGGACTTTTCTAAGGTAGCAGTTGAAGTGGGTAAAGCCACAGAAGGAAAAAGGGCAAAGACCCCTCGTTTTGGGGTCATGAAAGAAAGTCAGTCTTGATAAGCTCACCATCTTGTGAGCTGTCTGTATTCTCATCTTTTCAACTCGTCAAAAACCCATGTTGTGTTCCATGTGAATGAGTTGAGTGGAACGCACCAACCTTGCTATTACAGGTTAGCTTAGCCTATAAAAGATGCATTATGCTATGTTACAAGAGTGAAATCAGCCCAGGCTATCCTTAAGGGAATATTTTTATTTTTTAACATGCATAATGCAGAGTTCAGTCTAAATTGTAAACAATACACCTGTTTAGTAATACTGAGAGAGTTACTGCTTTTTGTCAGTAAATGTTGGATCTGGAACTTCCTTTCCCATCAGCTTTAATGCAGTTTGTTTGAGGCTTGCTTTTGAAATTTTACTATTTAGTCTTTCTGCAAACATGCCATAGAATGGATTGGCTAAAGGAAAATTGTGAGGCTGTTTGTATTAAGTGTTTTGATACAGTCTCTTGGTCTAGTGAAAACAGTTGCAATTTAATCCAGCTTTTTTAATACCTTGCTGAATTGCGATCTAGAGAGGCTATGAAACAGTACCATGCACTGCCTGAGTGCTTCTGACTATTATTTTTCAGAGAACTTGATATTTTTGTGCCCTTTGGTTAGTAATTGAGGGAATGTCAATAACTTAATAAATGGAAAAAGCCTAAATATTCTGGAAACAGGAATGATGTTAGTGATTGCTCCTGAAAATGGTCAGAAATGACTTGTTTTTCTTTACATGAGATTGTGTCTGAAACAAGGCTAGAATCCACTTCTTAAAGGTGGCATCCAGCAGTTTAAAATGAGACCTTTTTTTCCTCCCTTTATGTAGTCCTCTGCTCTGTTTATTATATGCTTCCAGTTCTAAAAGCAAATACATCAAGGCTGTTTTAGGCAACAGTCTGTCTTGCTACACGAACTTGAAGTTAGTGCTTTCTCACGAACTGCGTGTTCTTCTCTTTCGGCCTACCTTTGCACATAAGCCAGGTGTTCCTGTGTAGGTCAGGGTTTCTTACGGTTCTCTCCAGCTGCTGACTGTGATAGTCACTGTACTTGGCTTCTGCAGCTCCTCACCTTAGGAGCTGTGACCTATGGTTAAAGTATCAAAAAGTCTTTCATATTGCCAAGTTGAGGATAGTCTAACCTTAGCAGATGCATGGTAAGGCCTCCTTGAGAGCATAACTGTATCTTCTTTCCCCATCTGTCTACAGACTTGACTTTGCATTGGAATGGATTAAGAGGATTTATGTCATTTTTCCCCAGTATTTAAGTGGTGGTATTGTAACTGTGTGTTGTGGTTTAACCTCAGTCAACAACTGAGTACCACACAGCTGCTTGCTCACTCCTCTTCCCTGCCCCCCCCCAGTGGGATGGGGGAGAGAATTGGAAGAGCGGAAGTGAGGAAAACTCGTGGGTTGAGATAAAAACAGTTTAATAATTGAAATAAAATAACAACAACAATAATAATAATACTACACAAAGCAAGTGATGCACAGTGCAATTGCTCACCACCCACTGACCGATGCCCAGCCAGTCCCCAAGCAGCGGTCCCCCTGGCCAGCTTTCCCCAGTTTGTGCACTGAGCATGACGTCCCATGGTATGGAATGTCCCTTTGGCCAGTTGGGGTCAGCTGTCCTGGCTGTGCCCCCTCCCAGCTTCTTGTGCACCTCCAGCCTTCTCAGTCCGTAGAGCATGGGAAGCTGAAAAGTCCTTGACTAGTGTAAGCACTGCATAGCAACAACTAAAACATTGGTGTGTTATCAACATTGTTCTCACCCTAAATCCAAAACACAGCACTGTACCAGCTACTAGGAAGGAAATTAACTCTATCCCTGCCGAAACCAGGATACTATGTCTGAAGAGTTCATCTGATAATCTCTCTGGTGTTCCTGCTAAAGTGAAAGGCTTTGGAACTTAAGCTTAGTATCTTTGTTTCTAGATGCAAATTTTTTTCCTACTTTTCTAAGAGGTATTTTACATAGCCCTGTTGTTACCTTCAAGTATGTTTCCCATTGTTGCTTCTACACTTGATATTTTAATTGCATACTGATTGCACAAAAGATTTTAAACCATTAGAGTTGCATGCTGAACATTTCTCATGACTTGGTCAGATGCAGTGTCCATAAACACGTATGGTTGAAGACTTGTTTCACAGCTGATTCATTTCCTGAAGTACTGTCCATGCTATACATAGTTTCCTCTATGAGAACAATATGTAATTACATAGTTACAGGCAGCATGAAGATGCAAGCATGTTATGGTGAAGTCTGGGGTTTTTAAATTTGAGTGCTTGACTTCCTAAACTCTTACCTGTATTAGTGCATTTTTGTAAGTAATAAGTAGGAAAGTCATTAATGCACACTTTCTGTATTCATGAGTTGTTATGTTATCCCTTTGAGCATGGTTTCTTACCAGAAAAATGTTCAGAATTTTGTTTGTCTTGTTAAGTTGCTGGCAAAATCTCCCACTGATTTTGATGGTATCAGGTGCTTTGACACTTCTTGCATGGTGGGTTTTTATTAGGTTTTTGTTTGAAACCAGTCTTCGGATATATATAGAGAGAGATGACAAAAACCTCCTCTTTGAGGGTTTAGCATTTTGGAGCACAAACTTGACTGTTTTGTAATCAACATTTAAAGATAGACTTTAAGGATTTATGTAAATATAAAAATACTGTTTTTGTGTGATGCTTTATGTTCTCATGATATGGTATGTTGCACGTCTGGTAAGAGAAACAAGTATGTGCATGCTTTCTCATTCATTTTCAAATAAGTAGTTAAAGGAATAGCTTGAAAGTGAAGCCCAGGTTTTCTCTAAGTGCATCAGTGTGTTAGCAAATCAAGGAACTGTGGTAATGTTGATATTAAGTAAATTAATTTGGAGTTAATGTATTCCTGACTATTAAATGTTTCTTGCTTTTTGCATCTGTAATGCTCTATGTTCCATAGACTCCCGAGGTGAGGTAATAGCATGTAATTCTTCCCACTGCTTCCTATTCCCAGAGTTCTGCTGTTGGAGTAAACTTTATTCCCAAGTTTGCACACTGTAACTTATTAATGAGAAATACATGTTCACAGATGCAATAATTTGTATATGACTTCAAATAAATAGGCTAAAATCTGTGAAGTAGTGTAGTATTAATTACTCTCTTTAACTCTCTCAGGAAAAATACTTCCTATATGGATTGCGGTGGAATGAACTGTTTCGATTTAATTGCCTTCTGTCTTCAGTTGTTCACTGTTCCATTAACTGATGCATGCTCAGAGAGTGACAGTTTTTGCTCTGTCTTTTGATTTACTGTCCTGATAATACATATAGTGCCATAATGGGAAGTTTTTGCAGGGCTTGTGTGCCATGAGCTCTTTTAGAATGCCCTGGGAATTCTCATAGGTGGTCAGACTTAAAACTCTCACATCTTCACTGTGAGCCATCACACTGTCAGTCTCCACAGAAGGAATCTTGAACTGTGATCCTCGATTAGTTGAAGAGGATTTGCAGGTGCTCTTTTACTTGCTATTTAGTGACCTCTGTTACAGTATGGCACGTGACCAGGCAGTTATGACTGTAGGAGATAGCTGTGAATCAACTTTTCCTCAAATGGTTTCAATCTGAGCAGTTTCTGTTCTGGATTTGGAAAATGAGTATTGATTTATGAGGGGGAAAAAACAATGTGAAGAGGGAGAGAAAATTTTTTTACTGAAGAGAAGGAGAATGAAAAGCCAATCTTTTTCCCCCTCCTGCCATCTCTTCCCTTTTTCTTCCTCTTTCCTCTGCTGTCTGGTAGGTTAACCTTAATATGATGTAGGTTCATCACATTGCTGATTTTCGGGGGGAAGGGGAGCATGCGATATATCAAGTTTGTTAAAACTGTGAACTTCTGAGACATGTTTACCTCTCGACGTCCTTATACAGTACTCAACACAATAAAATTGTTATTTGATGATTAAGCAATATCAAGATCAGCAAGCATATAGCATTTTACCATAACAGCATAATAAACTTCTCTGAAATAGCTTCTGCTTCCTGCATGGCTTACGAGGACAGGCTGTGTCTTGCCACAAGTCCTGTGAAGCTCTGGCCAACTGAGTGGCAGCTCAATGGTTGAAGAAGATTCCCCAAACCAAATTTTGCAAATTTTAAGTAAACTGCAAATATGACCAAACTTTTTTTTTTCTTTAATTCAAGCATGAAAAAAATTCTGAAACTGGGTAGTATCTTCTTTTGTCTTCGTAAGTCTGATGAATAGTTGGAACAGCCTGTTATGTGTGTTCAGTTAAATAGTGTTTTGGTCTCTAGCTGCATGTTTGCCCTGTGCAGTGATTCAGTTTCTTAGTGTAGATAAAATTGATGGGAATACTGTTTTTTGTAATGTGATTTTGAGTCTGTTTTAGACCTAAACTTCTGAAACTTACTTTAAACCAGACACCCCAAAATTTTGTTGTAGAAATGCACAGTGTTTCCTGGAACCCTACAGTAGTGTGGCAAAATTGGTATTTTTTTCTTTTACGTAATAGCTGCTTGAGGTCTTTGGGTCTGTTGCTTAAAAATTGGCTTCCTGAACTTCTAAACTCCCGCATCGTACTAATAAGATTCCTAAAATTTCAACCTGAATCACTGAACAAACTTTCATGGAATCCAAAACAATAACGATAGGCTGCCCCAGAGTCAGGACACACAGGCTATTTTCCCAAAAATAACTCCACTTTTCATGGGAAGGTTGATAGTATGGAAAATCCGTCTTCCTTCCCAAACACTTGTGAGTATATTGCCCAGATAATCCTGAATGCTCAGGTGTTACTCCTGGTTTTCAGTAGATTGCAGTATAGCAATATATGGTCTGTGTTTAGTAAACTAATCTCTTGTAGTTTTAAAATGACATGAAATTTCTTTGATCATATTTTTATTTAATTACTTTCATAACTGTGCACCTTTCTCATATCCATCCTTTTTATCTATTACTATATAAAAGCAAAAAAAAGAGGTAGAAAAGCAGTGGTGATTCTTGTGCTTTTATTAGAATTTGCCCCCCTCTTCCCCCCCCCCTTTTTTTTTTAGGACAAAGGGAAGTAATCTTTGATGTAACATCTTATTTGGGGGGGGAAGAAATGTGCTTCCTTGACTGAGTAAAGTTCTGGGACATACAATACAAGCCTTTCAAATTTCATTTAGCTTCCTGTCACCTGTGCAATATAGACATGTTTTGTTTTTTTTTTTTAAACTTCACTAGACAGCCTTAAACTCTTGCCATTTGAGATGGTAAAGCTGGAATTTGCCACCTTTCGGATCAGTATTTCTATGCTTGAAGGGCCGCAGGCCTGATGATTAAGCTTTGCTACGGTGAATGAATAGTCTTTGACAGTCCTGATATATTAACCGTCAAATTGACGTGAGTCTGTAAAGTGTCTCTGCAGACAAGAGAAGGGATCTAACTTTTCTAGTTAGATCTGCATGTGCCTCTTTCCAGAATTACTTTCCCAGATCAGCTACTGCATGCTTACCTGTTTCTTCTATTTCTCCTTTTCCTTGCTCATCACTCCTTTAACATACTTCCAAAGAAATTCAGCAGGTTGCCATAAGAAGCACCATGGGACAAGTGTTACATAATTTCTAGTCCTACGTTAACATAAGTGTAAGCATTCAGAACTCACCTGGCTAGTTACGGGTTTGTTTCATTTGTCACATACTCTGTTTAACAATTACTTTTCTCTCTGCATCAATATTAAAAGGAAATTTTAGGATTTTAAAATCGTACAATGATTAGACATAGTGTGTGTGTATGTGTGTGTCTACATTAAGTTACAGTGACTACAGACAAATATGGTGCATGTGAAAGTGGCAGGATAGCATATTATTTGTAATTATTTTTTCTTTTAGGTACATGTATCATGTTTTGACTAAAAATACCACAGTAACAGATCACAACCGCAACCTGCTGGTGGAGACTATTCGTTCTATAACAGAGATCCTTATATGGGGGGATCAGAATGACAGCTCAGTATTTGAGTAAGTACTTCTAAGCAATTTTGACTCTGGTTTTGAAGAATAATTAGAGTTGCATAGACATCTAGTTCAAAAGGTTAACTCTTCCAAGACTGTATTTCATGAATGTGGGTAGAAAGCTATGTCCTGTAGTAGATGGGTAAGCAGGATCATATTCTTGTCATACAAAGAAACAGAATTTGCTTCTGTTAACAAAAAAGGGTTCCAAGTCCAGAGCCCCTTTCATGTACTGCTTTTGTTTGACTCTCAAATCTTTGATATAAATACAAAATCTAACCTATTCTGGGGCCCAGATTTACTCAGCACATCTATTAATAATCATATGACTTTAATTTGTTCACTTCAATTTATATAAGATACTACAAATAGATATCTTATTCTAGCTATGCTATTTAGAGTTTTTGTTCAGATGTTATTTTAACCCTCATAAAATAGCCTGATAGAAAAATGAACTTGAAAACAAATATTCACAATTGCAAATCTGACTGTATTAATGCCCATTGTTTGGCTGTTTGCTTCAAGACACTTGCTCCTTTATAAAGGCAATTTGTGATTGAGATAAGTAATTAAAAACACCAAACACCTTAGCTTTACTTATTTAGGGAGTCGTTGGTTTTACTTTTACAGTATGATTTCAACATGATTGGGTTATGATGTGGACCCAATAATAATAAGAAATTAACTTAATTAAGTTAATAAGAAATTATTAAATAATTAAATAGAAATAGAAATAATTAAATAGAAATAGAAATAATTAAATAGAAATAGAAATAATTAAGTTAATAAGAAAATTAACTTATTCTGATTACTCATATCTATACTGTAACTCCATCACATTCCTCACTGTTTTTTCTGCTTGGGAGGATTTTAGGAATGAGGAGTTTTTTCAGCAGTTAATGTAAAAAAAAAAAAAAAAAAAATCATCAGATATGTTTATGATGTTCTGGTAGGGAAGAGTCCACACTGTTCTCTTTAAATTGCATGCATTTCTGGTTTAAAAACACTGCAAGCATTCGCTTCTGTTTGAATTGTACAATAAACCATGAAATTCTTGCTTCTGGTGTGGAAAAAAAAATAAAGTGGATCACAAATAAGGTCTACAGTGTTGAAGATAAAAAGTGTGTTGGCTTAAAGGGGGCAAGTAAACAAAACGTAACCTTCATTTAGAGGCTCTCCCCTTCGAAGAATATGATTGCAAGGTAGGGAAGCTGCCTGATAAATTGAATATATTAAAAATAAAATAAAAAAGGCCCTGATTTCTTGACATCCCTTTTCTGCATAATTTGAATGTTTAAATGCCCTTGTTAATATTTAAGGTTTTTGGAAAATATTCTTCTGTTATACAGGTAAAACTTTGCAAAAATAATTCTTCATAAATGTAAAACATACTGTTTGTCACACTTGCCTAGAATCGTCCCTGATCCTAGTAAAATTATGTTCCTGTTAAATACAACAAGTAACTTAATGACACCTCTATTTTATTTCAGCTTTTTCTTGGAGAAGAATATGTTTGTTTTCTTCTTGAACATCTTGCGTCAGAAGTCTGGTCGTTACGTGTGTGTACAGCTTCTGCAGACTCTGAACATCCTTTTTGAGAACATCAGTCATGAAACATCACTGTGTAAGGGCACACTTTTAAACTGTGTAGGATTAAGTGATCAAGACTTGATTGAATTCCCTTTCATTTAATGAAATTTAGTCCTAGTGCCCCTTCACAGAAGAACTATATGAATTCCTAACAATCTTTTTAATTGAATGCTACTGAAAATGCAGTGCAATTTGACTCCAAAATACCTTTTAATGTAAATTTTCAGTAGTACAAAAGTAGTCATTTGGTACTACTGAAACACTTATTTAGCATGTTTCAAGAGGTTCTTTAAGTCAGCAAATTAGTTGTCTGAAATGTTCGCCTTGCTGCCGCAGGTTATGTGGTAGAACTCTGTTGTATAATTTGTACTGGAACTATTCTGACATTGGGGCTGGCATTCAGCCACTTGCATTTACTTCAAGGTTTTTAGAAACATATAAAGAAGACAGAGAATTAATAGTTTGAAGTACTCCACAACTATCATGAAGAGAAAGTCACATACAAGCCTTTCAGAGTTTATGACTTTGGGAGGAAAAGGGAGTTATTTAAAGTGTTATTAGCTGCAACGCCTACATAAATTGAGGAAGGTGAAGTATATTCTCAGTTGTCTTATTCTTGGGAGCAAAGACCTTTGTAGGGAACAATTTCCTTATATTACTGCTTGAAGCCATCACTTGAGTTGTTTGGCTAAAAATTGGGATCTTCAAGCATCAGGTAGTTTGTTGCTAGCTGGTACTTTAAATACAGCTAGTTAGCATAATGATTTTTTTCTTTCTGTTAACCGGTGTAATGTCTCTTATTTTTCAGACTACCTGCTCTCTAATAACTATGTAAATTCTATTATTGTCCACAAATTTGACTTTTCTGATGAGGAGATCATGGCATATTACATATCATTTTTGAAAACTCTTTCCCTGAAACTCAACAATCATACTGTACATTTCTTTTATAATGAGGTAAGTGAAGAAAGAGTTGGAGTATAACGGTAAGAGGACTTTAATTAGAAATCGATAGCAATTTGGCACACATTCTGTTTAAGTCTCTTGTCTCAGCATGTCCTGCATTTATTTTTATAATGGTAGTATCAGTGATTTAGAATTCATTTGTGGGGGTCTCTGCAAAAGCATGATAAAGGAGGTCTTTGTCCTCATACAACTATAATAAAACCAAAATCTGGAAGTTAGTGTTATATCAGACTGTTTCAGTAGTTCTGAAGTCTACTCCCCTGAGAATTCGACTTGTTTATGCCTTGTTTTTGTGTGCTTTTATAAACAGGATCTTTTCTGTTGCACCACTTGGTTCTAAGAGGCTTAGTCAAAGTCTAAAAAGCCTGAGTAATCAAAGGCCAAAGTTGAAATGGATTTTTCCTTGCTCCATTCCACCTCTTGCCAGAAGAGGGCATTAAAGCACTGAATATGTGCAGAGTTAACATGGAAAGCTCTGACGCTTAAAGCAGTTTATTTTAATGCGGAGCTACAAATGCAGCTGACTGTGCATTGTAAAATCATTTTGATTACTTAAATAGAAGGTAAAAATATCAGTAATACATGGAAACATTTTTCATACTCCCAACAAATATTCTGTGCATGTTTTGGTTAATTCATAAATACTTTCTTTCCTCTTGTTACAGCACACTAATGACTTCGCTTTGTACACTGAAGCTATTAAATTTTTTAACCACCCAGAAAGCATGGTCAGGATTGCTGTTAGGACTATAACTTTGAATGTCTACAAAGGTATGCTTTTTATATATTAAAAAAAGGCATGTGTACAAAATGCTTGTTTCATTGTAGTTTAATTTTCAGTTATTTACATTTAAGGGTTTTCTGTCTCTTTTATGAGATTGAAAAGCTTAGCATGTTGACATGCTTCAGATACACATTTTGGTTTATATGAAACAGAACCCCAAACCTACAGTATCTACTTGTAAATAGTATTGTTTCCTCACAGATGAAACTGGTTTAAAAAAAACAAAAGAATATCAAGCATACACAAGAAACTTTTAGCTTCCCTTCCAACAGAGATCAGAATGTGACTGTATTTAAAAAACAAACAAATAAATCCAAAAAACCCAACCCCCAAAACAAAGTAGTTTAAGAATATCAAGTATTTTTTACTTATGAAATTGAGCTTTATAATGTATGAAGCAGTAACCTTGCTGGCTACATCACTTCCTTTTGGATTTGAAGTGCATTTGAATATGATTATAGAGCTCCTAGGTGCTGCAGTCGTTCCAGTCTAAAGAAGAGCTAGACCATTCCCAGAGGTGCCCAGTGAAGGCCAGGAGGCTGCAGTCGCAAATTCCTGTGCTGGACATTCCAGTAGGACATAAGGAAAAAAAACAAAACTTCACTGTGAGAATAGTTAAGGACTACAACAGGTTTTCCAGAGAAACTGAGGAAGCTGTATTGTTTGAGATCTTCAAAACTCAACAAGGCCCTTAGCAACCTGGTTGAACTTTGAAGTTAAAGCTACTTTGAGAATGGGTTTGGACTAGACAATGTCCAAAAGTCACTTCCCCCTAAATTTTTCTTGGGGTCTATAAAATCTGTAATAGCCTGAAAATATCACAGCAGTCTCTGTAGGAAAAACTGGTGTGTATTCAGAACTTCTACCTCTGAAATCAGTGTGCTGCAAGGTAGTATGTATGTCAAAACCAGTACAATGTATTATGGAATATGCTCATGCAGGGCTTCTTATTCTTTAATCCATTTTAAATTAAATTACATTTTGAATTTACACAGCTTTCTGTCAATTAAGAGAAGTAGTGATTTGATGACAGTCTTCATCATAGAAGAATGTAAGATCTTTTTTAAAACAATGAACGGTTGGCTTTGCAAATAACTGGATAGCCTGCATAGCAGATAGGTTCTTTATAGTGTTGACTGCAAGGGACAAAATGTCTTTTATATGTTGAGAAATGGGCACTTGGTACTTGTTTTCTACTTCAAGGAGCTGTAAACCCAAACATGAGCCCACAAAAAGAGCAAAGTGCAGGCTTCGTATCCTATTTGTTATATATTTATGTAACTAAATATTTTTATGGTAAAAAAATGTACTTGCCTAGAATTTTCATTGAATGTTGTGGTGATATAAAGGTTAGAGTTGAAAAAATCACATCTCAGATGTTCAGGTTTCATAATTTTCTGACTATCCATTTGCATATATTCTGATCTAACACCTACCCTGTATCTTTTAGTTTAGATGCTTTGTGCTTTAGCTTTTTAAACCCTTTTGGAGGATGTCACTATCCCAGTTCCTAATCCTGTTAACTGTTGTCTGTTTCTTTTGCCCTTCCTTCACTGATGATTCCTGTGTTCCTTAATGCAGTGTCATGTAAGTCTAACTAGCTTGACTTTCAGCATTACTGCTTTATTCTTACGCTTTTTTCCTCTTCTTTTTAATAAAGAATGTGCTAAAAAAAACTTTCTGAATTCCACTAGATTTGTAAATATATCAATATTGGGCTCATTCAAGCCAATTAAGAATTGATATGATGCTTTTGTAGATGTCCATTTCATGCATAAGATCATGTCAGGTATATACTCGTATGAAAAGCTAGCATGTAATCAAAATTCAGAAGCTACTTTGTTGTATTTCTTAAAAAAATAATTTAAAAAAATTGGTAACTGATTTTTTCTTTTTAACAATTTCTCTTCAGTGGACAACCAACCTATGCTGCATTACATTAGAGATAAAACTGCTGTCCCTTATTTCTCCAACCTCGTTTGGTTTATCGGAAGCCACGTGATAGAACTGGATAACTGTGTGCAGACTGATGAAGAGTAAGCTTTTACAAATGCTGGGTATTGAATGGAAATGCTTTACCCAGATGTTGATACTATCTTTATTTTGTCTGTAGTAGTCCATTTAAGTTAGTTTCTGAATATGTTCCCTTGTAGACAGTTCAAGCTCTTCATTCTTGCAAAGTTTTGTAGTGATTCTTTGAATTAATAGTGGTTAGTGCTGTATGCCCTATCTGTGCTAATATCTGTACAAGTAAATTAGTGTTTGGCAACATGCTTTTTCTTCATCTTTGTTTTAATTCTGCTAAATTTAGTAGATACCCAGAAGACACAAAAGGTACTTTGTGCTTCTCAATCTTATTAAATTTGTCTTTTTAATGCTCCTTTTCTGTGTATCATCTCAGTAGAACAGCTTTCTGAAAAGATGCTAGGAAAAAAATGTAAACTGGAAAGGTGAACTTTATTTAATATGAGAACTGTCAGACCTGAAATTCCTGTGTAATATTCCACTATCAACTACAGAAATATTTTGTTGATTCAGGTTATTCTTGGTTTGCCTTCCCACCCCCACCTTAGAATGGGTGGCTGTTTCTTGCTTTCTTAAAGTGAAGAGGTAGACATTAAATACAACATAGATTTCTTCTTTTACTTTCGGAAACAAATCTTACCACTTTTTATGGTTGGCTTGTGAAAAGACTGTGGCAACGGAAAGCGAAGTTTTGTAAAAACACTGCTTTTGAAAACTTGGGGAAAAACTTGATATGTGCATCCTAAAGCATGTACAAGCCTGAATACTGTTTGCTAGCTGCATTAGTTGACTTTACTGAAAACACCTTCTTTAGGCAGTCAGTCTGCACAAGGTGGTCTGTGGAAAAGATGCACATTAATTCTTTCCTTAAGTTTTTAAGACTTTGACAATTGATTGTATCTGAGACTTTCTTTCTGCTGTCTTTTTCAGGCACAGAAATAGGGGCAAACTGAGTGACCTGGTAGCAGAACATCTTGACCATTTACATTACCTTAATGATATCCTTATAATTAATTGTGAATTTTTAAATGATGTGCTGACAGACCACCTACTTAATAGGCTCTTTCTTCCCCTCTATGTGTATTCGTTAGTAAATCAAGATAAGGTAAGCTAATACCTGCAAACAATTAAGTCTTAGAGGTATTACTTGCTTTCAGTATGCATAATGATTTGTTCAGCTGGTGTATTCTGTAGTAGGGTTAATACTGTCAATATCTATGTTTGTGTGTTTTATGTGAAACAGCTTAAATAAGGTGACTGCAGGGAGAATATCCTGAGACTGAATTTAAGGGCAGAACAGATGAAACTTTATTCACCACATAAGTACTGTTTTGGATTACATGGTTGTTAAATGCTAATAATAGTGGAGATGAGAAGAGCTGCAAATTTGGAACAGGGTTTCAATTTCTCTGACACTGGGAGATGTGTGATTTCCTGTTCTGGTATGGTAACTGGTATCCTGGCAAAAGCAGATTATAATACCTTTTCGTAGTATATGCGTAAATTTTCCATGGTGTAAAAATTCACTCCAGGTAGAAAATATAAACTGTTGGTTTTGATACTTGGTTCTATTTGCAGATAAGCTGTGTTTGAATGTGATAAAGTTGAATTTATTTTTAAAGCATAGCCTTTAAATTTAGTGGAAAGCTAATTTTTAATGAAATAGAAACTGTTCTTTTAAAAGTTGTACAGGTTCCTGTATTCACTTGTCTTTTAAAAAAACCAAATTCAATGTTCTGTTTATTCCTGGGTTCCCCTTCCCCCTTCTTAATTTTCTGTAGTGGTGTTTGTTCTTAAGATACACAATGCTTTGTGAATTTCAGCATACTTTCATTAACTAGAGGTCAGGTTTACTGCAAGTTAGTGCACATGCAGTATGCTAAATTCATTGAAGATTGAATAACAATCAGCTGCTTGTCTTGCCATTGAAATAGGGTGAAGCTTTTACTTTCATTTCAGCTGTTCTAACTCTTTCTATTCATGCATGTACAAAAATCTGCTTGTCCTCCTGTTTTCAGGCAGATGTATCTATTATCATGAGGTCAGAGATACTTGCGATCATAAAATTGGGCTGTTCTTACCTCTTGAGATAACTGATGAATTTATTTGATGATGATTTTTAAAGTATCACTGATTTATTTTTAGAAACATTTTCATTACTACTGGTATATAAATTCAGTACTGTTGTGCTCAAGTTTTATATTTCAAATATTTTTGTCCAATGTGATTTACTTGATTTAGAGAAGCATCTGTCAAGAACGTGTTTTTATTATGTGGGTAATATTTCATTGTTTCTGAATAGCTAATTTTTAGAGCAGACTTCAATGAATGTTAACTGAGAAGTACTTTTTGAAGGAATAGTAGCATAGTGAAAACCAAGATACTTCTCAATACTCATCTGTTAAGTTACCGAAGTGATGCTGAAAGACAGTAATCAACAGCCATTTTTTAAGCATGTAGAGTAAGCGACTCTTGGAGAGTCTTCATTTGAAATAGTTTACAAGAAGTGAATGTTAAAGAGCATGATGCTTTCTGAATATTTTGTAGCAGAATGAGGAACAATACTATATTAGAAGTTTTGTTTTAAATAAAATATTAAACAGTGTAAATGCTTTAACTTTGTATAAATAAATTGGCTTTTTTCATAATGTTTTTTTCCATAGGGTGGAGAGCGTCCAAAAATAAGTCTCCAAGTTTCTCTCTACCTTCTTTCTCAAGTAAGTATTAAGTATTTTGTCCTATTTCAGGACATGTTTTGCAGTAGTGTTATGGTTTATGAATTGCTGTATTTTCATCTATTTTGGCAAAGCCATTAAAGGCAATTTGGCAAATGAAGTTTTGAACCTATCAGTTTCCACTTTAAAAAAAAAAAAAAGGGAAAAAAAGCAAGATCATTTGTCTTTTTATGGACAGACAAAATAGCTTCTTACTTGAGTTAATGTCATTCTTCTGAGGATCCCATAGCACAGGGTAGCCTTTAGAGCATTCAGTGATTATATAGTTTATGTACACCGCCTGACAAATAGTGCATAGTAGAGCCATGCAACATGCTAGGACAGAATTTAGTAACATTGCAGGTGAAATTTAGATAGATGCTGTATTGCACTTTAAATCTGCCTAAGCTATGGAAGATTCCAGGTTTGAATTTTCCTCTTTGAAAAATAGAGGGAGCAATGATCTCATGGGTTTTTTTATTTAAAAAAAAACCAAAACAAACAAACCCCGCAAAAATACCACCACCAAAAACTCAAACTTTCTCACAATTTGAATTTCATTATGCCTGATGAATTAAATCTGTAATTAAGTACTTGTTATTTCTTATTCTTACCAGTCCCACCTCCTTTTCTTTATGGAATTTATTTTCAAATGAAGAGAGTTTTACAGTGGATTTTTTATTTTATTGTAGAGAAAAATAATCTTTTCTCCCTGTGGTCTTGAGTGCATTGCTACAAGACTAGTTTTCTTAAATTACATTCTTAGAAATTAGTTTTGACTTGTATTCATAGAATTTATTTTTTTTTTTCTTTGAACTTATGATTTTTACGTTAGTCATTTTATTATGGTCTGGCCCATAATTGCATCTTCTTTTTTTAAGAACTTTTCTGAAAAATGTGATTTTTCAGGTTAATATAATTTGATGCTTCTTAATTTAAACCTAAAAAATTGTGATGTTGTGGGAGTTACTTACCGGAGAAAAAACCTTGGGAGCAACAGCTTCTTGAAACTAAAGGGATCTGCATCATAGAGTTTTATATGTTGACCTCTTTTAACCTCTTTGATTCCAGTGGAAGTATTGGCTAGGTATCACTTCAAGGTTTTGCATCTATGTTCTTTATTGTTTTTAATAAAGAAAATGGAACTTTTTTCCTAAACATAAGGAATTGGGAACAAATTTTGTGTGTCAGAATAGGATGTGATGTAGAAAATCAAGCTACTTTTTCTGTAACTGGCAGAAATGCATCTTTTTCCACCTCTTTCTAACCTAGAGTCTGTCTTTGATGGAGTGGGATCTGAAAAAGTGTACACTGAGTATCTGAAAAACCTTCTTAACTGTTTCTGTTATTGACACCAGACATATGCTTTAGGCATTACTCATGTATTAGAGACAAGTGCTTGAGAGACTCGTACTAGCAGGTGAAAATTCACTGCTATGGATTACCATCCACTGTTCACAAAGTGAACGTGTAGTGTATTTATGCCAAAACATGCCTGTGTATAGTCAAGCTATGCTTTCTGAATTAGAAGAAGCCTGAGTGATTTCTGAGGTTGTTCAAAGTATTTTTGAAGTGTGTTGCGACTTTCCAAAGTTCTACATAGGTCACCACCACATGCTAATAATCACTTCAGTTTTGAAGGTCTTGAATGGTTCTGACTTTAATCAGAAAACCTGTGGAGATCATGTTTAGCTAAATATTGTCAAAACAATGATTAGGTTTACTGATTTAGAAATTATTTGGAGATTTTTCAGCTAGAACCACTGTTTAGGGATCCAGCTTTGATATTTCTGTGAAGAGAATGGATATAAGCTGACATAAGGCTATTGCGGCTGGACCTGAGCCGGTTCTGTCTCGATGCCAGTTGTTTGCTGGCCCAACCTTGTAAGCCTTGCCTCAAAATAGAGTGGTTAGTGTAAACAGAAAACTCTGTTAAAGCACAAAAGCACTTCTGGGTAAGTGCTTTAATGTTATAGGCAGTATGGCCCTTATTCCTGTGTTATTTAGTTGCTTTGTAGCTAGACCATAATTCATTGCGATTTCATAGCCAGAAAAGCTGCTTCTGATCCAGTTCAGCCTATTGCATGACATTTACTCATGAATCACTGCAAAGTAATTGTGTGCGCAACACAGAACTTACTGGAGTCCTGCCAGTCACTGGCATACAAGAAGGTCAGTGGATGCTGTGTACCATGATCAGTTTGTGTCGTTTCTCAAAAAAACCCGATTTTCTGGAGCAGTTTTAATTTGGGTTCCTTGCTAGAATATCACACAACTTTCATCTCAAAGCTGATGAGGAGAGAAAATTTACATTTCTCAGGAGGAGGGAAGAGTATGAAGAATTATTAAAACTAGGTAGCTTAAAATGTAGATAAAGGTCAAATACTTGTAGAGGGGATTATGGTCTCCTGTGTTTTGAAGTAGATTTCATGAACTATCAGTGTTACCAATTGTACTTTACTGTATATGTAAACTTAAGATACCAGTTTAACAATGTCAAAGAGGTATGTTCAGTGACTGAAATTGTGAAACTGTATGTGTTCTGTAATACATGTCTGATATTTCTTTCCACCCTTCTTTTAATAGGTTTTTCTAATTATACATTACTCCCCTTTGGTGAACTCATTGGCTGAGGTTATACTTAATGGTGACCTCTCCGTGTTTTCTTCTAAAGTTGAGCAAGATATACAGAAAAACTCAGTAAGTGGCCAACTAATCTTTAATATTTTTTTTTTATGGGCAAAGAAAATATTTGAAAAACAAAATCAGGTATCTGGAAACTGGTAAGCTAAGGTGGTTGTGTTTAGGAGAGAAGAGCAGCAATAGGAGATTTCAGCTTTTGTTGTTGGATATGATAGCAGACAAATGCTCTGTGCAACTTACAGTATTACATTCTTGTCAAAGTTGCAATATTTTTGTGCACGCATATATATTTCAGGTGGTGGTATAATAATGTGTAGGACACAAATTAGAACACTTAGTTGCTTCCGTGGGGGTCAGACACTGCAAAGGCTTCCATCATTTTGATGGGACACTTTTGTAATCCAGTCTTGTGTGTTCAGTTTTTGTTATCAGCGTTTTGGTAGCGAAATAGAAATGAGTCACAACTTTCCTGTGAAATTATTTCCTTATGCAACTTGTAGTAGAAATGAGAGACTTAGAAAAAATACCTGGCCTTATGGTATATCCTTTGGATACAGAAGGAAATAAAGATTTTCATCTGAATATTCCCAGTGTTTTAGCAGTAGAACTGATCATCTCTGAAAGTGTGTGTCAGTGTGCGTAAGAGAATATAGACCAGCCACAAATACATGGGAGTGCTATCACTTTGTCATTGCCCTTGTACCTTCAGATTTAATTCTGTGTAGATGTTGCTAGATGCTGTTGTTAGTGTTTTTCTAAGTGTGTCATGTATATGATTTTTTCCCTTTTGTTGTGGGTTTCACAGTTTGTGAAATGCTTGTTTGTTACTTTCTAAAGGCCTGTTTGGGGATGGTTATAAGAAGAGGGTATGACCTTACTTTGGTTAAGAGGTTTCTGGCTGTAGTTCTGTCTAAAGATTCAGCATGTCCCCTAATGTCTGACTGGTCAGCAAACAGTTACTGACAATGTTTAATTTATAACAAGCAGTAGATTGGTTCTTATGCACGTTCTTTCCCAGCAGTGGCTATAGCTCTGAGAGTTTCAACTCTTCCATGATACAAGTCAACTTTTCCAAATTTCTTCTTACTGTGCAGTGGAAGCTGTGTGGGCTGATCTTAGCCAGTAGCTTTTGGGTTCTGTTGACCTTGATATTTAGAATCTAATCTTCTTTAGAAAAAACTACAGTGGAATGGTAGAAGTGACTGAATGCTTTAAGATAAAGCAATCTCCTACTTGTGTTAGCAAATGTCTGACCTTCTGCTAGCTGTGTACTGAATGTCGTGTGTGTTACTTGTGCAGAAGCAGCTTTGTTACTAGGAAATTTGTGGCGGGAGGGTGGGGCACCAGTTGTTGCAGAAGTGAGATTTTCTTTTCCTGTCGTAGTTACTGTACAGAGTTGCAAAATATCTGTAGCATATGTTTGTGTGCTTGCACTGATGTTAGGAATATTAGGGGCTTCCTATAAACTTCTGTTCATCTATTCTCTTATGTTTGTAATACTGTTTAGGTTGCTGCTTCTTAGTGGTCTTAAAGATGTGTCCTCATGACATGTAAACTGGGAGTTCTGTCATACCTGAACAGGTAGTAAATAGGAAGGGTATTGGCTTTCTAGGATAGACACTTAGCGAAACTGCTAGAGGTGGAGCTTTGTTACAGGGAGAGCAGAGTGGTGGCACTTTTGGAGATGAGGAAGAAACTTCCATGGGAGAAACTTTAGTTTTTAGTAAATTCCACCATGTTCTTCAATGAAACCTTGGAGAGGAAAACCTATGCTGTCAGAAAGCCTACTGGTGGAGGTTGGTTATTTGCAGAAAGAGCAGGGAGTTATCTTCAGCAGAAGAGCTCCATGCCCTGCTTCCAGTGAGGGGAGCTATCAAGTTAGCTGCTCTCAGTTGATGAGTATGAACAACTACTGCATATATTGCATGGTGTTTCCTACTGATACACAAAATGCAGTGAGGCTAAAGTCAGCTGTAGTTACGGAGGTATAGACAACTTAAGTAAAGGTGAGGCAGTTTCTTGTTGCTCTGATAGGACGACTTAGAGTAGAAAGTTGATTTTTGAGCATTGCTAACCATTTCAGGGGCTGTTCTTTGGACTATAAGGTGTATCAGGATCATTGCAAAGTTATTACCGTGGTGTATTCTGTTGCAAAGAAATGACAAACTTCTATTGAATAATGGAAGATATTTCAGAAGCTACTTCAGAACTGTTTGTTCTAGGGTTAGTAGAGAAAAGTGATGAGCAAATTTCTTAATTTACTTTTTGACTGAGTTCAAAATTGTGAAGAATTGTGTGTGTTCTTAAATCAGACCCAAATTTATATTTTACTACTTCCTTTCTGTTATAATTTCCCATGGTAATCATTCTGATTCTCTCCTAAGCTTGTTGTTTTGGGGATATCTCTGTGTGTTATGGTGAGCCCCAGTTATCTCTCAACCCCTGCTCTGTACCTAACACTGCTCATATCTAGTAACTGAGACGTCTTGATATATTTAAATTGAAGTGTAACTGTCAGTTTCTAACTAACATGTAGTTTCTAAAACCCAAAGTAAGTAGAACCCCACATCTATATTCATCTTCCTAATAAGATAAATTAAAGTGGAATGAGGTGTAGAGAGTATGGACTGAGATTACCAGAAGCAGGGTCACGTGTCCTCATGATAGGAGACTAAATGAGTAAAGAATACTTAACAAAGCTGAGAAGGGTTGCAGTTGCTGTGTATAAATACAACGTATCCAGAGTTATTTAGGGCAAAAGAGCAATGGTAGTTGTCACAACAGGAACAAATGGTACTTTTTACTGGAAATCAATTTGCGGAAAAAATCACCAGCAGATCTAACTGCTGATACCTTATGAATTGGCAATAACCTACCCATGGAGATCTGCTCAATGTCATAGGGTAGTAATGGTTGCCCAACCTCCATTGAACAGGTTCTCCACCTCAAAGTATAGCAAATTAAGATACACTTTTCTTTCCATGTTTTTCCCTGTATTTCTATTTTTAGATGGCATCAGAAGAAATACTAACTCTTATCTCGTGATGAGAGTTGAATATGTGTAGCCAACAGAATGTACTTAAACTTGTTAGCGCTAAGGTTTACCTTACATCCTGTGAGATCTGTTTTCCTGCATAATTCGGATGTGGGCCAGCTCTACCTATTTCATGTTTCTTGGTTTCTTGTTTAACCTACTTTTTCCTTCCCATAGAAGTTGTTACTGGTACTGCCTTATTTTACCACCACACACTGCACAAGATAAACCATAATTGAAAATACGGTTGAAAGACACTTTAAAAATATAAAATAGCAGCGTCTCAAACTGTATAATCAACTTAGATAAACCATATACTATGGAAATTAATTTTAAGTCTGATTTTAGAATGTTTTAGCCTTGTTATACTTAGCAGAACAGAGTATATATCTTGACTTTTTCTCAGTATTCTTTCTTGAGATGGACCAGACCGTGGTTCAGTGCTTATGAGCACACCGCTGTCTACTGTTCTGTTCTGTTATTTTGCTCATATGGCTAACAGCATATTAGAAATGCAAGGATGTTAAGTACGTGCATTCCTCATAAAGAAAGTAGCTACAGGATTCTAGGAAGCAATTGTAAGTGAATGCAGGAAGAGGAAAATGCATTATGCGACTTGCATGCTACCTTCCCCCCACCCCCCCCACCCCCCAAAGAATAGGACTTAATGTGTTCTTCCCTTTTCTTATGACTTTTCTGACCAGAAGCCGTCAGTAAAAGGTAACCTGGTTGTAACTCTGGTTGTTTTATAACCTTCCTATGTTGCAGTTTGATCAGACTAAAAATATATCAGAGAGGTTACTGGGCAACATAAGTGTGGTAAATTTCACATTGTGGGGTTTTTTGGTATTGTGAAAGATTCCTCCTATGGTTTGTTTCAGTGCGAAGTGTAAGGTGACTTTTGTACAATATCTATAAACCTTTTTAAAAAGTCAGAAGATTCAGAGAAACACTTTGGCCTTTTGACTTGTAGAAGGCTTCTTCCCAGATCTTTTCCTAATCTCTTAGTTTTTATGTATACATGTTCCTTATTAAGTGAAACGAGGGATTTTTCCAAACTTTTTTCTCTGAGGTCTCTTTGATGCACTCATCTTCAATGCTTATTGTACTTGAGTCACTTAAGGCAAGGAATGGAATCAGTTTTGTATTTACTCTAGTCTTACTTCTTTTCTCTTGCTTGCCCTTAAATTTTTAACCCTTTAGCTAGCGTCAACTAAATGTGATTGAAATATTGAGGTCTGAAAGGTAATGAAGGTTCTGTAGCAGTCTTGTTCAGCATAAACCTGCGCTGGCAGGAAGCCCCCAAACCATGTGTTTCAATTCTCAGTAACAGAGAGGTTTGGCTGATCAGTGTTTATAGCTCTGGGTGAGAGAGAGCATTACTCTGGTAATCCGGCTGGCAGGCCTAACAAGTGAGAAGGGAGCTCAAAGCAGCACAGCTCAGAAACAATCTGCAAAATTGTAGGAAACCAAGTTTTGTTAGTCCTGCTAGTCACAGAACTTCTTGTAGTGTCTTGTGTCTTTCTGTAAGAATACATTGTTCTCTGTTGTTAGGATGGCGCAGGCTCTTGGAAATACTTATTTCCTCTGGGAGAAATTTGTCATCTAAATTTATTTTCTTGCCCTGTAAATTAATGATCAGGAAAATCAGGTATTGATTTAATACTGCTTGCCTTCTTGTCCAAAAACAGTGTTTTGACTTGAAAGATAAACTTCTGATATCTTTGGGTAGAACACAAGTATATTAAAGTCTAACAAATGAAATGGTGTTGGTGTTCTGGACTTGGTAAGTCAATGTCTGGAGGCCCGAAAAGGGTTGATGTCAGTGCCATTTATTCCTAGTTGATACAAGGACTAGTATGCTGTTGAGGGAACCTTAAGATTCAAAAAGAGCTCGCGGCATAGAGCATTGGTTTTTGTCCTTGCTACTGCTGAAGACATTTAAAGAGTGTATTTCATATTAATACATTGCTGTCAACACACACTTTGGATTTTGCTGCCTTTATCCTTTTTGCAAAAGGTATCTTAATTTTATATGTACTAGCTGTCTCGCCTGTTAAGAAAGTTCAAAGAAGGGAAAAAATATTAATAAACTTCTATTGATAAAATAGGTAGTTCTATATCTTTGTGTCTCAAGATGGCATACTTTGATCTTTAGGATATGCTACTTTGGAGATAATTGTTCTACTGATGATTTAATATAACGAGATCTGCTTTCTTGTATTTTTAAAATGGGTTTGAGATTTGTAAGTGGTGTGCTAATTTACATTAGGTTTTTAGAAAACCCTCTTTTATATGGACTGAAGTTTCTTTATCAATTAGAGTTAAAAATGTCTTGTTGTAACTCAGTGTAAACTCTTCAAATTTACAGGCAAAGTCAAGTATCAGATGTTTCATAAAACCAACAGAAACACTTGAGAGGTCTCTTGAAATTAACAAACAGAAGGGGAAGAAGAGGGTGCAGAAAAGACCCAACTATAAAAATGTTGGGGAAGAAGATGAAGAGGAGAGAGGATCTGAAGATAACCAAGATGATCTAGATAAAACTAAAGGTACAGAAGCGAGTTCAAAGGGCATCAGAACAAGCAGTGAAAACGAAGGTGAGTATACCAGCAAATAAAAATGATGCTTACAATTTGGATACTTTTATTTACTGCATGGACCTAGTTGTGATCTGTTACGTGACTTGTTCTCTTGTTGCGCTAGGTAAACATGGGACTATTAAATTTGTTTCAGTCTCTGGCTGTATTTTTTTTTCCTCATGTTAAATCATTCTGTCAGAACATTTACTTCTAATCTGATTAAAAACTATGAAAGTGTTTTCATATCTTCCTGTAGTCTTCGGCCCTTATCACAAATGCAAGCCTTGCACCTAGGTGTACATGATTATGGAGCACTTTATAAGTAGGCTTCACAACTTTGTAACTTTTCCTTCTGTGGTAAGGCAAATGGTGTAGCCACTTTACCTTTGTAAGATGGCTGGGAGTATTTTATGCATGTTTCAATGATAAAATTCAACAAGTGTGCTAAAAGTGACAGTACATGGTAGAAGATGATATTAAATAGTTCAGAACTGAAGAAAACGTCTTTAACTTCTGAAGTTTATTAATTGCACGTTTTCAGGATCTTTGACATAATGCTAACCTTAAGAAGAATTGGTTTTATAGGATGAGTGGTCTTAGAGCATATCGTAACTATTTATTTTTCTAGTTAGTAACTATTAGAAGGATGTACATCAGAAACTAGTCTTTACTTTAGCCATAAATTGAGGAAAAATGTGGCGGAATTGCATGCAAGCAATTGAAAACAAGACCTTTACGCTTTGACAGCCTCTCCAAACATAGTTGCATTTTGGTTTAGGTAAACAGTCTGTTTGAGAAGGCTTTCCTTAAATGGTGTCAAATAACTGATGTATTGTCTACCATGATTTGAAGAAAATATGACATGACCTACTGTGTAAACTGGTGCATTTAGTAGTCATCTTTGTCCAAATTCTTAAGCAAAAGCTAGATTGGGTCCTAATACTTCTACTTAAAGCCAATAGTTATGAAGCACTCGGGACCGGGTATCCTGTTTGCTGTAATTGCAGAGACCTATTTACACCCTCTATGAAACTTGATGTCCACCCATGCCCCAAACTCACCAGCATTTTCACAAAGAAATTTTTTTTCCAGAAAGAGGTTCTATGTGTTTTCGTCCTGTGGTTTGGAGGGGAGGGGGATTACTGTTGCTTGTTTATTTGCCAAAATAATCTGTGTATTTTCTTTACATATGTATATGTGTAATTTTCTTATAGCAGTTAAATTCCCTAAAGAAATGTAAGCAAATTTCTTTATTGGGAGGAAAACTTGCCTACATCTATTCATTCATTAACCTTTCTGAGGTTATGGTTATACCTCTTACATATAGTTGCATCAGTCACTTTTAATGCAAAACGGAAAATACGAAGGAGCTTGTGATAACTGTTTGTTAAAAATATCAAATTTTGGTGGGTTTTTTGTTTTTGTTTTAGAAATAGAGATGGTAATAATGGAGAGATGTAAACTGTCAGAATTGTCTATCTCTACTGTGACAGAACAGAACACAACAGATGAAGAAAAGAGTGCAGCTGCCTCTGGGAGTGAGATAACAAACTGGAACAGGTATAAAGGAACTGTAATATATTTTGCTGGATTGCTTCCTTACTTGCCCTCCCGTTAACTCTCACTTCTCTTAAGGGATGTTTCAAATCTGCCTCCAATTAAAATTACTGAAGTTCTTGTGGATCACAAATAAGTGAGGCAACAGAAAAATGGGATATGGCCTCTCTACTGATCAGTTTGGGAAATGGTCCTGTTCCTTTGTAAAGTTTGTGCTTTCCTTTATGGCAATTGTGATGCCTTAAGTTGGTAAAGTTAAATTACAGAATATTAACACAATAAAACCAGAATATAAATGTTTTCATTCCAGAATTTTCTAAGCCTCTAAATTAAGCCAGAAGAAGTTTTCTTAATGATATTTATGGTCACATCTGTCAATTTTGCATACACCCATAGGGAAAAAACAAGGAAATCTCCTCAGTTCAGGGCTGAATTTTGCAGAATTGTAGTAGTAGTAACGAACAAACCCTGCTAACCTATGTACGGTTTCCAAGATCTGTTAGTATATCTTAGGGTTATTGAAAACTTTTCTTGGAAATGCAGTTTTTAAGTGTTTCTGGGAGCAGAAATTGCCCTGCCTTCAAAATTTAAACTTGGATATATTAAATACCCATAAGACATTATCTCAGTAAGAATTTTGTGTTCTTGTTATTAGAATGCTAAAGAAAAGAAACCGAACGTGCCATCCCTGACACAAAAGTAATTGCAAATGTGTCTCCTGGGAAATGCACGTTTAATAGGATTTCAAATTTATTTTTAAACTTGGGAAATGCTGCCTAGTATTTCCAGAATTTCATTCTGTCTCCATTATAACTTTTATGTAGCTTAGATTACATTCATTAATAAAGATAACATTTAATTTCATTGTAAAAGTGAAATCCAACCTCGACTTGAACTGGCTTTAAAATACATTGTTCTAGATTATTGATATTTTGACTAAAATATGTGCCAAATGGTTTTTAGAAAGAAATTGGCAATGACTGCATTGAATACTAAAGCAACTAGGATGCTCAGGTCTTGAAATGTGCAACATACTTACATGTGAGATGCCAATGCATTTGGCAAATGTCTGCATTTCAGGACCCTTGATCTGCAGATATGATCTGACAGTATACTGCATCTTTTCTAAAAATAAACAGCATCAAAGAATTTGCAGAGCTAAAAATATTTTTTAAATAAGGATAGACATTGTGTAGGGCATTTTGGCCTTAGTTTTGTACATGAATTTTTGGAAATATAGGTGGATAAGCTGCTGTAGCTTAAAATTTTGTGTTATTCCATATGCCAAATGTAGTATTTGAAACAGTAGCTAAATCTCTCAAGAAATTTGCTCAGGTGTGTATAGCTTCTTTCTTACACTGATTGGAATCACTGAGCCTTGTGGATAAGGTGCCATGTGGTAGTGGAAAATGCAGTGATCTTTTATTCCATGCTTGAAGTGGGAGAAACTTCCATAATTGGAATAATCATTAATGATTGTGATAATAGTGATTCCTAATGTGTTGCAGTCTTCAATTGTGGACACACTCCACAAGAATAAGTAATTTGAAGAATACTTGTATGGCATTTGATCTGTTTCTTCTATCGAGTCACTAGTAAAAGGCTAGTGAAGGAGGAAAATGCTTACAGAGTTAAGAAATACATTTGAAAATACTTGCCATATAGCCTTTAATGTTAAAAGTGTTTTTTAAAAATTGTCCAATATTTGTTGAAAATTAAAATGGAAAACAGTACAGTTTGCAGTTAAAAATCTGTAGCTGTAAAAGGTAAGTCAAGTTTTCAATTCCCCCTGGCCCTTTTACTACTGTGAAGAACATACAAGAGAAAGTTTAATTTTTTTGGGGTGTAATTTCATTTTGATGTGCCTCACTACTGGAAAGTTTAAGCCTAAAGGCTTGTTTTAAATTAACTTCCTTTTATGATATTCTACATAGCAAAGTTTTTTCCAGAATGTGAAACCTTCATGCTATGTTGTGCCTTCTGTTGCTGCTTTCTTACAGCTGAAGTTTTTCTGGGTCTATCCTGTATTTAGTCTATATGAGGACCTGTTGATGAGTGGGATTCCTAGAAGTTGTTTTGGCTTCAGATTATTGCCATTGAGACTTTGATAATGCAGATAGATAGGTGCTGTGAAGAAGCATCTGGAATGAAAATTATTTCTTTCACTGCTGTAATCATATTTTTTGAAGTTATGTAATTTCACAAATCTAAGTAGTATGTGGGGGAAAAACAATGAAAAATGCATTAGAGATTACAGAAGTCATTTAATACCATGTAATATTGGTGTTAATGGAACAGCTACTGATATTTCTGCAGTTTTGACCTCCTAAAACATTGGTTTTAATAAAATTAAAATAAATATTACTTTTACATCATAGGTCAGTTTTTAGGGTAATTACCACCTATTGTTGGTCTGACAACAGACGTAGTGTTATCTAGCATTTAAGTATTTTAATAATCTTGAACTTGGATATCTTGGTCCTCTTTCTTCTTTAGACCTTGAAGCTCAACTCCCTTTGCTATGTGTAAAGCACCCTGTTTCAGGATGTCATGAGGCTTGTAGGGCTTGTTTAATGCTTAGGAAAACTGAAGGCACTCTTGGTTTATTTTCAACATTGCTAATTCTTTAGGCTATTTTTGCTTGAATAGTGATGTTCTTTTGAGATCTACAATAGGAACATCATGTGGGAAATTTGGCTTAGGTACATACAGCAGTGCTGAACTTGGACAAAGATGGATCATAACTCAGTGGCATTTAAGTTATCATAGAGGATGCTTGTAATCCAGCTTCAGAAATGCACAAACATATGACTGCAATGTCCTGAACTGAGCAGAGGAACAGCGTGTTCTGTTATTCTTGTCATAACCTTGTTTTAGTAAAAGAGAGCACGTTGTTGAAATGTGCATGGAGCTGATGGGAAGTGTTCAATACATTGTTATGACTTCGGTTGAGTGGCTTACTGGGATACATTAAGTGTGACCATGAGGGCGCCACAGGTCTGGAATAGGTATAGAGGTATGTTGTGTTCTGATCTTTGATAGCCCTTCTGACCCATAGCTAACCACAGCAATGAGTTTGTAGTGGATGCTTCTTGTCTGCTAGGTCTGAAGATAGGAAAATGTATTTTTTTTTATGACTTTGGATGTTATTTCAATGTATTTTATTTGGATGTAATTTAGGTAATGTAAGGATTTTTTTTCCTTTCACTGTTAAAAATACTTTGAGAGGTAGGAATTACCTTTTCTAAATCAAGGTTCTAA
Organism: Aptenodytes patagonicus; assembly: GCF_965638725.1. NCBI lineage: Eukaryota > Metazoa > Chordata > Aves > Sphenisciformes > Spheniscidae > Aptenodytes > Aptenodytes patagonicus. The sequence continues at coordinate 16,571,829 of NC_134961.1, read as the reverse complement.
ACTCTCCTCTTCTGGTGACTCTGACACTTCCCTGATTTTTTTTTTTTTTTTGGGTGTGGGGGGGTGGGTGTCTGTCTGGGCCACCTGTGAAAATGGATTTAATTTCTACTTGTGCTCTGAACTGATTAGATGCAAGCCAGCTTAAGACAAGAAGCCAAGTTGCCTTGCCATCACACTTGTGCTAGTATCAGCTGAATGTCAGCCATATCTGATCTGTCTAATCGGCTTCTGGATTAAATTGACTTTTCTGGTCTGCTCAGGGTACAGGTGAAGGGTGAACTTGGCACTGTTGGTAGCTTCTTGTGTATATGTCGTAGGTCACACATGCTTAAACCCAGGAAAACAAAGCTCATCTGTAGTCCAAAACTTTCTTTTTTCCATTCAAATGTTCCTTCCTTGTTTGTTTTCCTTTCCTATAACTGTTCAACAGTAAAGTTTTTGACCGATTGTTTTAGAATAACATAGCTTCCTCCAAACTTTGAAAACTGCTTTATTGTAACAGTAAAAACTTTTAGTACATGAGTTTTAAGGTAGTCTTTTTTATGCAACAGTGATAGCAGCTCCTTGAACTTACTTATGTATACACTTAAAACAAGCTGTACAACGCTTCTGCATACATACTAAATGTGCTACACACAACCCAGTAAATGTGTGACAAACCAATTCTTGGGAAAGTATTATGTAACAAATCCCATTAAAACATTAGAATTAATACCAGAATGTAAATACAAGGCATGGCCATAATCTGAGTACTCTTTAACAGGTTAAGTTTTGTTTAATGCCTGAAAATGTGCATTACTGTAAATTTGCCTCTTCCATTAGCTACATGTAGAACAAGATAGTTACTCATTTTTCTGTAGATATGGTCTTTTTCTTCTTAACCGTTATAAAACTATTCCTTTCCACAGGCCTTTTCTTGATATGGTCTATAATGCACTGGACTGTGCTGAAGATGATTACTATGCCCTCTTTGTGCTCTGTCTTCTATATGCAATGTCACACAACAAAGGTAAGCAATTTTTGCTTTTTCCAGAGGAAACTAAATGAGACACATGGTTTTAGACAGGCATGATCTGTTTGTAACATGTTTATGCATGTCTTAAACGGTGAGAAATTCTTTATATGGGGGAGGGAAAAATAAGTATGCTCTAAGTAAAAACAGTTGCTAAGGATCACCTTTTTAAGAACAGTTTGGTAGAAAGCTTTGTGAAGATCAGGTAACTTTTCTTCCATAGGTTTCTTGGAATTGGAATAGGATTATTGTGTTTCATTTTTAATCTCTTAATTTCAGTTGAAGCCCACTATATTCAATCTACACATATATATGGGATCCAATTCTTTCCCACTTCGCATGTACTGTGTTAGCTCATGTAAGCCAAGTATAAAATGTTGTAAAACTTGTCCCCATATGTTAAAATGAAATCTTTGTATAGTTTAAGCTTATAGATAATTCACAAGGCCTGAGAATCAGATGTGATTACGGAAGTCATGTGTTGCCTATTTCTATCCAGCTTTGACAGTGCTTCAGTAACTCTTTTTATACTGTGCAATTCCTCAACAGCCTTCTCATCCATCGTGCCGTAATTGATTGAAAGCTTGTTTAAGTTGTCAGTGTTCTATGCCATAATACATCTTGCAAGTCTCCCAAAGAGCCTGGACTATTTTATAAACTAGCAAAACTATGCTAAATGTGTACTTCATTATAATTCGGACAGTATGAGAATATGTAACCTTTTCTAAGGGATGATTATGGTTAGCTTTTTTGCTGTTTATCTTTGTGTGCATTTTAAATAGATTCCTTATGGAGCAATAATATAAACATCTCATACATGTGAATAATCGTGTGTTTCAGGAATCAAGAGCTGAATTTAAGTTATTTTCTGCCTATGAGGATAGTTCCTATAACATACTAGTGATTTAAGTGAATCAACTGCTACAGTAAACTGAGCAAAAGAGCATCAGGTGTGATGGCATGCTTAAAAGTAAGGATTCTGTTCTAGCTTCAAGCTACCTCTAATGGAAAAGTAGAGTGGAAATGAGAGTCTTGAGGGAACCAGCTAAGCTGAGCCCCTCCTGTTCTCCTCCATCCTCTTGATGGCTTTATCTTTTCCCAGGAATGAAGGAATGCTTCTCCGAGATTATAATTTGCAGACAATTTCAGGGTTTTCAGTCTCTTACGACAAGAGATGATGCAACTAATACCACCAAAGATAGCACCACAGCCTTGCCATGCTCTAGCCCTCTCTGACTTGCATCTCTGATTTCCCACCCGCCCCTGCAACCAGTATACTTCTTCCAGAAGTCCAAGGGACTTTTGAGCATCACTGTACTAGAAAACCCTGATGTCAGAGGTGGATTCTCTCCTCTTAAAATTCATTAGTTGAAGCTGTGAATAGCCAGAATCATTAGTTGTAACTGTTGTAGCTTCAGAGAGTCCCCAGAAGTCTTTCAATATCATTGTAAAGGAGTAAGCCTGCACTCTAGGGTTGTATTTCTTAAGAATTCTTCTATTTAAGACCATAGTCCTTCAGCCCACTGTATTTGCTTTCAGTGTAATTAGTCACTCTTCAATATCCTGTTCCCAGAAAAAGTCTGACATCCTCTCTTGTTTCAAAGATGATTTGCTTACATCTATAGCATTGCTGTAAACAGTGAGGTACGCAGCAGATGCAGCCTCTTACGGCTTAGTTTCAGCAATCTCTGTGCAGTTTATTTTTCACCCGATATGCAGAGTTACCAAGAGAAATACAACAGGCAGTGAAATATCTACCTTTTAAGAGACTAAAAGTATCCTGGCCCTAAAACTGGAGATACCTTTTATGCATTTAGGGGGTCAAAATCTACATTCTTTGGTGGTCACATCAGCCCTCTCTAAATGAAAAACTCTTATGCTATACTCATTGGCTTTCCTTGACAACAATTTATATTGGCCTGTTGCTCTTTGGAAGCTATTTTCCTTTCTCCCCCTATCCTTGACCCTAGATCTTACGTGCTAGACAGATGAGATCCAGTTTTGGTCTTCAGTGTCTTTCACCAACCCACTCCTCTTGTGCCCTTTAATAGGCTGCTTTCAGCCTTGGGGGCCACAGAATCAGTGCCTCTGTGTCTTGAAGAGCAGGGATTTTACAAGCTGCTGATTCAGTGCCCCTGTTTGATGCAAGAGCAGAATGTTCTTTGAAAGCTCAGGAGCTGTACAGCTGCTCCTTTCTACATCAAATTCAATATCAGTCATGGAAGGTGCCTCAGGATTGAGCTGGAGCCAGTGTTTATATCTGAATTCAGTATAATGCAAGAGAGATGTCTGCTTACAGACTTTCTCAAGGTATGGGTCAATGATCCTTTTCTTTTACAAAAGGACATGAAGGTCTCTCTCCAAACATGGAGAGGCCATGTTGTTTCCCCAGTTTCAGGAAGTAATAAATCTCTAGGAGTTGTGTGTCTAGGATCTGATTGTCTATTTACTGTCTATCTGACAGAGATGGTAAATGCTCTAGGGAGCACTTGAATCAGTTCAAACAAACAGGTAATGAATTGGGAATTTTAGGATGGTTTCTTGTGACTGAATGCAACACAAGCTTGTCTTCTCTACACCACAGGAAAATGAGTTGCAGTTTTCTATTTCAGTATATTGGCTGTTTCAGATATGCTTCTGATTCTCTAGCTGGTCAGTTTGAATTTCACCTTCCCCCCTCATTCTGATACTGTGGAGAAGTCTACAACAGAACACATTCAGAAAAATCTGAATTGCCCTAGCTTATCCAAGAACTTTGGTTTCAGGCCTTGCCTCTAAGGGAGCAGCCTTCTCAGTCTCTGTTGCTAAATGTAGACACCCTATTGAGGCTTTTGATCATGACTCCTTCCATTTGGATACCGAGTCTGCATTTTGCACCATGTTCTTGAATGAGTTTAAAGAAAATGTGCTTGTTTTTCACGAGCAAGAAATATCTGTGTGAACAGGAAGAAAGAATCCGAAGAGGTACATGTATGCAGCTAAACAAATTTGTTGCAAATTGTATCTGAGAGATTTTTTTTTTTAATCCCAGAAGGAGCCGTTCATATATATTGTTAGAGCATGTACTGTATCTCAAGAACGCAGAATTCTGCATCCTTCGCAGACAGGCAACCAAATGAAAGATGCTGAATATGAATTCTTTCACTGTGATTTCAATTTGGCCACTTTGAACACCTGCCTGGTCCTGCCTCATTCCTCCCCCATGTTTTCTGCTGGTTAATGACCATGTTCTTCTGTGAGAACTTAATTTGCATATAGATATTCTCTGTGTTACTCATAAGCAGCTTTCCTTTCCAGAAGGAAAACTGTAGCTCTTTACTAAACTGTTAGATTGTTGTGAACACTAATACTCTGATTGCCCTGCTTCCTTCCTCCCCCCACCCCTTTCTTCAGTCTCATCAAGACAGAGAACATTTGTATCATTGTCATTAATCTTCAAACAGACCTTTATTAATTGTTCCAAATACATATGCTTAGTGAAGAAATAAATAAGAGATCATAAATGGCATTATGTAGAGTTAACTACAAGTTCAGGGTTGGAAGAAACTATAAACCACAATATAGTCATCTTCTGTTTTATGGGGTTGTTTATTACTGTTCTTTAGAACAAGGACAGGAAGATCCTCAGCAATCCATAACTGTGTTTTGTTCTTAGAAGTCTTACAGTAACCAGTCTGTTCTGAGAAATAACTTTGCTATTTTAGAGGAATAGTTGAAGAAAGATGGGTTGAGTTTCCTTACACAAGAAGTCAGTGAGAATCCGAGACTTGTGTTGGGGAGGGTACTAAATAAGAGGCTACTAGTTACAAAATAAAATTCCTATTTTTTTAAAACATATATGAACTGATCACTTACTACCAAAGCGGAATTTAAAATCAAACTTTTATCTTTTCCCCTTTAGCCTTTATGCTCTTCAGATGTAGATGCAAACAAATAGTCTGAGAATTCTAGATGCTGCAAAATGGTTTGGATGTCACCAACCGCTTTGGGATTTGAGTGTCTTCACCCAGTAGGCTCCATTTAAGGCTGAGATTTTTCAGTGATACATAAATGTGTTTAGTCTTTCTGTTGTTCCTCCTTTTCCTTGTAATAGAAATTCAAAACTAACTTGCCCAGTTTTGTATTGCTAATTGCACTGTTCTGAGAAAACTGCTACAGTCTATTAAATACTTACCTCGAGGCATACTCCTGTTTTCTAACTTAGCTTTCTTCCTTCATCCCCCACAAAAGGAATTGACCCAGTCAAGCTGGAGAGAATTCAACTTCCAGCTCAACATGCTGAAGAGAGAAATTCATATAATCATGTGCTTGCAGAAGGGCTCATCAGGATAATGAATTATGCTGCACAACCAGGTATCACTTTTCCAATATTTGTTTTCTTGCCAAGCTGAAATTTCTGAAGATTTTTTTTTTAAAAAAAAAAAGCTACCTAGCCTCTTGTCTTTGAGGGGAAAGCGTCTGTTTAGCATGCTCTTCGATGAACAATAAGTAGATACGGTCTGTGAAAGACAACTATCAGGTTTTCCTTGCTTGTTGAGGAACCAGAAACTATGGATTTCTGCTGAATAGTTGTTTTTATACTCACAACTATACAGGATCTGTTGTCTTAATTCCTACTTCCTGTGTTTTTGAATAAACAAAAATGATGATGTATAGTGATTTCAGCTTAATGTAGGATTTTGTCCTAAAAATATGATCTGTGGCACTTTTGATTGTAAAAGTAATTCCAGTGGAGAAGTAGTCTTGAAAACTATATGGTACCCTTTGCTTATAGGAGTCATTTGTCTCTAGAGGCAATAGCAAACTTTCCCATGATTTTTTTTTTAATCGCAGATTGTATTTTCAGTTCTGAACTGTTTTGCAGAAAATGTGGGTTTTCTTCCTGACTTCAACTTTTTTTGTGAAATGAGGGATATAAGGCTCAGTGACCTATTCCACAGAAACATGATTTTTGTTCAAGCCACAGCTTTTCTCCCTGCACTTCCCCTCTTAAAACTTCAAATGAGTAGAACTGGTTTTCCCCTGAAACTGACGCACTATCAAATTCCTGATTGTCTGCAGAATAAAATCTAACGCTTATTTGACTCGCAAGACTGATCTATAGAGTATTAACTTGTTATGCTGATGTGCCTGTCACAGATTAAAAGCATGTTTATATATAAAGAGTTTGTACATACTGGAGAAGGAAAGAGTGCAAGATGAGGAAATGCATTTATTTAAACGGAAGCACTTCTGGGGAGGGGTGGAAATAGTGGGGTTTTATTAAGCTTGCTAAATGCTGTGTAGAACATCTCCTTTTCTCTTCTTTTTGGGGGTACTGACCTTTGTATCTTTAGTTTCTGGCAGCATAGTGCTAACTTGTAAAATAGTAGATGGGAGTTGGGGTCAAACTGTCTCTTGGGTATATTGTCTTAGTATTGATCACTGAGCTCAGACTGTACATTTCTAATATCTTTTCTTTTTTACATCCGTCTGAAACTGTAAGCTTAAAATCTCAATGCATTCTTTCAGTCTGACTTCTCTAGATTCTTGCATCCAGGCTGAATCTGAATCCTTTTTTTAAGGAAAAGCTATGCCTTATTAGTATGCTATATACAAAACTTCCTTTCATCTTGTAACTTTATCCATGCCAAACGTGATTCTTCTGTAGTTTTACATTGATAAAGGCATTGGTTTTGGCTTGTTTTCTAATAGTATTAATCTTTATTGCCTTCTTATTGCATGGTTCTGCTTTAAATTTTCTTCTGCTTTAAATTACTCTTCCAGGTTTTTTTTATAGCCATCAGCACTCATCCTTGTCAGATAGGGTGTGTATGATAGAGGAGCAAAGTTTATGACAATTGCAGAGAAGAGTAGAAACATTTAAGAACATTGGGTAATGAGAAGAGCAATACTTAAACTGCTACTATTTTGTATATTGAAATTTTCTTTTCATAGATGGAAAAATCCGTTTGGCAACTTTAGAACTTGGCTGCCTGTTGCTGAAGCAGCTTGTGTTTTCTAAAAATGGCAGCATCATAAAAGATGTTCACCTTGCTTGCCTTGAGGTAAGTATTTTCTTTCAAATTAGGAGTCACAGCATTACTTATCTTTGAGTCTTGTAGCATAGTTGAATAAATTCGTTTCATTTTTGATTGCAATAAGCATAAATGTGAAATTTGAGCTTCTAGAACATCTTTCCATTGGTGGCTCTGTGCAGTGAACACGAAGAATCAATACCCCATGTTCTGTTCTCAGCTTTGCTGTTACCTTGCTATTTAAACTCTTAACTTCTCAAGCAGGGTCATGTTTAATTTTCTCTCTGAAATTTGTACGTCATCTATCTCAAAAATGTAAAGAAAAGTGCTTTTGAAACAAGCTCACATAAGCTGTATTTTCATAAGTGCAAGAACTATATTCTATCAAATTCTGGGCTGAAGTCTATGAGTGTGAGGGTATTAATAGACAGTCTCTTCTGTATGAATTTTGGGGTTTTCTTAAATGTGACTTTTGAGTAAATGGTGTATTTACTCCCTGAAACACAGTTATTTTATCTTTTCTAGGGTGCAAGGGAAGAAAGTGTTCATCTCCTCCGTCGTTTCTATAAGGTATATATGCAAAATGCTGTAAGAAAAAATCCTTTACATAATGTAGAATTAGAAGCAAGTCTGCAGCCCAGTCTCTATGTAGTGCCCAAGGCAGCACTTCTTCTAAGGTGGGAACTCCATATTTGTGATAGAGAAGGAAGTGTTTTGTTGCAGGATTCCTGTCCTTTCCTGCCCTTCCTATACCACACTAACATACGTCACAAAAAGGCTGTTAGAAGTCTCATAGGGTTTGTACTGGAGGTCAAGTTAGCAGTCGTGCTTTTGTTGCAACTGCGATGTATTTCATGGAACAGAGCCATACTATTAGAAGGTTTGTGGGATTTTATCATTGACACTAATATGGAATGTGTTTCTTTTTGGCATTACTTTTTTTGTGTCTTATCTGAAATGATGATCTAAAATTTTACTTAATCTTTTTTTCTTATTGGAGATCTCTGCAGCTTTTTGCCTTTTTTTTGTGTTGTAAACAATGACAGAAATAAAATTTTTAGCCCTAGGCGTTACTTCTGTATAAGGAGCAGTAAATCCATGAGAGATTTCAAGTGTTTAAAATCTCTTCCTATTTTTGTTAGAATTCTCTTGAAGAATGTTTTCTCAAATGTGGCTTACAGAAAATAAGTAACTTGTGGTGAGTTGGCCTTGGCTGGCTGCCAAATGTCCACCCAGCCGCTCTCTCACTCCCTCTCCTCAACAGGATGGAGGGAGAATCTAAGATGAAAAAAATCTTGTGGTCGACGTGAAGACAGGGAGATCACTTACCAATTACAGTCATGGGCAAAACAGACCCAACTTGGCGAAAATTAATTTATTGCCAGTTAAAATAAATCTAGATAGTGAGAAACAAAGACAAATTAAAACAACACCTTCCCCCACCGCCCCCTTTTCCCAGGCTCAACTTCTCTCCTTCATTCCTGACTCTTGTACCTTCTACCCCTGCTGAGTGGTGCAGGGGAGATGGGAAATAGGGGTTTGGGGTGAGTCCATAACAGTTTGTCTCTGCTGCTTCTTCATCCTTACACTTTTCCCCTGCCCCAATGTGGGTCCTCTCCTCTGTGGGCTGCAGTCCTTCAGGAAAAAAAAAAATCTCCTTCAGTGTGGGTCCTCTACAGACTGCAGTTCCTTCAGGGTATATCCACCTGCTCTGATGCTGCAGTGTGGATATCTGCTCCACCATGGTCCTCTCCACGGGCTGCAGAGGAATCTCTCTCCCTTTCTTAAATGTGTTTTCCCAGAGGTGCCATAAGTGTTGCTGAAGGGCTCAGCTGTGTCCTGCAGTGGGGCTCTTCGAAGTGGCTGGAACTGGCTGGAACTGGTGGTGTCCGGCACAGGACAGCCCCAGCCTCTCCTCACAGAGGCCCCTGCAGCCCCCCTGCCAGAGACTGGACAGGAAAACCCAGTACATAATTAAACAAAAACAAACAAGCATGGCTGCATAGCCATAAGGATTCATGATATGTTCATATCCCTTTTTTGAAAGGGAGAAGAAATTTTTCTGGATATGTTTGAAGATGAATACCGGAGTATGACAGTAAGTGAGACCCCTTCCACCCTGCCAAATCCTCAAACCCAGATACAACACAGGAGCAAGAACAAGTACTTATTGATAACTACTGAGTATGCTGGTATCTTTGTTTCCGGGAGTAGAATAACAAAATGTGGGTGGGGTTTTTTCTCTCTGAGGAGTTGTGTCTACACTTACATAAATTGTTTATGTGAAATTTCACAGCGCTCTATTAAATAAAAGCCTATTACTTTCTGAAAGTGAATATACAAAAATTACTTTATCCTGGGAAATGAGACATTGGATTAATTTTTTTTTTCTAGTTACTAAACAATGTGAAAATCTTCCCATATCTTTCTGAAGCCCAGCAAGGTTTCAGTTTTGAGTGGTGCCACTTACCAGTAGAGAACAGGGTTCTAGGGAGCAAATATCAGGGCCTTTGTCTCATCTAGGAGAGGTACTGCCTACACTGCAGTACCAGCTGTGAAAGTTTTAACAGATTACTAAGATTAATCTCAGACAGTTCATATTTAACTGGTAAACATGTTTTAAAACTAATCATCTGTTTCAATTCAATAGAATTCGGATGAAAGTACAGTGGTACAGGATTTAATGAGCAGCCACTAGCTGTCTTTTTGAAAAAGCACAATCTACAGTTGGTGTGTTGCAATAAGTCTTTTAATATGGGAAGCATCTTGCATGTATTTTACCAGCCTAAATAATAGAAGTATTTAGTGAAACATTTAATTTTCTAGTAGTTAAGTATTGCTGTACTTTTAGTTTGAGAAGTGGCACCGATACTAGCATCATTTTTATGTTGCAAGTTCAGTATACGTGTAGGTTTTTCTGTTGTATCTCTGAGACTGCATTTTTTTTTATTTACCATAAAAGACAGAGCTACACCCTGGAGCTTGAACTTTGTTATCATTAAACCATATTTATTCGCCTAGCTAGCAAATGGCTTGCTGGGCAGGCTGATTTAAGTGCTAAGTAACACTGATATTGTCTTGTCAGATGAGTTGTGTAAGTAACATGGTATAGAGCTTCTACGAAGGCCGAAGTATACTTGCTCTGTCTGAATGACAAAAAAAGGAAAAAGTTGTATCTTCATGAACAATAGATGAGAACGAGTTCAGAGGAGCAAATAAATTGAACAATGTAGTTCTTAATATTTTTGCTCTCAGCAATGTTTCCTTTTTTTAACATTCTTCACTTTTATGATGTAAAACGCTGTTTAAACCAGTGTACACTCATGTGAATTGCATCTGAAGTAGTTATTTACTTGTTAGAAATTTTAGTTCTGTGTTCTCATTTGTTCTTCTTGTCTATGTAGATTTCTGTATCTTTCTACACATTAATTGAATTTGTTAATCCAGTGTTTTAGTCGCTGAAGATGAATTGTTCTGAGATCAGAAAAATTGGCTAAAGACTATTTTTGAGTTTGTATGTGTGCAAGGCAGCAGTTCAAGACTGCACTATGAAAATTCTGGACCTTGTTTCAGTCTGCTTCTTTTATGGTATCTGACCATGGCAAAGTGGCCAGGAATGCTTCCAGTTACAGCTGACTATCTTGGAATGCCCACGTGACTGCATTTTTCTTCTATGCAGAATATCGTACAAGCTGTGGGAAGGGCTTTTATATGTCTTAGGCATTCCAGCTGGCTTTCTGGCAAAAAGAAGCTCATGTCTCCAGTGCATGTGTATATAACAGAACTTGGATGAAATTTCCCAAAGGTACAGAAGGATAGATATTTCAGACATTATTTATTCATAACAATAAGCAACCATGTAAGGGAGAGACTCTGTTAGTGGCAAGATTGAAGGGAATTGTCTAGTGTGAAAGTTTCTGTGTTATTAGAGACTAGAGAGTTCTTTTTGGAGAGAAATAGATATGGGAAACTTTTTCTTGTGATTGAAGTAATTACAAATTTGAGTCAAAATGTAAAATCAAACCTGACAGACTTTGGGTTTTGGTACTCATGAAATAGCTTTTCTTCTGTAATCTTTCAGAGTTTTTTCCCGTGTTTTTTCAGTATGGAAACTTCAACAGTGTGTTAGGGAACGATGAGCAAATATAAAATAGAGATTGCATGTAAGGAGCTTAAAATAAGATGGATGGTATCAAAAATTCTCACAAGTCTAACAATTCCTTTCTCTTAAAATATGCAACCGTGAGTTGTATTTGAAAGTAAAGATGCAAATGCTTATTGTTCTGTATAGTAATCAATGTTAAAATATTTTTATAGATTAAACCCATGAATGTAGAGTACTTGATGATGGATGCCTCAATCTTGTTGCCTCCAACGGGGACACCACTGACTGGTATTGATTTTGTGAAAAGATTGCCTTGTGGAGATGTGGAAAGAACACGAAGAGTGAGTAAGACTATTTTTCTTATATTTGTTCATGACAGAATGATGCCAAAGGCTTTCAACAATTCTAGAAATAGAAACTTTTTGCTTGAAAGCTGCTTGATTGGAAGCTTAATCCATAAAATAATAAAGACTTGATGAAGACAGACCCGTGTGTGGAGTATATAATATTTACCTGTCCAGTGGAGAAACTTTTTCTCTACAATTTCTTGTGTCTAGTCAATTCAATATGTTCTTGCACTGGGGTTTTAATTTTTTTAGACCATGGAGACATCTACATAAAAAGGCATTTTGATGATACTCAATATATATTGTCAGTTTCCTTTTGTGATCTGATATCTCGATCTATCTTTCCTTATATTCCTATAGTAAGAATCTCCCCTGGAAGGCTGTCTGGTTTCATATTGCTTGTGTTTCTAGACGCAGCAGAAAATAGAATTCTACTCAGGAGTGTTAATCTCGCTGAAGTAATTCATGATAGAGATCTTGAGAGTGAGGAGAAAAATAGCAAAATATATATTTTTATGACTGATACAATCTGTAGAGGTGATACTGTCCTGAATAACATCATCATTATCAGCATTCTTGGGATAATCAGTTCTTGGCCCTTATCTGGCAGTGTCCTGTAAGCCTTGCAGTGCCAGTAAATCTTAAAGGTATATTACTGCACGACGTTATTATTTGGAAAGTGCTGTTCTTTGGGTAGCTTTGCATTTATGTAAATGTATATGTAAGTATATTCAAGTACTCTTGAAAAAACATATTTCCAGGAATCTTCTGAAAAGTTTTGTTTTCATTACTTATTATAAGCCACACAACTTTTGTTATCACAGCAAGTTAAGTTTGATAAAGTACAGTGAATTATCTTGAAAAGTATTGTTCTTAGAAAGGAAAAATGTGGCCTAGAATTCTCTGAGGCATTTAACAGAATGATACTTAGAAATGCACATTAATGGAAACTGACTGCTCCATGGTTTTTCATGTGCTAACTAAGGAATAGCTTAACTTCTGTTGGTGGAAATTCAAAAATCAATACAAATATTCCTGTAAACTCTTTGGGATGGAAGGGTCTTTCTTATTAGCAAGAACTCCCAGAATGCTTCCTTGTTGGTCCTCCTTCCCCTGATAGCATTGCTCTAGAAGTTTTAGAATTTCTTAGAATTACTAAGCTACTTTTTTCCTAGGCTACCTCTCTTAGGCTGAATTGCCATAACAATATGCTGAACTTCAGGTGTATCTTGTGACATTGCTGCTGCCACTTAACCTGCTGGAGGTCCTTTTTGCTGACAGTTTCAAATGGATAGTGATTCAATTCTGAGCATCGCATGGCATGATTCTAAAAAAGTTCTCATGTTTTATTTCACTAGCAAGTAAAGAAGTCCCATACTTTGATTATATCATGAGTTCTTAGCTGTTAGAGATCAGATCTTTTTAGGCTCTCACTTCTTCTTTTGCTATAGAAAGTCCCTCTCAGTGGCAATTCTTTTCCTCTTAACAACTGTAGGAGGAACTCTCAGAAACCAGGTATCTTTCGAGTTATCAAAGGCACATCTCCAAAATCCAGACAGCCAACCCCTCTGACTTAAAACATTAAAATGACCAGAAGTTGTTAGGCTGCTTTCTGAAATCAGCTACTACTGCTTGATCAAGCCTTCTGCCGAGAATCAGATGCTCCTTTGAATTGTTGATAGTCCAGTTACTGCTTGTTGGTTGCATCTCTTCCTTCTGATTTCTATAGTCCTAAAGATGGTACTGCTTACCAGTCACGTAGAATAATGCAAACTCATTTACGTGCTTATTTGGGAAGTAATGAACAGTATGGGTCTTGAACTCTGCACCTTGGAGTACATAGCAAGCAAAGACTTTGAGAGAAGGTTTTGAACTACCTGTGAGAACGCTATTTCATGGGAATGTAATAACATACTGGTAGGTTTCCCTGCAACCTGTTATTTCTTTGCACATGGTAAGTGTATATAAATGAAGGAGTCAGCGCAAAGTATGCCTCATCATAATGCGTAGTTCTTTAATGTAGATAGCAATTCATATTTGTTCCTACTTAACCAAGAAAACAGAAGTCAGCTGAAAAAAAATTCTAGGCCACTGAACTGCTCTGCTGTTTTACTGAGATCTAATAAAATGTTATAGGAAGTCACAAATCACATGCTTTTGGGTTTATATTGATATTGCTAGCAAACTGAGGGCTATCAGTATTGTAGGAAGCACAGTGTAGTTCCCTTTTCATCTGATGTTCTGATTATTTTTGCTTTCCTTGCAAAGGCTGAAGTTCTAATTTTCTTTCCTACTCCTGTAGATTATTCTGCAGTAAATGTGATTACATGTTTGGAGATGAGTGGCATTAGTTTTATAGGGAATGTATGGGAGGAAAATTAGTGCTCTGTCTAGGAGGGAAAGAGGATTGAGGGGAAAATAAGTGAAAGCAGGCTGAGTGATGGCTGCCTTCTGAAATAAAAAAAAAAAACAAACCGTTGGGTTTGACTTTTGGGTTACCAAAAATGCAAGGATGTTGCTGTTCTTGATTGAATTTGGAAACTTTTAAACCCAATACCATGAATTCTTCTTGAAGCATTTGTTAGTAAAACTGCTTTATAGTAATCCTATTTCATTTCAGAAAATCTAGAATACATTAGAATGCAATCTGCCTAAATGGGAGAGATCATCTCCCATTATAAAGTGACTCTGCTCTTATACATAAGGTAGTGTTAATATCGTATTTTTGTTAGATATCCTTGACATTCTTTGCTCCGAATAATCATACTGCCCTATTAGATTTCAGCAGTGTACCAAATTCATCTGCTCTGGTGTCAATTCATGGAAGAGCCAGATATGACTTCCCTCTCTTCATCCCTGTTCTGCCAGCAGTTTCTGAAAGCACCGCCAGTATGATAGCTGACCAAGCACTCACATTTCTGGTTCACAGGAGCCACAGTTCTGCTGATTTTAAAAATAGAGGGGAGAAGGGGTTTGCCTTAAAGCAGTTTAGATTGTTTTTCCTAATACTTCCTGCAATCTGGGAGTTCCTGGGCACTGCAGCTGTTCCATGAATTTGATGCTTTTACTGTAAGGCAGCAGTTAATATACGGTATGCCACAGAATTACTATGTAGGAAACTGTTTTAAAAAAAGAAAACACCAGAAGTAATAAAAAATGATTTTTCATTTGCTGTACAGTTCTTATAGTGGAAGAGGATTATAAATGGTGCCTTTCAAAATGTGGCTAATAAAAGGATGATTGTTCTTTGGTACTTTATTTAGTCTTTGCATACCATATGTCATTAATTTCTAAATCAAAACAAGAATATTAATTTCACAGAGCAGCTGTTGAAAGTTCCTTGGGACTGGTGCAGCTTTCAGAATGCTTTGCCCTGATGTAGACCTTCTGAGAATATCGATTAAGTTCTCCGAGAATGCTGTATTTGCACGTGGTTAATTTTGATGAACACAGCAAACTAAAACTCAGAAATCCCCACTGTTTTCTCTCAAACTCATAGACATCTTAGCTAGACTCAGCCAGAAAAGTTAAGTTCAAAATGTGGGAGTCTCTGAAGGTTGGTTGTGTAGTTGTCTGTAGTGTACAGGTATTGTAAATACAATCAGTCTTAAAACAATGATTTAATCTTGGATTATTTGGGGTTTTTTTGTTGTTTTTGCTTAAACAGCTCCTGTAATCATTTGCCTGTCAGTCACAGTCTGTGTAAGTGTGCCAGTGGGATAAAAGCTCTGCTGCTTCTATTTCATTGAAAATAAATAGCATGTTTCAACTCCTTCCATATCCTTTTCTAATTAACTTTGAAATTACATTCTACTTTCTCAATTTAAAAAGTAGACTTACTGCATGACAACAAACTCGGGGGTTGTGAAAGCGAGTATGTGTTTGTAAGATTCTGTTAAAATATGTAGTACTGAGCACATCAATATTTTAATATTCTTTTTTTAATTTCTCAAGGCAATCAGAGTTTTCTTTATGCTCCGTTCGCTATCACTGCACTTGCGAGATGAGCCAGAAACTCAGTTACCACTCACAAGGGAGGAAGATCTGATAAAGACAGATGATGTTCTTGACTTGAGTAAGTAGTCCCTCAATTTCCCAAATAGTCTGAGACATGGAAAAATTGCTGGCTTTTTTTTTTTTTTAAGGTAAAACCCCCAAATAGTTATCTTGGCTGTGTAATTGACTACAAAGGATGATTGTATTAAGTTTGTCTTCTACTGGATTTGAAACACTTCTTGTATTTTTTTTTTTTTAAAAGAGACTGTTAGTAAGTATTCCAGGGTTTAAATATTAGCACATAAAGGATTCACAGTCCATCTGGTTTCCTGGTATGTTAGTTTTCTAAATGAACTGATCCTAGGAGGATTTTCTTCTATTCTGCTTTCACCTACTCAAAATGCACTTAAACCATTCATGAACTTTAAGAGACTGGAGGTAATTACTCCAACAGCTACACTGTGCTGTTTTGTTGATACGGGGGTTTGGTCATCATCATGTGTCCCCCTGCTCTGGAGTTTTTTTTTTTCTTCACATCTCTTCTGTCATTTTAAAGTTGGCTTATGGAAGCTTTTACTCCCATAGTTGAACAGGATGCTGATTCCCAAGGGGAATCAGTCTGTAATGTCCAGAATGACCTTGTGATACTAAGTAGTACTTATTATGAAGTAAAGGCAAAGTACCTTCTTTCTGCAGTATTATAGAATACTGCTGCACTCTCCATACTGAAGAAACAAAAAAGTTTGAAGTAGTAGAATCATGAAGTATGCTATTTGTCTGCAAATTGAATATACCTGTATTCATTTAACATCAAAATATACATCTCTAGATGATGTTATGTGTTACTAAACAGTACAACTTCTAGAGTAACTCTGGCCTAAATCATAAAGCTGTAGTTTTACTGTCTCTAGCACTGACATTGTTTAAGAAACAGTAACTTGTCATGTTTTAAGTTAATCTTACTATAATGTGAGACACTTGCTTTTTGTTTAAAGGTTTAAAATATGTAGAGAAGTGTGCTTTTAGGCTAGAATTGAAAAGAAAGTATATGATAATATCAATACTATTAATTCCATTTCTTGTAATAAAGACCTAGAAGAATTTGACATATTGGTGTTAGCTGATAAGTAGCTAGCTTTTGTTCAGGCAGTTGTCTTATTAAGAACTTGCAGGTACCGTTCATAGCTTTAGAGGGCATGTGATTGCTAAAATGGAGTGTGTATTTGCTAGGGTTTTAATTTTTGAAGGTTTTTTCTTATAGAAGAAGGAAAAAAATGCTTGATGTTTCAGACATTAATTTTTTTGATTCTCTATGTTTAAGTGCTTGTTGATCTTACTCCGACTAAAAAAAACAGTCGCCCTAGTAGATGTTATGGGATTATGTCCAGTATCTGAGACCTTTTTGTGCATCAAGTCCATCAAGAATATTATGTGAGTGAAAGGAAAACACTGAAATCAAGTGAGCTAAGCAAAAGTTTTGTGATATCAGAGCTGCTGTGCAGTAGCTTAATGGATGAAATCCAGATTAAACCTTAAATAAATAAACTATATTTCAAAATTACCATTAAAAATTTATTAAACTTAATTTTTAGAAAATATGTCTGCGATACTGAAAATGTCAGAGGACACTCCCTCTGGCATAAAGTCCAAGCCATGCAGGTTAGAGCAGTGAACGGTTTTGAGAATAAACTCATTTATCTGTAAATGTGGAAAGAATGCTATCAAAGCAGTTAACTGAACTTGTAAAAATGTACATGCTGTAGGATATGGACAGGCTTTTACTAAGTAAATGTAAGCATTAGGCTACAATAGATGAGAAGGTATCAAGATATCAGTGCAGTGTTTGCATTTTTGGTAGCTACATGGCCAATGGTGTGGAAGACTGACAGCTGAGTCATCGCAATTCCCATTTGTTGAATTTCTGTATTATTTAAAAGACTTAAGAAGATGTACAGGGAAAATACTTCTTAAAATGTGTTCTTCAATAGTTGTATTCTGTCCTCTTCCTACTGGTACTGTTTGGCTTGGTGAATTAAGCAGAATGAGCTTAATGTAAACTCATCACTTCTGGTCTTTCCCAAAAAGCTTTCCCAAAGAGAATGAACAGCGCAAGATGTTGTTAATTACATTATGCAATTACTAGTTGTCAGGTAAAAAATGATGTCCAGAATTTAGTTACTGTTGACTTGCTAAAGGATTAGTAATATAGAAATAACTCAGTTTCCTGTTTCAAATGAGTTAGGTATTTATTGTAATGTTGGCTCTTTTTCAGAGGGTGAGATGAAATAATGAATCAGCTTCTACTGAAAAAAAACCTGTTTTTCTTAAACTAACTGGAAATGTGATTATGAAGTAGTTAGGTTTTTTTAAGAACATACTGAACAAAAAGTAGATCCGATTGAAATAGTTTCCAAATGTTATTTGTTCCTCTTCCCCACCCCCCAAAATAAAGAAAAAGAACACCTTTTGTCCTTGTTTATCTGTTAGTCTAGAGAAATGCTGATTTCTCTCATTCTAAAATCTAATGGACTGCACCGCAGGTATTGTGCTGTTCATTGCAGGTGTCTTTTTATTTATGACTTTTCATTTAAGGCAGTTGCTTTTACACAGAATACAAGGTATCCTTTTCTTGGAACATGTCATTTAGACCATAGATTATTAATACTTCACTTTGTTATGTATAATTGTTTGTAATTTTTATTACATGTCCATTATGCCAGATTAATTGCTAAAGTAGTGGTCCACGCTCTGTATATTTAATGGTGGCCAAGGTTGTTTCCTTCTTCCAGTGTGGGATGCTGGATATAAATGGTTAAAAGGGTCTCTATATAGAAAGGATGTAAAAAAAGGGGAAAAAAACCTCCAAAACAACAAACTATTAGCCTGAAAATTAATTTGCTTCAATTTGAATAAAGTGTTATTTGAATAAAATGTAAAGATGTAATGCCTACTATAAAAAGGGTTTTTTTAAGAAGTATTAAATTTAAAATTGTACTGTTGATTTAGAACATCACCCTTTTAGATTTAAACTCATTTGCTGCTTTAAGGCATATTATATAGTTCTTAACTGTACAGTCATTAACTTAAAATATAAATTTATACTGACCAATATGAACTAAGGCCACAGTGGTACTGAGCTGCTTGTCACATGGTATTTGTATGCATGTGCATGAAGCTATTATTTGTTAGTATGTATATACATTCATATGTGTTTGCACACATGCGCATGTAAGTAGCGAAGAAAAATAGGTTCCATTGCCCTAGTCATGGAACCTATGTGCTGGTGCTCTAGAGATCCTTACATGAGAAGAAACCCTTATATGACAGTCTCTTCTTTTTCTATAACTTACCTGATAACTCGCATCTTAATTTTCAGAAGACTTTATCCTTTCCACTACAATAAGCATAAACTCAAGCTTAAAATAAAAAATTAAAGTTAAAAAAACTATTTTTTTGAGATAGGAAGACTAGAATTCTCCTTTGAGTCAGCACTAAGATGTTTGAGAAGGTAAATGGTGGTATTTCAAATAAAGAACAACATTGGGATTGACTGAATACTTACTTATCTTTGATTCATTTAAAGGACTGGAGGTGCTTTTTCTTTGAGTGACTACTTACCTGTGCTTTTCCGCTTTCTTAATGGAAGGCAGGAGAGATGCCTGCATGACTGTAGTACATCCCAGGAGAGAACTGAAATAGTTTCATATGAATTAACCTATTTTATTCCTAAAGTATTGCCTGATAGTCCTCCCAACACCTTTGCTAAGTTGTGCTTTCCCAGTGCTCTTTTTTAGAAGAGCTCATGGATTTCTAGCTAGTGATTTCTAGCTTGTTTTTTTATAATCTGCAGACTATTCTACAATGAATATTTCATTGCTATCAAAATTATAATAGTAACAATGTGGAATTCTTAACACATCAGGTTATGTAGTTAAGATCACCTTTCCAATGTAGTTAGGAAAGGATTCAAGAAGTCTCACAACTGCAGTATAAAAGCAGAAGGACTCAAAATTGTGGAATAGTGCTTACGAATCATCTTGTAGATAAGAATCTGCCAGGCTATACTCACTTTAATTTTTTTGTAATATAATTTGAAATAAGCATATTGCTGTATGCTGGTAGCTCTTTGATTACAAAACCAGGAACTCACTGACAATAGCAATTACGATTTATTACACACTTGCAATTTGGGACAGCAGATCCACCCTTCTTTGGAGGAGAGAACCAAATTCTCATTAATGTAGACTTAAGCAACTGAGTTTATCTTTACAGAAGAAACCTCTTTAAGCTGCTTCTCCCAGAAGGGGACATGTCACTCAAAACTAGATAATGTGTTATGTATCCCTGCTGCTCATTGTGTGTTACTGTTATTGGAACATTTGAAAAGAGCATTTTTTTTTCCTACAGATAATCTATTTTAGAAGTCTAGTGGTTAGCTTGACCTGATTTTTATTTAAATTAAAATTTTTAATTAAGAATTAAGATCACTACTTTATCAACTAGATGTTAGCTACCAAACCAGTTTTCAGTATGATATAAATCAGAAGACAGAAGGATCGATATAGGACTTTCAAAATGTCTGAATGGACAAATGTATGTGTATGTGTTTATATTCTGTGGACAGATGGGAAACTGTTATAGATTACATCAGAGTTAAACCTGAACCTTTTGCATAGATGTTTTGGTAGCTCCAGGTACACTCCTGAGACACTTTAGTAAACACCTAGTGCAAATAATAGACTTTATAAACAGTATGAATTGTAGTAAGAAGCATTACACACTTGAAGAGTATTACAGTAGCATCTATTCCTTATGTGTGCTGTTGTTACATATTTAAATTTAAACACCAAGTATCCACATAATGATAGTAGTTCTGTGCCTTAGTGTATTCACTGCTTTCTGATCTTTTCACAGAAGGTTTTAGTCTTTATTTTGGGACCACAATATGTAATTACAGCCATAGATTTTTTCAAAGCATTACTCTTTCCATATACTCCAGCGTTTATTAGTAAACAAAAATTTTCTACAACTGGCAGAGTTACAGAAGTTCAGTTAAACATATCACCCTGCTATTGGTGAAAACAGCCTGTATCTGAAGAGTCCAGGATCTCAAAATTTTGAACAGAGTTCTAGCCTGTTTCCAAAAACTGAATGTCGTGGTTTAACCTCAGTCGGCAACTGAGCACCACGCAGCCGCTCGCTCACTCCCCCCCCGGTGGGATGGGGGAGAGAATTGGAAGGGTAAAAGTGAGGAAACTCATGGGTTGAGATAAAGACAGTTTAATAGGTAAAGCAAAAGCCGCACACGCAAGCAAAGCAAAACAAGGCATTCATTCACTGCTTCCCATCGGCAGGCAGGTGTTCAGCTGTCCCCAGGAAAGCAGGGCTCCGTCACGCCTAACGGTGACTTGGGAAGACAAACGCCATCACTCCAAACATCCCCCGCTTCCTTCTTCTTCCCCCAGCTTTATATACTGAACATGACGTCCCATGGTATGGAATGTCCCTTTGGCCAGTTTGGGTCAGCTGTCCTGGCTGTGCCCCCTCCCAGCTTCTTGTGCACCTCCAGCCTTCTCAGTCCGTAGAGCATGGGAAGCTGAAAAGTCCTTGACTAGTGTAAGCACTGCTTAGCAACAACTAAAACATCGGTGTGTTAGCAACATTGTTCTCACCCTAAATCCAAAACACAGCACTGTACCAGCTACTAGGAAGGAAATTAACTCTATCCCTGCCGAAACCAGGACACTGAAATAAACTGAAAAAAGCGGTAAAAAGCCCTTTCTGTTGAGTTTTCTCATATCCTGTCCTTGAGTTAGAATCTGTCTTGAACAATCAGTGCCTGATGTGGAGTTTCATATGGTGGTTTCAAAAGACTTCTTTCCTGGTTAGCTGGAAAGGCATAGACTTATTTCACCTTCAAATCAAGTTGACAGGTGTTAGACCGGTTCCAAAGAAGTGGCACTGGTATCTGTGTCTGCAAAATATGATCATGTTTCAAGTGTTTCCTTGGGAGGAGCTTTTCTTGTCAGTAAATTGCTACAATAATACTGTGTAGCACAGATACAGATATTTGGAGCTGATCCTCACAGCAAATAGATACTATTTGGTTTTAACAAGTCACTTGCTGAGTATCCGTGATTATGGGGTTGGTGTTAGCTGTTTTTTCCCTGTTTTGTTCTGTTGTTTTGGGATTTTTTTAACCTTTTCCTTGGGACATTTACCTTTTTCCTTCCATTGCTTCTTCCCATCTACAACACTGCATACTCTTTGCTCAAAGTCATGAGTTGTTTTGTGATTTTTATTTTTACTTTTAATTTTAACATTTTTAAGGCTACCAGCAAATACTCTGCAGTCACGGGGGCCTTTGAAGTTCTCCATTTACACGTGCATCAGTTTATGTATTTCAGTTGGTAACACTTTCTAAACTGCTTATTACTGCTATTGTTACTTAAACTATGTGACTTGAGGTAGTACAGTGATGAAGTTCTAGTGTATGTGGTAGTATAAAGACATAGTTTCCAGTTCAAGTCTTTTCATTGCCCGAGAGAGAGATAAGAGAATATCAGCATTTCAGCGGAAACCATATGGGATACATGCTGCTGCATAGGTGCCATATCTTGGGAGGAGACTTAGGAGTTGGCAAATGTGACCCAAAAAATTATAATTGTGTGCCTTTTTTTAATTATCACTTTGGAGATATCTTTGATCTAACAATTTTTCCTCAATCTATATTACAATGCTTTTTAAATTTTTCTGAAGATTGAGATGCCTCCAGTGGTTATGCTCATTCATATACATATAGTATCAAGAAGGAGTAGAGGTTAACAAGATGCAGTAATTATTTCAGCTACTGTTTTGATTTTGAAAAACCCTGCAAAACTCACCTTATCAAAATGGGCTTTTTTTTTTCCTGAATGCACTGCTGATGTTTTATGGGAGCTTGATGAGAAAGGTTAGTTTCTTGTAAAGAAGCATTTTAATATTTTGATGCGCATATGTTCATTGTAAATCTTTAAGTGTAATTGCAAGGTTGTCAGCACTATATATGACTGTACGTTTAGAAATGAGTCAGGTGTTCCACAGAAGGTTCATCCGATATTGCTGGGTATGCTGCCACCAGAATAATATATGCTGTTACTTTTCAGAATTGTTTTTTACTGTAAATAGTTTTGAAGCACTCACATATTATGTGATAACTGCCAGCCTTAGACTGCATGTGAGTTTGTAGGTGTCTCACGTAGGTGGCTTCTTTAATGTTATTCAGCAGCTCACTGTGTGAAGTTCATTGGCAGCTCACATTAACAGCCTTGGAGCTTGGTTTCAGGGTGCTGGTTCTGTTAGTGACACTGTTGTAAATGCCATGGCCAAGAGGTAAATGATGATACATTTAAAGCCGTTATTTCTTTACTAAAACTGAAAAAAGTAACATTATAGTTAAGTCTCCTTGTTCACTCTGTCTCTACCAAATATACAGGCCTCATAATGGCCATCATAGTCAACTTTTTTTTAATAAGATTTGAGGAGAATTATCATAGAATAATTGAGGTTGGAAGGAACCTCAGCAGATAGAATCATAGAATAGTTTGGGTTGGAAGGGACCTCTAAAGGTCATCTAGTCCAACCCCCCTGCCGTGGGCAGGGACATCTTCAACTACATCAGGTTGCTCAGAGCCCCATCCAACCTGACCTGGAATGTTTCCAGGGATGGGGCATCCACCACCTCTCTGGGCAACCTGTGCCAGTGCCTCACCACCCTCAGTGTAAAAAACTTCTTCCTTAGATCTAGTCTAAATCTGCCCCCCTTTAGTTTAAAGCCATTCCCCCTTGTCCTGTCGCAACAGGCCCTGCTAAAAAGTTTGCCGCCATCTTTTTTATAAGCCCCCTTTAAGTACTGATAGGCTGCAATAAGGTCTCCCCGAAGCCTTCTCTTCTCTAGGCTGAACAACCCCAACTCTCTCAGCCTTTCTTCATAGCAGACGCGTTCCATCCCCCTGATCATTTTCCTGGCCCTCCTCTGGACCCACTCCAACAGGTCCGTGTCTTTCTTATGCTGAGGGCTCCAGAGCTGGACGCAGTACTCCAGGTGGGGTCTCACCAGAGCAGAGTAGAGGGGCAGAATCACCTCCCTCGACCTGCTGGCCACGCTTCTTTGGATGCAGCCCAGGATACGATTGGCCTTCTGGGCTGTGAGCGCACATTGCTGGCTCATGTCCAGCTTTTCATCCACCAGTACCCCCGAGTCCTTCTCGGCAGGGCTGCTCTCAATCCCTTCATCCCCCAGCCTGTATTCATAGCAGGGTTTGCCCCGACCCAGGTGCAGGACCTTGCACTTGGCCTTGTTAAACCTCATGAGGTTCACACGGGCCCACTTCTGGAGCTTGTCCAGGTCCCTCTGGATGGCATCCCATCCCTCTAGCATGTCAGCTGTACCACTCAGCCTGGTGTCATCTGCAAACTTGCTGAGGGTGCACTCGATCCCACTGTCTATGTCATTGGTGAAGATACTAAACAGTACCGGTCCCAGTATGGACCCCTGTGGGAGGCCACTCGTCACCAATCTCCATCTGGACATTGAGCCGTTGACCACTACCCTCTGGATGTGACCATCCAACCAACTCCTCACCCACCGGACAGTCCACCCATCAAACCCATACCTCTCCAGTTTAGAGAGAAGGGTGTTGTGGGGGGACTGTGTCAAAGGCCTTACAGAGGTCCATATAGACG
Source organism: Aptenodytes patagonicus (assembly GCF_965638725.1). Lineage (NCBI taxonomy): Eukaryota > Metazoa > Chordata > Aves > Sphenisciformes > Spheniscidae > Aptenodytes > Aptenodytes patagonicus. Next base: position 16,547,628 of record NC_134961.1, on the reverse strand, counting down.
ACATCTGTAGCCCTTCCCATGTCTGCTGATGTAGTCACTCTACCATAGAAGGCCACTAGGTCAGGCAGGCAGGACTTGCCCTTGGTGAAGCCATGCTGGCTGTCTCGAATCACCTCCCTGTCCTCCATGTGCCTTAGCATAGCTTCCAGGAGGATCTGTTCCATGATCTTCCCAGGCACGGAGGTGAGACTGACTGGCCTGTAGTTCCCCGGGTCTTCCTTTTTTCCCTTTTTAAAAATGGGGCTTCTGTTTCCCCTTTTCCAGTCAGTGGGAACTTCACTGGACTGCCACCACTTCTCAAATACGATGGATAGTGGCTTAGCAACTTCATCCGCCAGTTCCTTCAGGACCCGCGGATGGATCTCATCAGGTGCCATGGACTTGTGCACCTTCAGGTGCCTTAGATGGTCTCGAACCTGATGTTCCCCCACAGTGCGCGGCTCTTCATTCTCCCAGTCCCCGCCTTTGCCTTCTGTGGCCTGGGCGGTGAGGCTCGAGTGCTTGCCGGTGAAGACCAAGGCAAAAAAGTCATTGAGTACCTCCACCTTCTCCATGTCCCAGGTAACCAGGTCTCCCGTTTCGTTCCGGAGAGGGCCCACATTTTCCCTTGTCTGTCTTTTATCCCCGATGTACCTATAGAATCTTTTCTTGTTGCCCTTGATGTCCCTGGCCAGGTTGAATTCTATCAGGGCTTTAGCTTTCCTAACCTGATCCCTGGCTGCTCGGACAATTTCTCCGTATTCCTCCCAGGCCACCTGTCCTTGCTTCCACCTTCTGTAGGCTTCCTTTCTGGGTTTGAGTTTGTCCAGGAGCTCCTTGTTCATCCATGCAGGCCTCCTGGTGTTTCTGCCTGACTTCCTCTTTGTTGGGATGCATCGCTCCTGAGCCTGAAGGAGGTGATCCTTGAATATTACCCAGCTTTCTTGGGCCCCTCTTCCCTCCAGGGCTTTGTCCCATGGCACTCTACCAAGCAGATCCCTGAAGAGGCCAAAGTCTGCTCTCCTGAAGTCCAGGGCAGTGAGCTTGCTGTGCGCCCTCCTCGCTGCCCTAAGGATCTTGAACTCCACCATTTCGTGGTCACTGCAGCCCAGGCTGCCCTTTAGCTTCACACTCCCCACCAGCCCCTCCTTGTTGGTGAGAACAAGGTCCAGCATAGCACCTCTCCTCGTTGGCTCCTCTACCACTTGGAGAAGGAAGTTATCATCGACGCATGCCAGGAACCTCCCGGATTGCTTATGCCCTGCTGTGTTGTCCCTCCAACAGATATCGGGGTGGTTGAAGTCCCCCATGAGGAACCAGGGCTTGTGAGCGTGAGGCTGCTCCTGTCTGTCTATAGAGGGCCTCATTCGCTCGGTCTTCCTGGTTGGGTGGCCTGCAGCAGACCCCCACCATAATGTCACCTGCCCCTGCCTTCCCTTTAATTCTGACCCATAAGCTCTTGGTCAGCTCCTCATCCATCCCCAGGCAGAGCTCCACACACTCCAGCTGGTCATTGACATAGAGGGCGACACCCCCTCCTCATCTCCCCTGCCTGTCCTTCCTAAAGAGCCTGTATCGCTCTACCCCAACACTCCAGTCATAGGAGCCATCCCACCACGTCTCCATGATGCCAGTAAGGTCGTAGCCTTGCAGGCATGCGCGCATCTCTAACTCCTCTTGTTTATTCCCCGTGCTACATGTATTTGCAGAGAGGCATTTAAGTTGGGCCCCTGATGAAGCTGTCTCACTGGCTGGAGTTCCTTTGTGCTGCTCTTCAGGTGCTCTCCTGCTCACCTGTGTTCCTCCTCCAGGCTCTGGGCATCTATTGCTGGCTCTGGCATCAAACTGGTAGGAGTGGGATGGATTGAGGTTCCACTCCCCCGGCATCTCTAGTCTAAATCGTCTAGATCATCATCTCTAGACTAGATCATCTAGTCTAACCCCCCTGCTCAAAACGGCGTCAACTAGAGTGAGTTGCCCAGGCCCCAGGTTGTCTTTTGAGTCCTTATCGAGGTACTTTGCAGATCTGCTCAGTGAACATAAACTGTACTCTATGGTCAGGAAAATGAAACTTAGTTCAGTGTATTTGCATAAGTAGCATTTAATTTGAACATAAACTGCCTAGGCAAATGAAAGCTTCCTTCTACAGTTTAGTAAGAGATTTCACTGTGGGTGAAAAGAAATCAAAAGAAATCTCTTCCCGCCCTCCCCCCTTATTATTATTACTTCAAGTATTAAACTGTTATTTCAATGCACGAGTTTTCTTACTTTTGCTCTTCCGATTCTCTCCCCCATCCCACTGGGGGGGTGGGGGGGGAGGGTGAGCAAGCGGCTGTGGTACTTACTTGCCAACTGGGGTTAAACCACAACAATAACTTACTTTCAAGACTACGTTGAGTATGCTAAAAGGGATTTTTGTTTAGTTTTCTTTCCAAAGTACTGATGTTTGGGGTTTGTCTATCTCATTCCTAAGTATGTTGTCATATTTGAGGAAAAGAGACTAAGCCAAAATGTAGTGCAGGTGTATGACCAGGGACATGTCCTCTAATTTCAACTAAATGTACTTTGTGGGAACACCTAGGTAGATGCTTGATTTGTTGCATTCTTGATGCAAATGCTTCTGCATAGTCTTTCAGTTGCTTAGTCTATGAAGGCTAATGCTGTATAACAGACTGATCTCCATTCCCGATTTCCTAAATAATGACACTTCTGTGAGTGAAATACCAGGATTTTCCAAGTTTAACAGATGCTTTGGAGGCTTTAGAGTGTACAGTTGCTAAGCTTTCTTCGGAGGTGATTAAGTGGCATTTCCTTCTCACTTCAAAAGTGAGGTATTGGCTTAAAAAGAGATTATTTCAGAGCAAGACAAGCATACTTTTCGTGATAAAAATTTAACTGTTCCCAGCCTACTGTCCTGTTACGAAGACTTACATGTAAAACAAGGTCCTTGTCATTCCTCATGCTTCTGCAGATAATTCCTCTCAGGAAAGTTTTCTCCCCAGAAGTTTTTCTGATATGCTCTCTGGATTGTCATATTCAGGAATTCATTACAGATTCTGACCAGTTGAGAGATTTGGCAAGTGTGATTTCTCTCGCACAGAGCCTTTCCCTCTGGTGTCAGAGTACAGTAATAGTGAAATAACATAATCAGTCTAGCACTTCTCCAGTTCAATGTTGTCATCCCTCAGACACTGAAGTTTATTTATATACAGCTTAATAAACAACATAGTTCAATTTTTTTCTCTCTGTAATGTCACAACTAGATGCCTTCTGTAAGAAGGTGTTTAACTTTTTACATTGTTTTCATAATGGCAAAGCAAACATCAGTGAATTGGATTTATTGATTTGAAAACTGATCTGTCTGAACTTTATGCCAATGTTAAAATCCAGGTACTCATTACAAGCTGAAAATGAAGCTTTCACTGGTTCTCATTTGCTGCAGAATCATGTGGTTTTTAGATAAATTGAAATGACAGCTTATTTTCCTGTATACCTCTCTAATATTTTTTATAATGCATTTAAGAGACCAAAATATCTTTTTAAAGGCATCTATTTAAATGCTTTTTATACATGTGCACACACATATATATGAGAAAGAATTACATATACGCTTATGTTAAAAAAAAAATGCAGTTTGAGCAAAAATAGCTAGTCATTTTAGGTTTATGCTTTGCAGAAGAGAATATCATATCTGGTTTTGTCTTCCTGCATCACTATAGGTGCTAGTAAACGCTAGTCTTGAGCATTTTCCAGATGGTCATGAAACACTGACATGAGTTTGAAGGTTCCATGACATTCTGACAAATTTTTTCACTAGCCTGCACTAGTAAGTTGGTGACTACTAGCACACATGGTACAAGAAAATGGGTTATGTTCAGCATGCTTGAAACTTGATAAGCATCTGAGAGGAAATCACATCTTTTATAAGAATTTCCAGCAGATACTCCTTTTAAATGCCAATATCCACTAGTTCCTGAATATCATCAGGAGGCAAGATTTTTTCTGGACTTAGCGGCATAACTCATTTGTAGTGTGTATGGTGTTCAAATCTTATATTTATTGGTGGTAATGTGAAAGAGCTTGATTGGTGGTAATGTGAAAAAGCTTGACTGGACTGTTTTGCTTATTTGCTAATAGTTAATTATTTAATGTTTTACTTGTGAATAGTGATCTTTTCTCTGTTAGATTTATAAGTACTGGTTTCAAATATTTTTAAAATACACCTGCCTGGTAGGAGCAAATGCTAGATTTGTATTTAACAACTTGGTATCTGTTTAAAAAAAAAAACTCAAGGTATTTAAATAATTTAAAAAAAAAACGTTGTCAGAAGTGCAGCGTGACAATGTCAAGACAATTCAAGAAAATGACACTGCAATACAGAGTCCCTCTGCCTGATAATCAGTAGTCTTGTGTTTATAGGAAAATAAGTTTTAGGAGCAAGCGTGCTTCTGCTTGGTTGAAGTACCCTTTGTGTGATTAGCTTTTATAATATGTTGTCCCTTATTTTCAGTTACTTGGAGGAGTATAGAAATAAATCTTCATATTCAGAGGAAAAAAAATTACCAAGAACAGTAATGGGGAAAAGATATGCTCTCAAAATTCTGCAATGGCTACTAGGGTAAATGTTATTATTGTAAACGTATTTGTTAGCTACTTTCTTCCACTAGATTTTTGTTTGAGTATACTCAAACCTAGTCTGATTATTGGTTTGGTTTTTTTTCCCCACACAGTGATGGTTGTACATACTTTGTCGTAGGAGTTTTTAAAGTGATTTTTAAAAGACAGATTTTTAATGAAAAAAGTATGTGGGGGAACCACAAGCCAAACCATCTTTAACATGACTTGTCCTTTGGTTTACATTCTGAAATGTGCGTCCTGGGTTTCTCCTCAACTTATCTTGCTTTCTCAATTCATGTGTATACAGTTCTGTATTTTTCCCCTCTTTCCAAGGTCATCTTAAACCTCTCTGCCTTTTTCCCGAATCTTCCTTTTTGTTCAGTAAATCTTGACACAGTTTGTCTTTTATAAAAAGTCTTCAGCATTAAAACTGTCTTTGAGACCTGTTTCTTTATCTGAAACAGGTGGTGAGAAATTCATTAAAGAAGAATTCTTCTTTTAAAGTGGTTAGTATTTCTTGCACGAACAGAGATTTAAAGTCACTCTTAGCAGTTATTCTTGCTCTTTTCTGCTGTTCCTGATGGGAACAGTGCTCCCCTGCTCAAGAAGGGTGGTGGCATCCTGCCCTGACCAAGAGGAGGGACTAATATGTGAACTGCGATTCTGACTTTCTACTGAAAAAAAGAGAGATGGCAGACATAGTGAGAAAGTAATTCTGTTACTCTTCACAATAAACAGCCCTCTTTCAGAGAGGCTCAGAACTAACTAATTTTAAACTGTTCAACAACATGGTCAAGACGTAGGTTGTCAAAAGCATTCTGGATAGAGAGTATGGTGCAGATAATTGTTTCACAGGACTTACATAAAATTTGAAATGGCTTTGTAAAATCTGAGTATATTTGGGGAATATGTCATAGTTCTGTCAAGGATCGTGTATTTCTCTATAAACTCATTTCGTCAAAGTGCAAAACTTTAATTGCAAAGAACTTCACAGTTAAAGACTGTCATAGTAAGTAGTAAAGCAGAATATCGTACCAAATGGGCTACATGCTGTTGGGAAAACTTCTTTATGTGAAGTGGGAGGTGGTGCATTAACTATTTGCAGTCTAATGCTTATCTTGGACTGCCAGCTATGCACACAAAATGCTGAAAGTTTTCTGTAAGAGCTTTTAATGTCTGCAGATGATTTCTAGAATTGTGATGACTGTAAATTATAAAATTATTAAAGATCCAGCCCTGAGGCAGGTCGGGTACGTTTAGACCATCTCCTAAAGTAGCTGTTATATTCGTAAAGACTTCATATAATACAGTCTTTCCAAGCAAATAGTTGCCTGTGTTCATGTAATATTTTCACCTAATTTAAATCATCTTCACTGCAAGCAGCTGAAGTCTTTGAATTCTCCTTCCTAGGCTGTATTTCCTAAAAGTTGTATTTTTCTTGGAGAAAGTCCAGAGAAATCTTGGATCCATGTCTTGGAGGTGTAGTGTCCAAACTAGTTACGAGCTTCATTTTGCATGAGGAAAAATTAAGCATTGCTGTTAGTCTCAGAAATGACACTACACTTTTTTTGCAGCAGTATCACATCAGTGAGTCATTCAGTCTGTGGTTCACTTTAATCCCCAGATCAAATTTCAATAGTACTGAGGTTTACTGGGCTCAAAATTCTTTCAGCTAAATGCGGTTGGGTATCTGTAACTGTTTTATAGCATAGCTGTAAGTATTCTCGGATCAGTTCACTGGAAATGTGTTTAACCACACTTTCTCTTCTGTTTTTTTTCATAAAGGATGACTGTAGCTTATGACCCTTCAGCAGCTGTGAACTAGAAACAGTCATGTAAATGGGGTACATTCAGCTGTATAAACTCAAAAGATTCCTGTAACAGTTACCTAATAAATGAGTAATTTTCCTTTCTGTTCTTTGATAAACTTTTACAGTAATGCTTTAAGTTTTTGTCAGATCTAAAATTAAAACTTTCTGCTCTGGAAAACAACTTCTGCCCTTTGAGTTCTTTACCTTAAGTACTGCATTTTTGTAGTCAGGCAGTTGAATTTGTACAGCAGTAATTCCTAGTATTTTAATCTGCTTGCTGTTGCACTAAAAACTGTATAAATACTGGACAAAACCATGTATTTGAGAACCTCACAACTCTGTTTGGTGTTGTGGCCTATATGTTGAGAATCTCACAATAGATAATCCACAAAATTCAGCAACCTCACATTACGTATTCGGAGGGGTCCAAATCCAGTTACTTCAGGTCTTGAGAAGAATAGGGCTGTTACAGGAATTCATATCGACTGAAATAAGTTGATGGACTAATTGGATTTGAAAGAATGAAAGAGGCAATAAATAAAGGGTCCCAAGTTAAGAAGTAACCAGAAATGTTCCAAAGTCCTGTTTTGAAACATATCTATAATTGTTAAAAGCCTTAAGGGCTCATTAACAGTTAACACTTTATGCTTATTACTGAAACTGCTTCAAAAGAAGATATCAGCTATAAAAGTTTATGCAATATAGAGAATAGGCCATATAGTACGCCCATCCTTGTTTAGTCGTAGCAACTGTTTGAGAATTAATTCCTTCTCAGTAAATAGCTATATTCATAGGGATTTTCTTGTTTCATTCTGTTTCTATGGCTTGAAAAAACCATTGCATATATCCTGTGTATTACATACAACTTCCCTGAAGCTAGTTCTGTTTGAACCAAAGTGTATTCCTAGAAAAACGTTAGTTCTTGATTAGAAACTTTGTCCCATGAAGGAACAGACTACCAATTGTGTAGTTTTGTCAGTCAATTGTTTTCACCATGGAACTGCTGCCATTTGTAGCTTTTGTCTATTAGACTTGGCCCTGTATTAAATTTCTTATCCATTTGTACTATTTATGTGTGGATTAAAATCTTCCTGCCTGCCAGGTATTCTTTAAGTTAGTTGAATTATTAAGCTTTTTGCTTTAAAGAAAAAAAAAAGGTATTTCTAATTTTCATGTCAGTTTTTCTTGTGGTGGTCTTTCAAGTTGCTTTCCGCCTGCTTCTTTAAAATTGTGTGTACTTCAGCTGGCACAGTGTTACAGTAATAAACCACTGTAAAGCAGAGTTATTACCCCATTGTGTACATTCAGAGATTGTGTCTGCCATTTCATTGTAGAAATACATTCACTTTCCTATCAACTGTAATTCCAAGTCTACTAGAAGGCTTCTGTTTTTCATTCCCTGATGTATATAACAGTATGCATTTCAAAACAATCAAATATGTTTTTATGCCTAAATTCACAGACCGGTTCAGAATAAATGACACTTGCATTATTCTTGTTTTCCCATGACTTAGAAACATCGATAATAACTTCAAGCTTTCCAGTTATAAATGAAAAGGTGGAATAATTTAGGTATTAGAAAGTAATTTCTGGAGGGATGTATTAGATCTATACCTCTGTCACCACTTCTAGATGTGTGTGTATAAAATATATACGAATACAGATACACTTTTGGATCAAAAATTTAGATAGAGCTTTTGGTGCCTTTAATATATGTTGTTATCTTTCATTGTTCAGATTACTAGAATGTCATTGGTACAATAATATTGGAGTAGGATTCTGTTGGCTAAACATAGCATACATTGCCTTTTTAGATCTCCGATGATTTTCAGCCTGGTGTTTCAGCTTCTCTAAAAAGGAATAAATCTCCCATAGGCTCCTATAGTAGTATTTGCCAATCCTGTATGGATTTCTTGAGCCTTCTAGGGCATATGAGAAGGTGATAGCAATCAATCCTCATGTAACTGAATCATGTCCTGTATCTATTGTGGAAAATTAGCAGTGTTGTATTTATTGATTAAACTTGTTTTCTCAAATTTCAAAAGCTCACACTAAATTCACACTGGATTAGCGTTAATTATCCTCTTTTAATTGTATTAGGGTTCTGTATTTCCTCCCTTTCTCTCCTACCACCCAATCAATTTTGAATGGATCCTGCTGGTAAAGGGTAATTGGTAGAATCATAGAAATGTTGGTTGGAAGGGACCTCTCAGTTGGGGGGAATAAGAGGTTGGTTTTGGGAGGAGTGTTTGTTTTGGTTTTTTGAAACTTGAAAACCTTTGGTGATAGAAATTCCACAATCTTTCTGGGTAACCTGCTGTGCTGTATTATGCACAAAAGAATTTCCTCCACCTCCCAAACCATAATTTATGGCTGTTGTCCCTAGTTGTATGACCTGCCACTGCAAAGAGCTGTATGCTTCCACTTGTAGATTATATCTATCCCACAGATGTTTCTAGTATGAAATATGGTGTTAACTACTTGTTTAGATGTTTGGATAAGTAAATTTAAGTTTTACTGTTTTGTATAACCTGCAGCCTCATTCCTATCTATTTAGCTAATTCTTCTAGTTTTATTTTTAGGGTTGTTTTTTTTTCCATAAGAAACTAAAGAGGAGAAACAGTCAAATATTTATACATTGTTTTAATTCAGATACTGAACACAGAGTTGAACTTTTGCTGGATTATTTTTAATGCATTGTGTAAATAATGTGAGAAATGCTACAGCTGGGTTTTCAAATGCAAGAGCACCTAACATCAGTGTTCAGTGTGTAGATATTGCGATAAGTATTAGAGATGTATTGAATTCTGTGTGTCAGAATAGCTCCCTTCAGATAGATATAAAAAATCTGAATAAGAAGGCAGCCTTTTTGAAAGGTACTTACCTTACTGTAAATTATACCATTTATCAAACTGATTTCAGTATACAGACACGTCTAAAAAATAGTATGTGAATATGGAATAGGAGGGAAAAAAAGCCTCGTACATCTTAACAGCAATTGTTGCCTATAGCATTGAACCCTCATTTTAGGAAAGGCTATTTGAACAAATAACTCCAAACTGCTGACTCTATCAATGCCTTAGCAATACAAAAGAATGCGAGTGCTGAGGAGAATGAGTGTGTTGAAAAACTATGGCTCGGGTAGAAGCAAAATATAAAATTTGTTGTTTTCAAGTCAGATGGTTTCTATCCTAAAAAAAACCCAAAACCAAAACTTAATCAAAACTATTGCAGGAAATAATTAAAATGCTGCAACTTAGCTGGTTAAATCCATCAAATTATGTGGAGTACCATCTAGAATTGCAAAGATTATGAACTTGGTAGGACAGCATGTGTGGTCATAGAATCTTTTACTTGCTATAAATTGGACTAGATGAGAGAGAGGAAAAAGACCTGTGTGTGTTAAGTATGTGAATGAAAGTATCAATTTGAAGCAAAGGAAAAAGCAATTCTAGTTAAGATTAGCAAAGGTCTGCTAGGAGGCAGCAGTGCCAGTTTATGGGGCACTCAGTAGGCTTCAGCTGATGTGAAGAAGATGATTTAGTCACTCTTCAAGAATGATGGGTTTGAACTGGAACAGGTGCAGTGAGGAGATGCAGGAGGATCAGGGAATGGTGTATTTACTTCTTGAGATCTATAATTTGGGGCTTGTTTGAGGGGTCCTAGAGTAATGATTAAGAGAGGATATGTTTATTCAATATAAATGAATAAAATGGGTGGGTAAAGGAAAAAATGTCACCGCATTTAACAAATATTGGCAAAAACCTGCTACAGTTTACCTGGAGAGTCCATATAGTCTTGAATTTGAAAGGCTGCCAACATTCAGAATAGTCGGGTTTCAGACCTGTAGAAATGTAACTTGTGTCAGAATGGAGCCTACGTTTATAATGAGGTAGATGTAATTGCCTGCAGTGGTGTAGGACTGTATCTGTGGTCTTTTGACAAGATTTTCTGAGGCTTCTGCTTAGAGAAATCAACACTGTTGCAGTTTCACTCCTGAAATGAAGTGACCTTTTATACTGAAAAGTAATGAAGGTGGTAAGAGAAAGCAAGGTGCATCATGATACACATCTTATACATAACTTGTAAGATAGCTGAACCACTGTTGTTAAAATATATCCTGCCCTTTCTGTGTAACTATAAATATGATAGGGAAATGCAAAATACATATTAAAAAAACCAAACCCTTGAATAACTTTATACATGTGTTGTAAAGATGATTACACTTTTATATATTAACATTTTATGCTACATAAAACAACCAAAACCCAGAATCCTTAACTTCAGTAGCTATGTAACTTTTTTCCTTCCTTCCTTCCTTCCTTCAGATAACAGTGATCTAATTGCATGTACAGTCATAACAAAGGATGGGGGTCAAGTTCAAAGATTTCTGGCTGTGGATATTTACCAGATGAGTTTGGTTGAGCCAGATGTTGCCAGACTTGGCTGGGGAGTAGTTAAGTTTGCAGGACTTCTGCAGGTAAGAGAAGTTTTAATCTGGGTGGTTACTTTTTCTCAGCTGAAAATCTATGTTTATGTTGGATAAATAGTAATACCAATATTAGCTTATATATTGAAGCTCTGTACCGTGCTTACTTGTTTCTTCTGTTACTAGTCTTTTTTCTTGTTCCTGTCTTTTAACTATTTCTGGTTTTCTGAAGAAGTTTACATAGCTAACTAGAAGCACACTTAAAAATGAGGTAACTTCCCCAATATATGTTTTGGGCTGTGTTCATTTGAACACTGAAATCGTATACAATTAGGATTTGAGTCCCAAGCACTTTCCTTAAGTGGCACAGTAATGAACTCTCCTAGAGTTCTGATCTTCTTACACAGGTAGGGAAGGTGACAGGTTGTAACTTCAGAGTAATCTGTGCTTATCTAATTGATTTCAAAAGCTTTAAGAAGTGTCTCTCACTTGTCTCTTTCTTGCCTTAGCCAACACTGTATTTCCTGAAAATTCACTCTGCTCAAATAACTTAATTAAATTTTAAACTGACTTAATCTCTACGAGTACCAATTTCTGAAGAACTAAATCCAAGGTTGTACAACTTGCATAGTCCTTTTTTTTAACACAAACTGGTTTTTTAGGAGCTTTAGTGAAGCTTTCTTAGGGTTTTCTTTCAATGTTGATATTTAATCTATAGTTTAAAAATGCTAACATTTTCATTAGCTACTTGCCTTCTGTTTATTTTTAGGATATGCAGGTGACGGGAGTGGAGGATGACAGTAGAGCTCTGAACATAATAATTCATAAGCCTGCCTCAAGTCCTCATTCTAAGCCCTTCCCTATCCTTCAAGCTACATTTATTTTTTCTGATCACATTCGCTGCATTATTGCAAAACAACGTCTTGCAAAAGGCCGTATCCAAGCTCGGCGTATGAAAATGCAGAGAATAGCAGGTGAACGGTTATTTTGACATGATTCTGAGAAAGAAGACTTGTATGTCATAGCAAGTCACTTTGTAACATAAGGATATGTTAGAAAAATCTAAGAAGTGGTGTGCCACAGAAAACTGTAAACCAGTGTCTAGTTTCCAAGCAATAGATTTTATTGGAGTAAAATATGTGTTTTCATATTTAATGATAGACACATCAAAGAAAGGATAAAAAAGAAGGAATCCTGTCTTGTTACCACTAGCTGCCAATCATTTCACAAAACTCAGCATTTCTCTTTAAATGTGGTTCAGTGATTCAAAATTCAGTGCCCTATTTAGAAAGCAGATGTTCTACTGCCTTAGGACTAAATTGGAGCTCAGCTTGCCTGAGTCCCAAGTTGGATGGTGTCCTGATGATGTTGATGATAATGCTTAATGCTTGGATGTAGTGATGATGAGCAATCCAAAATGTTAAGTGGAGTATCAGCAGCTAGATTTCTGTGTTTGGAGGAAATGCATGCGAAGAGATGAAAGAAAGTTAATCTGAGTAAATAGCAAAGAGTGATTAAAATATTACTTGAATATTAAGTGAGTGAAGCATAAGTTGAAGCTTACCAGTAAACTGAATGAATTGATGAGTATAGAAGAGGAAATTCTGAAGTACAGGAAGGAAAATAGGTGGGCAAATTGAAAAGGACACCAGCTATCACAGTTACTTGGATTGTCCAAGAGCAATAATGAACTAATCGGAGTTGTGAAAAGCAAAGTCATAGCTGGTATTAAAATTATTGAGTTGCACAGAGAATTATTCTGATTATAAATGGCTTAAGATTTAGTGTCTTATGGTTCTGTAGGAAGCTAACTAAAAAGTTTTATGCTTTGAGTTTATAAAATAGATATGTCATACTTTTATGGCTTGCTTCATGTTAAAAAAAATTTAAAGCAACTTTGAGGTTAATACAGGTCTATTTCGATATTAAAATTTTAGGTTGAATGGTAACGCAAAGGCATTTTTGCCAGTTTAAAGCAGATTGTCTCTTTAAATGGCTTTCTGCGATGTTCAGCTGTAACTAATGAATGACTTTATTTGTACAGGGAAAAACAGAAGATTTTTTTTTTTAAAATAGCTCCTATGGTTTGTTTAATGCAAGGAGCTTACTGTAATGCTTTTTTTTTCTCCTCCACTGTATTCTGAGGCTTCCTTAGTGTGGATGTGGTGTGGACAGCAATGGTAGAAAAGGTTGCCAGAAATGTTGTCTCTCTTTTTTTTCCAGTGCAATTGTAACCATAATTAAGAGGTAAATGCAGGCAAGTTACGTTAAACAATCTGGTTTAGTCTTAAGATCCTGAGCAAACTATCCATTTTACTTTCACCTACTCTTCCTTCTATGTATTTTTGAGTAACATAAATTATCAATTGTGATTAAACATAGCTCTCCTGGATCTTCCTGTTCAGTCTTCAACTGAAGTTATGGGTTTTGGACATGGCTCTGCAGCTACAGCCCAACACCTTCCATTTAGATTTTATGATCAATCACGGCGTGGTAGCAGTGATCCTACAGTGCAACGCTCTGTTTTTGCATCTGTTGACAAAGTTCCAGGTAAGATTAGCATTCATTATTGAGCAATTTTTGCTTTGTGATTTGTGTCTGCAAAAGCTGAACTCTAAGTTGTATAAGCAATGAAAAGCTTATTGTGATATGTTTCTGAACACAACTCCAGGACGAGGCTTATGGAAAAATTTACTCCTAGAGAAACAAGTAATACCTGGGTGTGTATTCCAGGTACATTGTGAGCGATACATCCATAGCAATTTCTCCAAATTCACTGGAAGTGTCTTAATACTTTGCCTTCCTTTACAAATTTAGTTTAAATCATGTTTCACATACTCAGTATTTATGCAACACATCTGTGAGTTGTGCATAGTTCCTCCTTCAATTTGGTTATGATCATTTTCTTGCCAGTTTGTAAGAATAGCTGGGATACTGTGCACTGCTTCATTTACCTTAGAGCTAGCAAGACAGAAAAGGGCCACAGCTACTGCTAAAACATTAGGTTGGAACTGGGATTAAAGGAATAATTCTAAATTGAGCTCTTTGCTTTTTTTGTCTCCTTATCGTCTATTTCACAAATTGACTTTTCTGTAGAGTTTTTTTTCCAGAACTTTTTTTTCCTTTTGGATTGAGTAATTTTAAAGTTGAATCTCATACTGCTTGAAAGTACTTAATTTTGCTGTATTATACAAAAAGATGCAATTTTGTTATCACTAGCTGCCAATCATTTCACAAAACTCAAGATTTCTCTAAATGTGTTTCAGTGATTCAAAATTCAAATGCCCTACTTAGAAAGCAGATGTTCTACTGCCTTACGACTAAATTGGAGCTCAACTTGTCCGAGTCCTGAGTCTGGGGAACAGAAATTATAAAAAGCATTATATATTGGGAGATATCCTGACTTGTTCAAACAGTCTAATCACAAGTGAGTTAGCAGGTCATCCCAAAGTGGGGGGGTCTTCAACATATGGGGATCAACAGAGTGTGTGAAAATAATTTCTGAAGTTTTTCAGAACTGGAGTATTTTCACACTATGGGTTTTGTGCAAAAGCAAACTTTTTGTCAAGCCTGGACGTTTTATAGTGTCATTGAAAAACTTTTTTCTGATAATCTGGCAGAGGATTGACACAAGAGTTAAGTGCTCTGACTTTCTTGATCCGAAATCTGCTGAAAGCCAGAGCATGCTTACTTGCTTTTGTCTCAGCAATGATAAACTCATTTTGTTGTTAAATGAAAATATAAGCTTTAAGAAAGTCTTAACAATCGCTGGAAAACACAAGATGTTTTAAACAGCAAACAAAAATGTATTTGTCAGATATAATAGAACATGACTACTTAAGAAAAAGAAAAAAAAATTGTTAAAATAACATGCTTTTGAAACACCCAGTGGGGTTTTTTTTGTTTTGTTTCTTTTGCTCCATATTCCAGCTTCTCTTCTCAAATACAAACTACATTCTTACAAGACTGATGTTGTAAAGTGTTCTAACTCTTCCAAAGATACTCTTGTATTTCTCTTTATGTTGAGGTGAAATAACAGTCAAGTGTATGCCTTGGCATTTCTAATCTGTGACTGTCACAAGTGAATTGTGTCAACCAGACACATTGCAATATAAAAATAAGGGTGTTCATAAATACAAGCTAGTTATGTCAAATAAGTTTTTAATGTAGTATCTGTTTTGTACAAAGTTACCATATAATCATTCTCACCTGTAAAAGAAAAAATTACTAATTGTTTACTTCTACTAAATGTTCAGCATGTGTTTGCAGTGCTGCTGGACTTACTGGAGACACCTTTGTAGGCACTTATTTTAGTAGGATATGACTGAATGGCAATGTAACACTTTCACCAGTAACCTAAAGAATAAATTTCAGTTGTCTTTTGGCTCATAGCATGCTTCTGCACAAAATATTTTGCACAACATACATGGAATAACTATTGCTTACTTTCTGATTCAGTGTAGTCTTATGCAACGAATGCATAATTCTGGGTACTCATGGCTTCTCATCTTGACTAAATCAATTAAATTAAATATTGCAAAGTACGTCATTCTCAGGTTATTCAGTTCTGAGATGCTGGGTTCGAGAAACCAGGGATTTGAATTCCTTCCTTGCGCTTCTTTCCCAAATTGCATACTTCCAATGGATTTCCCTGTGCCACAGGTCCTCAATACTTTCTGAAATTGCATCTTAAAAGAGAAAGTGCATGAGTCATTGTATGTGAGGAGGGAAGGAACTAAAGTGAAGTTTTTTTTTTTTTTAAGGCATGTCAAAGACTGAAGCAGGGGGTTGCAGAGGAAGGAGAAAGGAACAAATGCAAGGTTATGTTAGGAAATAAGAGGATGCTACAATGTAAAGAATTTGAGGAAATATTAGACTAAAAGCCTGAAGAAGACTTATTTTAAAAGTGCTGTCAGACACTGTATAGACCTTTCTAGTCTTCAGACTGGAAGAAGTTTGACTTGTGAGAAGGTGAATCAAATCCAGTGCCAGCATTAGATTTGATTGATTAAAATTTTCTGAAGTTATCTCTGCAATAAAAAAAATGTAGTGCAGGCCTTCTATCTGAGTGTGTTTTTGTTCACTTTTGACTGAACCATTTTCCTTATCACATTAAGATCTGTGACCCATGAATTTATTGAATATATCAAAAACTGAAGAGTTTTGACATGTTTTGACTGTTTGTGCAAGCTCTAAGTTTTAAAACGTTTTGAATCCCTTAACCTCCACTTTCTTGTTCGTTGATCAGCATTTGTAGCATGTTTTCACTAAGATGCATTCAGATTTTCAGGCTTCCAAGGTGAAGGCGGGAGAGGGTGCATCCTCTGGGTCACTACACGAAATTAGCAGCACTTTGATGCAATATTTGCTCTTACCCTTTCTCAATTTGTTCATGTAGGTTAACTCTTTCAAGCTAAACTTCATTGTCCTGTTTTGCAGGCTTTGCTGTAGCGCAGTGTATAAATCAGCACAATCCCTCACCACTCTCATCACCATCACCTTCCAGTGGCAGTGGGAGTACAGGGCGCTGTGATTCAGTGACTGCAAGCTCAACATCCACTCCTTCTGCTGCACAGAGCCCATCAGGTATTAAATCATGATTTTCAGCCTAGGCACTAAGGGATGTAGAGTAGTTTATTGTAAAGTTAAGTTACTATGTTATTGGATTAAAAACAGTAGAACTTTATGGTTTTAGTTCACTTGATCATTCAACTAAACCAGTTAAAGTAAATTGTGGTGTAAATTCTAATGATCTCTTCAGCTTTCTGGACTTCTAATAAATACTTGGCATCTTTCAGCAGTGATTTTAAGTACTGGTGAAATAATGTCCTGCTTGTCTGACTTTTCTCCTAGCACATACAATTTAAAATGTTGTTGGTTGTTTTGGTTTTTTAAACTGAAGTATTACTTTGCATAAATTTATAATGTAAACTGTTAGCCTTTCACGTAGTGGATAAGTTTATCTCCACATGAAGCGTCTTTTTTGAACTGGGTGACATTTGCTTTTGTATGTTTTTCTGATACTCATGTTAATTTGTAACAATGGGCCAAATATGAAATATTTGAAAATAGTTATTTAGGATGCTAATATTGTAAAGCTTTTGCAATAACACTATTCTGGCTGAACACCACTAAATTTGAGGAGGCTGTTTCATTGGTGCAGAAGAAGCTGCCATATAAATAGCCTAACGGTATAACTTTCACAAATGTAGCTACCACATGTTTATGTTGGTCAGTATATTTAGTGGGTATGTTTATACTGGGACGACTTGTTGCATTAGAACGCCTTCATTCCTCCTTTTTGTGGTGCAGTATTTGTAGAGAATCTTGTAATGCTGTTTGTTCTGAGTGCAAATTATGTGTGAGGTAAAGCCTCAAGCTGGAGACTAAAGAAGTAAATCCTGAAGGGTGGGTACTGACATGCTTTCATGCTAGACCTGACCTACTCTACCTCATTTTGGTTATAAAACAATAGAGGTAACTTGATTCTCAAGACCTTTTCAAACAGCCCCCTCATTTTAACGGTCACTTCCAATGTTGATCGCTCCTTGAAATGGTTG
The DNA here is from genome assembly GCF_965638725.1 of Aptenodytes patagonicus. NCBI lineage: Eukaryota > Metazoa > Chordata > Aves > Sphenisciformes > Spheniscidae > Aptenodytes > Aptenodytes patagonicus. The sequence goes on along the minus strand of NC_134961.1, from coordinate 16,530,232 downwards.
TTCTTGTTCCCTCTTCTAAGATACACCATTTTGCCTTTATTTGGAAGCCTCATGTAGATCTACACTTTTTTGCAGTCCTACAGGAAATGATGCAGTCTCTGTTAGGCATTTATTGCTTTGCAGGTTTCACTGGACAGTGTCAGGAGATCAGTATATATTTTATGTCCAAAGTGACTATCCCTGCAAGAAATATTGCTGGAAAGGGTAAGCAAAGGCTGCTTATGAAGTTTCAAACTGAGGTCCTTCAAGTGCATGTAATCTGACTTCTATGAAAAACTGAGTAGATCCAGAGCACATAATTCCTCATGTAGCATAAAAAGATAGTGCTTTACTGAAGCGTAATCATAGACTGTGGTTAACAAAATTAAAATCTACTTACATGGTATGTTGGCATTTGTGTAACATAAAATTCTGTTTATTTTTCCTGCAATTTAAAAAGCCTGATGACAGGAGGCTGCTCATTGGTTTTTAAAAAAAAACAAACAAACAAAAAAAACAACCGAAAAAAACCCAAACAAACTCTTTCCTCCCCACCCCCCCCCCACAAAAAAAAATCCCACAAAAACAAACCAAAAAACAGAGGAAAGGTTTTTTTTAAATGCCTGGTTTCATACCAGTTAGGTTGCATGAAATGTCCACACTTAGTATGACCTTCGTGGTAGCTTAATCATAAAGTATGTTCAAAGTGCCATGTGTCATGCAGGAAAACAATCTTTGGGTGGGTTTTGGATTTTTGCACAGGATCTAGGCGCATTCATGTAGATGCTTTAGTGAGTCTAGTTGTGTGGATACCATTCTGTGCCCTACCACTATAAGCATAGTAACCTTCAGCAAAGTCAGTGGAAAGGAACATGAGAATCTGCATCAGCTACTTCAGTCCCAAGTCAGCAGCTTGCATTAGCCTGCTGCAGGGATGACTTTTGAGCTCAACTCCTGGATTTTTGTTGTGCTGGCTCTACTCAGAGAGCAGTAATAAAGACAAAGACAGTGACTGTATGTGCATGAGCAGGTAATTTGGTGCAATAGGACAATTAACAGTTGGTGCTGAGGTGCATGCATCTAATCTGCACGTGGCTTAGGGATTTTGCTGTGGATCATATTTACTCTGACCTTCAGGACCAAGCATCCCTGCCATGTATGTGATTGTCTGAAGGACCAATTATTAATTCAGACGTATGTTGCTATTAATATTTGAAGTGTATTTGGTGCATAGTTGCAGCATATCTTATAGTTTGGTTTCCTTGTGAAAGAATCTCATTAATGCACAGAAACTGTTCCTAAAATCAGACTGAAGCAGTAAGTGTGCATAATTCTTCAAAGCTGCTCTATTGGTCTGAACTAAACTGCTAATGTAGTTGCAGCCAATAATGAACAAGTAATGTTTTAAATAGTAATAGCTGAGTGGCTGATGGTGTCTCAAGATCTTTGGTATATAGAGAGGATTCTGAAATCCCTGGTATTGGGTCTTTGGGGGGGTGGGGGCGTGGGGAGGGTTTTCTCCAACCCAGGGAGCTTTGGTGACACTTTTTGCTAATCTTCAGTGGCAGATCAATACTATTGTCTACTCCTGGGAACAATGTTTCTGTATTAACTGATTTGACCAGTTTACTGCAAGTTTGTAATGAATGTTCTCATGAATGTTCTCCCTTTTATAGTATTTGTATGTAATTGTGATCTATACTGGAAACTGTTGCTGGGAGCATGACCATGAAAGAGATTATCTGTTTGTCCAGATAGCTGAGTGGTCAGTAAGACCTGATATAACACAGATAGTGGTCAAGACACTATTGCTTATTTCAGCAGTGTACATCTGTTCATGCAGAAGCCTACGAACAGCTAAGTTACAGAAACAATTATTGGTATTCACCCACTTCAATGTAAAACAATGTGATTTTCCCTTAACCTGTTGAGGACAATTGAAACTAAACTGCCTTACTTTGCTGTGAAGCAGAAGAGGATGCTTGCATGATGTGAACAACATCTGTTTTATGCCCCAAGGTCGCACCTGAATGCTGCCACCGTCTGTCACATTTGAATCTCCCTTCTCATTTCCCATTCCATTTTAAACACACTCACACAAGCACACATACGTGCTCTCTGTCCCTCCCTCCTTCCCTGCTCCCCTGTTTGTTCTGGCAACTACTCAGGTTGTTGACCGTGAAGAACATGCTAGGTTGCTTAGGAACTTCAGTCAAGAAGGCCAGACAAGATAAAGGGGAGATGTGTATGTGGACTTCAAGGAAACTACCTCAACTACCTTCCTTAAGAGCAACATCTTAAACCACAACAGCTGTTTCTACTGTAAATTTGTGATTATTGTCCTAAGCTACTGTCTATTGACAGATTTAAACTGTTCAGAGTTTGATATATTTGAGATGGTACTTGTAGTCTTCACAGAGTTGTTTCAGGAAATGAGGTTTGGAATATACACACTGACTTTTACATAAAACAGTGATAGATGAGAACAAAATAAAGACAAATGGCATAATTGTTAGTAGAGAGAAAACAGTGTTACAAGATAGAGTGTATATTAATGGTTAAACAGTAAAAGAGCTTTCAAAAATGTATCACAGGAAAAAAATTAATTTTAATTTGGTGTTTTGTAAAAATACTATACTTGTTATCACTCCTACCTGCATCAAACAATCACAGTGTCTTAATATGAGGAGGAGGGTTAACTGAACTTACATAAAATCATATGACTGCTGTTCATGTTTCAGTCATTGTAAGAGAACAATAGTTGCATTAACTGCTTTGTCATGAGTAAAATAAACTCTTATGATTCCTGAGTTGATATCAGCTATCCTACCTAATAATTGTCACAATACTTCATGGCACAGATATTTTAAAGCCTAGCAGCTCTCCCATTTGCAGTATTTGGGAATTAAGCTTAGCCCTTTACAAGATCTCCATTCCTTAAAATTGAAAAAGCGGAAGTCATCCCTTAAAGAAAGCAGAATCCCTAGCAAGACAGAAAAAGCAGTATCGGGTTCTGCAAATGCTGCTATCAGGTTGGTTTTTTTCTTCATATTTACATGATTTTTTTTTTTAATTAACGTCCATTTGAAGTGTTGCTATGCATAAGATAAAAATGTTCTCTTGCTAGGCAGATTTTAATCATCAAGCTTCTGAGCTTAGAATACAGTCTCTTCTTGGCTACAGTTGCTGGAACCGTGCGCTTCTTTAAAGTGCTTATTTTTATATATACCAAGAAATAAGATAAAGAAGCTCTCTTACTGTAAGTTAGCAGTCTTCCAGAATTATGTATGTGTAATGTCATTTATGTATTTTATCACTTTTTAAGTTGCCTTAAGCTTTAAAATGCAATTGGCTTCAATACATAAGAAAATGTTTACATTGGAGCAGTGGATATTGAGGACTTCAGAAGGCATTGATCTTCTATGCCAGTTGTGCTGTATTTCATACTTCTGGCAGATATTGATGGTAAAAGGTCTAAAATAAGTACAAAGAGCTGTCCCTTGTTGCAGAGAATATATTGTATTCCAGTCTGTAAAATAAAATTTATCTATTCCAAGGAGAGGATGACAAATCAAGCATGGAGAGCCTGTAAGAACAGTACCTGCCATCTTACTGAAACCACCCCTGTCTCTTCCCTCTATAATCAGTAATGTAAATGTGGTTTGATCTCTTTTGTTCTATGATGCTACTAATTTTCCAACTAGGTGAGGAAGTACTTTTGTTTCTAGAAAGTGTCTTTTCTAGAAACTTTCTATGCACCAAGCATCATCATCTGAACTGCTGCTATCTTTTAAAACACTCTGGCTTTATTATAAACCAAATCTAATACTTCAGTTTCATATCGCAGAATAGTAGGGCTGAATGGTTTGAAGTATTGTCACCTGCACGGTAGTGCACCTCTCATAATTTATGGCCAGTGGAAATCAGAATAATTCTGTGTCAGCAGAATTTGTGATAAATAGCTTCTCTCAAGATTTCTAAATCATGTCAGTAGATTGTAATGCAAATAAATGCCTGCCAGTCCCTCTTCAGTGTAAGTGCTGTTGGTATTGCCAGACATAGCCCAAAATGTATTATGAACAAGATAGGTAAGCAAAAAATTAAATTCAGTTAAACTCGCTTATTTCTAAAGAATGAATACTTCCAGCTTCAGAAGTATTTGCCAAACTTATAAGACTCTTGGTGTGGTGTCAAATTGTATTCAAGGTACCAGCAGTTATGGATGTGTCCTTGTCACTTATTCTTGTTGCTACTCTAACATTTATCCTTTGTCTTCATTCCAGTTTCCCTTCCTTGTTTCATTGTTAAAGCCTTCATATGATATATCGCTGTTTTCCTCTAGTAAGGTCTGGCAGGAAAGGACGTCGGCGGGTGTTTAGTCTGTCGGAGGCTGACAGTCACGGTGGACACTGGGTTTAGGTCTTCAAGCAGCAGCTGCAACAGAAACTCGCGCAATATCAATTCAGGCAGGTTCCTCCATAAGCTTTCAAAAGCCCATAACAGTTAATAGAACATATTTGGTTTCCATGCTGACAGCAATGAGGTAGGAAACTGAAGAAAGCATCATAAATATTTGTCTACTGTTTTTTTGGGGAGAATTGTAAAGCAATAATCAGCCGTTTCTGAAAGCCTTATCTGCAGTTTCTCCCATGTTTCTTGGCGCTCTTGCTAAAGATGGAAATTCTGCTATCAAGCCTCCAGCTTCAAAGCAGCTATGTCTTCATTTGCACAGGGGCAGCCATGGCTGTAGTGGAATTTAGTAAGCACAGGCTCCTGAATGGACAGTAATGCGGGTACTTGGCTAGCAGCAAGAAATCTATTTAACTCGGGTAAAATGGACAAGCATTCAGCATAAGACTGTCCTTGGACTGTGGTGGCACAAGCTTAATATTTCTGTGATCATCAAACTCAGGCAGATGGCTTTATGGACTGTTTAATTGCCTGAGGAGGTGAGGGGAAGCAGATGCAAAAAAGGTGGAAATACGCTTCAGACTACCTTCTTATTTATACAACCTGTTTTAACTGGTATTTGATTAATTTATTTTTTTTTACTATCATGGCATGAAGGTATTTTACTCTGTTAATATTATATAAACACCTTTTTCATCTTTATATATTTACTTTGCATCTTTTCACTTAATGTCCTGTTATATTTTTGTTATTCTTTCATAGTATGTTGCTGTACAGCTTAGGACACTTCTCTGTAGATGATATTCATTCTTTCCTTTTCCTGTTCTTTTCTATCTTCTTTCACTAATGACCATCCTTAACATAAGTTAACATAACAGAAGTTGAGTGATTTAGTTTGGATTTTTTTTTGCTGTAATGATAATCTTGGTAGCATTATAGAAGTGCTGAAAAACATCTAAAGTTGCCGAAGCCACTGCAACCAGAGAGAGAGCTAGTAATACCCAGAAACTTGCAAAATGACACTTTGTTTTCAAACCTTGTTTGGTACTTAAATTTGGGAGTATGTGGGGGGTGTTTGTTAGAACTAAATGTTAACATCACAACTGTTTTAAGAAATTGACTTCATTCTCCTTGGTTTTGTTGCAGACCTGGCTTACATTTTTTGCCAGAACACTCTTGCTTAAATACATGGGGACTGGGGAGAGGTAAATAGAAATGCGGTTTTCCCCATATTAGATGATAACTTTTGGATATTTAAGAGTAGAGCATATCTTAGTGACTGGTTATTTTATTCAGGTAAAAATTATTTTTGCTCTTTCTATCCAAAAGTCAAACTGGAACCAAGTTTTAGGAGTTTGGGTTTTTTTGAAAGCCAGTTAGTATTTTTATGTGCAATATAGACAGAAGCTTCAGATAACAGGTAGAGAACTTAATCTCTAAACATGCTGGGTGCCTTGAAACTCTTTTGAATCAAGAGCTTGGTACCTATCTGGATTTGAGAGACTGACATTCTTGTAATAATCCCTTCTTGACCTTTTTTTTTTTCAGCTAGGGTGCATCTTTTTGCCAATTGTTATTCCAGTTTCAGAGACTTTAAGAATTCAGATCACACATAAATATCTATTTATCTACTTGGATCCTTCTCTGAATTGAGTATGACTTCAAAAGACTTTGAAATTTTGAGCCTCAAAGATTTTCTCATTAGTAATTATTGTCCTGAAGCCATGTATTCAGCTAACTGGGAGATGTTATATGTGAAAACTTTTTACATCAAGAGGGTGGTCTAATTTATCATTCTAATGCCTCTTATATACCAAATTTTTATTCCAAGATGCTGGATCTCTGTATTCTATTTTCTATTTAGTTTCCTTCATCTGTAGTCTAGGATTGTTTTCCTCTATCCTTGTATCCAAAAGATATGGGAGATGATCATGCTTAAAAACTTAACCTAGCACAAGCTTACAGTTGCAGCTTCACACTAAGTATACACCTCAAGTAGCCTATGGATTTGAGAGCTTGGTCACAAAGGTGTAAGTACCGCTCTCACAGCCGTAGTTTATAGCTGTGACTGAAGAGTAAGATTTTTAGTTAAGTATTAGTCCAGAAGGGATAAAATATTGCAAAATAGTAGTGAGAGCTATTGACTTTTTCTAGACAATATTAAAAATTCTCCCTCCCCCACCCCTTTGTGTACTGTTATTTGCTTTCAGCCCCTGCAGGGATGAGTGGCAATTTGCAAATACCTTACCATTTTGGCAGTAATGCCAGGCTGGGTTACAGAAATCTGTCACTGCTACCCTTAAATACAGTAACAGAGTAACAGAAATGAAGCTCTGACAGTAACTAATAAAATATTTAAAGTAGAGGAGAGAGACTTAGTTCTATCAATAGTAAATAAAAGCAGGAGGGAAGCATAGAAGAGCTCTAATTTTGTATTCCCTATAAATACTGCAGCTAAAATACTGGACAGAGTATGTTCTGCTTACATTTTTTGATGTTTTTATCTTTTTTCTGAATTTTTTCAGACTTTTGGATAGAAAATTTGAACTTGTTGACTCCAGATACTCTTTTTTTTTAATGGAGACTTTTTTCAAATACTTTCTTTTTCTTTCTGGCATTAAGAAGGGAGTCAGTTTAGCATTAATTTAGATCCTATGTGGAAGGATTTGGGGACAATACAGCATAACAAAAGAATATGTATGTCTGTCATGATTTCAGTAAATGAAAATATTGAGAAAATATATTAATATTTTGTTGGGAGAGGGGGAGGAATGATTTAAGAAATGAACTGCAGAATCAGAAGTGAAATAGCAGAACTGCACCAGAAATGTGCCATATATAACATTCCTGAGCAGAATGCCATTGATTGACAATACTTTATTTACCAGAATGTCTCAGGCTTCTGAATCCTGAATTTTGGTGAATATTCGTACTATAATTAAGATTAAAAAATAATCTTGGCAAAGAACATTTTATATTCTTTTAAGATTTTATAAATTCAGAAAGTAAAATCACTGCAAAGAGATTCACTGTTTTGTGCATACTTAAATGTTAGTTTTTATCTTGGAATTCAGAGAAATGAGGCTTTATTTCAGTGTTCTCAGCAGTTCATTTTCCATGCAAGTCTTGCATCACTTCCTCTGTTATCAATCACTACATTCTCACTAAAGCTTCTTAACAGCTAAAAAGAAGAATCTGCAGAGTTACTTTGGATCTGTCCTTGTTTTTCAAAAATAACCAGTGATGTCCTTTTTATTTAAAAGGAGACTTTTTTTACAATCTATAAATTTTGTTTTTACTAAAGCGAGAAGCTTTAGCCACCGATTCAGCAAAAAGTAAAATTGAGTGGTTTTCTGAAGTGGGAATACACTGGGGTTATCTTACCAGAAAGGTAAAAAAAAACAATAATCTTACTGTTATCCCACTGATACCTTACTGATATCCATTCCATTCTCAGCTTTGTTTTTCTTTTTTTTTTGCCTTATGTTCATGCTTTCTGTTCTCTTACAGGATTAATTGGAATCATATTGAAACGGAAATATTTTTAAGGTCACTGTGTATTAAAAAAAGAACCTAATTCTTAGCTTCTGTATTCACTACATTGCCTTGTAGACTTTTCTGCAGATGCCTGTACACTTGAACACATGCTGTTTCTTGCAAGAGCTCTAAAAATGGTCTGTCTTGAAGCTGGATACCTGTTACTTTCATGGCATCTATTACTCTAGTCTGAAAAGAAAAAAAACCTGACTTTTCTGGGCATACTTGCTCATATAAGGCTATATCACCTCATCCCCTCCATTCACTATGAATCTGAGCCAAATGAGCAGTTTACTTGATAGTTAGCTAGGATTTTAAGGGGGAAAAGGACAGTACAAATAGGTGTTAATGTGTTTTATTGTGTGGGAAGGTGGAGTAGTGTATCAGTTTTCTGTGGTGTGTAATGCTTATTCCTAATTTTATCTGTGTTGTATGCTCCATGCTTAGGAGCACAAAAAAAATCATATAACACAAGTCTGTATAAAAACAGGCCTATTTTGCACACCTTTTGGTTACAGTAAGCACATTATTCTCCTTCCTGTTCTTCCATAGTTCTGCTTTCTGTAGTCAAGGTGTCACTTAAATGTGAATCTGGAAAATGAAATGAGAGAATGACTTCCAAATTTTTGTAGGAAACAAGCCACCTCTTGGGAAAACTAGTTGTTCAGGGGTTTTTATTTTTTACATTTCTCAAGAGCTTCCTGGTATGGGGTGGCTATTCATTTTAGTCTATACTAAATAACCGGAGAGGCTTTCTTATTCTTCCCCTCAATTTCCTCGCTCTAGGAATATTTCTGATATTGCTGCATATTCTGATACTAAATGTGTAAAATTTTCTGGTTCCTAATTTGAACATATTCCTGCTGGCATTTTATGTTATGCCTTCATAATATTTTGTTTTATTTCTAATTACTAAAAAGTGAATGTGTAAGCATAGTGCTTCACAGAACTGCATTTTCCATGCAGTTATTCTTAAATATTCATAAATAATAGTATACTGTTAGGCTTAATGTACATACTAAGTTGAATATTCATTGTTTCTTGGTGTTTTCTTTTATTAGATGACACTTCAGCTCCAGAGCAGCCTCAGATGACCATTTCTGGTCAGACGATGTTGACTGATGAAACTCTTTCAGCTGTCTCAAAGTCTAGCAAGAATACTGTAAAAAACAGTGACATAGAAACAGCAAACCTGTCTCCTAGCCTGATTCCTGCACAGCAGCCCACAATATCATTAATAACAGATGACAATACGGATGCACTAAGTGTAGAGTCGCTTACACTGGTGCCACCAGTTGATCCACACAGCATTCGAACATTCAGCTGCATTCCTCAGTCCTCCTTGCAATCTGAAGTTGAAGTTTGCAAGGTAAAAGAGGTAGAGGAAGAGCGTTCTGACTAAAGCCCACCTGCAGACTGTGATAAACAGTGAAGCAAATGCAACCAAATTCTTCATTGTTTTTTCTTTGGGAGTGCAGATATTTCTTGAAGCCTGAGGCCATCTGGTCCGCAAGAAGAGGCCCACTGATGAAAGAGAATGTGGGCAACTTTTAGAGTAAACATCAGATGCTCAGCATATTTAAACTGGAGAAGAAAAAAAAAACTTTTGAATCTGGACTGGTTGTTTCCTACCAATTTCTGTTATACAAGAACATGAAAGTATTTCAGAGCACCTACTTTCTTTCTATTACAGAGTTCCAGCTGCAGGAACTACGTTAATTGTAAAAGGTCTACAGTATTATGGCAAAGTGAAGAAATTTTTGGATACCGGGCTTCAGGATATTGTATCATTACTTCTCTGAAACTGGAGACGTACTATTGACAAGAAAAAATATATATTGTAGTACAGAGATAACATTTCCATTTGAGATATGGTGTGGTTTTCAGTTTGTTGTTGTTTTGGGTTTTTTGTTTTTTTTTTTAATCCTGATCTAATTCATCTTTTGGAGTTCTGCATGATACCGGCAGGCTTGGCCACTTTCAGTGTTGTCTTCATAGGACTCCAGACTTCAATATTGTGTTTTCCACGTGTAATATTTATTTCAAGGTTTGATTCAAAGCAAGATATATATCAAACAATTTTTTAAAAGGTAAAAGCCTGAAATGTAATGACAAATGCTTATTCAAATTAACATAAGGGATTTTTGAGACTACTTTAGTCTCTGCTTAACCAGCTACAGAGGAATGTGAAATTTTAAGAGATTGTTATAGCTTGTTTGTTTGCTTCTGACAGTCAAATTGCTACACCTCTGAGGAATAATGATGCCCTTTCTACTGAAGGACAACTTCTAGAAGCAGGCAGAAGCAGTTTTACTCTAAAGAGGTTTTTTTAAATTTTTCATCTTCATGTAGGAAGAAGGTCACCACACCTAACTGATAATTCCTTTGCAAGTCTGAAACTCAAAAGGAAAGGTATCGTGTGGGGTTTTTTTCCTATCTGGGATAGTATCACAGTTAAACAACATTGCTACATAAAAGTGATTCTGAGTTTATGCTTGCCTTACTTTGCTTCCTAGATCCTGATACCAAGTTGACAGAAAGTAGTGGAAAAGTGTTGATTAAAGTTCGGAATGTTCTTTGCTGATTTGATACGTGATTTAACATGAATGGAATTTTAAGATTTCTCATCAATTTCCATGTGTGTTAATTTAAATTAATAGTAAAATGAGCAGATTGTCATTATTGGTCTGCTCATAACATTGAGTGCTTTCTGGCTCTCAAAAGATTGAAGACTAGTATTTACTTAACTTGGTATTGTGATTTCAGTCATCAGTGCAATCTGTTTCCTCACTCTGTCTCTACTAACATTGTTTTCATATCAAGTAGGTGAATCTGAAAAGTTTTTACCTACTTCCCAGTCTCTTATTGTACCTCTTCCTGGCTGTCAGATGCAATCCTTGAAGTGATTTTAAATATTATATTTATATATGAGATTGACTAATCCGCAAGTATAACTCTGCTTGCTTTTTCCATTTCTTCCTTCACATAATAACTTAATCTTTGTAAAATGTGTATATAAGATGTCTGCTATTGAATGCCAGCAATTTTTTTTTCTTCCCTTATTAGCTTTTACATGCAGTTTTGTTGATTTCTAGTTTTCTGTGACTTCTACTTTGTCTCAAATTGAATTAACCAATATTCTGACCATTCCAGAGTAGCCCAAACTCTAAATGAATTCTGAGAGTTAGGTGTCCTTGGCACTGCTATGGATGTGCCGAGGGGCACATCCCACATACGGGATGAGAATTTGGCATTGCTGGAGTAAGAGCCTACCTTTTTTTTTTTTTGGTCATATGCTTAGGGTGAGTTTACACTGCAGTCACTGTTGCAGCTAATGTACATGTACCTGAACAAGCCTAAGACATCAGCAGCAATTTGGGCACAAGGAGCACATAAATTTTTATTAGCTGAACTGATTGCAGTCTAGACTTCCTCTAGTATGTTGCAGCATTACACTGTAGCCCCAGTAATATTCTGAAGATCATTATAAAAAATGATGCCTTACTTAATTTGAAAGCATTTTATGTTAGTTGTTAACCTTAACTCTTGACCTAGATTACACAAAATGCCACTGTGCAGGCTGAGTTCTCTTAAATAGAATTAATTTTAGACAGGAAAACCTTGATCTTTCTTTATCTAATTTCAAATTCAGTTCTAGCAAGATTAGGACCATGCACAAGGAGTCTTTTTAATGGGTATGCATAATCTCACCCGTGAGCCGTACTGCAGGAGAAATGGGACAAAGGGAAAGAAAGCTGACTTTGTGCTTTTCATTGCCTTTGAGTGGCTTTTATATCACGTGACCAGTTGTCTACTGAGAGCTTCACAGGAAATGACTGAGATAGATACTATTATTAGGAAAATAGAAGGCTAGGTCTGCTATCTAGGCTGCTGCTGGCAGGGCCTTGCTGGTCAAGGGGTAGTAAGGTGGGATATCTTTTAGCAGTTCTATCAAAAGCTCTCTGCAAAGATGGAATTACACTAGGAAAGCTCTGACTGCACCAGCTCTACCAATGTCGTGTTGTTACATAAATGCTACGACTGGTACAGACCAAGCTAAATCTCTGAATGATTATGCCACAGAAGCAATTAATATTAGAAGCAAACAAGTAAAAAAATCAAGGTATATGTGTATACAATTTGACTGTGCTTCATGCTGCATTAGGAGACTTCAGAATGTAAAAGCTCTGGAGATGCTGAAATAATCTGTCATTAGCCATCTTTTGTTTCTGCAAGTACGGTGTTAGTCATCTCCAGTTCCTTGAAGAGTATCGTGTCTATATCTCCCTTATCAGAAAAACTCAAGGGCTGCTTCCTTATTCCCCCTTTCAGTGTAAAAAGGAAACTCAACCAAGAAAGCATTAGCACATCAGCCACAAATGTAATTTTTTTCTAAACAAAAGTTGATTTGAGTCAGTGTAACATCACTCTTTTTAACCAAATCCAAATACCAAGTTGCAAATGAGAGCAACAGCTAAACAATTGACCATTCAAAAAGCTCACTATTTCAGTGTAATACTGTAGAGGGAGGTAGAGTCACTCTAAAATAAATATAGCAATGTTCCAGAGCAAATGCCAAAATTTTAGAGAGATGCTAAATTCTCAGTGTTTGTTTGTAGAGGCTATGCCTATCTTCAGCCATATTCTGTTAACATGAAACAGTTGTATTATGCTCTTCCTTTGGAGAAGAGAAGCCAAAGAAGCCAAGGCATACTGAATGTTACTTTGCTATTTTATGGTCTATGTGTCTCATTTTATCAAATTTTACCAAGATATTACTTGTTTAACAGAACTGTGTTGCCTTCACTGTTAGGTCTCGCTGCCTCTTGCTGGTCCCCTTTGCTTTTCTGTCATCCAGTGTACAACAATGAACAAGACTTGAGCTTTTCATTTGTGAAGAGAGTAATGGTGGTGTACACTTGGTAATTTGGTAAAGAGGGAAGGGAGGAAACACTAGTGCCCAATTCTAATGTCTGCTTCACCATGGAAATAATGCTTTGCTTGCAGTGTAAAACTTGTGTGCAAAAAAATAATTGTTTTGCAGAAATTCTTTGATATAGAAAGAAGCCAAAGGTTAAGCTTCCTGCACTTCATTTTACAAGCTGTGTGGATTAAACCAAATTCATTAGAAATGTGGTCACATATATTAATACGAAAAGCTGTATTTTGTGTGTGAAGTCATGAATTATATACAACATAAGGACTGAGCTCACTTGTGTTTTCCGCTGCTAATTCATGATAAACTAAAATTCTGACTTCTTTTCCTTAAATTAAGATGAGCTTAAAAGCAAAAGATATAAAATTACACCTGTTAAGAAGCTCAACGTTCTTCGCTTTACAACACAGTTGGAATTTTCCTTGAAGTCACTTGGTGAGGAAAAATTGGGAATACCTTCCAGAATTCATTTATTCTTTTGCAATATTGTTGCTAACGGACAGGTATGTGACATTTAAAAACTCTTCTTCCATATCCAGAATTTAAGACTCAAATCTAGATCAGTATTCAGAATTTGTCAATGTCCAGTGGTTCATATGAACCCTTTGCCCAATAGAGACAGAATACAGGGGGAAATAATGTTCCTTTGTGGATTTGAAGTATTCTTGTGTGTAGAATTTTAAAACTGATGGTTAAAATAGTTTGTTTATAGCAAAATCAGCAATCTTTAGGATTGATATTACTGTGATTTGTTTTTCTAATTAAGCAGTAAGACATGAGTGACTATAATTTCCACACTTACTGCAAGTGGCCTGGGATGATTACTTTAAGCAATCTAGGAATTCAATAATTGCCCTGCAATTGGGTGTCATTTTACTAGTAGTAAATTAAACTTAAAACTGTATGCTTGAAGACATATGTAAGCTATCAGACAAGCAGGTCAAACTGTATGTATAAGTATGAAGCCACTTCATAAAAGTAAACACTTTAATCACATGGTGCTGTCAGTGCTGTAGTGTAATCAGTCACTCTTTTTGCTGCACATGTTATAGGTAAATAACTACAGAACAGCCTAATGAATAGTTTCACTAATCTGCATGTAGTACTCTTAAAAAAAAAAAAAAAAAAACCCACCACAAACCCACTATGCTAAGCATTCTGATGTTGTCTTCGCTAACCAGCTAAAGTTAAATGGGGAGTTGCTTTTAAAAGAACATTGCACAGGCAGCTGTCGTCTAGGAAACTGTTTTAATCCTATAGTTGAATCAAAGATTTGCGAAGAGACATCAGATGGGGGCATCAGTGAGATCTAGGCATTTTGCCTCAAAGATAATGAGTCTCCTTGATGAGTCTCCTACTTATTTTCAGGCAACCTACTGCTAGGCATCTAAATGTATGTTGGAAATTCTCTTCCTAACTGTTACTGTCACTCTTCTTGAAAGAGTTTTTTGGTATGTCACTGTTTAACCATCACTGGCCTACCCTGGGATATCACTAACCTGGGCACTGCACTTTTATTATCTAGAAGTCTTTGAAGTGGTTCTCCTGTACTTGCCTGCTCTGTTGCTCTGACCTTTCCCAACATTTGCAGCATGAATTAGAAACAAATAAAATGACTCGTACTGTCTCCTAATAATAACTCTTACTGTCTCCTATTGGCTTCTGAAAAGCAGATGGTGATCCAAGCAGGGCTTGCTAGGGTGGGATGTTTTTAGGGGATGGGAGGGGGGAAGTGCTTGGGTTTTTTTCCTGCTGCTCAGCATTTTTTGAGCAGCAATAAAGACATGGGGGATGCAGTTCTGGACTGAGTCTCAAACAGAAGGTTCTTTCATATGGAAACATATTTTTATATTACATTTGTACAGATTTTTCCCTATTTTGATCTCCCAAAATTTTTAGATTTGCGCATTGCTCAGATTTTTTGTTTTGCAAGGTGTTATAAAATATGTACTTTATGTTTATTAATGTTTATTAATGTATTATAAATGTAAAGCTAAATTTTGCTTGTCTAATAAAAGTGCACTGTAGCGGTATCTGTTTTATTGTTTTGCTGACTTGAATTCATTGGTTCTTAATATGAAAAGGAAATACTTGAGTCATTGTTATGACTGTCTTGTTAGAATAAATGTGTGGAGTGCATTTATTTATAAAAATAACTTAAAAGGGCTTAAAGCAGGTAATGACTAAGAATACTTGTTGATGACAAAAGTTAGAGTTAAATAAGGTTCAGACTAGTATATAGTGTTCCCAGGATTCTTTTAAGATCGTAATCTTAATATACATGAGATTTGTTTTCATCTTGTTCTCATTACTTTTGGTTATGGGTACTCATACTAAAGTAAGTTTAAGACATAGTAACTGCAATCTGATAACTGAAGTATGTATGAGGAGGTGAGAAGGTCTGAGGTTTTGTATTTGGGTGTATTTAAGGACTAACTGTGGCAGAAATATTACAATGAACATGAAGATAATTTTGAAAAGGATTGAGAATAGATTCAAGTGTGTGAATTTACAGACTATTAGAATTTCTAGGAGCTTTGTTTTGCCAGCGATAGCACTAAATAATACATTGTTACAACTCTAGGGGACCTGCTGGAAGCGTTTTAAACTTAGGGGATAACTTTAAGCATCTCCACTTGTGAATAGGTGTGTTGATATTTTTGTTGCAAACTTTTTACTTCATTTTGAGCTGTTTTCTAAGTTTGATTGTTTGAAGTGCAAAGAGGGGGAAATGTATTTTTCTAGAAGAATGAATGTACCTGGGATTTAAACACTACATAAAGCATTTAATGAACATGAAGGACTGTCCTCCTATGAAATATATTCCAATAAAGTTGTGTCTGAAATGTACTTCATTGGGGGGGGGGGGGGGGCGGGGAGGAGAAAAAGCCCTGAACATGCACTTACACTTACATGGAAAAAAGCCCAAACACAAGGTGAACTGAATTCTGAAATGTCTTTCAGAATTGTCTTTTCAGGCAATAAGTATTAATTATTTAATGTAAGTTATGTTAGACATTTGGAGTAAATGTGACAATATCATATGTTAATTTAAAGAAAAATGTAAATAAGTGTCTGGGAAGGGAGTGAAATTAGAAAATATTGGTGTATGTTTCTGAAATCCAGATTTCTATAGCACAGTCTGTATTTGCTGGTATTAATCATGTGTCATGGCTATTGAAAACCTGGATGAGAATGAACAACAGACCTTTCCTTGTAAATGAAACTTGGCAATAAAAATGGTGTTACTAAGAAAACTTCCTTTTCATGTTCTATTGCTGGATTTGATGCACAAGGACACTCAGTAACAGTGAAATGCAAAATTTGCAGAAGCTTGCTTTTGTTAAGAAGAATAGTGTGTATATGGGAATGTCAGGCATTTTCATCTTTAAGCTGAAAACTGAAATAGCCAAGGTATTTTTGCATTGTGTATGCAGGAAAGAGCATGAGAGAGAGAGCAGAAAAGAAGCCTGCAGAGGTGATAGAAAGTAGATGAGACCAAGGGTTAAGAATGGCTGGGCAACATTTAAAATGTCTGTGAACCACTTTGAAAGTGCCTGTCATGTGTGATTTCTTCCCCAAATATATCCTTGCACCCTCTGCCTCTTTCTCTGGTGCATGTTGCCAGTTCAGTATATGGATTAAATCCAACCGAGTTATTAGTTGGATTCTTGTTAATTAGCCTCTCCATCTATAGGAATTAATTACAGTCAATATACACTCCTTGTGAAATGTTATTTCTCAAACTAGGCATTGCTCCAGAAGCTTTCTTAGGAAGAAATAAAATCGCATTCTACTGTGAAATAAGCAAGCTAGGTATCATAGGTAGGAGACAACACTGATTTACTATAAGATGCAAATATTAAAACATGGTGTATTGGGGAAAATGAGCTTAAATCTGTTCCTGGCAGTTGGACTTCCTACATCATGCCAATAATACTTTAAGGATACCAATTTTATAATTCATGGCCAGGAAGTTCCCTTCTGTTTGAAACTGTTTTGTGGTTCCTGTATCCTTCTGATGCCTCAGAAGTTTTGCAGCCTTTTGCCTTGTCACTTTTCCTCTGTTTCTGTACAAGATCTTTATAGACTTGGACATCAAGTCAGGTTCAGCATCTTGCCCTGAGTTACTAATGGTCAGAGACGGAATGAAAGCACAGCCTCAAGCCCTCTTCTCATTTTGACTGAGATGACAATGAACTTGACAGAAATGCAATGCTGTATTAGTCCACTCTTAGTCCCCGTGAATATATAAGTGCAGCCACTTGAACAGTCCTTTAATAGGTAAATCCATATCTTTAAGATAATTAATTGCAGCATAGTTATATAAATAAGAAAGTGAAACTGTGTGACTATGTCTATCAAAGTAACTCTTGTCTAAGTAAAGATGCGGTGTTTGGAGATTGGTATCTTTATTCTTTGACACCTAAACTGCTTGGTTTCTTTCTGTATCAAGGCAAGAGCTCACTGGGATTGCATGGATGCAGTTGTTTGGTAGGGGGGAAGAAATTACATCCCTAACTGCATTTTTATGCTGCCATGTTAGAGCTTGTGTGAAGACAAAAGCTGTATTGGCACTTTCTGGTGATCTTTTTTTAATATGTGATGCATGCAACTGGGAATGCAAGCTCACTGTTTATGTGAGTGTATTCCCTGAAAATTCCATTGAATTTTAAGCTGTTAACTTTTATCTCTCAAATAAGGAGAGGTGGTGAGAGTTGCAATGCTGGTGTTGCAACTCTCCACTGGCAAAATTAGAAGAAAGGTTTAAGGCAAGTCTTAACACACAGTTAAGGCAGTTGAGCTGATGGGGAGTAACTCAGTCTGGTTGGATGGTGGTCAGATGTGTGTCTGTATTTAGCTCAAGGATTCTACCAACAGCTTATCTGCACACGTCTAGGTCTTAAAATTATTATTGCTTTTGGATGCAGGTTCTCTAAAATGGATTTTAAGAGGTGAAATTTTTAGATTATCAAGTGCCTTATTATTGAGGCTTAGATTATGAGATTTTTTGAAAAACGTTGAAAGCTTTTGCCTGTCCTCAGAGACTCATTCTACAAAGTTGGGAAATGTGCTTGTTGAATGGAAAATACTGATCTCATCATTCAATCCTCACTGTCTTGCCCCCAAATAAAGGTTTATTTTTCACATAGGCCACAGTTTAATTTTTTTTTTTGGCCTGTTTGGATGACCGATAAGGACAGATGAATACTCAGGCTCTGTTTCCTAGTTACACATCATTTTTCTCAGCTTTAGTATGCAATAAACATTGTGACACAAGATGAGAAAACAAGCTGTTGTTTTACTGCAGAAATAAATTTTGACTTTAAGTTAACTGGATGAAGACATCTTTGTGTAAATTTGTCTTCATTTTTTTGGATCATTTATTTGAAGCAGATTTAGGTTTCTGAGAAGCTTAGAAAAATGTCTGAAACTACAAGGTACACTTAAAACTTGTGTAGATTAATTGAGTGCTATGAACAGTTGTAGTGACCCAATTGTCTGAGCTACGCTGGTTGCAGGAGTTAATGTGATTGGCACAGGAGCAAAGAATGATAATTTATTC
This sequence comes from Aptenodytes patagonicus, assembly GCF_965638725.1. Classification (NCBI taxonomy): domain Eukaryota; kingdom Metazoa; phylum Chordata; class Aves; order Sphenisciformes; family Spheniscidae; genus Aptenodytes; species Aptenodytes patagonicus. The sequence goes on along the minus strand of NC_134961.1, from coordinate 16,511,804 downwards.
TAGCATCTTGCCAGAAAACTTATTAAAACAATTGTTACAAAATGTGGAGAGGAGGTTTATTTTAGTACAGTTGTTAATAATAGAATGTTTCCTGAGGCTTCCTAGCTCTGCTGCTCTTCCAAAATGGGTCATTTATTCCCAGGAAACATTTGGCTCTTTACTTCAACAACATTGCTCTTGTCAATGACTCAAATGGGCTGTAAACATGACTTACTTTGTGAGACTTCTACATGAAGTTGAAACAATAGAACAAAAGTCTGCACAAAACTAAGAAGTTAACTGAAAACTGAGCTACCTCAGTGTATGTACCAGCATCAGCGTCCCCACAAGCTCTTTTTGGAAAGCTGTAGTTGTTGCAGTAATAGGTCAAATGTATCAACTTCACTCTATTACTAAAGGGCTGGGAAGTGTCATGTTGATCTGGTGGTAGTTACCAAACTAGGGGTTATGGAAAAGTTGATTACACAGTTATGCTAACTTGCTCTTCATTTCCAGCTGCTGTTTGAAATTGTACGTTGATGGACAAGTGAGTCAAGGAGGCAGTTAATCAGACTATATCTCCGCTACAGAGATAGTCAGAGCTTGCTTTCCCTCAACAGCTAGAGCTACCAGAAATAGAAAAAGGAGTTTTTGAAAAGAATTTCAAGTCAGCAGAGGGAGGCAGGGCCTACAAAGGACACAAGTAGTCTCTCTCTTCCTAGGAGAACCTGGTTGTAATGATAATATGCGTGTGTACATTTCTCCTGCCCTGAATAACAGTGAAAACACTCTGTCCAGCCTCTAACATTGAGGGAAAACTGCTTGCATCTGTCCTCTCTTAAACAAAAGCGGTAAAGAAGCCAGTAGACTATGCAATAACAATCAGACTTACTCCTGGCTGTCACCTGTGAACTGAAATAACTGTACTCAATACTTATCCCACATGCTTTACTCCTCTGACACATCCTGATAGACTAGTGATTAATAATATAATATTATTAATATACTATTAAAGGCTAGTAGATAAGGTCTTTAAAATTACATATTGCTGAGAAGGGGAAGAAAGAAGCCAAAGTCATCTCAGTGGGTGATGACAGGTACTTCTGTCAAACTTGGATAGTTTAGAGACAGAAGTTGTTTGCAGGTGAGTATGCCTTACCACCAAATGCAGCATTTTGTTGCCCCCTCCCTCTCCCCCTGAGTCCTCTTGATGTCCCGGTTCAGGCTGAGGGAGGTGGAGAGGCAAGAGGTCAAGGATGATTCTACAGTGTCTGATCAGTGGGGAGATCCCTCACAGCAGCATGAATTCACTCAGAGATTGTAGTGTCCTTTGGATTGATGCTCTCTTGTGTGAAGATTTCAGTTTTTGTTTTGGAGTAGATTTCCGGATCCTTGTTTTTCTGACCTGTCACAAAGGCTAGAAATGTTTTTATTCAGTAAGAGATGAGGTTCTCAGGTAATACTGTTCCAATATTAGGATTCTAAGAACCTTTCCGTAATTAAAACTCATAATAAAATCACAAGAGTTGGCAAGACCACATATCCTATTAGTGTTCCTTTGACTGTTTTGCATCTTGTCTTAGGTTAGGTGTAGGAAGGATGCAACTGTGTGTTACTTTTTAATTTCTACAGATTTTACGCACTTGGTAAAGCAGAGTTCCTCTTTGCCAATTTTTGTCATACATCAGGGTGAGATGAGTAATAACGTGCACAGGAAATTCTACTCAGTAACATGTACCAAACAATCAGCTTTGGAGGTGGATTCCCCAGCAGGGAGATGGCATGCTTAGCACAAGCTGTTTTGAGTAGTGGGTAGGACTGGTGAATTATGGAGATAAGGCTTGCTTTTTGAGTATGTGACAGTTAATATATTCACTGGGGGTTTTTTGGTGGCTAGCATTCAGTGTTTCAGTTTCAACAACTGTCCTTCCTAAAATTTCTTACAATCAGAAGGTGGAAGGAAAGTCTCTTCAGAATGGTCAAAGTGGAAATAATAGAAAATTCTCTGTCAGTCTTTCTTATCTAATATTCTTCTAGTTTCTTAAAGGGGGTTACTTAAATTTCTAATTGCCCTTGTCCTCTCTGCTTTTATGTATTTTTTTTTTAAGGATGTGGAAGGGAAGCTTGGTTTTGGGTGGGTTTTTTTAATTGGTTTAAGGCTTCAGAAAAATCACAAGATGGGAATTCTTTCATGTAGGCTGATAAAATTGAGAAGAGCAGAATCTTGATCCTCTGATATTTAAAACCTTTCTTGCATAAACCATAATAGGGACTTTCTGTTATGATTTTAAACCATGCAGTTCAGGAAGAGCTGCTTTTTCATTTTCTTTTTCTACCAAAACACTTCATTCTCTGAGTTAATTTTGAGGAAAACTGGTAGGCCTTTCTCAGCTTGTTTAAACTACAGAGAAAGTACTAAAAAGGAGAAAATATGACAAGAAGCTAATAAAAATATACTCATCTGCAAGAGGTGGTGAGGTTTTTTTAAATACCTGAAAATGGCTTTGCAAAATTTTTCTACCAATTCCAGGCCCTAGTAAATGGATTGGGTTTGCATAGTTTTGCTTTAGGATAATATTCTGAAGGTGGAAATTTGATTTTGGGTGGCTAAAAGTGAACAAATAGTTCTGACACAAACTGGAGGTGGAAAGGAATATATCCTCATTTGGAGGGAAGCATGACTCTTAATAGTAGGTGCCCCTGACTAACAAGTACTAATTGGGAAATCATGGTTAAGGTGAGAACTTTAACAGTTTTTTGAAATATCCGATGATTAAATTTACCCTCTGTTTTTATGAAGTACAAGAGGGTTTTTTGCTGGGGAATCAAAAAAAAAAAAAAACAACCCAAAAAACCTCAAGAAATCACCAACACAGTTGATCTTTGAACAAAAAAGCCACTGTTTCCCATTATTATTTCTTAGCATTATCTTTTATTGGCCACACTAAATAGAGGATTTTTTTTTTCTTTGCGATGTTGCTTTATTCTCTGGTCTGTTAGTCAGAGTCTAGGAGTGTCGTGACTCACTGTTGATTCAGCATGTGAAAAGGTTTGGCATTTTTCTTTTGTTACTGGTTTCTATTTAAGATCTTTCTCATCTTTTTCTGGGGACTGAGAGTGCAGCATCACAAATGTAGGTAACTATATTGTTCAGGTGCACCTTGACTGGCACGCTGTTCAGTGGGGCAGGTTAACTGTCTTTAGGTCTGCATCCGTTATGGGACAGGAGAAATTGCACAAGTGGTTGTTGTAGCACATCTGGTGAGGTTGCCAATGAGTAAGAACAAAAACATCAATAAAAAGACTACAAAGTAGATTCAGAATTGTGCTGGTCTGCCACCTGAATGTTTCAGATTTGGTGAGACTGCTGGCTTTCTAACCCTAAGGGGAGGCTTAGGATCAGATAAAGAAGCAGTTCCTTCTCTAACCTGCCCAGGTGTTTACAGAGAACAGTGCTGGAGAGCCTTGAAGTACTTTGTGCTATAAATTATTTCAGAAAACTAGTGGAGTTATTCTCCTAAAAAGAAACTAGACATTTCTGTCAGCAGCATTCTCTACTCAAGTTGAACTGAGTTTGAAAAGTTTTAGGCTACTGTACAGGTCTGCTGTGATTGTGTGGTCTAATAGGACCCGCTGCATCTGGTCACTGCTGAAGCTGTCTGCAGCTTGATCTATCTTGTCCTTGTAAGAGTTTACAAAGCATCAAAGCAATCACGCATAGTTTAAAATAAACTTTAATGCCCTATTCAGGGGAGGATTTTCAAGTAAGACAGTAATTAGACTTTAATTTTAATTTAACTTATTTTTATCTATTGACATCCATGTGCAGATGGAACAAATTAAATAAAAAAAACAAAGCAAAGCACCATAAAAAAAAAATCCAGCTGGCCAGTAATCATATAATCTTGTATTTCCAGTATTTGTTACCCTATCTGATACATCTGTTAATCTATATGAATACAGTCTGGTATATGTTACGATTTGGGAATACTTCCTATGCACATCTTGTGATTTCTGTCTGATATTCTAAAGTTAAATGAAATCAGTGTGTTACAGAGCGGTTGTCTTTGAATGTGAGATTTACCTGCTGCTTGTTAGCTAACGCATTCCTCCCCAGCTAGTTCAGCCAATGGCATTGGAAATAGTAACTGTTGGTAAGGATTACAAGACCCTAGGATAGAGTTGGCTAAAGGCAGAACAATTAGCTTGTTTCTACCTCTCTTTGTAGAGGCTGTATGGAAAATGACAAATCGCGAATAGTAGAATGAACTCTGCCTTTTTCTATCCATTATTCCTGTTTCTCAAAAAGGTCCCAACAGGCAAAATGAGAATTGTTAAATGGGAGAGACAGTAACCTGAGAAATGAGCACGTCTTGCTCAGTGCTTGCAAAACAAGGATGGAAAGGAGCAAGTTTCTGAAGTTCACCCTGCGTAGTTACTCTGTTCCTGCCTCCTGGTAGCTCTGGCCATCTCCTTTCTGCACTCTCCCTGAAGATGGCAGAGTGGAGATACTTTACTGAAAGCCTAAATGGTTCTCTCAATGCTCTGTGCCCACTGATTCATTGGTGCTAGTGATACATGTTAAAAGCCATTTAAATGTTTCAGAGTGATTTCAAGAATTTATACCAAAAATCTTGGCTACTTGATGTATAATTTTGGTAAAACGGAAGAGTCTGATGCAAAATTTGAAGTTAGCATTTTCTGTATAACCAACTCAGGAGGTTTTTACATACATTTCTAGTGGATAAGAGCTCAAAAAGTTTCTTATATTTGAAAAGAAAAGAAAAGCTTAAGTGTCTTAAAATATACAGTAGTTTCCAGAATCTTTAACAAGACAGATGTATAATGTTGCTTATGTGCTTACAACCTTTTTGAATGTTTAGGACTGCCCGCATCTCTCAAACCAGAGCCGTTTTCTCCAGTATGCTTAGGCATACATTTATCATAGTAGGGCATACCTTAAGCTCAAAATAAAGTCCCTTTGCTTTGTCTGACTGGTCACAGGCTTTGCTGTTCCATTTTGGCTTCTCTCTGATAAGAAATTTGAAACCCTTTGTTAACTTTTATGTAACTAGGTCTTGTTTCAGGTATTGAAGTTTTGAAGCTTTTAGAGAGAAGACTTCTAAGTCATACAAAGAACGAAAATAATACCTAATTTGACAGGACAGTCCAAGAGAAAAACATCAGTATATAGCATTTTGTATGTAATCTTGAACTCTAGTCAGGGTATCAGTTACTTAACTGGTACTATAAAAAACATGTCATCTGTAAGAATTTAACTGTCCACAGCCACACTTCCATTTAAGTCATACTCTTTCTACACCACATGCATATTATCCTATGCAAACCCTGTTGCTGATGTGATAAGGGTGTAACTTAATTCCAAAGTTCTTGGGAACAAGATGTGAGTGGCTTTGCTTTGCTGCTTATCCATCATGCAGTTCACTTGAATTTGCTTATCACAGTTTATCAGCTTCAAGGCTTTCCTGCGAAAGTGTTGTTTGCAACCACTGTCTGCTAGATAACATGTAATTCTTACATAGCTGCCAAAATACTTTGGAGGAAATAGTCTTCCTTGGCTTGGCTAAATTTTGATTAAAGACTTGTCTTCACCCGAACACTCCTTTGACTGTGAGAGAGTGCCAGCCTTTCAGGTGCATTTGGCTCACAGTGTGGAGGGTTCGTTTTGGAGCAATTCCAAATCTATCTGCACAGTAACATGTTCGTGTAAGATGTTTTGTTTCATTTTTAGGTGGTAGATCCAATAATCACTTCTGTATAGTGAACCAAGATGATCTCTAGCAACTCTAACCTGGTGGGCAAGAAGGAGCAGCTGCACCTTGTTTTGTTAGCTTTCCTCCTCCATTCCAGGAGACTTGGGAGGATGGATCCTCAGCTCAATGTGCAATGTGAAATCCTGTTCTTTATATTAAAGCAGGCAGTGAAGAAACAGAAATACTGGGAACCTGTAATTCAACCTGCTTGAGCCAAGATAGAAAAACAAAACTTGTAAGTACAAGGCATAAAATAAGTACGTGGCCCTCAATGAGCTTTGCAATCTTGGAGCAACAAAGCAGCTTGTTGCTCCATGCTGCTTCCAGAGTCAGTCTGGAACATGTAGTAGTGGGAAGGTGGCTGGGAGCTGTACACTCTGAACAGTATGCAGTGGAGATAGTTTGTAAAATGAGGGGGGATTATCTCCCTATGCAAGAGTATCATAGTGCTGAGCAGCATTGCAGCAAGGCAGAGACATCCTGAATTGTACTACCGTGCCAGGCAACTCCTGGACTTTTCTGCTACCTCTTAGGCTTTGAATCTGCAGAGTATCCTAGCTCTGTGGCTAACAGATAAGCTTGTGTATAGCCCCACTGATTACAGGACCTAAGTGTGTAAGTATTTTGCTGTCTCTTTCATTCACAGGACCTAAGTGTGTAAAAAGTATTTTGCTATCTCTTTCATTCACTGAGGATTTGTTGCCTGTCACAGAGGAGCATGTTTGGAGTGGTCCAGCTGTACTGAAACTGCAGAACCACATTCCAGCTTCCACGGTATGGTCGCTGGCCTCTAATGTAAGATCTAGATGTAAGACTTATGTGGGGACATTAATTTCAACATTTTTATTAATAGAGGCTATTTATTTGTGTTTATATTAGTGCACTAACTACAGAGGCTATTTATTTGTGTTTATATTAGTGCACTAACTTTAATAACACTTTTTTTTTTGCCTTGGGGTTAGTGTATCATTTGGTGCACAAGATTACAGCTTGCAGTAAAATCTGCACAGCTTCTTAAAGTAAAAATATTGGGTTTTTTTTTAAGAAGTAGATTAATAAGGATGATCATAAGTATGTGTGTACATACATAAGTATATACAGACTCAGGAATGTTCTCCTTGTATCTCTGACTTCATGTAAGTCAACAAGAGCTGAAGTAGAAAGCCAAGTAAGGAAGTAGAGCATTACCTGCGTTAGGCGTTTGGTACAGAACACTGACTTCAGTGGAATGGTTCTAATTCTTACTGCAGAAGGGAGACCTGCCGGACTGATCAATGAGCCTGTTCTGCCTGGATAGATACTCTGGAGTCTGTTTTGTTTCCCTTTTTTCTTTTCCAGCTCCTCTAGGATGTGGTTAATTCTACAATGTTGCAGTGCGGCTACAGGGGCAATTACTGTTTGTGTGAAACTGGAGAGAAATGGGTGGTTAAGTCTGCTTCAGATGTAATTAAGTCTGAAATGTCTCAGTGGTCACATTAGAAGCACTAATTTTAAGCTCTCTTATTGGTTTAGGCCATAGCCATTTCTTACATAAAAAGGCAAAGGTTTGGTTTTTTTGTCCTTCAAACGATTTTCTGTGGGAATATGAAAAAAAAAAAAGTGTTCTTCAAAGCATCAAGACAGTAATACCCACTACAGACTCCTTGTCCTGCCAAAATAAATTAAAGAAACCCCAAACCATTTTTTGAATGGAAAAAGTATCTAATCATCCTTTTTTGTCCATCCTTGAAACAAACCATGCCTGCAAGTTCATCCTATGGGTGACTATTTCACTATTTGTGTTCCAGAGATGGACTTCTAATGTCGTTAGTCATACAGAAGCTTAACTTTAAAATACACTCAGGAGTGTGTCATTTCAATATATTTTTCCTTGCAGAAAATGGTTTAAGTAGTCATTTGCTCCTGCCTTTACCTTGCAAGTTTCCATGTCCTTGTATATATTGATGCAACTCTTTTTGGGTTGCGTGTGTTGCAACCAGTTTTGATTTAAATGAGATAGATTTGAAAGTACAAAAACGTAAAATATACTAGATGGGGGGGGAAAAAAAGTGGAAGTAGCTTGTGTGGAATTGTTGGTAGGAGTATTTTGATCATGCTTGGTCCATTGGTGAGACCAAATGAAACACTAGACACATTTAGCTTAAATAAATGGAACTGTGTCCAGAACTAAAATACCAGAACTTCTATATTTTGAAGTAGCTGGGGAGAAGTAGTCTGTTTTATGCATTCCCTGCCAGTGACCTTTAGACACAGTGCTTATGTCATGGAAGTTTGGTGGTTCCCATTATAAAATATATGTTTTGGGCTGTTTCAGCAAATTGCAGAATGTGTACAAAGACATTTAAAACTGACCCACTGCACTGAACAATTGCTGTGAAGGCATGGCCTTGCCCCTGCTGGTCCATTGCAAACAAGAATAGATGCAGGTGGTCAATGTCCTTGCTTTTCTTGAGGAATCTGGGATTGTTTCTGGAAATGTTTTAAGAATCCTTCAGTTTGGAAACATTCCTTGTCTGAGTGCAGGAATCCTAAGGGTGAAGAGGCTAGTGATAGGATGAGAGGAAATGGCCTCAAGTTGCGGCAGGGGAGGTTTAGATTGGATGTAAGGAAAAATTTCTTTATTGAAAGAGTGGTGAAACATTGAAACAGGCTGCCCAGGGAAGTGGTGGAGTCCCCATCCCTGGAGGTATTTAAAAGACGTGTGGATGAGGCGCTTAGGGACATGGTTTAGTGGGCATGGTGTGGTGTTGGGTTGATGGTTGGACTCGATGATCTTAGAGGTCTTTTCCAACCTCAATGATTCTATGATTCTATGATTCTATTTCTGAGAAATAGAAACTGAGCTCCTCCCTCAGTGATGGGCACAACAGCTGAACCACGAGAAAGAAAATTGAAACTATCATTGTCACTCCAGGGATTTCAGCAAAGTTGGTGATAAACAGCAATTTGAAGTTTTACCTGAGTTTGAACTCAGAGCTAGCTCAACTCCTACAAATTGTTATTCTGCTCATCCACCCTCTAGCTTTCTGCTGATGCAGCTACAGCAGCTAATGACTCAAAACACAGGAGTCAACAGGTGGTGAAAAGCCTGTCTGCAGACTGTGCTCTAGCATGCCCACCACTGAAATAGGTATGTCATTTCAAAGTTATTTCAGTTCAAAGTTGCTTTTTTATTAAACCATCTGTGAAAATGTATTAAAACATATATTTATTCCTTTTCAATGTGGTGTTTGAATTCCCAACAAACTAGATAGACCTTTTACATTAGCTAGCTTTGAGCCTGGATGGGTTATGCTGATGCTAACTAACTTTGACTGATGCTACTAAATGGCCTAATTTCCCCTGCCTTGCAGCCTTCACAGAAGTTACTTTCACCTTTATATGACACTATGTGCTGATACCAAAATGTTCACTCAACACAGGTTATGGAATTAAGCCTAAGTATCATAAACAGAATTGAGTTGATAATGTTCCATCTAATAGAAAGACAGCCCTACAAAGGTGTCTGTAAAACACAGTTCTGTAATCTTAAAATATCTTAAAAAGATTAATTGCTCAGCCTCCAGGTGGTGGTGGCTTCTGTTCCCTTCCTCCCCCCTGGCAGAATTGAATAAACCACTGAATATATTTCTAAGAAGACAGCACTACCAAAAGAATATGAGTGAGATGGCAAGTAAAATGACTGATAAATAACTGGAAAGGTGTAAGGGGCATAATCAATAACAGCAGAAGTTGGGCATTGACTGTGTCTAGAAAGCCAGCCCTGGGGTTTACTCATTTCCAGAGCATTCTGCACACCTGTGCTGTTGCTTCTCCTGTAGTTCCCTTCTGTTCCCTTGCACAGGTTCTCAAAGCCTCTGACAAGTTTGAGTGACAGGACAGGATGTGGGGTTTTTTGCTTTTTCCCCCCACCCCGTCTCCACAGTGTTAACTTCCTGAATTTGGTGCAATAGAAGCAAAGACTTCATGGAAGAAAGTTTAAGAAGTGAGTGATTTTTTTTTTTTATTAGGAACTAGACTATTTGATTTCAAATCATATGCCTGCCATCAGATTACTGAATGAGCATCCACTCAGCTGATAAGTCAAATTAAAGACATGTCATCAGTGTAACCTCCAGAAGCTGAGAGAAGGGCGGTTTTAGCTGTTGAGAGAGCTTAGATGACAAAGGTCTGAGGAATCTAGGAGCCAGAGAGACTAACATTCATTTGGTATCTTCCCCTTTCCACCAGCACATGGCTTTTTGAAAAATGAAACAGCAAAGCAAAGGAAGCCAACTGAAGTCTGAAGCCAGAAGAACAGCTGTTGAAGTTTTCGGAAAACAACCCTTTGATACCACTGGCATCCTTGAGTTGCTTTCTGAAGCTTTCTTGCTGATCACCATCTTATTTGAGCTGTTCGGTCTTCTGCTCTCTCACTCCAACCTTTTGTGTAGCTAATGTACTTTGACATGGTTTCCCGGAAAGGATTTAATCCTAAAACCAAAAAGTATTTGGAGCATGTGGGCACCATCACATTGGTATAGATCTGCTTGTCTTTTGTCCGTTCCCCAGCCTGGGGTCTGTTCTGCCTGCTTAGATGGGACACTACTCGTACGGCACCTAGCAGTGACCCATGTTGGTTTTGGGTCTCAGACCTTCTGTAAGAAACAGTGCTCCGAGTGATCAAGTGGGAGGGGGTAGGATGGAGTGGAGGAGAAGGTTGAAACTTTCCTCTCTCTTTGTTTTCTTGCAGGTTTGTGGGTGTGAATTGATGATGGTGTGGAGCAGTAATGCAGGAGAGGGAGAGGACAGAGCAAGGGAACTGTGGACTTCAGGGCAAACAAGAGAGGAAGCAGAACGATAGGAGAAAAAGGACAACGTCTTACTTAGATACAGCAGCAAGAATATGCAGATTAGTGTTGGAAGCATCCTCCTTCAGTATGCCCAGAAAAGGGAGAAACAGGTATTTGTGCCAAACACAGACTCATCTTTGAGCTCAACTCACTCAGATTGTTTGATATCTTGTCTTCTAGTCACTGAAGATAGGTCACAGCATTCTTGGGAGAGTAACCTGCATTGGATGTTCAACTTTCAGCATGGAAGGAGAAGCCTTAGTAGCACTGGGAATAGTTAAACATATGAAATTCTCTTCTAGGAGTAGAATTCATTCAGCTTCTCACCCAGGAAATGTTCATTTATGCTGTTTGCTCAGGCAGGCACCCCCTGAGGGCACAGTTTCAGCTGACCCGTGTAACCAATCACACACTATTCTCTGGCAGCACTTGTTCTTTATCAGCCCATTAAGTGTGGGCTTTCAGCCAGTGAAAACATCAGATATTTGGCAAAGCATTTATAATTAGTAAGTGTTGTGGCAGAATAATGGAATCTGAGGTCTCAGAAACCATCAAGTGTGTCCGTTTCCAGCTGATAATCCCATGGAGACAACAGAATGGAAAGTGAAAATACCAAATTGAAGGAGGCAGTATGCAGTGTTTGGATTTACTGCGGAGTACCTTGCAACAATCCAGACTCTTTCCAGAGTTTGATACTCAGTGCCTGAAGACCTTGCAGAGGATATTTTCTCCCCCTACCTTGCCTGTGTTTTACAGGCATTACTGTGCCATCTTGCCTGTACCATTTGTTCCTGTCCTGTTCAGAAAGCTTTTTGTGTTTTGACAAGAGGTGCACTTAGGGAACACATTTTCGTAATCTTGAAATAGTTTGACATTGACGACATGGTCACATTGTCGGGAGGGGAGGCAGATGGAGGCTTGAAGTATGCTTTCTCTAGGTGTGGCTGATCAGATTACCACTCAGTCTCACCATTTATAAAGTGGGAATCTCCTTCATTTGTTTTGGCTGATAATCTAGGACCTTTCTGGCGAGCCATCAGCCACTTTCTGCTCTCAGGAGTGGGATATCAAGACACGGCCGCTTTCTGTCAACCATGTTTTTGGTTTTCACATTCTTGGCATGCATTTGACGAGCTCACGTTAGCATCTTCCATGTCTCGCAGCCTGTTTGCTAAGAACTGGCTTCCAAGCTTTTGACATTCTCTGACTAGACATCATCTTCCCATAGCAAAATTCTTCTTCCCTCACACCACTGTCCATTTTGTATTGAGAGCTAGCCTATACAGCTCAGATGAAAAGCTTTTCTGCACTCAACTTGCAGAGGCTAAAGACAGAGTGCTCCAGCGGTTCAGTCCATTAAGGTAATGCTACTCCTGTTGAGCCAAGTGGGTTGTCAGTGTTTGAGATTTGGTTTATTTTACACTTTTTCTAGAAGCGTGCAAAGAACTAAGGAAAGGACTTTATGTCTGTGAACTTGTTTACTAGCAAAGAGGTTCAATATCTCCATTCTGTGAATAAAGAATCAAGTGACAGCAGCATGATTCCATGTCAGCTTCAGCTGGTCTGCTGTGGGTACTGGCAGCCCCTTCTCCCTGGCGTCTGCTGTACAGCCCTGCCTCTCCTCTCCTTCGCATTTAAAATATTGGTCCTGTGTCTGTGGTGAGGGAGCTAATCTGCGTGAGCTCTAACTGGAAGAAAAAAATTCCAAAATAATTTATTTCTTCTTACTTTGCCAGACCTTTTCGTTGTAGAGCCACATAAACTTTACTGCTGGCACAAGAGAGAGATGGGGAGGGATGGACAGGCACAGGACCACAGCATCTTGGCTGAGATTCACTTAAACTTCCGTGAAACCTTACTGAAAACTCTCAGCATGTCCCAGGCCCTGGGTGCCAGGCATGTGCATTCTCTGAGCTAGTCTTAACTACTACTGCTGCTGCTTTCTGCTGCCTTCTTATCTCTATAATGAAACCTGTCATTCATTTTGTGACTACTGCATCAGTATCCAGTTTAAAGGAAGCCCTTCAGAGCTACGATTTAGTCCTTGTCAGGACTTGGTATGTGCACAAGTATTGTGGGCTGTAGCCTCCTTTTGTTTTTATCTATCATACAAATATCTGCATACAAAGGGACAGGATTGCTTCTGTTCTTAGTCTGAAGTATTGAGTGAAAGGTGCTGAGCAGATCTGTGGGATTTGCACTGGCTAGGGATCAAAACTGTACTTGCAAGTAGACCTTAATGGCATGATGACAGTATCCTTCCCATTTAAAACAAGGGCTCAGATCATATGAAACAGATTTCTTCTAAATGCCTATAAGGGGGGGAAAGGGAGGGGAAGGAGAAAAGCAGAATGCCTTATTTTTGAGTCACTGTATCCGGTGTCAGAGCCAGCAGAGTCTATATTCTTCTGCTGTTTGGTTTGGTTTGTTCTTTGAAGTATGAGGGATGGTCTAGAGAGGGAAGATACTGGCTCAGCAGATGCAGGGTATGCAGTTCCAGGGACTCAGTTCCAAGTGCAAAAATTATCACTTCTCAAATGCTCATTTTGCGCTAACACAACAGGCATGACTGGGCTGTGCAGTTACATTTAGACTCTTCCCTCTGAAGTCTGGACAGTGTCTCCATCTGTGTGTTGCCCACAGAATCCAGGCCCAGTGTATCTGAAGCACGCTGAGGTACAGAGCACCCCCTGGCTATGCTGCCGCAGCAGCAGCAAATAAGTTGGAGTGAGCACTGGAGGAGATGTCTGGCAGGTCATATGAATATTTTGCAAAACTTTAAATGCAGGAGTGGCAGCATGGGCTGAGTACAACTGTATCAGAGTAATGCAGGTGCTATGATTACAGGCTAGGCTTTTACCATTGTGCCCATAAACTGCACTTAGTGGGTTTTTTTGTTACAAATGGGGTGAAGTTGTTCTCCCTGGTGAATATTTGGCCCAAACCTAGATGTTAGAGTAACTAACTTCCCACAGAGCAAGCCCAGTTGTGATTTGTAGTGCTGTTTTATTTTCAGGACTTATGGGAGATTGGCATTAGCACACTCAATGGGAAGGCAGCATTGGTCAAGAAAGAATTGCAGGGTTTTTTAGCAGGGTAATTTCAGTACTGGCTGGTGCTGTAGTCTGGATCTGATTAAGCCAGTAGAAAACTAGGCTTATTCATTTTCCTTACCAAGCTTGTAGCTGTACCACTTCAACCTTGATACAACCAACAGCCATGTCAGGGAGGTGGCACTGCAGCTCTAGTGATAAACCTCCTTTTGTGCAGTCTGGGTATTAACCATATCAATGTATACTTGCAAGACTGACTTCGGTGCAGCTGAACTGATCTCAGCATTGGAGACTTGTTCCTCCAATCTTTTGTCCCCTTCTTCCTCAGCACCAAGCAAGGCTGCTTCTATGCAGAAGCTTCTCCCAAAATTAACTCTCTGTGAGGAGAGTTATTCTTCCACTGAGTGTTTTCTTGCTTACCCGCCAATTGATTTAAGGTGTTCCTTTGTGTTGCCACTGAACTGTTGTATAGCATCTTTGGGGGTGGGAAGCCATGTGAGTTCTTTTGCAGCTCTTTTGTACGTTTGGCTGTTGAAAACCGGTATGACGGTGTTCTAGTAAATGCCTTGGTTTCTGTTCATCAATTCTTGAGATGCTGCAGCTCAGTGGAGTCAGTTAACCTTTTATGAGACTGTAAGTTTCACTTTCAGGTTCTTGGAATTACTGCATTTCCCTGATGCAGTGAATGGTAGGGCACTTATTTAAATACAACTTTTCTTCTTGAGATTTGAAACAAAAGTAGTAATCTTAAATCGTTCTATTTGGTTTAAATAAATAAAAACTTGCTTTCATGAAATAAAAAGATGGACCTCTTCTGATTTCAACCTGCACTTTTTTTTTTTTTATAAAAGGATGTTTAGAAGTATCTACTGCTGTGACATTTTGTAATTGGCTCACAATTTACGCTAACTTTTGTAGCCTTTTACTTCCCAATAGGAAATTTCTGAGCAAACCTTGCTTTGTCCCAGGGCCATCTCCTTGTTTTCCTCCTCGCTGCTTATAGGTATAACCTGATTCATTCTCCTTGAGGGAGTGGATGGAAATACTAATTTTTCATAGTTGTGGGAGAAAGCAGGGGGAGAAAACAGGAGCAGAAACAGAGACATCTTCAGTAAGAAAAAGCAGTAGATAAGCTTTGGGATAAATAATGAAGCAAAAATTATCAGGTAGGATAAGGGGCAAAGGTTTATTTGAATAGGGACAACCTTGTTCTGGAAAATGGTTGTTGAAGAATGGATCACAGGAGATCAAATGCTCCAGAGAAATAAATCCACTGGTGCCTAACTATAAACACTCTACCTCTGCTACACTGATAGCATTAGCCATAATTCAGAATTCTATTATAATCCCACCCTTAGATGCAAATTCAGCATGCTGTCTGGAGGGCTGCTCAACTCAACACGCAGTATTTAAAACCTGTAGAAGTAAAGCCAAAAGTGATCTCTGGAGTTAAGAGCATCTTCAGGGCCCAGCAGTTGTTCAGCAGAATTACACATTCATGATTACAGTTTTGAATTTAGGAACCCAAATTCTGCCATAATATCACTTCATAAACCTATATTTCTTGCCCTATGTGCTGGGGTTTTTTAAATGTCTTATGACAATAGGAACCTCATCCTGTGAAAGAAAACCATGAACAGAAGTTGTCTAAGTCTTTCTGATTTATCAGGTGTAAGCTAGCAAAGAGCAAATATGCATAATATATTGTGAGAGGAAGAAAGATACTACTACTACTACTATTCAACTCACTGCCTCAGTGCTTCTCAATTTTAATGTGCTTTGGAACAAGATGAAATAAGTATCTGTATAACATGTAGTTGTGACTGAAGGACAGCAAACAAGAGGCTAGAGAACTTAACCTTATGCTGTAATGCACCACAAACAGCAAGCAGGAAAGGTAATTGTGAATTTCCTTTGTATTCAGTTTTTTTCCTCTCCATAAATTTCTTGTGAATCCCTGGTAAAGAGAGGAACTACAAAATGAAGCAGTCTTTTAAAACTGTACAATGCTTCTGGCAGTGATGCATCAGTATTTATGTAGGAATTATTTTACCAGAAGTACAGATGGGGGAGGGAGGGATACATGCTATATTATTCCCTCACAGAAAAGAAAAATCAATCCATTCTCATAAATAATATACAAAATTCTCAGCAAGATCTAAATTCAATACACTTAAGATGTCACCAGGGTTCTAGGCCTGACTGGCCAAAGAGCTGGCGGGGGAAAGGCTTTATTCAGTTCAATAGCTGGCAAAATCTGTGTGGACCTGATCACCCTTACTGTCCATTACAGCCTCTGGAGAGAGGACAGTTTATATGTCTGGATAGCTGAACAATCAGTAAGTCACTGCAGTAAGACATTTGGGGAGGGCAGAGGGTTGCTCCTACCTACTTACTCTAGGAGATTAAGCAAAACAGCCGGGTGGATGGACTTTAGTGATAGGTTTTCTACCTTCAACTGAAAGAATGCCAGACCTCTATAAACACAGAAATTGCCTAGTTTAATTTAAGTGTTGAAATTGTAGTGGTTTAATTAACACTAAAAAAAGTTTAATGGGCCAAGAGCTTTAGTGTTCAAATTAAAAATGATAGCAGGCCTTGTTTACTGGGGTTGGGAGTTTTTAACCTGCAAATCCAATGTTAATTGTTCCATTTTAGATCTGCCTTGCCACTTTTCCTCTGTATTTGCAGAGCAAGATAACTGAGCTACAGGTTGTTATGAAAAGGCCATATACAATGACAATATATTTAATTGTTTTCTAGATAAGTGGCTAAATCAAGACTTTGAGTACATTCAAACGGCAAAATGTTGAAATTTTCCTTCTCTTGGACTTCAGTGCCTTTATCAGAAATTTCACTGATTGCTCCATAGCCTTGTTTCTGATGTTTGCTTTTAACTTCTCTCTTATAATGTTGTAAAAGCATAGGAATTTAAATCTAGCAGTATAGGGAAAGTCAGTAGATCCTAGGCTTTCCATCAAGTGTAGTTAGTTTAATGTTTCTAGTGATTCTGAGACTAATTGCCTGTGATGGCAAACTAGGAGCACACGAGCTCCTTAAAAGGGTATGCATGTTCAGGTATTCCTCGCTGAACCTCCTTTGAGTGCTAGCTTGTTGGGGTTTTTTTTATGATTGCTGAAGTAAGTCTGTTGCTATTTGTGCTGCTCCCTGAGTGGTTAATCTATTGTTTATCAATAGAAGTTGTAATACAGCAAGTTAAAGTGATAGATCATTAATTTTCCAGGGCTAATTAAGAAAGAGACAGGGCGCTCTGCCTCTTGGGTGATGAGTGCAGTGGGAGAGCAGCTAGGCCATTAACAGCAGACCTTACAGAACTGCATCTTTCTATGAATTTGCCTTGCATTTCTGAGCTCCACCTCAAGTCTTGTGTAAACTCCTACATAGATGCACTTTTAGCTCCCTCTCTGTCTCAGTCTGTAGTGGCCTAGCCTCCTACTGTCATGCACATGTGTGCATACACACACGTGTATGCCAAAAAAGCCACCCAAACACACACCTTCCACCATCTTCACCTACCTTTATTTAGCTTGCTCACAGGTCAGGGAGCAGCATGTCCTATGGCTGGTTAAGAGCTAAGCAGATGCTGGCTCTTACCTCCCAAATACGAGGTGGGCCATCCCAAACAAATCTAAGTTGAGCTGTTTATACTTTTTCCTTTGAGATTAGGTGGGTAGAGAAGAACAGTTTCCCCTCTCTTCACAACTGCGGGTCTTCAAAGGGCTGGAGGCAGCAGATAACTCCAGTATTTCAAGCTTTGTAGCAAACTGGATTGGAATTGACCAACCCATTGAAGCCTTCATGGCAGGAATAGGAGGCAGAAGAGGCAGCACAATAACATGAACTTCATTTTCTCAGAAAATCAAGATGAAAAAACAATGCACTTTGGCAAAATTCTGCTATGTGCGTAAGCAGCTGCCTAATTTAAAGCAAGGGAACAGTTCCACTGAAACTTCCTGGCTGTCCCATGGAACTGCAATTCTGCCCACACTGTATTTCTCCACCAGCTTTTTCTATTCTAGGCACGCTTTCTAAAGTAAGCTAACACTCCCCCCCCTCCCCCCCCAAAAAAAAAAAAAAAACAAACAACACTCAAACAAACCCTCCCTCATCATTTTCTAGAACTGACTATGTTGCAGGTGGTTTTAATACCAAGTGTCCTTTTGTTTAGAAATTAAAGCCTCTTCCTTATCTCCAGGCTACCAGATTGTGAATAATGGACTTTTTTTCCCTGTACTAGAAACTTTTTTTAAAGCAATTCAAAGAGACCTTGGTAAATATTTCTGTCGGGCAGTAATTGAATAAAGTCCCAAGTTACTTGATGCTGTCCCTCCCTTTTCCCCTGAGTTTTTTGTATCCATTGCTTTTTGCCTATAAATAACACAGAGATAGCTAGAAAGGGAAACCTTTTTTGAGAGGTGATATTGTCATTTGGCAGCTACCCAGTAAGGCCCTATTGGCTGTAAGTCAGTGCTGAGCTTCCCTGAGAAAGTCTAATGTTAGTTTAAAAAAAAAAAAAAAAAAAAAAAAAAAAACACAAAACCAAACAACAATTAAAAAAGCACCAAAACCTCACTGTCTTGTGTTTGCTGTTTAAAGGGAAAGGAACAGAAAATGTATTCTCCTGTATAAGCAGGCATGGACAGACTTTAATGCTGCAGCTGAAAGCACTTCTCAATCCCTTTTACCACTGGAGATTATGTAGAGCTGTGGATGGTACTTAATGGCAGATAGATGAGAGCCAAGCAAACTGGCAGCCAAAGCACAAAGAGCGGTTCTAGGTTTTTGGCTGTGCAGTGAGCTCCAAGTGCTGGGAGTAGAAACTTCTCAGTACTCTCTGCATCTGCTTGAGTCTAAGCCCGCATCTCCCTTGACTCTGTGCTTCAGCTGCAACACTGCAGTTAAAATGAGAAACCCAGTAGGCCAGAAAGTTTTGTGCTGTTTACCTATAGCTATAGGATGTCTTTCATGCTATTGTAACTGCCTCTGTGCTCAAGAATAATACAGCAGAAAATTGTATGCCTATGTGCAGACTACAGAATATAAATGAACGTTGATTTAATGGTTGAAAACATAGCAGGTCAGCTTACTGCCACTAGGTATTTTTACTTGCCCATGCCTAGGAATTGAAGTTGCGCAATAATCTGTTCTGGCCAACTGTGCATCCAAAAAACACTAACTACTTTTCCCACATCTTGTCCTGTTGTTTTCTTAGTTGCATTCATGCTGTTTTTCTAAAACAGCCTGATCGGGTTAGTATTACTTCATCACATATTAGGATGTGATATTAGGATCATAACAATAACATTTTTAAAGATTCTTGAATTCAGAAACTCATAATTAGAGTGAAATGGTCACAATAACTTGGTGCAAATGGCCTCCTTCCACCTTAAAATGTTAAAAGATGAAGTACCAAAGTTAATTACTTCTTAGTCAGCTGGATTTTACTCTTTTCCCCCCCCCCCCTCTTCTCTGCCTAGATATAATGCAATCGTATTAGCACTCAAACAGCCATAGTTTATATATAAGTTAATGAGTTTGACACCTTCTCTGGCCTCTCTTTATTACATAGAAGCTTACCTTGGATTTTCAATTAGATATTACCATAGATATACTAAGATTAGTTTTTTAAATTATTTTGAAAAATATGGAGGGAGCAAATAGCACAAACCTACTCTCCATTTTAGATAGGATCCCAGCCTGAAAATAACTTTGTTTTTGTAGTTTGGACGTAGCCAAGAGTTCATTGTAAACTTAGATAATTGTTTCTGTGCTCCAGGAAAGAAAAGAAAATTGAAAAAAGAAACAAACTTGGAATCAAACACTAAACATTAAGTTGACTGTTAGGCTGGAATCGGATTTGGGCATAGTCAAATACTAATCCTTGTTTGAACTTGAACTCCTTGTTCACTGCCCCATATTAAAATTCAGAACTCTGAAACACAAATAAGGTAACATTAAGTATTTGCATTAAAATCAAATCAGTATATCCATATGATGATTTATGGCCCAGTACCTTCAAACCCTTAATGAGTTCTGTAAAGCTCATCTCCAATTCCCCCTCCCTTACATCTTGCCCTTAATATGAAGGCAGCCTTACACCAACTGCAGATGTTTCCGTGCAGTCAAGGACCTGAGTGCCGTGGAAGTTTTCTGATTACAATAGATTTCTGATTACATCTAACTAGAATCAATACACAAAAGCTGCTACTGGGGAACAAGGAGGCCATATAACCCATATGACAAAAGGGCCTATATGAGTGGTTATATTTAGCGTTGACTAGAGGGTGATCCTGGTTAGCCAGAGCTATATGAATTGCCACCTCTTTTCTCCCCTCTATATCATCTTTTGACTGTACCAAAGCCATTCATACTCTGATGCCTACATCTTGAACACAGCAGTAAGATGTACCCCAGGTTTTCTTATACCGTATTTTCCCAAGGCGCTTCTGGTTTGCACTAGGATGGGAGGAGGATCAGAACTTAGGTGAGCTGGAAGAAGGAAATAATAGACTGGGATGAGAAGTGTCTGGAGAAAGGTAGGCTCATCCTCATATCCAGAAAGTAAACAATTTTGAGGGGATGGCTTGGGCTGCCACTTGGCGTTTGAGCTAGAGATTTACGGTGTTGGTGTAATTGAAGGAGACTTACAGTGTCGATGGATATCTGGTGTGGATGAATGTGTGTGGATTGGCCTTAACAGTAAGGAATATATTCAGCAGAGACTTTGTTAACATAAAAATAGAGAGTTTTTAATGATTTTGAACTTAAATCATTGCTGCTGCCTCCTCCTTTCTGGTTAATACCACCAAAATTCCCTAGGAAATGTTTCCCAGAGAGGGACTGTCTGCTTTCTGTTTTTGCCAATGGTTTTCATTCTATGAAATGAGCAGATAATTACTTGCTCAGCCGAAGCATTTGGAAACACTGAAGTAGTATCTGATTCATCAGAAGGTGAAATTTGCTTTTCGTAATTGCTGTTAGGTAACAAAATGTGACTGTATAGGCTTTGTAACCAAATCCCCAGTCCATGATAAGCAAATATGGCAAGGCCAGGAAATAGTTGGAGTTTTAGATAGTCTTTTCCTGGAATGATAAGGAAATAGATTTCTTTGTTAAAGCTGGTACAGCTCAGGGTTTTGTAGTGGTGCATGACACTGCAAGGACAATGCTGAGACATGCAATTACATTTTGGGAATACAAAGCCCTGGCTGTTAAATGGAAATTGTAAGCTAGGACCAACACTTGGTTATAATAAGGAAAGGAACAAAAATAAGCCACATTTTCTGTAACTTCCCAGCAAGTCAGTAGAATGAAGCCCATGACAGAGAAATTCTCCTTTGTGTAAAGCAATGCCAAGACAGGAGCATTCCCTTTGATGCTACCGCAATCCCTGTCCAGAGGGAGAGAGAGACAGACAGACAGACTTTACCTGCTCATTTTTGAGGCTGAGCTCAGTGTAAGCATTATGACTGGGGGAAGAGAAAGGTTCCTGTTTTTCACAAAATAAAATAAAGTGCTCTGTGTATGTTACAGTCTCTCTCAGGATCCTCCTGGCTGTGATAAACTTCTGTCTGTTGGGGGGGTGAATCTTCCTCCCAGTGTGTTAGCATTCCCTGGGCTCTGACTGCCCTTTAGAGGCCACACAGCTGCTCATGAGCTGTAACTGCACTTCCAGGTGTAATTGGGAGGTGGGGAGAAAAGGAGGACATGAATTTCGAGGCAGGGGCCAATTTTCTTCTATTTTTTTCTGTTTATTTTGCATATTGGAAGTAAGCCAACAGAAATCACAGAGTAATGCAAAGGATGTTTCTCAAATCGCTTTTTAGGAGAGAGAGAAACTGTGCCAGAAAGATTGCTGGAGAGTAGAGCACACGAGCCAGTTCAGCCTGTATAAATATAAGGTATGTATATGTGCACATCTCTCTCTTTTCAACAAAGCATTTTAGCAAAAGCTGACTAGAGGGAAACTTCTGCAAGAAGACAGAAGGCAGCAAGAAGTCAGAGGGCAGTAGGATGGGGCAGAATGATCAGGAGACCAAGAAGCTCAGAAAGCTACTGTGAAAGGCTTTGAGAGGGTTTCCCGTAACTTCTCAAAGAAGGCATACCTGCCTTATCCAGCATACTACAGTCTAGCTGAGCTCTGTGCTGTGCAGTGAAATACCAATGAGGAAACAGTAACCAAATACTATCTCAATGAATTTAAACTTGAAGTACGTCCCCAGACCAGTGTTTTGGGGATAAATAATGGACTAGCGTCTATGAGAGGCATGACAACATCCCTTAGAGAAGATCTTATAAAATTCTGTATGTGTGTGCAGTCTGTTGTGTAAGCTTATTTTTCTCCATCATATAATGTATAAGGTTTATATAGTGTCCTAAGAGCTGGATAGCTTTGGTTCAGGTAAGCATAGAGTAGGAAGTTATCAGTCAAAACTGTTAAAAAACTATTTGACTCTCATCTAGGACAGTTTTACTCTCCTTAACATTCTTTCCTCAGTAGATTCACTGAAAAAAATTAACCTACTTCTAATAATCTCTTGAGTAGAAACTGGTGGATATAAACTACTATGCAAAGTCAGTGGGCAGCTTGTTGCAGACTGTATCTTGTTGTAAACTTGATATTCTATATTGTGTTGAATTATCAGGAAGAAGCCTTTCAGCGTAGCAGCAGAGGTCTACCTGCTTCTGTTAAAGTCCATAGAAAATTTCCCATCTAGCTTTAATTTCAATTATGCTAAGCACTGTTACAGTATCTGAGGGAAGTCCTGTGAAATCAACAGGAGTTACTTCCTCCTGACTTAGTGGGAGCTACGGTACCTTGTTAAAGAAATCAGTGCAAACTGTGTAGTTCACGCTAAGCTAAGGTTTATGTAGTTTGAAATTATCTGTGCTGACCATAGTTCATCACCATACAGCTGAACGCTGTAGAGCCTGCGCTGCTGATTGGGTTCAGAACACTGCACAGTAAATTAGTGCAGGCTAAGGCTCCTGAGGCTGTTTCTCTACCACGCAGTAGCTTGACGATCCTCTGACTGCTATCTGTTATACTATGGCTAGTCTATTAACTTGCCTCAAAACCAGTCAGTCTGTGGCCATCCTTCTGCATTTAGTCCTTTATTAAGTCATTGATTAAAAAACTAGGAGACTGTTCAGACAATTGGAAAAAGCCTTTGTTAATAAAGTGCTGATCATGCAGCACTTTGATCAGAAAGTGTCCCAAGGAGACAAGTAGATGTTGCATCCTTAGCCAGCTGCTGCCTCACACCTTCCTGCTGCTGCACAGCATGCTGTAAGGGATCTCTCCATTCCCAAGGACCTATTTTTGTTGCAGAGATGTTTCCATGTTAAAGATATTAGCAGCTGGATGAAATTCCTCTGGAAACTAGTACAGGCTTGTTATCTAAACTTTTCTAGATATCTTTCGGATATCTCTACATATTTTTGGCTTCTCAGCCTGGACAGCACCCATATGTATTTTAAATTAAGTTCATTCTAAAGGTGATTACATTTTTTGGCTCTCTAAGCTTTTGTTGGGAGTAGAACAGTTTTCTGAGAAGCTTGATAGAAAGTTTGGCACCACTGTACATACAATCCGGATATAAAACACTTTGTATGTGGTCTAATTACGGGGTGTGTCAACACTTACACGCATCTACTCTGCTGGGATTGTGTTGCGTAGGCATTACCATCCTGTTTAAATACTGCCCAGATCAGGCTATTTACAGATGCTTTTTCTTGGAATTAGCAGAATGTTGTGGTTTAACCTCAGTCGGCAACTAAGCACCACGCAGCCGCTCGCTCACTCCCCCCCACCCGGTGGACACAGAGTTATATCATATTTTTCCTGGTACGTTACAGAGCAGAGCATGCTATCAGGCAGCCTGCCTTGAATGCTATAGAGCAGAATAGAGAAGCAGAGTGGGTGTGATACAGCTCTTAGGATCCAAAGCTAAAATTCTGCACCAAGCAGGATCAGGGAGAGGAAAAGGCAGGTGAAAGCTGGGGGTTTTAAAAAAAAAAAAAAAAAAAAATCATAAGACAGACAATAAGCTGTTGCTGAAAAAATGACTGTGTGGAACCACCCCAGGATGCAGGATGCCCAGCAGTATCAAATTGAAAGTAAGTGGCAGAAGATTCATGGTTACCAAAACAAGTCCAAAACTTCATTGACTAATAGTTGAAAGAAATATTAACTGTACCATACAAAAATATTTGGGCTCTATCATTGCTGGAAACATTTGTTATATAGCAGTTATCTGGGAAATTAAAGCAGTCCACGATGAACTGGTTCCTCACAGTGTCTCTGTCTGTCTCTGATAAGAGAGAACTCTACCTATAGCAAGGCTGGAGGTGTATAGCACTCTCAGTACCTTCCATTAGATCCACCTTTACTGACTTTCTCAAAGTAACTTTGTCTCAGGCAACCTTTTTTCATTCTTAACATCTTCCTTAATTCTTTACAGTTCATCATATCACTGAAACCCCCTGGGAAGAAGAAATTTCACTGCAATTCAGACATCTTCATAACATAGTAGTGTATAGCAGATTCAGAGGTGCCGTGTCCTACCAACCCAAGAGACTTCAACCAGTAAACGTGTCTCTTGTCACATATTGCACTGTAAGTGGTGTGAAACATGACTCACTAGTTCTTCATGTCTCCTGAGTGCCTGCTGGATGCTGCCATCTTGTTAAATCAGTTGCCTTTCTAAATTCTGCCTTCATCTACTTGTAATGGAAGTCACACGACATAGGAGTTTCTGGTTGTAAAACAATCTGTTGCAACGAGAGTTAAAAAATCCGCTAGTCCCAGCCACAGCATTCACGTACAGTTTTTCTGTTCGTCTTTGTCTTTAGGATGGTTTGATGCTGTGCTATATAGAAAGGTGATTGTTATGGTTGCCAAAGTAAATATATATATAAAGAAGATGTTTACAGGTGAATGGGAAATTAGTTTGTTTCTGTTACTTTGTGCTTTTGGATTCTGCCCTTGCCAGGAATGAAGTGTTTAAATACTGAATTGAAATCAGAGCTCAAATTGCTATTTTTTTGTTTATGGACTTCTACTTCTTTTTAAGTTCATGGAGATACAGTTCCATTACTTAGTTCGAGCTAAGACAGAAATTTGTTCAGACTTGATGGAATTTGAATGAAAGAATGCTTTACTTAGAATATGCTCAAATGTGGCTGTTAGTTAGGCTTACAACTGCTGATAAGCAGAGTAGGCATAGGAATGTTTGAGCTAGTGTTACTGGGTGATATTGTTACCACAGAATCAGACTGGTTGAGGTTGGAAGGGACCTTTTGGAGGTCATCTGGTCCAAGCCACCTGCTCAAGCAGGGCCACTTAGAGCCAGTTGCCCAAGACCATCTCCAGACAGCTTTTGAATATCTCCAAGGATGGAGACTCCACAACCTCCCTGGGCAACCTGTGCCAGTGCTTGGTCACCCTTCTGGTAAAAAAGTGTTTTCTGGTGTTCAGAGGGAACCTCCTGTGTTTCAGTTTGTGCCCATTGCCTGTGGTCCTGTCACTGGGCATCATGGAACAGAGTCTGGCTCTGTCATCTCCCTTCAGGTATTTATATAAATTAATAAGATCCCCCTGAGCCTTCTGTTCTCCAGGCTGAACAGTCCCAGCTCTCTCAGCCTTTCCTCACAGGAGACATGCTCCAGTTCCTTAATCATCTTTGTGGCCCTTCGTTGGGCTCTCTCTAGTATGTCCATGTCTGTCTTGTACTGCGGAGGTCAGAAATGGAAACAGTACTCCAGGTGTGGCCTCACCAGTACTGAGCACAGGGGAAGGATCACCTCCCTTGACCTGCTGGCAATGCTTTCTTGGATGTAGCCTGGGATACCATTCGCTGCCTTTGCCACAAGGGCACATTGCTGGCTCATGTTCAACTTGGTGTCCACCAGGACCCCTAGGTCCTTTTCTGCAAAGCTGCTTTCCAGCTGGGTGCATGGGGTTGTTCCTCTCCGGGTACAGGACTTTGGACTTCTCCTCTCCTTGTTGAACTGCATGAGGTTCCTGTCAGCCCAATTCTCCAGCCTGTTGAGGTCCCTTTGATTTGGCAGCACAACCCTCTGGCATATCAGCCACTCTTCCCAGTTTGTGTCATCTGCACACTTGCTGAGGGTGCACTCTGCCCCATTATCCAGACCATTAATAAAGTTGTTAAACAGGACTGGACCCAGTATTGATGCCTGGGGTACACCACTAGTTGCTGACTTCCGACTAGGCTTCATGCCAGTTTTCAATCCACCTTCAAGGTCTGCTCATCCAGCCCATACATCAACAGCTTCTCTATGAGGATCTTATGGGAGACAGTGTTGAAAGCCTTACTGAAGTCTAGGTAGACGATATCCACTGCTCTCCCCTCATCTACTAAGGCAGTCATTTCATCATAGAAGGTTATCAAGTTGGTCAAGTATGACTTCCCCTTGGTGAATCTAAGGGGATTCTTACACACTGCAGTTTTTTGAACAAGTGTTAAGACTTGATAAGATGTATTGTGATGTTACTTTTGGGAGAAGGAGAGTAGGAAAAGAGATCTCTTTCTGCCTCAGAATCTGGAGTCTGATCCTAATTGACACTACCATGCGGGAACCAGACATTTTTGCTAGGCTGTGTTTTTTGAAAGGGGATAGTTCAGGTGTCCGTGTGAGGTATGAACTATATACATTAGTAAAATAGATTATACTTTCAGTTTATGCCGTGCCTTTGTCACCATTTTCTGTCCTAAATACAAGCCGGTCTCTGAAACCATTACTTCTGCAGCTTCCCATACTGGTATCACTCGTGCCAAAAAGGGTTGTGGTCTCTAAAGAAAAAAGGGATTTTATGGCTGTATCCTCGAACTGAAGAAACAAAGACTCAAATTGTTTAGAAACCTATGGGAGAGCCCTTGACTGGCTTTCCTGCAGGAGGCAGCATTTTTCTCCTCCTACTGCAGCAACAGGAGAGAGATTTCGTGTCCTTAGCTTTTCTGCATTAGCAATCACTGCACCACGGTGCCACCTGCATGGCCACAGCGCACTCCTTCACCCTGGTGTCTTCATGTTCCACTTCCCCTTTCCCTGCTGCTTGCTCATCACATCAGAGAGCTTCTGCCTCGGTCCAATATTAATAAGAAGACCACATTTCTATTAAAACCATTGTTGGTTTTTAAGAAGTGCTTGAAGGAACCATAGAAAATTCTGATCACTTCTCGGAAATGAGACTGAATTGCAGAAATGCCTTCAGTGGAATCGTTTACTGGTGTGCTGCGGCATCAGTGCAGCCATCATCGCCGTGCAGGGGATGTAAGGACAGAGCATTGCATAGCTGTGGGAACACCACGTTGTATCAAGTTGCACCACACAAAACAAGCAGTTGCATTTTACAAGGCTCCTTGCTATGTTTTACTTTATAGCAGCTCAAATGTGTAACCTGAATCACTTGTTTTATGAATTAAACTTTCTGAAGGATGAGAATTCACTGAAGAACTTTTTTAACATCCTATTCCCAAAAGCTAGTAAGTTCTCTGCATCTAAACTTAGGTTAATCAGCAAGGTGTAGAGATGTACAGATAAACATGAGGCATGGTGACACAATGCTCTCGCAAGCTAAATAATTTTGCTTGAAAGCAACCTCAGAAGCAAGTTTTTCACCATAGCAGTGGATTATGCAGTGAAAACTGTTAAACAATGCCATGTTTCCATGCAAGGGCTTCACCAGAAAAGAACTTGCCTTGCAGCTGGAAAATTAAAGCAGCATGGTTTCAAAGAGACAGGGGAAGATAACCGGAGGAAGGTCAGCTTAAGAGAAGTCTGGGGACAAGGCAAATGCTAATGATAACAGAAGAAAGGTACTGTTAAAGACAACTGAACATAAGGGCCCTTAGGTTTCTGTTACAGCCCTAACCACCGACACTGGATTTCGGAAGGATCACTTTGTTTCTTTATGTCTTACATACCTGGCCAGAAGTGTTGACCTTCACAGGGGCCTCTTCAAGCACAAACCACCAGTTATCTGAAGCAGTGGACTGATGGGACAGCAAAATTATGCTTTGCATGAGCAAGAGTGTGTCTGTGTGTGCAAGAGAGGAGGGGGGCCTTCCCTGGCTTCTGGAGGGAGAAGCAATGCTGGGTGTGGGCAGACCCAGCAGTGAGGAGGACAGTGAGAGTCAGAGGAAGGACATTTGCCTCACTTTCTCCCACGCTGTCTGAGAGCGCTACACTAAGCACATGGTTGGTACTGGGAAGGGGAAGGGCAGATGTGGGCGAGGCTGGGCAGGCAGGCAGG
Source organism: Aptenodytes patagonicus (assembly GCF_965638725.1). NCBI lineage: Eukaryota > Metazoa > Chordata > Aves > Sphenisciformes > Spheniscidae > Aptenodytes > Aptenodytes patagonicus. Next base: position 16,483,864 of record NC_134961.1, on the reverse strand, counting down.
GGGGACTGGCTCTGTGATGGTGACCTCAGCTTCCAGGGAAGGCTGAGCCTCTGAGAGTTTTTCTGAAGTGCTGCCAGATCCCTGCCTATGATCTGATGTGGTACTTCATGGGATTATTAGAGGATTTGATTAGCAGGTGCTAAGGAGTTTAGCTCCCATGCTGAAAAGAGATATATTAGTTCAAAACATAAAATACTTATTTGGATTTTATTGGTATTTACACAGCACTTTTCCAAGACATTTAGAGATATCTGCAGTGACTAGTGGTTTATTGGGGTATGTGATGTCTGTGTGTCAGTATCAAAAGTTACTGATGGCCTATGACTGAGCCTTCCACCCCCAGAAACAAGGGATATGTGACACCTTAATTGAGAAATTAAACATGCCGGTAGAGATTAAATTCTGGCAATGGTGAGCGGAGGCTCTGAATAAAAAGGCTGAACCAAGGACAAATCTGGGGCTTTAATTGTGAGTTCCCTGTGATTGGTAGAGTGAAGGGTCTTGAGGAACAAAAGTCTGATGATTCATCAAATTACTGACTGGCTTGGAGTGTCTTTGGCTTGCAACGTAACAGTAACTTGGGATGTAGTGAGAAACAGTGCATTAATCCCCTCCCTACTGCCTCCACTTCAGCAGAAAAAAGCCAACAATGGCAGTCATGTTAAGAGAAGCTGCAGAGCACAAGTGACAGGTTAAACAAAGATTACACAGCGAGTCCTCTGATTTTTGTGCTGCTTCTCTCAAAATCTAGCTGCAAATGGAGGTCAGAGCAAAAGACAACTTGCTCCTGAAGAAACCAGCTGCATGAGGGCTGCGGGCCCCCTCCCGTCATGTGATGGGGGGGCAGCACTGACTCAGCCCCTCTCCTGGCAGCTGGGATTGTTTGTGAGAAGTGTGTCAAGCCATCGCCTAGCCTGACTGCTCCCACCTAGGAATCTCATCCGAGCATGAATGCTGGAGCTATATTGGTCTTCCAGGCCAGTGAGTTAGATTTATGCCTGCTCTGATCTGCTTGAATTTACTCGAGATATGCAAGGACAAGTGCGACAGCAGTATACTCGGCAGAGCTGAACATCAAGTTTGAGGATGGGGGAATAGGGAGGTGTGGGAAGAAGGGAGGGGAGGTTGGGAAGGAGCGTCTTTCCTCCATATTAGGCAGATAGTGACCCCTTCCCCAGACACAGGGGATCAAGGACTGCTAGGATTAATGACGCTTCTCTTCCTCTACACTTCACAAGTTAAAACTTTCATTTTGAGGGGTGTACACGTAACACTATGAGTCATTTTTCCTCATCTCACTAACAATTAGGCACTTATGAATGTACCATGCTGACAATGTACTCTATACTCTTCTCAAGTGGTTCAAAGCTTCGACCCCTGTTGGCACCTCTTCTGAGCAAGGAAAGCGCTGACCTTGACTGCCAGGCACACAGCAGTCGCAATTCCTGCCGAAGTGCAGTGTCTGGAGCAGAGCACAGAGGACGGTCTTGGTTTCACTGTGTGTTGGCTGCAGCCTTCAGGGAACAGTTTGTTTGTGGCAGATGCAGAAAAGACCAAAAACTCCCTCCTCCTATTTCAAATTAAAAATCCAGCTCCTTTTTTTTTCTGAATCCAAGCCCAGCAAGTGAAGAATTCTGGCCAAGATGACGATTGTACCCACTGACCACAAATAACAGTAGGAACAATGTACTAGTGGTCCTCTGTGATACTCAGTCCCAAAAGACTGTGGCCTCTTCCTTATTTCTAACAAGCATATTTATGTGCTCCAAACCTCATCCACAGGAATGAAAACAGCATCAGCTTAAATTCAGGTGGTGTGAGCATGACTTCGTCTGAAAAAACAAAATTTGCTTACATTTCTAAGTATGCTTTACCAGTCTGCTAAATAAACCTTTCTTGCAGGGGAAAGAGGGGGCTTCAACACTCCCTGCCCCCCCAGCACAGGCACAGATCCCCTGTCATATGAATGAAATAGGCTTGATGCCCTGGTGATAGAGATCCCAGCTGTTTCAGGATTTTCTCTTGGGTGGGAAGGGACTTGCAAAGCAGTCATGTTTGTGCAGGGATGTATTATGTCAAGAGCAGGGAGAAGAACTCGGTGTTTGTCCTGGCATAACAATTACTTGGCATGGGCTCAGTTCTGCTCAGCAGCTTCATTTCTGGGGCCAGCCTGTAAGCTCAGGAGGAAAATATCTAATCAGCTGGTCCAACTGCTGTAGGGCGGTTTCTTTTTAAAAATTGCCATCAAGTTATAACGTGATTTATCTTCTAATGAAATAACATCCCCACCCTTAAATCATAATTTAAGGACACAGAGACTCTAATGAGCCTTTTATAAATAACATTCATAAAATCATTTATATGTGTCGTATGACTGTGCTGGAGGTTGCTAAGGCATTACCATTCTCTTGAGAGGAAGAGGCTGAGAGAGGCTTTGAGTGTGCATGTGGTGTCACACCAGGGAGGTGTGACGCACAAGAGTGTTGATTTGCAATACATTTTTTGCATCTCAGTCACCTGAGCTGGAACAGTTACAAAGCTCCATAAACAGAATTCATGCACAGCAGTTTCAAGGGCTGTCTGTGCAGCACTCTTTTTTTTTTACTTATTTCCTTTCCAATTAAATAAAAGAAAGTAGAAATTAAGAGATAACTGACATTGCAAACACTAGATTAGCGATAATGGTGAAAGCAAGAGTGCCGAGGATGCAGAGTAGAGAGCAGGATACAACTGAGCAAACAAGCTTGCAAAGGAGTCAAGGAACAGGAGGTTTACAACATCCCCTCTCAGTCTTGCTTAAGCCTGCCTGTACACGTGATCAGTGAAGGTAACTTATGACTCTAAGCAGACACCCATAGCAGTATGCTACAGGGCAATAATAAAATTGCTTTCAGCTAATTATTGAAATGGTGTCCATTGCTGACAGAGTGCCAGTAGTGGGAGGCCCCTGAGTCACTTGTGCCATGTTTTGCTGACTGTGTTCCAGCAGCATTTAGGGAAGATTTCCTTGCAGAGCACTAACAGCTGTGCTGGTGTATCAGTTGTGGTGCTCCCCGCTCATTTGTGGCTTATTTCTAGGCCTCCTCTTGGGGCCCAGTGTCATCATAACTGATGCACGACTAAGACCTCAAGGTTTAAGAAAAAGGGAATTGAATTTCTCATTCCAGACTTCAGTTTTAATCCCTGTAGAAACAAAATATTCTTCCCTCCTCCCCAAAATACAAAGACTAGCTGCTGAGCATCTGCCAGGTAATACGTCAAGCTGGGAGCTGATCAGATCACCTGAAGGGATGCTTGTGTGTACCAGCTGCAGCAGAGAGCAGGTGGCTCTGTGTATACCTATTAATGGCTTTCCAAAGAAAACAAGGGATCATCAATATCTGGAGGGGCCACCTAAGGAGCAGGATGCTGGCACATCTTTGCCATGACCTTGGAAAACTTCTCAGAAGAGAGGGCAGTGTTAGGAATAACAGTTTCCCTTGAAAGGAAATTCAAATTCCTATAAATCACATGTTCTAACACAAAAACTGAAGTAAACCATATGCCTCTCCTACCCATGTTTTTCTTCTTCATCTTGGTCCATTGTTTTTCAGAGGCCAAGTTTTCCTCAGGCTACTTTTTCTTTGCTTTTTCCTTCAATTGAATTGATTCTTTGTTTTCTTCTTGGAAACGGCCTCCCTCTTCCTACCCCCATATTTTTTTTTACCCCCTTTCTCCTTTCCTTCCCAAAAAGTGCAGCTGAAAGAGCTGGCACCACCACACAGTGCCTGCTTCTGGGGTAGGAGAGACCACTGGACACTGGGATGCAGGAGAGCAAAGGTGGCTCCCCTCCCTGGCCATTAGCTACTTACAGCATGGATGTGTGTACCCTAAGCTCTTTTTATAGTCAGTGGAGAGAAATAAGCATTTTGAGGGCACAAATGCCCCAAAGTGTGTTAGATTATGCTAGACTATGCTTTAGGTTGACATGAAACACACTTAGACTCTTTAGTGTCCAGCTCAATCAGGGTCATGACGTTATTTAATCAATACCTCACTCTTTGAGTCTACTACTGACATAGTGGATGACTTGGGCAAGTCACTTACCGATCTGTAAAGTGGAATAATGTTGTGATTTTACTAAAGACTATAACTTGGTTAAGTTTTACTTTGGCTACAGAAGGATTTGGCTTTGTGCAGTGCTGTAATCCTATGTTACTTTTGCCTTCTTTTTTAACCTTTGGGCTCTTTTGCAATAGGAAGTTGTGTCATTTCTTTAATTGGCAAGGGCTGGTCCAACATCTGCAGCCACAGGGATCAGCGCTGGAGTTTAAGACCCCTCTCTTTACAGGCCACAGCTTCCTTCATCCAGAGAGCAGCTATCCCCTCTCTTCCCAGAGGGCTGCTGCTGTTTTGGGGAAGAGAGCAACAGAGAATGTCGAGTGCTTTCCTCTTTGCTTCGCAGCAGTTTCCTGTCCTCACTACAGGAGGACACTAGAAAGGTTCAGTGCATCAAAACAGTCCTCCAGGCTGTGGCAGGTAGGAGAGCTGGTAGGCAGCAAATTGGCCAGGGTTTGCCCCTCAGTTCTTGTCTCCTTGGAAGGAAGGTGGTGGTAGGTCAGCTGGAAGCATCAACAGGTCACGTAGTGTCCAGAGCACTGCAGCTGGGCAAGAGTACCTTAACTTGGACAAAGCACAAGGCATGGGTGAAGGGCTGAGCAGAATGCTCAGCAGAAAACCTGCCTGATGCAGTGGCTTTGGCAATGTTACCAGGTCTCTCAGTTTCATTATGGATGTGTAATATTTAGCGAGGTAAAATTCTGTCTATTCTCAAAAACAAACAAATCCCCCAAACAAAAACAAGTTTTTGTCAAGGAGAAAAAGCTGGCAAATACAAACCATAAAGTCTGAGACTCCAGACCAAAGAAACTGCTTGCCAGCAGGATCCAAAGTTAACTGTAAAGTTTCACAATTTTATTCAATCCTATCAATTTCTAGGGTCCAATTCAGAGATTTTGAGCATTCCTGAGCCGCCTCTGTTTTGTTGAGTGTTAAGACACATCAAGGTCACCCCATGATATTTTCTCTCTCACTCCTTGCTTTTTATCCCATTTTTTAATTTAATCTCAAATCTGAGGTCACCAGATGCAGCTGTGCTTGCTTTTGCACAACTAATGAACTACAGATTAGCACAATTGAAACCATTCTGTTATTTTCATCCATGCTGACTTTTACCCAACATTTATGTTCTTCATTTTTTCATCGCACAGCTTTACCAAATTCTTCTTTTGCCATGCAGTTCTCTGCTATGTTGGATTCTGCCATGCATGATTTCCCCACAGGAACATCCTGACTTTTAAAGGGAAGGACTCTTATCCTCCGCTTCAGTGATCGATTGGGTTTACAGCCTCTGTAAGTTGAAGTACTGGTAATGTCCTTGAAAAAATCCCCGCATGTTCAGTTCCATGCATGACAAATGAAATAACAGGATATCTGGTTATTTGTTTTCTTACATACTTCTGGCTTTTGGTACAGGATGTACCCAAGGGAAAGATCCTGCTTAGTCATCATTATGGTGACACCTTCATACATCTGCTCACCATGGAGGCATTTGCAGGGACTCCCTGCTCTTTCACCTCTTCCTGAAAGGCAAGAGAGCTGCACAGTTTGAAGTGCCCATAGTTAGCAGGCGCTGTGCTGTTTTAGCAATGTGCAATCAAGTTCATGTCTGTTAGACCACAGGCATGAAAATGGCCTGCACCTGTCAGAGCATCAGCATTTAAATAAGACATGATGGTTCTGACGTTGTGCAGTGTACTGTGGGATAGCGTTTCTAAGCTTGTCAGTTAGGTCTGCAGGAACTTTGATCCTTGTTAGCCCAAAGATTTACAACTTTCAAAGTGTGCTGCTGGAAAAATCTCATGCTGTGATGGTGTGAAAAAAATGCATGAGAAAGAACAGCTGCTCAGTGTAAACCCCTTTGGTTACATCTTCTCTCCTTTCACTTCCTTCCCATCACCTGAGCAAAAAGCAAACTCAGAACAGCAAGGACTGTAGTGCACTACAAGCAATTGTAGTGCAGAGAAGCTGCTTACGGTTGTAGCTCAGCTGAGTAGTTCAGTTCTTCCTACCGGTGCATTCAAGCTAAAGGAGATATGTTTTCCATATCCTCAGATTTTTGGCAGTTGCACACGCTAAAAATACATGTGAGAGTAGAGGACGTAGTCTGAAACCAGCAAGGGCTGCCTAAATTTGAAGTTGCAAAGTGACCGAGTTTGCCTTGTATCATTTGGGAGTGGGCACCAGGACAGGCTGTGTCTGTTCGAGTGCTTTCTCCGGTTACATTTGAGCTTGTGGGTTCAGTTTTAACTCCTAATAGCCATGCTTGCAGAATTTACTGTGCTCCTACTAACAGATGCCTTTCTTCTATAGAGTTCTTTAATTATGTGGAAACACACTCTAAATATGAATATAAGTTAACTCCTACTCTCTATGCTACTAGCAAAGCTGCAGCTGGCATATGGAGGCAGCCTTGAAGTGTTCTGTTCTGAATCGCCAGCTGTTTTTCCCAGGAAACATTCCTGGAAGAGAATACATCAACAATTTCCTGCAAAACATTTGATTAAATCATTTAGCACACAGCGCATATGATATCTTTACCCTTATCTCTTAAGAGTGCTGTAACATCTAGTAAGCTGCTTTTGCCTGCACAGAGTGTACTCTTCTGGCTGAAGTTCTTGTTAGGACCAGCCGAGCTCTCCGTAACTTGGGAACAATCTGTGGTTCCTGTAGGTCATACTCTGCTGCGTGTGCCACAAAGGCACTTATGCACTGGAAGATCTATCCCACTAGGACAGCTGGTGGCTACCCAGTGCTTTTTCGTTTCTGGGATTTTCTGGATCACCTTGAAAGAGGACATATGGAATGCTGTTGTAAACATGTGCAAACAGCTTTGAATTGGTACCATAAGCCTTTAAGAGAAAGATCAGTTCCACACTGATGCAGATACGCAGCCCTGCAGGCAGTGAAGAAAATGTTCTCTGAATGACAGTCTCTGCCACAGTTAGGAGTGGGACACAGGAGTGAGAAGTATTGAGAAAATTTGGGGGTTCAGGTTGACACTAGCCAATTAAAACAAGGTATTCTCCCAGAATGGTTGAGTCTGAAAGTGAAGTACATAGAAAGGTCATTAATAACACGTAAAGGATCTTGCAGCTGCCCAGGATGTGGGAAAATAAATGTGGGGTTTTTTTTCCAAAGATCATATCTCATCTTTAATTCTGCATGTATAAAGCCCTTGCTTTGTATTTTAAACAAATTGGTAGCAAAAGTTAAAAGGAAAAAGCTGTTCTCAAGCAGAAGCATACTTGCATAAGAGGAGGTATTTATAGGAAGCATGAAGCTGTTACCCCTTTTAGTTTCTACATCTTGTTCTAGAATAGAGACCAGTGTCCATCTAAAGGCAGAAGTCCTTGTTCATGATTGTAGGGTTATAATGAAGGGAGTCCAGCAGCATCAGATGATTAGAAATGCACTGAGCTGGAGATGCCTTAGGCTAGAACAGTTAATTCCAACTGGAGTGGAGAGTGGACTCCATATTGGGGCGTATACTGGTGTAACTATTTTGTCAAGTAATCGTAGCAGTATAAAACCAGGCTTGATTAGGCCAAAAGTTAGTGTGGAAATTCTTTAGTAGTGGCTGACCTTGTAAAACAGTTTGTGCTTCCAACTCCCGGTTCCTGCACAGTTGTCTTTCTGAATTGTCACCTCGTAAGGTTCGTAAGGCTGAAAGTCAAAGACTTAGAAGACAGGAAGAACTTAACGGATTTTTAATGTAGACAGGCTTTCGATATACTCTTATCTTTGAGATAACTAAAATGGTTTAAATATTGGCTTGCTATTTTTCCCCTTGAGGCGCAGGGTGGATTTTGGTTTGTTGCTGTGTAAGGCCCAGGTTAAAGCCATGGGAAAGGAATGAGATACCGAGCTGTTAGGAGACAAGCCTGAGAGCAGTAAGCCGAAGAAAAAGGAGTGTCCCAGCTGAATGACAAGTTTTTGCTTAAGTCTTTCTCTTTTCACCCTGCCGTGGTTTAACCCCAGCCGGCAACTAAGCCCCACGCAGCCGCTCGCTCACTCCTGCCGGTGGGATGGGGGAGAGAGTCGCAAGGGTAAAAGTGAGAAAACTTGTGGGTTGAGATAAAGACAGTTTAATAGGTAAAGCAAAAGCCGCACACGCAAGCAAAGCAAAACAAGGCATTCATTCACTGCTTCCCATCAGCAGGCAGGTGCTCAGCCATCCCCAGGAAAGCAGGGCTCCATCACGCGTAACGATGACTTGGGAAGACAAACACCATCACTCCGAACGTCCCCCCCTTCCTCCTTCTTCCCCCGGCTTTATACGCTGAGCATGACGCCATATGGTGTGGGATATCCCTTTGGTCAGTTGGGGTCAGCTGTCCTGGCTGTGTCCCCTCCCAGCTTCTTGTGCCCCCCCAGCCTGCTGGCTGGTGGGGTGGGGTGAGGAGCAGAAAAGGCCTTGACTGTGTGTCAGCACTGCTCAGCAGTAACGAAAACATCCCTGTGTTATCAACACTGTTTCTAGCACAAATCCAAAACATAGACCCATACCAGCTACTATGAAGAAAATTAACTCTGTCCCAGCCAAAACCGGCACACATCCACAACCAAATCTCTGACTTGCCTTTTGCTAGTTGGCAGTCTTGTGATTAAAGGAGCAGTTTGGCTTGAGGATAAGACTTAAGATCCTAGGATAGATGAAGCCTTTCATAACAAGTTTGATCTCACTGTGGGAGGGCTAATGCCTGCTCTCCAGACCTAATATCAACAGAAGAGTATAAGCTTTATAAACAGTGGATTGTGTGCTAGTGTCATTAGTTTTAGCCTAAAACAATATCCTAAAACAACAGCCCACTTCTGAAGATCTGCTGCTGCTGTCGTGCATAGGATTCTCTTCGTCGACACATAAAGCTATGTGTCCCTGAAACAAATGGCTGCTGCATGTGTGCTAATTGATACTGTTTCTGATGTCAACTAACAGGTCTGTAGCCAATCTGTTCCAGTCAAACACAGATCGAGCAGGTGACTACCCTAGGTAGTGGATACTATGATGAAGTCAAGAGCCATGCCAGTCTGCAGCTGCTGTGGAAACCGTTCATGGTTTGCACTTGCACGCAAGCTCTGCAGCGTTCTGCTCTCCCTAGCAGCAATCTAGGAACTGGATTTGGAGCCACACGTTGTTTCTAGCATATGACCAGAATTGTGCCAAAATCTTTTTTATGCTTAGAGCTGGAGCTCAGAGCCCCGGCTCCACACCCAATTTTGAAGGTTGGTTCTTGAAAAAAGAAATGTCTAAAAGGAGAAGAAAATGTTTTGCTACCTATATGACTCTGCAACCTCTTGCTTGTTTAATTGCAGAGCATATTCAGCAGATGTCACTGAGTTAACCTCAGCAGGCTACTGCATGAAATGGTGCTTTAAAGTCCTGCTAGATGTATACACATTGTCTTCTGATATAGTTCATAGCAACCCAACATAACATTCCAGAAATCCATTTAATTGCACTCTGATACGCAATAATATTTTCTCCACCAGAATCTTTTAAATGTCACTTACCTAATACCCAGCCCAAGTTTAGGGCTGTTCGAGTGCCTATGCCCTTTTACGTTTGGGCCCCAGTGACAGAAAAGTTCTGTTATGTTCCAGTTCTTCCAGGACTCTGCAGCATATGTTCTTCTTTTATACTAAAACAAATAAAGAACATTTTCAGAATAATAAAATAAGAAAATGTTTATACTAAAATAAATGCAGAAGAATGGGACTCCTTGTAGGGTTCATAGCTAGGACATCTTACTGAGTATTTTCAAATTAATATCAGATTCCTTCTCATCTCAGACCAAACTATTTCTAGTAAAAATGCCAAAGTAAACTAGGGATAATAGCTTTACCACGGCTATGTTCCTGGAAGCTGCTTCTTCCTTACCTGTGTACTTTAATTTTTTCTGCACCTTCTTTCTTATTTCCTTCTCACCCCTATTTTGGCCATATCTGGATGATACTCTCTTTCAGTCCCCTCTAGCTTTTTGCTCCGGGGTTCACTGCAGACACTCCAAACTCAATCTTCCCTTTTTCATATTATTAGTCTCTTCAAATATTTCTTTTTTGCTTCTCTGGACCTATGTTCATTTCCCCTGCTCTTAAAATATTAAGCAGTGTCCTTTTAGATATAAGTTAGCTAGAAGTACTGTGTATTAGTTTCATTGACTATGTTCTATAAAAAGCTGTTTTAAATATAGCTTTTTCCAAAGGAAGTATAAGCAAGCTAAGAAATTCAGATCTGTCAGATATAAAGTATAAATATCCACCTATATTAAACATACTCAGGAAGCTGTGAATAGGAGTATTTACCATGTGAGTCATTTCAGTTTGTGATTTACTAGAGCTAGACTTTGTGCAGATTTTCTGGTGAATGCGATCTTGATACTAACTGAAAGTGTGTGTGTTTTTGTCAGTAGGAGCGAGTGGCACAGAGTGCAACCTAAAGTGAAAATAGAAATGATGTTCAGCTTGTCTATGGCATAGCAGCAGGATTCCCCCTTCTCTCCAGCATGCTTCCTGCTGCTTTTTCCAGTAATTTTAACTAGCAGATGAGGGTTTTCCTCTGGGACATTCTCCCAAGCTAGTTAAGCTCAGTGCTATTGAATTATTTTTTCCTTTGGCGATGTCGAATTCTTCTTTGCTTACTCTTCTATTGCTCTTTAATCTCTCCTCCAGACCATTTGTCCTGATTTTTGGTTAGTATTTACTACATCAGGAGGATTTGTTCAGAAGAGGAAAGGCCTCTGCAGTCAAGAGGAGTTTCAACCCACAACTGGTGGATGCACATCTGAATGAGCAGCCAACCAGAATTAGCACCACTTAGCATTCCCTCTGCATCTTGCCAACAAGCTGGTTTGGCTGAATGGCTGCTGGGTGGTTTAAGTATCCACCTGGCTGGAGAACTTGCATGGGAAACAGGATGTGTGTGCATGAGGTATAAGCTAAGGTAAATAGCTTCCTGTTCCAAAATAGGTGAGTGGCACGAGTTCTGATAGGCTCAGCACTAAGGCATTGCAGCAATACATTTCTGAATATTCCTGGTAACAGGACTTGAATGCAATGTTCTGTCCTCTAACAATGAATAAATTATTTCCTTCTTCCTATACTCAGTCAACACATAAGCATGTAATCCACCTTTGAACCTTATTGTCTGTTGCTAAGATGCGGATTGTGTCTCTAGCTGTTGCCAATTCCTGTGATTTCTATTGCAGCATTGAAGTAGCCTGTCAGGGAACGACCTGAGAAGAACAATACTATCTTCTGCCACTTTTCATCACATTGAGTCAGTACCACAGAGGATATGGTTTTTTCTAGTCTAGCTTTTTTGGGTCATAAAACAAACCCTTGTTCCATTACTGACTAGTTCTGGTGTTTCAGTCCAGAGTTTCCTCTCTCCAACTAGTGAACATATAGATCTCCAGAAAGGGGTAAGGGTTAACTGGAAATGGTGATTAGAACAGGGAATCTGAATATAGGAAGAAAGTAAAATGTAAGTCAAATGTAAACTACTTTTGAACATTAGTGAAGATGGCACTTACTCAAAATGCTTGGACTTTGAAGTGCACTGGATAGAACCATTCAATGAGGTATGAATTTTGGATGTGGGCTGGAAATAGCTGAGTCTGGAGAAAGCTGGGCTCAAGTCCTGGTTAAAGATTTCGGCTTAGAATCTATATCTTAAAAGCTTCCATCGAAAAGCATTTCAGCTCTGCCCCAGACTAGGCTGCAGAATACTGGGATACATTTTGTTACTTTCTATGTTGCACTTCTGAACTGGGGGGGGAATTCTCGGCATGTCAGTACTTTGCAATGAGATTATTGCTTAAAGGAAAGTTTCATATATCTCGATGTGCTTCAAAATCCCCCTGGATTTTGAGGAAAAACAGTATTTGTATCAATCAGTGCTCTCAATGATCATGACAGTTCTAGAAAGCTGCCAGCTGAGGTGACTTCAGAGTCCTGTGTTTTGCAGAAATCGACACCAAGAGAGATGCTCACTTAGTTTACTGAGCTTTAATGGAGCTATTTTGGGACCTGGAACTCCTGCTCACCACTTCTGGGCTAAATCATTCTCTCACCAGATTGTTCTCAATTAAGCTATTCTGTCTCTAATGGATTGTGGGCACTGTAGAGTAATTCTGGTTTGAATGAACAGACACCCAACTAAGTGACTTATCGCTACATGTATCTCTAGCTTTATGTGTATTTCTGATATTGGATCATACAATCAGCCTACGCGTAGGCTAAGAGAAGTTTCCTGTTTCTTTCTCTTGTTCCCAAGCCTATTGCCTGAACCCTCTCCCATCTGCTTGGCAAAGATGAGTTGAAGAGGCTATACTCTCCCTGGACACCATATCTGGAATACAGCCTTGTCTCTCTAGACTTACAGAAATGTTATTACAATAGTAAAGGCAATTATGAGTCAGATTTAGCCTGCAGGACACTTGCTTCTGGTCTGTCATTTCTTCCCATAGAAGACATTGAAAGCCCAATAAAGTAACAGATATTACCGAGGCAGCCAAGCGGCACCATAATAGGAGATAAACAGAAATCCAGGGTGCTTGTGGCTGCCAAAGGGAAGGATGGAGGGAGGGAGGGAGGGAGGGAGGGAGGGAAGGAAGGAAGGAAGGAAGGAAATGTAGTCCAGGTAGTGTAGTCATTGCTGCTGCTGTTTGAGAGTTGGTATCTCCCAGCAGCAGCGTCAATGTGATGAGGGTATCTGCTTGCACAGGAAGGAGCTCTGAGCAGGAAGGAGTTGGGACAAAGCCAGTTGTAGTTCTCTGGAATGGGGGGAGACCAGGCTGGGGGTGTGTGGAGGGAGAAATCTTAAAATCCAAGCTGACTGACACAGCTGCTGACTGATCCTTCATGTAGGCAATAAAGAGGGTTATAAAGAGGTCACTACACAGATGCAGCAAAGCTTTCAGGCACCCTCAGGTGGACCATTCCTATGGAACACGACAGTGCTGTAAAGGGAAAAGAAAGCCCATGTGCCACTTCTCTGACCAAGATCAATATGTATTTTTCCCTTACTTATCAACCCTACAGACCTGAGAGAGGGAGAGAGCTGTGTCTAAAATCTGCAACCAAGCTCTCACCAGGCCTTGGTTTTGTGGACATCATGTGAATCCGTTTGTGCAGTCCTGAAATGTCCTAATACGGACAAGTTTCACTGGGGTTTGGGACCCTCCTTGTACACAAAGTTGTATTCAGGACTCTCTACAGTACAGGTTCTTGAACGAGAGCATTCTTTAGCCTGGCAATAATGGTGAAGATTTTGGGGTGTCTGTCAGTATGGAAGGCGGCCTCTTGGCCAAATGCACATTTGTAAATTTTGACTGGTTTTGCTCTTTATTTTTTTAGCTTTCTGCTTATAAACCCAGGTTTCCTCTACACAACAGCAGAAGCCTCTAGGGAAAAGGAAAGTTACAATTTCCTGTTAGAAATCTTTTAAGATTAACCAAAAGAGCTTAATCATAAACTGTGTTGTGGCAGTGTTAAAATTCAATTATTCTTACTAAAAGAGATGAGTCTCTTAAAGGGAAGCTTTGGATCTTTTACAGAGTCTTCAGCTGCTATTTCTGCTCTTGATAGTTCACTCTATGATTACAACAGATGAGGCAAGTAAACCTTAAGGAAACAGTCCACATTTGTTGATGGTGGGGAAAAAAGAAATATAGCAGGGTGACTTTTGTCTTATGGACAGGGCAGGGGGGCATCTATCCCCATGTATGTCTTATGTGGACAGAGCAGAGGGGCAACTAGTTGCATTTATATTATGGTACCTCAATACACCACAAAGCCATTACCTTATTTGTAGCATAAATATAAATATATATGTAACATTTCAAAAAGCAGGTGAGCTAAATTTTCTTTTAAAGAAAGACCCAAGACAAACCAAATGCAACAATTTGCCTTGCTGCAGTCCTTTGCCCACAACCCCCTCCCCCCAGCCCTGTCACTGTATTTCTAAGAATATGCTACTTTCAGCGTTTCCATGCATCACTTATACTGTGAACTCCTTAGAAGTTTTATACATAAATCAACTTCTCTGCAGCACTAACAGAAACCTGGCTTGTCTCTGAGGTCATTTGATATTTCAGATAATTTGGATTATGAGAACTATCAGCCGTAGCACATTCACTTTCAGTGCTCAGTTCTTTGAGTTCATGCTGTGTATTTCCAGGGAAGGATCAGGCCACCCATCTGCACAGCTCCAGTTGCGTCAGGGAGACTGCCCTGAATCTTCAGCGGGTGAGGCTCTGGCCCTATCTACTGAGAAAATTTGTTAAATTATGTCCAGACTTTTGCAATGCCAACTCTTCTTCACAAACTTGACACTTCTGGGGGAAGAGAGAGGGGGGTTTCCTAAGGCCTCTCATGTATCTGTCATGATGACAAGTTTCTTAAAAAAGAAGCAGGATTACTATAATACATTTACAAGCCAGTTAATAGGAAAACAGAAACTGAAATTACACATGCAGTTCTGCTAATGAGAGGTTTGAGGTTATTTTGTTTTAATTCATTGGCCATTTGACAGGAATGAAATCCACTGACTCGTAAGATCTTTGTTTATTTAGAGTCTCTAAGGTGAAGTAATTGAAAAAAAAAAACTTTCTGAGTTTTCTTAGCCATGCCACTAACATGTCACTTGAATCACTTGATAAAAACCCAATGTTGATCTAAACCAATGTTACAAGTAAACAGTGAAATGCTAGAAAAAGGCAGCTACTTTACTGGAAACTCTTCATCCAAGGGCTATTTCTGCTGCATAGGCTCCAAGCAGCTGCTGCACAATATGACGTGATTATCTGAAAGGCTGTACCTTGGAGTAAAAGGAACACTATTGATTTTCATTTTGAAGAGTTACTGAAACCTAGGAGGAAAGGGAGTGAGGGATTGTTAAGTTCCAGGTAAAGTAAAACAGAGATAATGACAACTTCAAGGAAGACAAGTAGATGGGCAGCCAAAATGTCTGGCTGCCTTTAAAGCTGCATAATTCTGTACCAGCAAACTTCGGGGAAACAGTCAGGTTTGTTTTCCAGGAAGAGATAATAATGTAGAAACCTCTTTCTTGTGGCTTTCTTTAATCACATGGAGGGATGGTGTTAAAAGCCAAACACGCACAGAGAGACGCTCCCTTTGAACTACAAAAGCACAACACATCCCAGGCTCAGTTCACTAAACGGGTGCTTTACTGAAAGTTACAGTCATCTCTCATGTTGAGCTGACCTCCTGTACCTCTTTTAAAAACAACTATTTTAGCAGCCTTTGCTGTTACAGTATTGTCAGGACAATTCAAGTGTGCAGAGAGCGTGTCACTGGAACTGCCATCAACATGCATGTGCCATGTTGCAAGTTTCTCTTCAAACATTTTTGAGCATATTTGACAATAGCTATGCATATCCACTTAAAATATTTTCACTAGCTGAGTAGTCATTTCTCCAGAACTGTGCCTGGGAACATTTTGCTGAAGTACCATAGTATCCCATTTCATTTCAGATTCGTAGGTCACTGCTTGCTTCTAGTACAGACTGAGCTGTCATTTTTTGCAAATGTATGGGCACAAATAAATCCCTGTCTTGTACCCCTTTGGTGTTTCCTAGGAGGGCTAAGTTGTTTGGTGCTGTGTGCGCTACATCTGGAGCACCTTTAGAAAGCACAGGTATACCAAGTTCTGCTACAAGCAGAAACACAGAGACACATCTATGATCCTAGCAGGGATCTTTGTGTCACAGAAGTGCATTGCTACTCAGCAGAACAGTGAAGAAGTTAATTTGCCCTGCCCCAGCCCTAGAAGGGTGGATTCAGTTGCATTAAGATGACCGTAAGACCGTATTGTGACAGAGCAGTTGCTTTGCTAGGTTAGAGCTCACAGGGGGTATGGGTTATAGCCCCTTTTGTTCCCCCTCTGGCCCTCATTTAATCTATGCTATCTTCTTCAACCAGAAGGACTAACTGAAGCACAGCAGACTCAGGCACCCAGCCTCAGCCCACACCTCCCAGTTGCTTCCCTACCTGGGGAAGAACGTCCTCCAGTGAGATACTAACTACTGCCCTGAGGGGTTCCTCTCGCAGATGCTACTCTCTTACCTCAGGTATGTTCCAAACACTAAGAAAGCTAAAGTTTTAAAAAAGTATCCTGCAGCAAGATGAAAGGACTTAACAGCTCCTGTCCAAGAAAATAAGAGCATACTGGCCTAAAGCCTGCTCTTTCTTTTCAGGGAATTACCAACAGGCAGATTACAACAATCATTTTCCAAATTATAGTAACCAACTGCATTTTCTGTGAAGATGATCTTGGATTCCAGTAAGTAAAAACAGTTACTATTGTTTTTCCCCCCTCCTTTTTTCTTCTTCCCATTTTTCCAAGAACTCAGTATCGTCTTGTATGCCTGCTTTGAACCCATGATGGTCTGTATGTACGAGTCATCCGAACAAAGCCTTGTGGTAGTCCCTGCATGTGCCTGCTGTTGGCCAAAAGGCTTTGATTCTTCATGCACTCAGAAAAGACTCTGCTATTTCTTCTGTTCTGAGGTCTAAATCTCCACAGATCATTGGAAACTTTCTCTCCATTGCCAATGGCCTTTGGATCAGATGCTCAGGCTCTTATTCAGCTGCAGCCCTTCCCCTGAGGAGAACTTAGTTTCTGGAAAGCTAACATCTGATGGCCCTACCCATGAAATCACAAATTAAATCTGACCTGATGCAGAAGGTGTAGCTAGGCAAATAAAATAGACTGGTTTCCTCCAACCCCTCAATTACTTCTTGTGCAAAAGGGATTTCTTATGTTTTAGCAAAAACTCAAATCCTTTTGAGATCTCTTTTGAATTCAGTTTTGCAATCACTGTCAACTTTCTGCAGCAACTTCAATGGGAATTTTGCCTAAAAAAGTCTGAGGAAAACTGAGGCCTTAATTCTGTATTGCTTGCTAATGCAGTTCACTGTAAACCTGAAATGTTCCTGGATTAGTCAGTGGCATGTTTTTTCTCTTGGTCAGTCTTTTATTTTATATATTTATATTATTATATAATCAGCCTTAATTACAGCTATTTTGGTTTGGGTTTGGGTTGGGTTTTTTTTCCAATGAAATCTAAATTTAGCATTTAAGTTTTTAACTTAACCTTCCTGGAGAATTAATGGAGAGAAAGTTTTGCACTCAACTCTTTCTTTAGCAGGCTTTTCATATCAGTAAGGCCATTCCCTTTTTGTGACAGAAGTAGCAAAGTCAATCACTTTAGATGTTTGTTTGGATCCTACCTGCCACTTTATTAATAGACTCTGAATGATTTCTCTCAGCTATTGGGTACATGCTTTCAGTTCAGCATTTTATTTCCAGTATGATCCTGCCAAACTCAACAGCAGGCTCCTGCAATAGCTGTTCAGTGACTCTGGTCTAGATTGAGAAGTTTGTCTTTTATTGACATTCTGCATGACTGATTTGCCAGATCTGGTGAGTGAACAGGAGCTGGTACATCCTAGAAGCTCTCTTTGTTCTGTAATACACAAGGGTGTTTCTTAATCACAACAGCGTGGAGGTTAACACAAGTAACAGAACAACCGGTAATCCTAAAATCTGAAAAATTCTAATCTCTCCCAGCCACATACTGCTGCTGCTGTTTTGCATGGGTTCTGACATTTCTTGGATGCTTTTTTTAGCCATTTTAGCTCCTTAATGTGACATGACCGGATTTTTTTTTTCCCTAAGATAGCAAGTTGTCTTGGCTCTGGAAGTGTTTGAGAGCCATCATAAAGGATGAAGTAAGATTCCATGGCCCAGGAGCAGGGATGGAGAAAGAGAAAGGCCAAGTTGTGGGGGAAGTTGCTGGATTGTCTCAGCTGTCTGTGACACCACACTCTTGAGTTGTTTAAAAACCACCCTGCCTACATTGTTTCTATCACATGAAATACACAGCTGGCAGCCTTCTAGTTACTGGCTCACAGGAAAGAGCTAAAATTATTGAGAAACATTTCACTTTCAGGAATGCAAAATATAGATTGGGACTGGTTTTACTTACCAGGCTTGACCAATGTGCTAAGAGAGGACACATTTTGATTTAGAGCAACTCAAAGAAAGGTTATACTGATCACACTGTTGAGGGTCAAGCTAGTTGGACTAAGTCCTTCAGGTTACATTTAACACTTCAGTGTGGGAGCTATGTAAACAGTATGGATGAGCCTGCTTTTTCAGAGAGTGTCTTTTACCTGCTTATCAGTTTCAGTTTGGAGGATCAACCACTCAGCACAATATATGCGTTACAGGAATGTACTGAAAGCACTGTAGTGTTTATGTAACTCTAGGAGGGAAGTGGAAAGAAATATGTAGTACAGGTAGAAAGAGGAGCAGGATTTGCCATGTATGAATGGTTAAAGGAATTACGTTATAGCTCTTTGGATGAAAGGAGACCCCTTTTCACATCCCATGAGTAAATGCATTTGCCCTACCAAGTAAGGACTTCAAAGTGTATCAAATCACCATTTTAAGGAAAATCATGGAAATTTCACATAGCAACATCATAATGAGTGAATGAGCACCACTTTCCCAGTGCTAAATGTTTCCATCATTACTTTCAAACAGCTCCAGCAATCTCTGCTTTGGCTCTCACTTATCTGAGTATATTCCCATTGCCTCACCAGATATGGGAAGAGTCATCAGCCCATCATGTGTCTGTGTGTGCCTATCTACACCACACCCACCTCCTCTCTCTTGCTTTCTCCCAGTCACTGGCAGCATATGTTTCAGCGGATAGGGGTGCCTGGGACTCCTGCTATCAGAAGTTATGTCTGCGGTAGGTAGATTCAAGCTTGCCAACCAGTAGCTGGGTGGCTGTAGTTAGACCATTATCAAGCCAAAATGACTAATGCCTGCTGAGAGCCAGAGTAGGTTGGCTCAGAGCCAGCTCCTCCTGTACTACATAACTTCTTACAGGTGCCAGTATAGACACAGGGGGAGGAAGCCTACCTACCTCTGTCCTTTGCTGTCATCCAGCTCCAGCAAGTCCATACTTGCCCCCTCCCCCTCTGAAAGGACAGGGAAGATTTCACAACTTGTGTAACAACAATTTTGGAAATCCCACAGGAGACACACAGCAAAATGCCACGATAGTTTCCTTATAGATTTCTCCTCGGGAAGAGGGGGGAAATCCCCCACTCCTTTCTTACAGTTGAGGGCATGGCCCCCTTCACCTCCAGATTTTCCAGCTTTTTGAGGGTGAGGGAGCCAGGATGGCCACCCTTGTCACTCTGTCCTTTTTCCTGCCTTGCTTACTTGCAGCCTGGTTGCAATGCAGCAGTTTTACAAGACTTCTGAAGCCAGCAGAGTTTTTTTTAGATGGGATTCCCATCCCACAGATTGTGTGTGAGTGCAGATAAACTCCTTAAGAGTCATTGGGGTGAGGAGAAGGCAAAGGGTGGAGAAAAAGAGAGAATGGGTTTGCGACATGATTTCCCTGTGTTGCCTCTGTAGAAAGTTCTCTGCAAAGCCTTGTTTATTCACATAGAGCAACTGAGCCCCTTTCCATAGGAACTGGTAGCTAGGTATTGATCAAAAATCCAGCAATTAGTATTATAGGGCGTTAGTGGAATATAATACACAAAATTCTCTCTTATTTCCTCCTCCTGCATCGACAAGAGAGAGCAGTGGCCTTCATGGGACAGGGTGTCCTCCCACTACACCAAATTCTGGCATTGAGGAAGGGTCTTGACACAACGCTGCTGTGTGCCAGCTGGAGAGAAGAAGCTGCTTCACCGTTGGGAGCATGTCTCCATGATCCACAGCCCACAGCAGATCAGATAATTTGATTGCACATTCATCAATAGCAATGTATGAGGCCACAGAGCAGATATAAGTCTACATGGAACAGCATAAACATATGATGTATTTCTATGGGGGACTAACAAGAACTTCAAAGAAGGGGCCTTATCCTCAGCATGGGAGGCTTAATAGGTCTTTCTTAAGTCATATGGCAAAGCAGTCATCCAAATGACCATACCTAAGCCTGAAGTTCCGTGTGCATTAGGGAAGGCATATATGAACTGAAGAATTAAAGGATTACTATTATGTGAGTAAAGGCCTTCTGTGAAATAGAGGAACAGAAGGAGGGAAGGAAAACCCCTCAATAACACTAACAAAAGCACAAACCGTACTATTCCCAGGCAAATCATCTTTCCAAGAGAATTAATAATCAGATGTGAAAATCCTGAACCAGATATGACTATGGCTTTTAGCCATGTCCTTTGTGATTTTCAAAATAAAACAAAGGAAAGAGCAAAATCCTGAAATGAAATCTCCGTGTTACTCATATCACATACTAAAAAGCAGAACAGAGCCTCTAAACATCTGAGCACTGGCAAGCTGCTGAAGTATAAGAGCAATCAAATTCAAGTTTGTCATGGATGAGGTGGCAAATAGAAGACTAATATCCTGATCTGCAGTCTGATTCTCCTAAATTAGGTCATACACTTTCTGTCTGCGTGCAAACCCAAGAGTTGGCGAGGAAGCACTTCTGACTTTCTTGTACTCTAACACCTGAACTTCCTGTCAACTACCAGCATCCTGTTTCTGTTACTGTCAGAGCTACACAGGCACTGCACAGTCAGATCTGACTAGCGCAGGCCAGGTGGCGTTATTTCGTGGGTCAGTATACAGTAAGCCTTTCTACTGAAATCAAGGCTCTTGACTACTCCTAGGAGGGAGAATACCTGTTGTGTGAGCCTGATACATGCACAATCTAGTCCTGCTTTTGCTGCCTCTATGATCAATAGCAAAACTCCCCCAACTTCCATAGAGATTCATGGAAGTATTTAGTTCTTGAAAAGTTCTCCTTTTCATACTTCTGCTCTTGGGAGATGGTTGTCTTAGGTATATGGGTGGTCTTGCCCTTTCACAGCATTCCACAATCAAACATGAGAGTCCTGAGGTAGTTGTTGTATTTGCCAAGGAACTTTTTTTTTTTATTATTTCCCCCAGTAGTCTAGTAGCCAGAGCACTTGCTTCCAAACAGATTCAGTGCTGGGGGAGGGTTTGGTTTAAGTCCTTGTTGCCTCCCTCAAAGGCGAAGGTCCTGCACTACACAGGCTTCTGTGGAGGAGGGGAAGGCACTTTGGTCTGCAGAGGCTGTACAAACAGTAATGCATCTCTCTAGGCTGAGTAGAAGAGAGCAGGAGAGGTCTGCAACCTGCTGTTTCAACTGCTTCCTGCACCTGAGAAATCCTGTGATTTAGTCATTGCTCCAGAATTATTTCTGGATTTTAGTTATTCACTGTTAAATCCTTATTCCTTCTCCTATGCACACTTAAGTCTCCAGATGTTTAATTCCTTTTCCTGGACTTGGTCCTGGGTTATCAGCTCCATTTCCTAAAGCAGCTGAAGCAGAGGTCACAGACTGGAGTATTTCCAAAGCAGGACTAGTGTGTGCAAGTCTGAGCTCCAACTTCATCATATGAGGATATTTCTTTCATTTACGCTTACAGTAAAATTAATAAAACTGGACCAGGTTTGGAATATTGACTAGCTTATCCTCCTCAAACCTCTTAATACTGAACCATACAGAGCAGAAAACCTGAATTGATTTGTAAAGTAGAAACTGAGTTCAGTGAAAAGCTGGTTGTTCCCCTCCTCCACCATCAATAATATTAGTAAGTATTGTTTGATGATGCTCTTTTCCCCTTCTCAGCCTCTGATTTCCTGGAGGATCATTTCTAACCAGCAAATTTAGAGCACTGTGACTGTGAGATATGTTCTTCAACTGCAGTGGTTCTGGTGTAGTCGTTTCACAGTAAAATGTGCCGTTTGTTGTACACCCTGCATGAAACAGGCCACTGGCTGTTCTGTTTAGATTTGTAAGCATTGTATCTCTTTAAAATTACATTAATAGCAAGCAGCATTACCACATGCAATTTAGCTGTTTAGTAGTTACCAAGAGGGGATAATATTTATGCCAGCTTTTTCATGGCAGGTCAATTATTTTATTAGCACAGGCAACAGTATATTTGTATTGTGCAACTCTTCTAGGAACTGAACTGCACTGGAGGACAGGAAATCATGGGAAGCAGGATGGACTTGAATTAAAAGGAAGGGATTTGTTTTTCTTGTGTTTGGATGCCAGCGCCTGTTGAGCTAGAGTGACATACTGTACAATCTGTGCTTCTCATTATGCAACTAAGGAAAAGGAAGACCTGCAAGAGATTAAAGTAAAAGTGAGTAGACTGTAGTTATTCTTATTTTGAGTTTAGTTTCTTTTCCCTTAATCTGTTTTCACGTGGTGACATGTGGTCTCCACAGGTCAAACCTCTAGATTCTGGAACAATTTTGCAAGGTGCTATTTTACAGAACTTCCTGAGCTGTGCTTGGCCAAAGCTGTCCTAATCTAAACATATAAATGACCACCTAACCCCATGGACTGTATTTAAAATTCAGCCACTTCTGTATGTTTTATAACTAGTGAGGCCAAGCTACTTTCATAATCTGCCTGCTACATAAAGACTCTATGACTCAGACTGGGGCAGCTTCATAAATACTTTGCTCATGGTTATTTAAAAAGACACTGTTATGAAGGTGTTTAATAGGTGTCTCTTCCCCCTCCTTTTTTTTCTCTACAATTAGCGCATTATCTTAATTGTGCACTTCATGTAGATTAAGCTTGAATAAAAGAATGCATTCATTTCAGCTCAAGCACTAGAGGCTGTTAAAACTGACCTGCAATAAGTTCAATCTTTAAAAATTTGGACCAACAGTAGCATAATTTGTATGGTGATTAAGTGGCTTCTCCAAGTCCTCAATAAGGGCTCAGGCCTTCACCATTGTCAGTGGAAACTGAGCAGTTTTAGGACTATGCTGGGTTATGTAGCATGTCTGAACTAAACTAGCTATATAATTGTTCTGCACTTGGGACTCCTTTTTTATAACACAGATTGCAGCTGGCAAGAGAATTTGTGAGAACCACCTGTATGCTCTGGCAGCTGTTATTCCCTCTGTGCAATTCTTTCAAAACCCAGCTCATATTTTCTCTGGCTCTCTCAAATGCATTAACTCCTTCCAAAATTTCACAGCCTTCCAGGATGCTTTCCTCTGACATGCTACAGTCTTCCCAGATTTCACACAATTTTCCTTTAGAGAGAAAACATTTTCTCTCAAGGTTAGTTTTGAGCTCAGTTCTGTTGACTTCACTAGAGATTGAATTAGGCCCTGTAAGAAACCCTGAAGACTGCTGGCCGTTAGTTAAACGTGGCATTTGCTTCAAGCTGGCCCTGCAGTGATTTTTTTTGTTCCACCAATGGCCAGCATTCAAGCTAGTGGAATTACACATGCACTGATAAATTCACTCGAAGCCTATTTATACCAGCTTGGAGTATGCCCATGGGTTGTGTTTAGCATTTATATGCAATTGCCTTTGGGCTTCAGCTGGGCTTGTATACAATGCTAAGAGATAATGGTTTGTGTACAGTGTAACTACAGCAAACTGTACGCAGCAGTCAGCTTTTCCTTTCACCTGGATCAGAAGTTTAGGTCTGGCAGATGAACTGTGGTATTTTAAACTTTAAGAAGTCAGAAGAGATTATTCTTCCTCAGTAGAAATGTCACTGCTAAAACCTATCTATCTGGGCTTCCAATCCCAAATCATATTTTGGACTGATGTGAAATGTGCTGCATTTTAAAATCACTGTCTTCTTAAAACGGTATTGAAATTACAAAGGAAATGAGATATGTAGGAGAGCAAGGAAAAAATAATATGGATGGCTGAGAAAGGCAGCCCTGGACTGTGTAGTCCTCACTTTATACTTAGTATACAGACATAGCTTTACCTGTATTCTTCACTTGTATCTTTTAATGGAGATTTGGAAGTCCTAAGCTATTTCAGTATCTGTGATTGAAATTGTCATTTTATTCACCTTGGCGATAAGCTTGTGTGTGGTTTTGCATACAGTGCATAAATCACACTTAACAGGAAGAAAGATTACCTAGGTTTTATTAGTTCCAAAGCATAATAAAAAGATACACAGTACAGGTTGCACAGTTCACATGGACAACTCCTTCCTCATTAGGCATATTTGTTTTAAAAGTAGATAAAAAATAACGCTTAGAGATATGAGAAAATAATGAGCAAATACTTCTTGATACCTAGGCCTTTGTACTTTTATTTCCCAGAGTTAAAGGCTCTTCCTAAATATATGTGTGTATTACAGTAAATCCTAGAATCACAGAATCATAGAATAGTTTGGGTTGGAAGGGACCTCTAAAGGTCACCTAGTCCAACCCCCCCTGCCATGGGCAGGGACATCTTCAACTAGATCAGGTTGCTCAGAGCCCCGTCCAGCCTGACCTGGAATGTTTCCAGGGATGGGGCATCTACCACCTCTCTGGGCAACCTGGGCCAGTGCCTCACCACCCTCAGCGTAAAAAACTTCTTCCTTAGATCTAGTCTAAATCTGCCCCCCTTACGTGCTGTGAGAAATCTTCCAGGACTAGAGCATGATACCCATTGCACAGGTAAGGGAATGAAGTCATGGGGTGGTTTATAGACTCAGAGTTTGAATCAAGAGACTTTTATCCTACTGGCAGAAAGATGTGGAATTTGTTGTGGTTTCAGCAGGGGAGCTGTAAAAGGACTAGAAAGAGAATAGGCCATAATGAACTAAAAAAAGCCAAACCTCTCTTTACTGAGTACTCTGTTACTGAAACCCTTGCAGCGTTGCCTAATGGTCCAAAAAAAGATGATACACATTCTGTTATGTGCTGTGAAAAATCAGTCTAAATTATCCACACAGTTAAAAGCTGGGGGGAGAGTACGAGGTAAAGTAGTATGATGTATAGAATAATTTGTTGGCAGAGTCCAGAATGAAACTAAGGGTTCCTGATGCCTTGGAAAGGGCTCTGTCCATGAGTCTGAGCTATAATGCTTCACTCAAACTATTTACGAATTGATATTTTGGACAACTATATAATACAAGATCCCAGAATCACAGGGGAGGAGATAGTTTCCTTGTTTCAAGTTCAGAGTCCTAAGCCTCATTTCAGCAGCACTTCACCCAAAGGCTGAATTTCTGTTCTTTCCTATTTTCTTTTTCTATCCCAAGTACTTCTGTGGCTAACTGGAGCATCCTTTGAGCCTTACAGATTCAGTACGCCCTGCTATTTCACACTCCTTCTCACTCTCTGCTCCTAAAACAAAAGCTGTCCTCCTTTATTTGCATTTAGACTCCAGAGAAAATCCCTCTGATCAGTATGTACACGGCTTCTATTCATAAAATTCAAGCCCAGAGTGGCATGTGGGCCACTCATTCGACTTTGCGTATTAGAAGACATGAAGCGTTCCTGGTGTGTTCTGTGCTAAGCTTAAAGTCCTCAAAACTGTGTGTCCCTGGCAGAAAGTTGAAGACATTTAAAGTCTCACCAGTGCTTGATACCTTTACAACTGCAACACACAAATTAGGTGAGATATTCTTATTTAATTCCCAAGGACAAATGATACTGCAGCCTGTTGAAAAAAACATCCCTTAACAACATCCCTTAGTTGCCAATCTGACCTGGACTCCCATCATGACAGTCAGTCTGGCCCTAAAGACAAACAGGCTAGCTGAGAAGGTCATCTGCACCACCCATGAGATGCTTACTGTGTCTGGCTTCTCAGGCTTTAGAGAAAGATGGAGAAACCCAGGAGTCACTATGTGCAAACACTCATATCATCTCTGAGCCTTCTTCTAGACTCCTGCTGCTTCAGCTATCCACTCCAGAAAGGAGTTAAGTAACTTTTTACAGTGAGCTGATGAATTACAGCAGCAGATGCACATATATTGGTTGTTGGAAGTGTATACAAACCCAGTGTACAACAGCATACTGAATGCTATAAAACAGTCTGTGCAGAAAGCTTGAGATGGTTTAGACAGCTCTGCCCTCTGGGCCAGTAATGAACCCCCTGTAAGGTCTAAGATTTCTCTCATTGCAGCCGCCTTTTTCTTTTTTTTACTGAATGGAAACTTAGAGGAATCATTTGGCATAACTGACAAATTATAAGAGCAATATTGGTTGTAAATGCCATTGTACACCTGGACCTTTGTAATTAATGTCCATAGAGAGGAAAACTATAGCAAACTTACGCTGAACAGCAGGTTGATCGTACGCTCTAGTAACACAGCTCAGCCAGTCACTAACTTTTTCTATGCAGCAACAGTAATAAGAAAATTTACAGCAGCCAGAAACTCTTGTATGAAAATGGAAATTTCATTACCAAATGTGCTGGGCTGAGAATACTGGAACTGAAATTATTACCTTTAAGAAAGGCACCATCTACTTTGCATACAATCATACAAATATGGTACATGCCAAATACATACAGGTGATAGCTACATGATATGTTACAGAGCTGTGGACTGCAAGAGTGTAGCTGTTACACAGCTCTTGTCTCAAAGCTGGAATTAATGAATAAATGCATTGCTCACACAGCTGTCAGCACCATGAATGGAGAGGTGGAAGGAGAGCCAGGGACTGAATGACAGCCCAGCACAACAGAAAGGGCTGGCACTGGATCTGAAGGAGAAGGTTCAGGAGGTGGATACACTGTTCAATAGAGGATTAAGTACAAGCTGGGTGAAGAGTATTGACGGCTAGATAAGGTCAGTGTGTTGCCCTGGGGGACACTTTTTTCTTGACTGTTGAAAATAGCATCAGTGCTGACTGCAGCTGAAGCCTCACTTCTTGTAAATGACTTCAATCATAACAGAATTAGTGTGACCACAGCTTCACAGTGGGTAAGGTTATGCTTGTCATTCAAGAGGCTCCTACTGAGCATTCAGTGACTCTTCACGGCTAAATTAACCAGGTTCTCTGAACACCTACAGTTCTATTAATTAGCTCTATTCATTAGCAAGTGTTTTACAGCTGCAGCATGGTATGTAAATTAACCTACTCTGAAAGCAAATGTGTGTTTCAGTCGTTAAAAAGCGAGGAAGCCTCAGCCTTGCTGCCTGTACAGTCACAGGAGCATCGCACCGGAGCAGGGCTGGGGTGGTGTCTCAGCAGAACCCTGCTGCACAGTTCCCACCCTGCTGTTCTCTGTGGGACAGAGACCCCCACGGTCCTCGCCATGATGCAAACGGTATTATTTTAAAGCTGTCCCCACCCCACTAACTATTAATTTTGCAGTCTCTTCAGAAAACGTGGCTTTGCTCTGCTCCTGAGCATGGCTCAAATTCTTCTGTGGTCCTTCACCAGATTGACTGTTTACTTCACTTTCCAGCCACCGCCGGGAGTGAAAAGGTCAGAGGAAAGAGCTGGGCAAGAGGGGGAGGGACTGGAAACACCGCTCTTCGCGTACTATTTAGCAGGGAGTATTAAAATCACTGCACTGTTACGTGTTTCCATTGCTTTAGGTGCAGAATACAGCAAATTCCCTATTTGACCTTGCTGGTACTTTACTAAACAGAGGATGAGAGATTTGACAGCTGGAAATACTAAAGAAATCTTCAGGAGACTCCTGCTATGCCCCTTAGATGTGACAGAGTCCTTAAATCAGTGCACACAGGTAAGCAGACATTTTAGAGAGCCCTTCATTAGTTCTTACAGAGGGCAGGTCAGAGTGACATTGTGAGCACACATACTGTGGGTAGGATTTCTTAGCCGCTTTGGAGCAACCTACATATACCTGCTAGAAAGAGGATCTGCCTGGCCACTGTATTGTATGCTGGAGAGAGAAAGAGAGAAGGAAAGGAAGGAAGGGGAAGAAGAATAAGGCAGGTGAAAAGATATGTAGTTTAAAAATACAAGCCAGCTTTGTCTCCTCTTTCCTTAAGAGACCTTTTATACAATTCTGACCTTCTTGTCCTTATTTATAGTTTTGATTATATTTTTTCTGAGCTATCCCACATTTGCATTTCATATTAAAGACAAAATGAAGGGATTTAGGCACTTGATGTGGTAGGATATGGATCATTTCTGCTAAACTTACTCTAAAGCAATAAAAGGGAGAGAGAAAGAAAGTAGGCTTGTTTCTGCCAGGAAGAAAATGAAATGGGCTCAATCCTTATGCTTTTCATCCTGTGCCTCTCAGTGGGAAGCCCCTTACTGTGTATCTAGGTCTAGTTTTGTTTGGTTTTATCAGGGGTAGTAGAGAACCTTCTAAGCTAACATTGCACTTGTTCTACCACTAATGGTGTCATGTGGACACTCATTTATATAGCCAGGCAAGAGTCATTAGTTTGGGGCCCGAAGGGTTAAAAGATACTACAGTGTGGGGCTGGGAAAAGAAGAAGGGGAAAGGGATAACAATCTCTGCTGACAGCAAACCAGTTTGGCAGCCTTCACCCTACAAAGACTTCCCCCCCCCCCAATTTAACTTCTTAAAGCTATTCACATTCAGGCAGTCGCTTTGCTCTGCTCTGGTATCTGCTGCATAGCACAGCATTCACTACTTCCCCAATTTATATCCTTGCAGCTGCTGTGGGAAAATGCATCATTCGGCAACTAATTCCAGCTTTAAATTAAGCAGAAATTTTGTCTGCTAATCTCAGCCAGGGATGGCTGACAAGGGAATGGGAGACTGCTAGGAAGGGCAGATGCAAAGAACATTTTTAGGGAAGCAGCACAGTGGAGGGTCACATGATACTGCCTGTATGTTCTTGCTTTTTCCCAACGGACTGTGAGTGATCCTTAGTCATGTTTGAGGAGGAAACCTATTTATTCCAAAGAAACATCAACAATGTAAGAGCTGATTTTGTAGAGTGAATGATAGTAAACAAATTATTCAGTAAGGAACACTATAAAACATACTCAATGTTTCCTAAAAGTGGCTTTAGCTTTAAAAGGAATGTGAATTACAGTAGCGACACGTTTTATTTTCCAAACTCTGAAGATTACTTCATTTACTGCTTACAGTTACTGTAAGCACCGTAGGTCTGTGCTGATAGAGTACGTTTCTGTGAAAGACTGCCGCCTTTGAAGTGATTTGGTTCAGCTGGTTTTCTAAGTCAGCTTTTCATGGATTTCAGGAAATGCTTGGGAGAGGGGAGAATCACTTTATCATAATGCAGGTGACATTTTGCCAAATTAGGCATCTCATGTCATTCACAGTTATAGCTCTATGGGGCACTGATTTTGCATTTTATGAGCAGATAGAAACCCAGTGGTGCCTTCACCAATTTCCTACAAATGGTATTACAAAACAGTCTAGTGTATTTTAACTTTCCCTGAATGCAGTTTAGCCACTAGAAATTACAGCTGCAAATCTAGAGGCTTACGCTCTCTGGATCCTGTCATGGAGCTAAGTCACAGATTCTTTTAAAATACCAAGTCTGTGCTCTGTAGATCACCAGGAATTTAAGACATGAAACACCTTTTTGAAGTCTAAAGATGTCTGCACCTCTGTCATTTTGTGTATGCCAATTTAAAGAGAGAACTAAGCTATCCTTCCCGCAATGCATCATAATGCCACAGTGTTCATGGCCTTTTAAAGTCTGTGAACAGCATTTCTGGGCAGTTTTGTTTTTCCCCACTGACATTCATATGGTTTGGTTATGTCAGGCAGCAACCTCTTCTTGATTAGAGCCTTGTAGCTTTTAATAGAAATAAGGCAAGCCAGAGTTCATGCAATTAGCCCAGCCAAGGGTTCGGTTCACTCTTTCAAAACACCTTTGCAGCGCTGTAGTCTTAACACAGTGTTCCTGCTCTCATGGATTTAGAGGAGAGCTAGATTCCTGGGCAGGTTCATCCTGAGTACATTTTCTACTTGCTTGCATCTTTCTGGTTTTGGCTTTTTGGGACAGGAGTCTGTCTGCTGGACTAGCACTAAAACAGGGTAGTTTGGTAGGGCAAAGAGCAGGAGGACCACGTTGGAGACCTGTCTGCACTTACACACACTCAATCAGCAGTTAAAGTTTGGCAGCAGGATAGGTACTAGAGCCTTTAAAACTAAAAACAGAGATGCTATTTTTTTTAAAAACTTTCACAATAAAGTTTATTATGTTAATATCATTAAAAATATTATAAAATAATAAAATATTCTGCTTGGCAGAAAAAATATGCCAGGGTTTTAAAACCCCAGGTTTGTGCAAACAGTTTTTGTAAACATAAGAAGTCAAGTGTTCAAGTTCCATTTCAAAATACAGAAAATTGCTACAAAAATAAGTTTGCTCACTGTCAAACATGTTTAAAAACCCAGGAAGCTGGATTTCTTCATGCATCTCGTGCATCCCTATACAGTTAATGCTGTACTTATATCTGAAATGGAAAGGATTTCAGATAGTCCTTTAAAACAGGATTGAGGGGGATCTGGTTTAAGTTCTCCCTTCCAAAAGTCTTCACAATGCTCTTCCGGCAGAGCTCCTGCAGGGGCTGCACACGGACTTTGCGCAGGGGGGTAACCAGTACCTTCCTTGGGGAGCTTAAGTAATGTTCCAGCAGCTTAAAAAGACAGTCAAAAGTCTCTTTGCTGCCATCCAGGCTGAAACGCCCAGTCTGAAAGTTTATCCGGATGCTGGTGGGCCCAGTCGCAGTCTTAACACTGATGGCAAAGAAGCAATTCTTTTGTGTGCTGTCCCTGATGAGGAAGGTGCCCTCAGGCTCAGACTTCAGCTTCTCATGGGCAGCATTGACAGTCAGAGGTCCCCAGTAGAAGCCACAGGCATCCAGCAGGCTGCTTGCTCGAGTGATGCTACTAAAATCCGCTTGCGAGCGAAAGGTTCGGAAATGCGTGTTGCTCTGTGCCTGCACAGTGCTGGGCCGGCCTGGGCCGTGGTAGCCTCGAGCCTGTGAATGATCCCGTGCTGGAGGGTCAAGTAGACATCTTGGGTCTGCTGCAACTGCATTATCTGCTGACACCTTGCTGTGCGCTACCATCCTACAGCCTAGACCAGTGGATGCGGTCTTCCATAGCGTCAGCGGCTACGGCAGGGCAGCTTTCCAGCAGCTATTCTGAAATGCCAAGGAGAGACACAATGTGAGATCCCCAGAGAAAAGCAGCTGCAATCTCTGAATGACCAAGTCTTCCATTCACATGCCTCCCACCCATTATAAAATAATAAAATATTCATTTGCCAATTTACACTGGGCAAACAACTGCTCGCTTTCTGACAAGATTAGCAGTCTATCACTATGGCAAAGTCCAAAGCTCCAAAAATATTTAGCAAGGATCATTAACAGCTACAGAGAATAATGCAGTTTCCCTGCTATGAGCCCACAAAAGTATATCGGGACCTAGAGTGAGTCAAATGACAGGACCCTCTCAATGATTAGTTATCTTGCGTACGCTCCATCAGATTCTCAAGTTTTTAGAGAACAAAGCAACATGGTTTTACAACTGAGTTACCAATTTCTTTCCCTTCCCCAATCCCAACTGATACGTCAGAACTAAGACAACATCATTATTTGGTGCATTGTGTGAAAAAGAGAAAGTGGGTGAAGGAAATGTAAACTCTGCAGCTGGGTATGTCTCCGGATAATTGGGGAAGAGAGTGAGGTGAATAGGTGCCATTGTGCGACTGAAGTGTAACTTGGAAGGGCAGCCTGTAACGCTGCCAATTTACACAGTAATCCTAAAACTACTTTCCTGTCTCCTGTTAACCTGAGGCTCTGCCATAAAAGGCAATTTCCCATTCCCCCAACTTCCCCTTGGGACGGCAATGCTACAACCTCACTAGCTTACACAAATCAACCTCTATGAACCCTTAAAGCATTACTCCTCAGTCTCTCTCTCTCTTTTTTGTATTACATGCACTTTAAGTGGCCCAATCTAAATTGCTTCCTATTGATATATCCTTCAGCATGAGGGACTAAATTCATCCCTCGTGTTACTTCAAAGGAATTAGCAGTGCTGCACCAGGAATGAGTTTGGCCTGAAATGTCTACCTCTGACAGTGTGGTTCGATACATCTCCGCTGGCTGCCTTGACCTTACTGGCAAGCATAGATTTTAGGATTTATCCCTATAGTCAGCTATAGATCTGCAGCAGCAGCTTGTTGAGAAACCTTGAAGTGTTCTCAGAAATGAATCCCTCAGCCATCTTACAGTTCAGGGTAACATGCTAATGAGGATTTCAAAGAAAGTATGCAGCTGGATTCCTGTCTGTGCTAATTTAACAACTTGATGTTTGGTTTAATTTAGGTCATATTGCCTCCCAAAACAGGAAAAAGGGTTGTAAAATCCTTATGCTGGCAAATAACAGGCTGAAAGTAGCATTGGGCTTTCTTTACACAGCAGAAGGAAACTGATGTCAGTTTTTCCAATTACTGGGCCAGGATTATCGCTCAGTATTTAAAGTTAACAAAAATTAAATTTCAGGGCACGCTGGTGAGAAATAACCACTAAGCCCGAGATCTAAAAATCAGGGCTCCCTAGCAGAAGCCGTCCGTAGCCAAGAGAGAGTTTGCGGTGCCTTTCCAAAGGGCACAGAGCAAACACGGGGCACGCCAGTCTTCAGAGCCTGAAAGCCAGAGCTGGCGTCCGGTACAAGGGTGCCTCGACTCCGCCGGAGCAGAACCTTCGGCGGGGGCCCGGCCCGGCCCCGGCTCGTCCCGACGGCGGCGCCCGTCTGGCCGTCGCGCTCCGGCCCGGGGGCTGCTCCGGTTCCTACCGCGTAGCGAGGGTGCGGGGTCCTTGGAGGAGAGCGGTGCCGTGCAAAAACCACTGCGTCTTCGCTTTATTGTTTTTCCCGCTACTTTATACCAGGCACGAGAGCTCCGTCTTGAGCATGGACATTGAGCCAAAAAGGGAGGAAAAAAAAAATAGAACCAAAAAAAGGCAAAAACCCCCAAAGCCACCACGCTCTTGCACAACAGGCAGGGCTCCTTTGTCGTGCCTCCGAAATCTGACCTCTTCTAACTGCGGCGCGGGAGCGTTTCGATGCACGTCGCGGTTCGCGAGGACCCCGCGAGAAAGACACCCTCCCTTACCTTCGCCCGGGGCGCCGCGGGTGGGGGCCGTCCCCGGAGCGCGCAGCATACGCGCGGGCTGCGGACAGGGGCGCGCCGGAGCCGGCAGCGCGGCGGCGGCTAGTCCTGGCCCCGGCGGCCGGCTGAGCATCCTCCGCGCGGGGGCCCCGCCTGGTGCCGCAGCGAGCCGGGGCTCCCGCGGGGCGGGCGGGCGGACGGCACCTCCAGCGCTCTGGGCCCGCTCATCGCCTCTGCTTTCTATTTAACGCGGCGGCGGCGCTTTTCTGCCCGGCGGCTCCTCCCCTGCCTTCTCCGAAAACACGTGGCCGCCGCTTCACTTTCACTTTCCGAGTGAGTCACGGCCGAGTGGTGCCGAGCTGAGCTGAGCTGAGCTGAGCCCTGCCGTGCCGTGCCGAGCCGAGCCGAGCCCAGCCCAGCCCAGCCCAGCCCAGCCCGCGGCGCCAGGCGTTCCCGCGGAGCGCGCCCGGAGCCGGAGCTGCCGGACCGCCGTGGGCAGCTACCGGCGCGCCGAGCGCGCAGCCCGCCGGTGCCGCCGGGCGCGGGCAGGCGCTGCCCCTGCTGCGGAACCCCGGCGGTGGGGCTGCGGCGTACGCCCCCGCGGGCTCCCCGCCCCGCCCCGCTGCTGGTGGTGGTCTCCAGCCTCGGGTGACCCCGTTTCTTCTGTCCGACTAAATCTGGTTTTACTCTTTTTTTCCTTTGTTTTTTTTTGGACAGCCCCAGCGAAGCGGTGGTGCAGAAGGTGCCCCTGGGTAGCGGCAGGCACCGGGCGCAGGGTCAGGCTGGCCCGGCAGCAGGTGCTGCCCGGGAAGCCCGAGCACAGGAGTGCTCCGAGGCCAGAGGGAGGCGAGGGGACACTAGAGGTAGGTGATGAACAAGGCTCTGACCTGGCAGCTAGCTCAAAACGTGAGGAAAAAATGGCAAGCGAGCAACCAACGTGGGAAGTTTTAACGTGAAGGTAGCTGCTCTCCCCAAAGCTAACAGGTCAGCATGGACAGAACAGGTGAGAGGACAATGTATAACATAAATGTCCAAGAAGGGGGGAAAAATTAGACCAATAATAATTTTAAAGCGAGAAAAACGGATAAATCTATGATCCTTCCACTGAGAGGAGTGTGCAGACGCAACACTGGGTTTTGAGTTCTCAAAACAGAATTTCCCTGGGGTTTTCTACAGGGTAATCAGATTTAAAAGTAACTGTTCAAATCCCCAGCTGTATTTATAACCTTGCCAGCAGCCAGTGCTGGAGGCTTGGGATGTTGTTCTGCTCACCCAGAGGGAGATTTGAAACCTCAAGTACCAAACCAGTGTCTTATGTGCTCCCTTAAGCAGACCCCAGTAAAGGGGTCCTTTACATCCTTCCAAAGAGGATGTTTCTTGAAGTAGTAACCAATGCCTGTTAAAAGGCCAAGAAGTCTTTCTTCCGATTATGCCTTGTCTTTTTGGAAGCCAAGTGCCCTAATGTGTACCTTGTGCAGTAATTCATCTGCATAGGCATGTGCAAAAATACAGAAACTTTGTGAAGAATCCCACTGACTCTTGAATCTGGAATCAATACACGAACATATTGCTTCCAGAGCACATGCGGTTGGGTGCATGCAGTGTGACATACGGGTTTTGCAGCCAGAATGCTTACATCAGGAGCAGAGAGAGGATGTTTTTCCCCTTGCAGTCAACACAATGTTTTGTGACAATGAAAAGGAAATGTTTCTGTCAAATGATTAAGGGGACGGGCTGGCAAGGACTTGTGAGTTGTCCTTTGGGATGAAGTTGAGGGAATGTATTTCCTGCTTTGAGACTGAATATTCTTTTCAAAATCTAGTGTGGTCACAGACTGAATTAACCTGATGGCAATACAGCACCGTACAGTGATGTGCAGCCAGTGTACAGTAGGTGAACCTGGAGATTTCTGATGATGCTTTAGCCACCGAAGTTTACTGCTTCTGTTCTGTCATGTGAGAGTATAGTTGTCATGAATTTGGAGAAACAGCACTCGTCATTAATTTTAAGACCTGGCACAGAGATTCACTTTGTGCTCAGAATCCTCTTTCAAACAATTTTTGAGCAACTGAGCTTAAGCTAAGGTTTGGCATAAGCGGCTGGGGGACGGAAGCTCAGCTGCTTTTCTGTGTAAAACAAAAGCATGAAGGAATGGTGGAACTGAAACTTACTTTAGAATTTGAACATGCAATAGTGAGAAATGTTTTGCCGCTATTTGCTTTGGTGTAGTGCGCTCCATGCAGTGAGTAGATTCAATGGCTGTTTTGTATAAGGCACTGTTCATCTTCAGACAAGTAGTACAACCAGGCCTTGCCCTTAACAGCTTGAAGTCTACTTAGGCAAGACAAAGTCCCCCTTCCTCCCTGCCACCCCCAAGAAAAGAGATTTGAAGTGCTTAACTGTGTCACAATAAGGTAAATCGGAGCCAAAAGTACAGCTCAGATCCTCTAATTACTTACCTAGCCCCCCAGGCGCCCAGCTGAGCTACATTCCTGCTACTGCACCGTTGGCTCCTGCCATCACTGTGGCTTTAAGGAGTGGAGCACGGCACGGCTATAATGCAGCACAGTGGTACGAGTGTTTCTCAGATGAGATGGAGGTTCGCTGCAGGTTGCTGTAAGCGTGCCAGGAAAGCTGTTCCACTCACATGTAATTTTTAATTTTGTAAGATCACAGGGGAAAGAAAGATCCTCCAGGTGCACATGCAGTCTGTCTGCCATGTACTGAGTAGCACAGCTACAAAGTGTCTGTCCAAAAGTCTTCTTCATTGAGCAGGAATGTGGTAATAATATTTAGTTGCAAAGCTTCAGAGCTTGGCAGGGCTCAAATGAGTAGGTGAGCTCCCAGTCGCTGAGGAGAGCGATGGAGGGAGCCTGCCAACTCGGACAGCAAAAGCCAAGTGCGTCAGGCTGCTGCTTACGGAGTTTGGTACCATCTCTATGTGAATCACAATGAGAGTGGTCCGGGGTGCTCCATAAGGTGCCTTAAAAAGGCTTGCCCAGGAGAAGTGAGCATCACTTGTAGTACGTGAAGGAGACTTGTACAGTGAGTGAAGGTTTTGTGATAGGAAGAGCTGGGCTTTTAGACTTGAGGGTCTCACAAGTTGAGCTTTCATGGGATATCTTCAATTTTACCCACTCATGTTTCCTTTTGCAACGCCCCATTCCCATCCTTCTGTTTCCTTACCTGCTCTCCCTCTACTTAAAATCCCTATAACCTGGGTCTTGGAAAGAGTTCCATGCCAGCGGGATTGGATAAGATGAGGTTACTCTACCCAGCAGAGGGCAGTGCATAAATTTGGAGCCGGCGCAGAGCTGCTAGGCAGAGCACACGTA
This sequence comes from Aptenodytes patagonicus, assembly GCF_965638725.1. Classification (NCBI taxonomy): domain Eukaryota; kingdom Metazoa; phylum Chordata; class Aves; order Sphenisciformes; family Spheniscidae; genus Aptenodytes; species Aptenodytes patagonicus. Next base: position 16,447,559 of record NC_134961.1, on the reverse strand, counting down.
GAAAGAAGGTCTCTAGAAACGACTGAAGTTGAAAGCAGTGCTGCCAGTTCAGATGATTCTGATATGTGCTCTGTCACTCAGCTTAATGAGCACTTATTGCTTATTGCAAGGTGAATTAGATACTCCTTAGACTCCTTAGAGTCTATTTGGTAAGCAAAGCCTTCCTTGTGAAATGCCTTATTTTCTCCTCATCACAAAGTACCATTTCCTGTGGAGAAACAAATTGTGTTCCCTTTTTTCCCTGCTGATGGTCTAAGAAAGAAAGGCAAAGTCTGAGGAGAAAGAAAATGATTGGGAGACATTATCCCATACTGCCTTCTCCCTTGTTTCTTGGGGCAGGAAAGTAAATGCTTTTGATCTGAAAGGTCCTATCAGTAAACCTCCAAAGGCTAGGATAAAGAACAAACTCAGCTTTTGTTAAAAATAAAAGTCCTTACCTGTATTTTGTAAACATTGGCTTGGAAAATGACAGAAAAATCAGAGGAATTGCTAGGCATTTGTGCAGCAGGAGCATAGTTTACTGGCTATAAACAGGGCAAAGGCTAGAGGGAATCTGTTCAGGAAGCACTGGGAATAAGGATGCCAGGAAAGGTCTGCCAGGAGGCAGCAAGGGAAAAAAACATGGTTCTGAAGATGGTTTTGAAGGTAGGAGAGTACTGTATCTGTTGGGGATACATGAGACATTTGCCTGTTTGTTAGTTTGTTTTTCAAAAACCACACTCAGCCCTACTAGCAGCAGTGTAATGCAGGCAGAGCTTCCTTTATGTATGCTCCAAGCCTTTCCTCACCCTGTGAAACCACCAAGAGGGAGGCGGTTGTGATACCATGTATGGTACTCCCCAGTATAAATTCCCTTATGGGGCACTCCACACCCCGCTGAATTCGTCCCCATTGCAGGGACAGTCCTCTGGGGAAAAAAAAAAAAAATCCAAAAACTTGAAAGGCTTAGAAAATCAGCAGGCACTCCCCATTTCAGCTTTGTTCCTAATTTTTGAGAATAGAAACAGACACTGACTCTGTTACGAAGCTGGATTAATTGGCAGGCCAATGTGTCTGTGGAATAGTATGTTGTTTAGAATATGGTATAGTAAGTGGGTGATCAGTGTGGGAATTAATATGGGAATGTTAAATCAGCTCAATTGTATTATTGTTACGAAGACACTTGTCAATGAGTAATCAAATATTTTTCCAAGTCTAATAAATTGCTATTTTCTTGTAAGAACAGTTCAGATAAATAGGCTCACATATTTTACTATTAGTGTTTTGAGGTTAGAGCCTCTCTTGTGCTGATATTGTAAATGGTAGCTCTTACATGAAAGCGCTCATTATCTAAACTGACCAAATCAGCAACATCATCTTTAGAAAAGGGGAACTGAAGCACCAAGAGATTCAGTGATTTGCTTAGTCACAGAGCGAGATAGTCTGCAGAAGGGCTAGGAATGGAACATAATTCAGGTCTTCAGAGCCCCATACTAGAAACTTAACCACAATACCATCCTTCCTGTTTTAGTGGGTTTTGTTTTCTTCTCCAGAATCTGAATTTTCATTTAAATGAAACCCCTGAAATCAGAATTCTTTGATTTTGCAAGTAAATTAGACACCACAGTTTCTGAGTCTGCTTTCAGATGCACTGAAACCAGCCGCACTGAGAGAAGTGTGAACCTCTGTCACCCACTTTAACTAGGTATTAAGGTCAGAGTTTGATGTAATTAAATGGGACATGCCCAAAAAATGTAACTAGTGCGACTAGACATTTCCTTACACATCTCCATTTCCATACTATCCATACTATCATTTTCTAAGTTAAGAGATAACGAAGTGGACCTGATAAATACAGCTCATCCTCTTACCCTTTTAGTCATTTACTTCCAGGTAAAATGGCTATAAAAATGACTCACTTTACACTGATATTAATTATCATGCTCGATATCACTGAAGAACAATGTGTGTATGGCATGGTTGTCACAGCACACACAAGTCATTACACCAGAAACAAAATACATTTTGAGATGTCAGCAATTTGTTACCAAGCCTTGATAAGCATCATGCCTATACCTAGACAAGGGCTAGCCAGTCAGTAAAGAATTAATAATTTCTGTCTGAACTGGAATTCGTGTTGTTCTGCAGATAATGTACAAGTCAGATCCCATCCAGCTAGGATGACTGATAGAAATGAGTCTTCTAAAAAGGATCGCTCTGAGTATTAGTTGTGAGAAAGTGCACGTCTACTGGCTAGGATGAAAAGCTGTGGTTTTTGGAAGTTAAGCGAATTAAGCTTAACTGTGTACTAAAACTGAGTAAGAGTTCAGCCTCTCCCTCTCATAAGTTCCTTTGAATAGTCCAAATTGTCTGAAATAGATCTCTGAGATATAAACTGTTATACTTCAAATAAGTAATAAATTAACTGTCTGAGGCTATGAGAAAAGTTTCTTTCTAAACTGGCTATTCTGGAACTGTTTATTTTAAATTATGTTAGTTCCTTCTTCATTCAATTAACGCTGGTTTCCTTGAGCCCAGACTACATAGACCCTATCTGATGTTCAGTGGAAGTTCTTTTGTTGATATTAACTAAGTCAAATCAAGATTTGCATTAGTCTCATGAATTCAAATGCTGAACAGTTAACCATACAAAAATGTGGTTTGGGTTTTCTACATTTCAGTAGTTTAGACATCCTTCTTGGTAATTAGTTGAGTGAAAAAAATAAAAAGGAAAGCCTCAAATTGTTGGTAAAAGCATTGTGAAAGGGCAGCCTGCTTTCTGGTGTTTTTTTCATACGAATGAGAGATTCGTGTTGCTTGGTGGGGTGTGTGTGTGTGTGTGTGTGTGTGTGTGTGTGTATGTATATGTATGTGCATACTCCACAATTGATGGAGGATCCCTAAAAATAATGTTGGTGCTAATTGCAGAGGTAGCAGGCTGCCGTTCATACAGGGGAACTGCTGCTATAAATACTGAACTGCATATTTTAAAGCAGAACCATATGAAGGTAATTTGGCTTCCAGATACGCTTACTGGACTACAGAGGTTTCAGTGCTGGCTGGAGGAACATAGACCTTGAATTTCAGAGCCAGTTGCTAATTTTACTTCAGTCTGGCTACCGCAATACCCAAGTGATCCTTTCCAAACTAAGCCAGTACAGACCTCTGCTCCCTTTCCATTGCCTCCCTCGCTGCCCTGGCAGCTCTCTCCCTTGCTGTTGAAGCCACATTCTCTGTTTCTCCAGTTCCCTGTTCTCATGTCTTTTCAGATCCAAAGCCCATGAAAGGAGAGTGGTAACACGGCACAGGAAAATCAGCCATGGCACTGAACTGTGCTGTGGGTTTTGGAGCCGAGGTTACTGTTTGTACATGCAGTTAGAGTACTCAGGCAGTTATGTATCCATGTAATATGGGAAGGGGATGCTGACTGTAAAGAGAGCACAGGAGAGGTCATAAGCTTTGGGGAAAATTTATTTTTGAGTGGGAACCTTGAGGACACCAAGCAAAACATCAATTCATAATCCAAAAAGGCCTCCAGTGTCTCTTTATTACTATTTTAATGGTCTCTTTACCCTCTGCTCTTATAGCTTCCCATTCTTACAGGCATTTTCTACCACTTCTCTTTGTTTTCAGTGCCTGTTTAGATTGTGTCCTGCACGGTTTACGTGATTACGAATTTGCATTTGCTGCTGAAGGTGAACAGTGTTGATACCCTTTCTGGTGCTCCCATGATTCCGTCTATTCAAACCACATGCAAATGCTGAGCTTCTGCTGAAGTAATTCAAAGGTTGTGGAATCAGTTTCTGATGCATTTCATTCATGAGCATAATCCATATATGAGGAGATTTTTATGGTTAGGCTGAGGTGGAGCAAATGACTCAAATGTTCCCTCACCTTTGGTTTTCAGTCCACAGAAACTAATTAAAATTCATTCTTAATATGGTCAAATGGACCCAAATCTCAGTTCTATTTTCTTGAATGTAGAGAGACTCAATAGTCCAAATTTAAAGGAAAAAAGTGGTCTTGTTCTTAAAGTGAACAAAGACCAATACAGTGCTGTTATAGGAGACAGAAGTAGCACACAGGAAGCTGAGAAATCAGGTGGTGACGGCATAGCAGTATCTTGCAGCTTCTCATCCAGATCCAGGTGGACAATCATATTTCTTTCACAATGCACTGAGACACTTTCAGATGACTTGGTTGGATTTTTAATACTTGAAGTCGTCAAGCCTGGATCCGAATAAATCACTATTAATACTCAGCCTTGAGAAAACACCTTTTGTGGGCTTTCCTACTGCATGATATGCTGAGCTCCACATTCCTACTGTGATTACTGTAATCTATCTTAATTGACATCTTTTTTACAGTTGCAGTCTAACCTCAAAATCATAAACCACCCAAACTCATATGATGATGGAATATATTAGGGTCCTCCAGTATCTAATAACTCCTATACCCAACAAACAGGAACTAGTGAATGTGCATCTTTTGTTCTACTGTATGGATAGATCCTATATAGATTTTATTATTGCCTTATGGCCTTGGCTAGTTACGTAACATACATCTGCAAAGATCTAGGCAAGAAATAGCTAATACGAGTTTTAATTTCTCAGTTTTCAAAGTACTTAGAAATTAGCCAGATTTCTGTTCCTCCCCTGTCCCTGGAGAAAAGATAGGTCCTGATAGGTGGCTCAACAGTCTACTTCAGAATACAAATATTAATTCCTCATTTGCCAAGAAAAGGAAAGGAAAAAAAAACCCCAACATAATTGCTCTTGTGGAAAAAGAATTGGATTTTTTTGCCAATTTTACATGTGAACTCAACAAGCTGTGTTCAGAATAGATTAGCTTCACCATATTCCAACTCCAGCAGAATTTCTAAGAATTGGGAGAATAAGCTGGCTATTTCTTGACACAAGACAAAAGTCCTTTAAATGTAGAATTTTTGGCACCTGTTGTTAAAGTGGTAAATTAGAAACATCATCCAAAGATATTAATGAAGCATTTTCTAATTTTAGAAAGATCTATGTTAGTTAGATACAGACCTCACCACACACACTTTTGGATTAATTAAGAAGAAATATTACGTGATGTAAAATTAGTGTAGCTTCCCATGCAGGCCTTGATGTCCCCTATCAGTAAATTAGGTAATTGAGAATATGAAAGTGGGAAGAGTGCCCAGCCTGGAGGATTTCCTCCTGGAGTTCTGGAGACATCTCACTGAATTGCTCTTGTCAGGAGGTTTGACGTCTGTGGTGACTCACTTTTTAAGGGCAGCTTTGTCCTCTGACACTCTGAAAAGTCCTATTATCAGTTATCTTAGACTGGAAAGAAATGCTATGCTGTATTACAATTGCAGGTCTATTTCAGTTCATAATGATGTCAAAATACTGGCAAAATGTCTGATAATGAGTCTAGAGGAAGCGTTAGACTTAGTCGCATACACAAATTGAATTGAGCTTGCCAAGGTGACCTTCAAAAACTTATTGAACATATGCGTAGTGACATGTGATGACCTCAAACCACAAGTCATTCTAATACAACTTTACTCACAGCAAAACCTTTTGGTAAGGTGGCTGGAGCTATTCTTATATGCAAACAGTTTAAATTTGTACTTCTCTTTAGTTCTTTGCTCCAGCTGTCCTGTTCTGGCTCTGTCTCATACCATGACTTGGAGTATGGCCCGAGTAACCTCTCAGTTTCTGCAGCAGTACCAAAACTATGTCCATGACTTTCTGGGTTTACTTCTAAACAGAATGATCTGTATATTCCTGATATTACAGCCCCATTCAACATAAATTAATGCAGCCTTCAGGCGACTGCTGGTTTAGTATATATCTAAGCTGAAGTTCCGTAATTAGATTTCTCTAATCACCAGTGTAAAAATTCAGATTAGCTGGGTGATAACCTGTCAAGAAAAAGCAGATACAATTCTTCAAATGTCAAGTGTTGGGGCTTTTTCCCTCAAGAACTTTTATAAGCAAACAGATGCAATTAAGCACCTACTACAATAATACCAAGAAATACCAATAAACTGATGAATGTGAATTTAAATCCTGTGCTCTCTCTAATGATTTCCCATATAAATACGTTTACATCCTCTCTCCCTGAGTCTATAAGGAAAGGTTAAAATACTAACAGGAAGTATGGATTTTCCAGTTAGTCAGTGAGAGCTCTGTCCCTTTCTAACGCTCATACAGTGCTGTGACCTGCATATGGCGAAGGTGGAGCACGCACTTACAGACAAGGTCCTGCACATCCCGAGAGGTTTGCCTAACTTCAGAGGCCTGCCAGAGACCCAGAATTTCTGGGTACATTAAAAATGCTCCACTATCTTCCCAAGTCTGTACTTACAGTATATGCATGGGTCAGGAGGAAATCTTTTGTGAGTTTAGATTTCTTTGCTAAAGGCTTGGCAGGAGCTTCATCAGAGCCCTTCAGAAGACTTCCAGTTAGAGTACTGTATAAACACAGTAACAGTAGTGCAACGTCTGTGATCTTAGGATGTTTCTCAGGAATTTTTTTCTTTGTTGAGCAAGATGAACATTTTGTTCTGTAGTATGTGCTGGTTCTTTAATAGGAATGTGGTGGATATGCCGTGGCTATGGAAGGATGCAAATGTGACTTCACATTAGACTTGACTTCTGCATCCAAAATGCTGCTAGTGGCAGTTGGGCAAAGATCTCCAAGTAGATGTTTTTAGCAAAATGGAAAAGCAGACTTGCACCCAGAATAGAGCAATGGGGTCCAGACCTTAGCTTTACTGCTAAAAATAGCTTATTTTTGAAGAGATGAAAACTAAAGACCTTCAAAGCTCACGTCTAGATACATTTGTGTTACAAATTTTGAATTAGCTGAAAGGATACCACCTAACTCCCTCCATTCTCCTCCCTCCGTTCTAGCTTTTTATTCCTTACGTATTTTACCCTTATTTTCTTAGTGTTGCGTTTTCCCCCGCACGGTCATTGACCGTTGGGCCGCAGACCAGGGAAGCCCAGGGCGAGGCTGTGCACTGTGCCGGTGGAGCAATGCCAAAGGATTCCTGCACTGGAGGGTTCCAGGTGTCAGGGCTGGAAAAAGCAGCTTGCATGGTTCAAGCACTGGAAAAAAAAAGTCACTTCTTGCTTGCTCATCTGCCATACTAAAAATAGCTCACCACTGATAAGTCTGCAATATATAGCAATGTGGTATTCCAGCAGTAAGTTGCGTAGCATTCTACACTTTTCCTCCTCTGTTTCTGTATGAAACTCAAAAAACAGTCCGATACACACACACACACACACACACACGCACGCGCGTGCGCGCGAATACATTTACTCTCAGTGGCTGCATTTACCATCAAAGTTGGTAGTGTTTCCTGAAATTGGTTTCTGATCCCCCTGAAAGACTCTGGGTTTTTCTTTTTTTTTTTTTTTAAAAAAAGGTTAATTTCAGGGAAACTGAACAACATACGCGAAACTCTACTGTGCAGATAAATTGCGGTATCAAGGGTGTACATGTGACCTGCCTCCAGTTCCCTGAATTCCAGTAAATTCCCAGTTTCCACTAGCGGGTGGCAGACAGATCTGAGAGAGGTTATTTTCTGTTAATTTTGTGCCAACATGTGGTTGTGGTGGTGGTAGAAGGGTAGGAGGGTGTGATTTGGGGGGGGAGAGGGAAACACTAGGCTTGAGACTGGGGAGGTAAACCCATTGGGTTTTACGGTGTTGTGCCCATTGAGTTGTTTCAGATCACATATGAATCCTCTTCATGTGACAGACCCGCTGCATAAAATACCAAGAATGGTACAGCCTGCAAATCTTTGGAAAATAGATCATCTCTTGTGATTTATTCAGCATCCTTTCTCTGCTCTGCGTATGATGATCTCTCAAATGTGTACTTGAAAGGCAGGGCTAAAGCTGAATCTGGTTTTAAAAAATGAGCCACAAGCAGAGTTTTGTGCAGCATAAAAAGGAAAAAGTGATCCTGAGTATCCAAAGCTGCCGACGCAGATTTCCAAAGCAATTGCTGCTGGACTGAACTGGGTTTTTATTGGCTATTTAGAAACAGCTTGAAGAGACTTCCCTCTCTTCACTTCACTCATACCTTGAGACACTGAGAGTTTCACTGGCAACTTCCCAGAAGTCTTGTGGCTGATTCTAATTTGCATAAACTTTTCTGTATACTGGCAGAGAGAAATGGGTTCAACTGAAGTATTTTCTTGTCTTTACATCTCTTCCCTTACCTGCTCCCAGCCCCCTTTTTCAGGGCTTGGGAAATACGACAGCATGTTCGCGCAGGAAGAAGTAGCTTTGGGAGGGTCTGTGTCATGACGTTGTACTCCACTGGGTTGGCTATGCCAAAGAGCACTCCATGAATGGAGACAAGTCCTCATCACTGGGGATTCAGCAGCCGTTCCCCTCTGAAAATGGGATTTTGGTGCAGTCGTGAGGCTGTGCAGAGACCCTATCACTGTTCCAGAGAATCACCCCATTTCCTCTTCTGTTCTAATTAGCAGTTTGCACTTCAGTACAGCACATACCACAGCCCTCCTCCCGTCTTGCACACTGGCACACACACTGCACTGATGTTACGTGGTTTAAAAAGCCAAGAACTGAAAAATTGGGCAATATCAGATTTACATTTGCACATGCAACCTGAAATCTGCCCACTCACACATCTGTGCACTGAGTGACGCAGGGGTGCTGGTGAAATGCATGATCTTAACTCTTTCACAAAACTAGGACAGAATTTGCAGGAAAAGACAAGGAAGGCCCTGTCTAAATTCTAAGGGCTGGAATTTGCAATTACTTTTTTTTAAACATAGTTTTCTATAGATAATTCTGTATTTTACAAAGAAGAAAGATATAAAAAGAAACTTTGCTAGCATTCCAGAATTTTTTGATACACACTTATTGTTGTTTTAATTATGTTAATTGCCAGAAAGATAATGTGCTGTATGCAGGAGAGCAGGACTCTCTCTCTAGGTGCTGAATGTAGAGATCATTGAGTTGAGGTGGGATAGGCTGGCAGAGCTGTGGTTCCCCCCACCTTTTCTGGATCTTTGAGCTCCTGCCTTACTTAAGACTAATGGTGAGACACCAGAATTGAAGATGATAAGTGCTTTTGTATTACTGTACCTGCCTGTGCTCGTAAGGTATACAATGACAGCATGCTAGTTTCTAAACAGATACAGTTCAGCAATGCCAAGCATGCACGCGGGTCAGGTATGACTCAAACAGATCAGAGTGGATGGAGAAAAGGTACTTTTGTACTGGAGGTAGAAGGGTAGAAGGGGCAGTATTTCTTCCATCTGAAGTGAATATATAGAAACCTTATGAAAAAACGACGCTAAACGTGTGTGGCCTTTTGGAAAGTGCATTTTGCAAATGCATCCACAACATCTAGAGTGATAAAAATCATCTACTGAGCTGAGTCGAATGGCATAGTTGAAGTGGAGCTGTAAATAAAGTGGTAGGTGGTTTCCTGCTAAAACTCCCCTGCATGTCCAAGAACCCACTGTGACTCAGCCGTTGCAGTCACTGGGAACTCAGCGCAGACATCCTTTTCTAGTTGGGTATTTCTACTTCTCTTTTTGCACCGTATCAAGAGGGGCTCCATTCATCCCTGGAGGAACTGAATTGACAATATGACCTGTTATTTTTTTGTTGTCTTAAGGTAATGATCTTAGGGTGGACCAACAATGCTGTTTGGACTTCTTGTTAAGCTGTCCAATTATCAATGACTCATGCCTGAAAAACAGTCTGTCTGCTTGGATCTTTGTTAGACCTTCACGTGAAAGTTCTTGGGACATACATTAACTTACTTTAACTGGGCTCTTATCTGCATCTCTTGATGGCCTAAAAATCAAATTTTTGTTGCTTTCATTTCATGTGCAAGAAGACTCAGGAATGACTTTTTTTTATTTTAAGGGAGACAATTATGTATTTGCTTATAATACATTTTTTAATGTATCTACTGTTCCTTCAAAGAATTAGCATCTTTGGAAAGATAAACTGAGCTGGAAGAAGCTATGCCCTTGGTAAAACAACAGCAGTAGCAACGTCTAGTAGTTTTTAGGTCAACAGCATCTAGAGTCTCACTTGCCCTAGAATATTTTATGTTTGAAGCTGTCAGACGTCATCTTACTCCTCTGGGCTCATAGTTTTGATACATCCTTTGTCATTAAGATAATGCTTTCCCTGGTCCATTTTGAACCTGCACAGATAGTTGCCTCTCAGTGTGAAAAGTTCGGTACCCACAAGGCTTTAAACTTGGCATTGGCAATTAATAAAGCAGATTTGGGAGACTTGCAGGTTCCCACAAGCTGAGCTAGAATGGGCTGTTCTGTTCTTTTTCCCTCTTTATCCCATGCAATATTTATTCTGTTGCTCCTGTTTCCTCTTTCATTTCTAGCCTGTCTCCTCTTCTCCAGTTCACAGTCCTTTTCCTTATTTTTTTATTTTTTAATTTATTGTACTCCCTCTGTGCTAGTCCCAGCTAATTCCTTATCGGCTTCTTCCATAATACTGCTGGAATTTTGTCCCCATCTGACCTTTCTCTGTGTGAACAAATCCCAAATGTCCCAGGTTTAAAATTTACTCCACTCTTTGTTTTTTTCTGCTTTCCAGCCTGATGTTTTCTAATTGCTTCCTGTAATTTCTGTTTAATACCTCTTTTAGTTTCAGGATGCTCTGTCTTTTGCTTTCTTTCTCTCTCTGATATTAAGTATACTTCGTACAGGTTTTTTTCTGAGAATTAAGTCTACCTTCTCCTCCAGAGTTTTCAGTTTAGCATCTGAAGGTTATCTGTGGTTCCTTGTTAGTGAACTTCCTTTCTGGGAAGTTCAGCCTCCTGGTATTTTGACTCAGGTTATTAACATCAAAGTAGATTCTTTTTTTCTTGCAAATTCCCATATCTGCCCACCTGTCTTCACTTTTCTCTTCCTCAATCCCCTCCAGTACCACACAGCAGTGCTATGCGGTGCATTGCTTTATGAAAGCTGACACCCAGCTGCTTTCCCTCAGACAAGTCCTCTTTTGCTGCTCTTAACAGCTGTGAATGGTGGAGGACTTGGTATGGTTTGAAATCCTCCCATCTGAAAAGCAGGAGTCACGGTTTCCACAAAGTGCACCTGAGGAGGGGATACCCAAGGAGCTGGTGCCAGGAAGGAGCTCAGATTATTGCAGGCCAAAGGGAACGGCGGGGTGGCTGGCACTGGGGGCTGTGACACTAGGGAGTGGGCCAAAAGGCAGGGGCAGTGCTGGGAGTACCTGAGGGTTATAAGAAAAGCAGCTCTGGGATGATTCCAGGCAGGCAGAAACGGAAGGTCCAGGAAGGATGTGTAGCCCAGGGTTGTTGGGTCAGGGAGGGAATGCTCTGGTGTGGAAGGCTGGATATTTTTATTTTGTGAGAAGAAAGGCAGCTCTATAGAGAAGGGAGAGGTTCTGAAATGGGTTTGGAGAAGTGGGGTAAAGGATGTGAAGGACACTGGGTCCAAGGACTGGGGGAACTGAGAGCCATGGGTGGAAGTGTTGCAGATGTGGTATGGATGAGGAGACTCAAAGGCAGGAGGGGCCGGGGATCACCATCTAGCAGAGCTGGTGCCATTAACTGGGATCCTGGTTTGGGGACTGATGACACACAGTGACCTGCCGCATCCCCCTTCCTCCCAATGGACTGCTGTAACCCTCACAGCCCATCTTTTTCTTCTATCAGAAATACGGTGGTATATAGTGTGTCAGTACATAGTATATCCACTTCCAAATAGAAGGTTTAACAGACAATCTGATACGTGCACTAAATGATAATTTTATTTCACCAGGTGACCAGAATTCTCATCCCCCTCCTCCCCCACTTACTCTTTTTTGAAGTATATTAGTACTTAAGGAAAATTACTGGGGTACGTGGGTGGCGACTCTTGTACCCCACAAACACAGAGCGGCTGCTGAGATCCTGCATTCTGAGAAGAGCTCACCAGCATGACCGGTGGGGCCAGTGAGTAGGCAGAGCCCAGGCTGCTGCAGAGTGCTGCACCTAGCAGCATCCCTGCAAGGTGACTGCTGCTGCGCGTGTAACAGGACAGCCCATGCTCACGTCAGTGAGGGAATGCGTGGCACCCTTATTGGTCATGGTGAGTCATTTGCACCTTCTGCTGCATCTGGCATGAATTTCATTTTAAGTTACTCTACTGCATCATTATTTTCAATATTTACTTCACCAGAAGCTGAAGCCACAGAGGTGAAAATAATTATATTTACCAGAATCTGTCATTAAAATTGGCAGCTAGTTCTCACTAGAAATAAAAGAATCAGATTTTGAACAGCACTGAACGGTGCCATTCAAGTACTCACACGTGGAGTAAAACTCTATTCATCAAAAGTAATAAAGGGAATATAATTTACAGGTATTCAAATACACCTGCCTGCGCTTTTTTCCTATGTGAGTGGAAATCGAGCAAGGAAACAGTATTTGGGGGACAAATCCAATTAAACATGAAAAAGAGGAATTTACCAGAAGACTAGCCATCCTGTTTTAATTTCAAGAGAAATTTGTGTCATTCTTTTGTCTTGACGTAACGCTGTGTGCAACTTAACGCTAAGCATCAGCTTTAAATGTGCTTCTGTACACCACCACCTTGGATTACGTCCATGTTTTTGGTCTCACCCATATTGTGAGGTTGCCAGTGGCTCTTGTGGCCATTCAGATTTATGTCTACTGTTTAAAACTACAAAGTGGCCTCAAATAATTAGATAACTGTGCTGTAAACTCCTGGACCACTCGGATGACACGTCCTGCCTTCAAATACACAGCTTTGTGGTGGCTTGGAGAACTTTCCACCAGGAGTTTACCTCAATGTCTTCCCTGTTTTTTTCTTGTACATGTATTGAAGTAATTCACAGGGACAGGTTTAACAGGAACTTGGACTCAGCTTTTCAAAGGAATTAGGAGCAAAAACTTCTTTACTTGCATACTGTGTCTGTCAGGTATAACTGCAAGGGCTTTCTGCTGAAATAGAAAAGCCACGCTGAGAAGTAAGGGAAACAAAGATAGCCAGAACAACACTCAATTTGAATTGTGTCTGTTTATGTTTGAATCTCTTGTTTGTAGGAAGTTCTGTTTTTATCTATAATACTATACAAGTTCCTATAAAAGTCAGTTTAATTTTAGTATTACTTGATTTCCAAATAAATAATTTGGTTTTGTGTTTAGAAAACTTACTGCCAAGCCCCCTCTGCTGGACAGAAAAATCATGTTTTCATCCCTGAATGCTGAAGACATCTAGTAAAAGCATTCCAGCTTATTGCTGTTCAAGTAATTACAGGCTCAGAGTTCACAAGAACATTACTATATTTCTATTATTATCTACCGTTACCTGTCATGAGTTGAGCTTTAAAGAAGCATCAGGATGATCGCTGCAAATGTGTTCAAATCCCTCCATTTGAATGAGTATTCAGTTGGTCTGTTGAAAATTCATCCTGTCATCTGATCATTTTATCATCCAAGTTATTTTCAGTAGTGTCCACCCTCTTCACCCCCCACTATATCTCGTATGTATTATTTAAATCTTTTGTCGGTGATCTCATTGCACACAGAGTGTATTTGCATGATATATCTATACAGGAAGTAATAAAGATTTGAATCCAAGAAGGACACATGCTTTTCCAGGGCAATTCAAACTGCAAAGACCTGCTTTGCTTGTCTTTAAAGTGTGACAAGGGAAGTTCGCTAGGTGAAAGGCAATATTACATGCTGTTTAAACCATGCTTGTCATTTGTGTATGACAAAGCCTTTTGCAGGGACCAGCTTTATATTTACAGATCAGGAAACAGGCCCAGCAAGGAAAGACAATCCATTAGCTTGAGCACTAAATTAGGACATGGATTTAAGCCCTGCTCTGAAACAGACTGCCTGGTGACCTTGCACTAATTAATTAGGCTAAAAGCAAAAAAAGAAGTGTGCCACAACATCGAGCATCGCCCAACAAAATTTTGAAGTTTCTGAGATAAAGTGTTGGACCCATTTATGGTCCTGTGTGGTGCACATTGAGAGCTGAGTTTCTTTGAAAGGAGATCCAAAGCAGCCAGTATGGCATGCAAGCAGCCAGTAAGGAAGTACTGCCTACAGAGGTGTGTCTGAAGCTTTTCCCCCCTTGAGCTTGTTCAAAAATTGGTCTTTGAAGAATGGCAGTCTTTTAAAAATGGAGCAAGCCAAGACAGCATTGCTGGGGCAGCTGATTAGTACTTAGAAGACCTCTTCAGTATGTGGCAAAGTGAGATTTGTGTCCCCGCTCTGCAAGAGGGCAGTCAAACTTCGGTTCCTCCCTTTTCTGGAAGGTGTCCTAACTACTAAGTAGAGGTCTCTTCTCATTGAAAGGGAAGGAGGAGTATTTGTTAGCCAAGAGAGACTTGGAGCTTAACAGCTAGAGCACTCACCTATGAGTGGGAAACACTGGATTCTGGTGGCTCCTCTGAGTGCTGTTACATATTGTACATTAAGCAGTTACTAGATAAGCTACATAAGTGGTATTTGAAGCTGAGCCAGAATTCAGTGGCTCACCTCTCTCAAATCAATGCCCCAATCTGCAGGCTTAAAGGCAAGTCCCATTCTTTCTGTAGGTCAATGGCTCTTGAATGCCTTTCTGTGAACTAAAGCAAGTTCACAGGAAGACCAGAGGATGTTTCCTTCTATAGGCTTGTGGTGAGGTCATCATTCCAAAATGAGCTTGACAAGCATATCCTTGAGTCCCTCTATGCCAGGAAGGGATCTGAGCCTGAATTTCCCATATTTAAGCCTGAAATGCCCACATTCCCGCAAATGATCTCACGGGTAAACTGTTGGATAAAACTGATGAGGTTGAAAAGATGATGATACCCCTTTAAAGAAAATGTCTCTAATGAAGTCTCTGAAAGGATAAGAACTATTTCAAAACTCTATTATTTCATTCAGTTTGAAAAAATAGTGACAATTGTCCTGTAAAAATCAAACTGTAGCAAAACTGAGGGAAGGAAAAACATACTGAATTGGTGTTTTATGTTAAAAAATACTTTTTTACATAATTGTATTTCAGATGAAAATGTGAACCAATTAAAGTTTCCTAGAATATACTGCAAGTACAGCATGTATCCTGGTGAGGTTAAATGGGTATTCAGTCTTAGCTGTAGTAGCCAATAAATGCTAAAATTAACAACAGGTTTGGACCAGAAAGAAGTCTAAATAGCCCTGAGTTCTAGGGAATTTAGAAAACCGAGCCCGCGTTTGGAATTTATGCCCAACCTCTTCACTCACAAGGCAGAGGGTTAAATACGAGTAGTCTCAGGTTTTGTGTATGCAACATTTTGTGACTATGCAACATTTCCTGTCTGCTGAAAAGCAGCTGCATTGCCTCCCAGGTTTAAGTCATCTGTGGCTTTATAATTGCAGCACAATAAAGAGTTTCCTTTCCTTCTGAATGAGAAGGTTTTATTGCAGGGTCTGTGCACACTGACGAAGAAAAGAGGAAGAAAAAAAAAAGGAAGCAGGAAGTACTTCAGTCCCAAGCAGTGGGTAATCAGAGGTAGCTCTGCGACCAGGGGAGCAGTCCTTCCTCCTGAGGCATTTGGCCAAGCTTAGATAAACCTCAGGAGTTTTCTAGGTCTGCAATCTAGACGTCTCATCCCACCTTCACAGGAATCTTGTGCTTCTATGATCAGAGCTATCCTGCTTCCACAGAGGCAAAACTGTGGCCAACCAAGCCATAGCGCTTGGTAAAAGCTGGGAACAGGAGGCAGAAGCTCCCTCCTACCTGAGTGGGACGGAGGACCAGGGCTGGCCCAGGATACGACTTGCCACTTTCCAGAGGCCTTTTCATGCAGAGCCTGTTCATTTCTTACCTTCTGAAATGCACAGTCTGCCCATTTATACAGAGCTGCAACATGAAGATACAACTTTAGAGCTATTAAGTTGAGGTGCTGTATATTCAGACATTTATGGATAATATAAAAGTGCGAATGAAAACCAGTGAAATGAAAGCCATGATGGAAACCTGTTCTTCAGTATGTGCTTGCACGAGAAATGGCTACCAGGAAAGATAAAAGCATTGCTCCTAAAGCATCTGTCTGTAATTTTACTGATGAAACAACAAAGCAACAGTACAGCCTTTCCTAATCATGTACCAGGAATTTAACAGGGCTTAGTGCAAGATTACAGACCATAAACTATAGTTTGAGATCATTGCAAAACGTGCAAACTGCTTTGAACTCAAGAACAGAAACTTAAACTTTCCCCACAGTTTAGTAAGAACTTCATGGCACTGCTTTTTTTATGACTTTACAAGTACTCTTTACAAATGTTACCAGTTTGCAACACTCCACAGCTGTGTGACGAAGATTGCAGAAGTATGGGTGGAGGGAGCTCTATTGTTTTACAGCTGGGAAATGCAGCCTTTAGAAGGAAATGCACCTATTTTACAGATCAGAAGATGAATGAAAAAGATTCTCTTACTTACTTTCAGTTCTGTTTCCTTTGGCTGGAATTTCTGTTTTCCCTAGCCAATCATGTGCCCAGCCAGAATCCAGAGTAGTAAAATGACATTTATAAGAAACAGAAGGGAAAGTAGCCACTAGCAAAAGGGACATTCACTGAATACTGCCAGCTTTGAGTGAAATGTGGCATTATTTAAACGAACGCTCCTGTGACTGTGAACTTCAGAGGTTTTCTTAATAAGGACTGTTCTTCCAGCCTTGATTTTGCAAGTCACTTATGACTATTACTCGGGCTGATACCAAGGAAAGCTTAAAGTATGTAACATGTCTCAGAAGGTACTGTGTACCTTTCAGAACAAGTCACAGAACAAGAACAGAAGTCACAGAAGTCACAGAACAAGTCAGAAGAATCAGTAGATTGATACCGAGCAGTGCTGATTTTATAGGTAGCGTATACTGTAATTTAACTGGGCCAGCCAAAGTATTTTATGAACTCTATCCACGTTATATATGCTGAATCTAACCTATATACCTGAATGCTTAATTTTACCAGGCAGGGCGGAGCAGTGGACTGGGGAGTGATTTGGGCCAGCCCAGTTGCATTTGAAAAATGTCTGCCCTAAGCTATTAATTCCTTCATCAATAAGGTTGACCATTATTAACCAGCCTGGATGGAGGAAAAAAAGGGGCCTGGAGACTATTTTTGTCATCGCCCAGATGTTCACCCAAGTATTTGATTTGGCAGAAATGAGCGTAAAAGGGATTGCATCAAATGACAGCGTGAACGCAATACTGTGTTTCAGCCTCCTTAGCTCCACTAGTGAGTGCTGGAGGCTCTTGTGGTCTGGAGTGGACCAAAACACCACTGAGTTCCCAGCAAAGGAGGAGCCAGAGGTACCAGAATGCAAATAAATCAGTGGTCTCTGTCAAACAGTAGGTTCAACTATTCAATTCTCCCTCTGCCTTAAAATCTACAAAAATAATGAAAATGAAAATACCTAACCCACATCTGTTAGGATTGTTTATTAGTAATCACAGTATTATCTTTTAAAAGACACTAGATAACGTGTAGTCAGACTAGAGAGATCTATAGATAAGAAAAAGATACTAGTTTGTGACTTTCACTTTCACCCTGCACAGTTTCTCGTAAATGAAGCTGTAACTGGCAACTGAGCCTGAGTACTCTGACGAGCTTTGCCTTGCAAATCTGAGATTGTGTGCCGTCCTTTTCCGTTCTAAAGTGTCTATTGCCTGAAATTCATATCTGTTCAAATTCTAACAGAGCTACAGATCTTCAAATGCTCCTGTACAAAATTTGAAATTATTTGAATATAAGTGCTTGATGTTTGGAACGTCGAAACTCCAAAGGTGCAAGCAAAAACGTGCACACATTGTCATGCCTGCTCTGCACAGCCACTTTATGCTGTGTGTCATTTGCATGAATCTTAGACACCATCTACACTGAACTGATGTCTCCTAGTTGGTGCTTAAAGTACTGACAGTTTCTATTTTGAATAAAATAGAGTGCACTACTGCAAGTCCGGTTCTGTGGGCTCGTCAGGTTTTGAAAATAAGGCGTACTGGTTTTGCATTTATCATTTATTGCTGCTTTTCATGACAAGCTGAAGGCTTGCTAGGTTTTTGGCTTCTATATTTTTGAATCCCTGAAGAGTCGCTTTTTGGTTGTATTTGAATTTCAAGTCCAAGTTTTGTCGTTGAGTTTGGAGGGCTGCCCTATATAGAGCTACATTTAGAAACAACCATTGTGTTGCACAACTATGTACGTTTTAGCCATCTACAAAAAGTCAAATATATAGTTTTGATATCATTCATTAATAATTACTTAAATTTATTCAGATAAATAAATGTTTGTATAGTTGCCTCACTGCAGTCTTCATCACAACCATTAGTTCAGTGGAAGGGTCAGGTTACCTGTACATAAGAAGTAATTTTAATATTTTCCCTTGAAGTAGGTCCTTTTCACAATTTCTTTGTATGTTCCTCTGGTTCATTTTGTTTTCCTGTTTAGTTCATAACACAAGGTCTAGAGTCTCACTGGAATGAGCTGATGAAAATCTTTTAGCACCAGTAGATATATTTACCTTAACAGAAACCGAGTACCATGAGGTACTGATGGATCAATTGTCAGCGATGCTTGGTCAAGACTTCAAATGCCAGCAATAAAAGTCTGACCTTCATTCCATCAAATTCATATTTGACCCTGCATATTCTGGGCTTAGTGGAAAGAGATGGGTCTTGATTAGAGTTTCAATATAGTGTTTAATATGAGGTGGTGCACAGACTACAAACTAGAACCTGTGATTAAAATCACTTAAATCAAGAGGTGGAGGCAGTTTGTGACATTTTAATGTCAAATTATATTTTAAAATGTGACATTTCCATATGAGTCGTAGAGGTCTTTCTAAGCTGAACTGATGAGATGCCTCCCAGTTGGCTCATGCAATCTTGTGTCTTCTGATTTTTTTAATAAATTACAGAAGCCTAAGAATGTGAAAACATATTTCAGCAATTACACATTGAATGTCCTGATTTAGGAAGAATTCTGTGATTTTACTTACCATTTTATATCTTCTCTTAGACCTATTAAGAGATAAATAGGCTTTGTATAGCCCATACACTAATGTGACTTTCATCCAAAATTAACGCTATTGTACATGCCAACATTCATTCATTCATGCCAGTAGTCGGGGGAGTGAGCTGCTATTTGTAGGTGGTATGGCAATAGATGCATTCTAAGTCCGGGCTTGTAACTACTTCCATTTTTGAGCCTTGCTTTACAAAATGCACGCCATAATGTAAGAAATTGAAAAATCAAGCTTATTGAGGCCCCAGTCCATCTAAGTACATAAAAACATATAAGTGCTATTACTGAGCAGCTTTAAACAAAAGTTTCACTGCTGATTTCCTCTTTATATTATTTTTGCTTTTTCAGTCATTCAGCTGTTTGTTCTGAATTCATGCTCTGCTTCCCTGCTGCAGAGAAGCACAAGGCCAGCTGTTCCTTCAGCTATGATTTTAGCTTTTGCTTTCTGAAGTACCAATACCAGTGCCTTCCCGCTCAGCACTTAGCAGCATTCTTCCTGTTCCAAGGCCATTTCTGCTCTTCATCCCAGTGTTACTGCCAGCACCAGGTGAGTCAGGAGACCGGTTACTCACAAGCAGTTTCTAAAGAGGATGCCAGTGCTGCTAGTGCGCCGTGTCCAGGGCAGGATCCTTTTCATCTAGCATCCCTGGGCAATCACATGGGCAAAGCTTTAGTCACAGCTTTGTAGAAAATAAATGCAGCCATTTTACATGGAGATTCTCTGATCTCAGAGCAAAATTTGGTTAGTTAAGGACAGTCACCACATCTGTGTCTTAGGTGATACTCCATGGGAATACAAGTAAAAAACTTTGGCTAAAGCATAGGGAATAGTGAGGAGTATTCACTTTTCACACAAATTTTCAGTGACTAGAGAACAGCTGACTGGTCTGCTTGGCTGTGTGACCTGCAGCTGCCACCAAACCTGCTATCACGTCTGTCTCCTGAAGGCTCTGCAAAATATCCCTCACACAGCAACAGAGATGTGGGCTTTCTCCTCTCTGGGTCCCTATGAACTCTTGGAGGCTCACCTCAAACTTTCCTCTTCAAGTAGCTTGATGTTAATCTTAAACTTCCAAAAGTTTTTTCCTGAACAAATACAGGTGTGTGCCGAGTGTGATACTGGTATAAAATTCCTGAGTCATTATATTAAAACTCTGAACTCCATTTAATCCTGTTCTAACATTTTGTTAATTTAAAATTACCTTGATTGGTGGTGGTGTAGCTGTGATGTTTTCGGTTTAAACAAGATAAGGCTCTTAGGGAAAAATGGTCTCTTTGACTTGGACCTGAGAAAGATCTTGCCTGCTTGAAAATTTGACTATTAGTAAAAGCCTCTCCCTACTAAGCACCAGAAATTTATTTCACAAATCTTTGAACAGGCCTTGAATAGTGCAGAACCCTGCCAATGTATTATCTGGAACAGCTGTAACTTCTCAGCCTTACTGGCCTCTATGTATATTTCCAGTATTTGACATCTCAGATTTTAAGTTTTCAAAAATAAAATGCCACTCTTCTGGTTACTTTTCTTTAGGAAAATTATTCTGCTCTCACTCCACTGGAGGAACTGGATGCTGACGATGCTAATCAGAGTATATTTATGCAAAGCCAGCAGCTGTCAAGGGAGGACACCATGGTCTGTATTCCCCTACACGGGTTATAGGGGCTCTCCAGTCCTGTTAAGCTTCTCCTAAACGTCCAATTCTTTTATGAAGTGAAATTAAGTAAGAAAGGCTGAACAACTGAAGTCTCCTAGCTACTGGCATCACTTCAGTCAGGACGAAGATCTAACACTTTGGATGCCATTCATATTTCCTGTTTAAAAAGAATTCTTTTTTTCTTGGTGCAGGAGTTTGAAGAAGCTCATCTGGAAGCCAGCTTTACAGACTATTTCCAGAGCAGCAAGCAATACTGGTAAAGTAAAGACTATCATTAATTCCATTTTTTTTTTCTTTCATCATGTCATAGTCCTATTCCATAGAACGCTGATTTCTTTCAGTTACATACCAGCATATTTATAGCATGGAAAGGAATAAACAGGTGACACCCACTTCTGCAGAATGCGACTGGAGCTCTCTAAGCATTTCCTTTAAGCACTCTTTGTAAATGAAATGAGTCAGCTAAGCTGGAGAGCATTGCACTGTTTTCATAGCCTGTAGGCTACCATCAGTAGGGATGTGTGGTGAGTGACAGGAACTGGTTAAGTTTGCGTGACAGTGAGAGCAATGAAATAACTTCTCATGTTAAGGCTGGCTGTACAACCTAATGTTTCCACCCTCTCTGAGGAGGTGCCTGAGCCAGATGCTGTTTTTCCTCTGCCACACACTGGGTGCAGCTGTCAGCTCCTGGCAGCTGCAGGAGGACTCTTGCTGTAATCCTCTGCCGATTCCACTAACCATATGCTAACATGCAACGTACAGCATCCGTACAAGGTTCTCAAGAAAAAAGAGTGTGAGACGGTGCCTTGCTAATGCTTTACTTGATAGCATTTGCCACAAAAGTTAGTTTGTCTTACCTTAGAGTGACTCCCATGCAGTTTTGACAACGCTATGGGAGAGGCCAGACTCTTGTTCTTGTTGTTGTTAGTATTATGATGTCTGTTGCTCACATTTACCTGACAAGTCACTTCTAAAATGTCACTCATTCAGAGCTACCTGCTAACTAAAACTTTGGCAAGTTGCACCTGGAGTTTTCCTGTTTCAGTAGATGACTTGCCGGGCTCTAGGTCTTTTGAAATTGCTGGTTGAACGTAACTTAGCATCCATATGCCAGACTGATCAGTCCCAAAGCGTAAATTACAAGCAGCAGAAGTTCAAGTTAGGGATGCAAACATGACTGACTTTCAACCCATTAATTCCAACCCATTGAGCTATTAATTTCAAATAATTAATTAAATTCCGTGATGATGAGGTAGCCTAAAAAAAAAACCCTGAAGGATGAGGATGTTTTTCCAGACTTCATCCAGTATGTCAGCATGTCCACATTGCATCTTTTATGCAGTACAAAACAAACATCAGGAAACAAGTGAATTTTATATTCTTGTGATGGTTTCATATAGTTCTGCGTGCACTATAAAAAATAAGCATAAACTAGGATGGATCTCTTAAAGGTGAAACTTGACAGTTCTTGTCTGTGCTAAAAGTTGTCCTGCAGTGACGTTTCATATGAATACCGGGGAAAGGAAGACAGTTTGTCTCAGATCCCTCTTCTCACTTATGGAGTAATGCATTTTTACAAAGTATTGTTTTCTTATCTCGCTTCTGTTATGCTTAGCTCCTGTGTGCTGCTTCCTTTTACTGAAGAAGGATATAAAAGACACAATCACTTGCAGTTTACTCTGTGATTGTGGGCAGCCAGTGTCTGCAAGAGATGCTAACACAGAGCAGCACCTGCCAGCAGGTTGCAGAACAGAGCACATGGAGAGCTGCTGTGGGCCTGTCCCCATCACACTCAAATCCTCTGAGCTTCTGGGCTGCCACAGACAAGTTTGCTGTTTTATGGACATTTGTGGGCCATTCTGACATTACCATTATGATCCATGTATTTATCAGCTCTACGCTTCGTGACTTTTCATCCATTCATCTGTGGAGCTTCCAGGTAGCCCTGTTTTGAAAACAAGTATTTAAAAAATACTAAAATATATATGCAAAAAATAATCTTGGTTACTTGGACTCCAAATTAAAAAAAAATAAAACAAACCAAAACTTTTTTTGAAGTCTAGTTAGTGACTTCTCAGTATTAGGAAAGAGAAACTGAGAAATAAAACTGAAGAAAATTTTCTGTACACCTTAACTAATGGACTGGGACTGAGATCTTTTTTAAAACTCTTTTGGGTAGGATGAAAGACTCTAAAATATCAGAATTTCTGGCCAAGGCAAAGAAGGACTTTTTGATTGTGTAATACCAGCCTTTTACCAAAATTAGAGAGGGGAGCAGAGAACTGCTTCCAGTTTAAGTAGTACTGTCAGTGAGAGTGTGAAAAGGTATGAGCTAGACAGAAGATTTCAAGTTGCCGCTGCTTTGGAAATCTCTTTTCATGGACATCTAGGGTCAAATTCTTTTCTAAGTTCTCTTGACATCATACCAACAAAACAGTGCCAGAGTAATTGAGGGAGACCTGGCTCCTGCTGAACTCTGGACTATCTTATCTATGTGTAGTCTGACCTTTTTTTACCCATACTGTGACAGCATCTCACATGCATGTCAGCATGAGGAATAACGGCCTTGAAGACTGCTTTGAAGAAAGGCACATATTGTAGTAGCAGGCAGAAGAAAACGGATTCCTTCTTTTTAATCCACGCAAACCAAAACTGCCTCATCCAGCATGCTCTCAGAAAATGTGCTCAAATTTAATCCAGTGTAATTTACAGCCTGTCAGCCACCAACTCATTGCCTTTTCCAACTGTGTGCTGAGCTGCCCCTGCTACCCTTATATCAGAGGATGATTGCTGTGGGATCATCTCCAGAAAACAGTCTGTTGAGGCATCAGACATTTTTCCTGCAGCTGCAGAACATGTAAGAGCTGAGCCAGTTCTTCAGTAAGACCTTTGCAGATAGTTCAGTATAACTTTGCTTTTTGCTGAAAGATAAGGATTTTCTGGTTTAGGAAAACAAATCCATTTCTTGGTGCAGATTGCCAGTGCTTCTGCCCTTCTTCTCAAAACACAGTTTCTTCAAGAAAAATCTTTTAAAAGGGACTTTTTAGTCTCTCCTGCAGATTACACTCTTGTACAGCTCTTGCCTTCATCTGTGGATTTAATGGCTTAATAAGCATTAGACCCTCCTATTATACAGTAACAAATAGGAATACAATACTTTTATCAATATTTGGCACAATTATTTTTTTTTATGTGAAACTAAGTATTGATGCTGTCAAGTGACTGCAGCTTAGGGGCATAAATTACAAATATTCTTCTCCTGTGAGCCTTGCTCAAATTTTGATTCATATACAGTAACCTAATGTCTTTCTATTCCTGTAAGCCGTATGATTTGATTGCCAGATTACATGATTCTGTATTGTGCTTAGATGTCAGTGTTTTTATTGTTATTACCAATAGTATCTTTTATTCTTACTGTAAATGGTAACAAAGTTAACTGCTTCCTTACACTATAAAAGGAATGAAGTCCCATTTACAGAATGTCTCTAAACAGAAAGTATCTCTCGAAAAAAGATGTGCTGAATAAATAATTCATAACATGATGGGTGAGTAGAAAAAAAGGTCGATGTATTTTGCTACTCAAAACAAAACTGGATTTTTTAAATAAAGTAACTGGCTATTTTAATGGAGAACAAAATCTGCTTTAAAGAAGAATGATTGCAGGGGAGTCAGTTCTTTATGTATTTTTACCCATTTTGTAGGTAACACAGAATTTGTGAAATTGAGGAATCTATCCCCTTGGTCTTCCTGATTCTTTTCTTTTTCTTTGTTCCATTCTCCCGTTTTTCCATTAGCTTATTTCTTGGCTTATTTTCTAAATGAAATGTCAACCCACCCACCCAAAGGAAACCACAACGTATCAAGGATTTCAGATTGCGGCAAAGCAAATTAGCCCATCTGTAATATAAACAGAAAGCACATAAATTCTTAACAGCCTTGGAATTACCAAGTCTCCCAGCTTAAAGCTGCCTATACTTTCAGTGCATTATGCTCCAGATTTCCCCTTAAGTATATACAGTAAAAAGATATCCTGAAAGCATCCCTGAGAAAATCAGCATCTGCATTTTCTTTTTTCTCACAAAACCAGAGGATCTTCATCAACTACACAGTAAACATTAAATGATCATTTCTTGCTAAGTAGTGAAGAAATACCTTGGAAAAATACCCGGGATGGCTCCAACAGCCTGGGAGGTGTGGGTGAGTCTTACACTGGGGTAACCCTGGGGTGGGGGCAAAGAGCAGAAACCAGTCTGCAGGGCAACTTTACTAGATGAAGTTGAGACACAGCAAAAAGTGTTTTCTGCTCAAACCGAACCATTGAATCAGATTTTACACTGTTTTTTGCACATAAAGGAGTCAATCCTGAATTGAATCGATGATCTTAGAGGTCTTTTCCAACCTCAATGATTCTATGGTTCTATGAATTCAGGTGAAATGGAAACCAGCTGCTCTAAAACTCTGGAGAGGCTCTAAATAAATAATCACCGGTGGAAGAGGGGGGTGCTGGCCCAGAGCGGTCCGGTGAATGGCACGCTTTTTTCAGCAAGTCACAAATTACAGCCACTGGAACAGCTGTGCAGGGGTGGCTTGTTGGGAGCAGGTAAACCACCTGGGAGTCGCTTCTCTCGTTTGAAATTGGCACCAAAAATAGCACACCTGTGCCAAGTACTTTATTATCCGTAGAAGCCATTTTTGTTTTTCACGCAGAAAACAGCAGATGTGTTGGGTGTGTGAGGCGGCGCGTCCAGTTCTGGAGAAGGATCTTTGTGCTCCCTCTGCCCTCCCCAGGCGAGCGGTTTCTCGCTGCCGGAGCGGCGGTGGCGCGGAGCAGCCCTGCAGCAGCGGGGCAGAAACACCGCGGAGGCACCGTGAATGCCGCTCTTGATGTGACAGTAAAACAAGGCGGCGCGGCGCGGCGCACGGCTCAACCACCGCGCACGAGCAAGCAGACTGCTGCTGCCCGTCTTTATTTTGAAGTAACGCAGCCTGCCGTCGCCCCCGCCGCCTCCAGGCCCCGATGCCTGCCGCCGGGCTCGGAGGCCGGTCCCCGCCTTCCCCCGGCCCCTCCCCGGCGGCGGCGGCGGCCGGGCGGCGCCACGGCTCCCCCCTCAGGTGGCGGCGCCGGGGCCCGCCAAGCGCGCGCGGCCCTCGAGGCACCGCTAACGTCTGCCGCTGGGGCGGGGAGCGGAGGGGCGGGGCGGACCGCGCGCCGCTTCCCGCCCTTCCCCTCCCTTAGCGGCTGCGCGCCGCGGGTACCGGCTTCCCCTCACCCGCCTCGGGCCGCTCTCGGCCGTGGCGGCCTCCCGGCGCGGCAGCATGGCTGGGGACGCACCGGGGCCGCCGGTGAAGGTGCTGGCCGCCCAGCTGCGGGGGGCGGTGCGGGGCGCCGGCGGGACGTGGCAGCTGGGCCGGGCGGAGGCGGGCCGGGCGCCGCTACGCCTGCGGGCCGTGTGGATGCAGGGCACCGTGCTGGAGGTGGAGCGTGGCGGCGCGCCCGGCGGCTCGGCCCGGCTGCAGGATGGCAGCGGCGCCTTCACCGTGCTGGGGGTGGAGGAGGTACCCAAAGGGCGGCCCTGCCTCAGCGCAGGTACCGGCCGGGGGGGGGGGGGGCGGGCACTGAGCGGCCCCCGGGGGGGTGGGGGCTCCCCCCCCGCATGTTGCGGGGTGCTTTCCCTCCCCGTATTTACTTTAATTCACCCGTCGGGTACCTCACCTCACGCCGCAGGAGCCTGTGAAAGGTGTCACTCCCCAGGTGGGACAGGTACACAGGCGTGGGGCACACGCAGGGTACGGCACACAGCCCTTGCGGCGGTGCCCGGGGACGGTGGGTGCACCGGCACCCTCCCGCCTGCGCCCTGGGGGCGGGCGGCCGGGGGCGTTCTCCCTTGCACCGTGGGCCATCACGTGCGGCTCTCCTGGGCGCGCGTACACGAGGTTATCTCCTGCCCACCGATGTAAGGGTGCTTCCTGCGCAGGGGTGCTGGATGCTCCCGTTGTCTGAAGGCAGGAGGCTTTTGCAGGCCCGCATGCCCACTGGCTACGTGGGGTGTGGAGAATGGTTCTTGCCTGTGTGTCAAGTATGTGTCGGGGGGGCACGCTGAGCTTGCGCAGCTGCAAAGAGGGCATGCTTTCACATACACCATCATTCATAGAAGAGGCATCCTGAAAAAGCTGTGCTGCTGTAGTAGCCAGAGAAGGAGCAGTGTGTGCTGCAGCAGGGGAGCGTGTTTGTGGCAGTCAGTATGAAGACTTATGCTGTCTTCCCGTATGAGTTCCAGTAAGGGTAGGGCCTGTCTTCAGTTCTCCACAGTTACAGGAAATGGTTGATCAAACTGGTGTGCTGCAGAGAGGACCTGTGAGTCTAGGAACAAGGATAGGGTTTTTTCTTTTTCTTTTTTTCTTTTTTCTTTTCCTTCACCAGTACTGTTAATTCAACTGGAGAAGTGCTGGACTGCAGCATCGCAGGAATTATGATACAAGACACCCACATTGCTTAATTTTCAGTCTTCTGAATTGTCCTCCCTCCACTTCATAGCAGAAGGAGGAATTGTGTGCTGGTTTTAACTCTTACTGTACGTGAAAATCTAGTAAAATCTACTGTAAAAATGGCTGTACAGATGATGAAGCCTTTTTCTGAAATTTAGTACTAAGCAATCTTAGTTCCTTGAGTTTTCTTGCAAGTATTGGCAGCTTTAATTCAAACTGTTTAACTACTTGGTTTTAAATATTTTGCTTTCTGAATTAAAATGACAATACAAGGGTTAATTAAATTTCATGCTTGCTTGTTTTTTTAGGGAAGTATGTAATGGTGATGGGTGTGGTGCGGTCCTGCAGTCCTGAGCCTATTCTTCGAGCAATAAAGATGACAGATCTGTCTGAAAACCCCGTGCATAAGAATATGTGGAGCCTTGAAGTGGAGGATTTGCACAGAGTCATCCCCTAGATACTTTTTCTTCTGCCTAAAATAACTGGAAATGTATTTTTTTTTTCTTTTTTTTTTTTTTGGTGCAGAACATTGGGCCGTTCTGTGTATTTGTGGTTTCAACCAACCACCAGTTACTCTTGGAGTAAACTGAAGAGAGAAGTCAGGCTCGGAGTTAAGTGGAGGGATCTGTGCATATCTGATAATAATCACAATGTTCATCTCTTTCACAGTTGCTTTTTATACCAACAGATTTGAGAAACACTTATTTGATGCTTTCTGAGTAACATGTCTATGCTATCCAGAATACTATGTGTTTCTACATAGGTTAGTTGCTGTTTCTAGGAACATGTGTTTAGATAGTCATTCCTATAGGAGTGTATTCTTGGCAGCAAGAGCTGCACAGAACTCGTGTTACCAGGGTGAACTTGATACGTGGAATGAAGGCAAAATGTGTTTCAGTCCATTTAGATTGTGGTTGGAAATAAATCTTTGCCTGTGTTTTCTCTTTCACTAATAACCATGTCAGTAAACTCTACTTGTAAGACAGATGTCTCTCTCTAACTGTAAGCAGAGTCGTGTACTTAAATACCTCTCTGGTTTCTGTGTTTCTCAAATACCGAAAGTGGTACAGTAATAACCCATGTGTTCCAGTGAAGTGAAATTAACTGAAAAGATGTGATGCAGGATTCCTTGAAATAGGTTCTCCAGGTTCAAGATGCAAATACTTTCACCGCGTCATGAAACAAGCTTGCTGTGCCCAAGTGCATTTTTCTCCTTGAAGGTTTCCTTTCCTCCAATGTATGCTATTTTTAGTTGTCATTCTTAAGTATATTTTATTTTTAGGTTTCTTTCTTCTTCCTGTGAAAAAAACCCTATGAATTCAAATCAAAAAACCTTTAAAAAGCAGAACTATTACTACTCTTATTTCCCCTCTTGTCTAAAGAGAATTTGAGGCCTGTGGTATGGCTTTGTAGTTTGGGACTATATTGTCCAGCAATACAGTTATGTTAATTAGGAATGCATATAGGAAGGGAAGATACTCTCTAATTGTACTCTGTACAATTTAAGACAAGAATCAAGTGGTGGTAACTAAATTTTAAAATTGTGGGATTATGTTTTCAAAGCACATGGAAATTAAATACTGTCTTTTTAAGTAGATCTTTAAATGAGATTGTTACAGATTAAGGACTGGATTTCAGAGTGCAATTCTAGCCTTGAGTTTAGTATTCCAAGCCAGCTCATATCAGGGGCAGTTGTATAATGGAAGTCCTGTGCTCTGAGACCCTGCTGGTGAAATGTCAAAACCCACATACAGACTTTTGGCAGTCTGGGTTTATTTATTGTTTTTAATGCTGGGAAAAAATCCACTTGCGGAATGCTGTAGCCTTTCAGAAATGATCTCTAGCCCTGTCTTGTGGAGGGGGACGTCAAAGCTAAGCGTGCTTGGTATTTGGACCTTGAAGAGGGCAGGAGAATGGCTGTAGATTGCAGGAAGGCTTCTGTGCATTCTGCGTTAGCTCTGTCATAACTGGAACAAATCTGGATTTATCTCGGAGCACATACCAGTATCTGGGGAACTCAACTGGCAGAAACGCGAGGCCCTGTGTATTTCAAACTTTCTCAGCCTGCAAGAGATCCTCCAAAACCTCAACTTTGCTACTAAAAGTTTTGGAGCGTAAGAGTTTACATGGTATGCATAAATGTCTGTCAACTTTGTAGATCTGGCGTTTCTCTATATGACCTATATAAAGGACATGTTGAAGGTGAGCTGTAGGCACTAAAAATACTCACACTTGGAAGAATGACTTAACCTCGCTATGCTCCTGCAAGGACAGCTGGGTGTGGGTGGGCATGTTCAGACTGCTCTGACCGGCATGAGTTACAGATGCAGAAGTTCCTGGTCTCCAGTGAGTCAGGAGGCAAGATCAGAACCATTTGTATTGTGTGATGTGTAGATCCCTGAGCTATTCAATGGCTTTTATGCGTTTTCCATAGGTCGACATAGTTTGTGTACTGCATTACCTTCATCTGAAGCATAAACATTTCAGATTACTTCAGTCAAGGTGTTCTAAAATGTGCAGGATTATTACTACAAGTTTAGGCCTGATAAAGCCAGGGGTAGTGCAGAGAAAAAAGCCAGTTTTGAAATACTGAAACTGAAGGCTCGACCTGAGAAATGATTCAGTCACATCCTGCCAAGGGGATCCTTCCTGGAGGATCATGTCCATGAGGAATCACAAACATCTTTTAGTTGGCTTGAGGGATGCTTTTTGCACTGAGTCATCACCTCATCTTGGCAGGCTCCCCTGCAAGAGTGTGTCAGCTTGCAGCAGGCAGGGAGGCTGCTCTTCAGCCATCAGGGACTGCTAGAATGTGCTTCCCCACATAATCCTCTGTCACCTTCCTATTCAGTGACTTGTTTGCTAATATGAGCTGCCTTACAGCGTAGCTGACATCTTGCTTCTGTTAGGCAGGGAGCGTGGTGTAGTATTTCCATTTCCGAATTCCCAAGATGAGGCATTACCATGCAGTGATTAAGACATACTTAAACATCATTTGGATGGATGGTTTCCTTGGTTCATTAAAGGTTTTACAAAGCTCATTTGAAGAACCTCTTGACCTGAGAGAAGCTACTGCATGTTTGTTGCTAGTTATTTTATGAACAGGCATGAAAGAGAGATTGCCTTTCCACTAACACCAGTAGTCCGTCTGGCACATAGGAAAGGCATAGCTGCCAATACAAAAAAAATGCAGACACGACTTTATTCATGGATGCTATAAATCAATGCTAAACTCGAATTATGAACAAGGTATTGGAAAATGAAGTGTGGTCTTTTCCCCCCCTCATCTTCCCCCCCCCCCGATCTGTTAGTCCTGTTCTGTATGAATGGCGCTCTGTCCAGACTTGCGTTGCTGTACTCCTTGTTGCCGTGGTCAGCCTGGGGACAACCCCTCTACGCCAGGGCCGGGGGGCCGAGGTCTCGGTTGACCTAGGTGCTGGCTCCGCCTGCTGGTCACTGAGCCACAGCGCCCGCGCTGACCCAGCCTCCTGAACCTCATGGGCTTCAGTCCCGTTGGGAGTGCCCGTTTCGGTTCTCGCCTCTCTGATGAGTATCTAGACACAAAACGTGCACTTGCATAACCTGGGAACATCTCGGAGACATCTGTCAACGTGCTGAGCACAATGGCTGTAGTTTAAAATGTTTATTGCTGTTTAAATTGGCTTCTTTACCACCTGTGGTACGTTATATGCAGCTTCCAGGAGTCCCAGTATCTGCAGCCAACTCAGTGTTGCTGTCTACAGCTAGCACATAGTTAAACCCCTTCTCTTTTCTGTATTTCTGGATCCCTAACTGCGCTGCAATTAGCTGAAAAGTAAAGCAGCTCTTCTGAATCTTGCTCTACTTGCTGACATTTTACTTTGTTCTTGCAACTGTCACCTCAGTATTTTTTCAAAGGTGTTTGGCATGCTTAGCATGCATTAAGTGACTGGGAAGAAGATTATGCTTTTTTTAATCAATAACTGGTATAAATATTCTTTAACTTTCAGAACGATTTCATACAATTTTGGCTTCATTATAAACACGTCTTCTCTGTAAGTAAGCAGTTACAAACTTACTACACAGGAAGACGTGGATTTCTGCCATGTTTTGTATAACAGCATCTCATGCTTCTGGGAATCCTAACAATTGTAGGAATTTTTCCTGACTAGCGTGAGAATCATGTTTTACTTAGAATTTGTATAAAACTACAGTGTAAGTGTTCAGAAAGCAAGCGTAGACTAAAGCAGCATACACAAGATAACTGAGGCCAGCTGCTGTTTTCATCTCTGTGAACAACTGTGGGAGTCATTTAAACCCAGCCAGTTCCAACTCTGTAGATCAGTACAACTTTATTCTTATGAATAATCAGTAAAGATGTACTCTCATACAAAAATAAGGAAGTCAAATGTTTATTAACATTATTTCATAGTTCAGAACACCATTATTTCAATGTTTGCGTATTGTGCAAAGACATCTGAAGGATTTTGCAGTGTTACCTTTTATTAAGGAGTAATTGCATTCCTGGTACTGTGTGGACAAACGTAATGCATTTTTTTATCAATAGACTTACAATATAGAAAGTAATTTAACAGATGAGACACTTTCACACAACAGTATCTGTAACACCTTAAGACTACTTTGTGAATAGGATAGGTACCGGTCACCTTTTCCCAATGTGTCAAATGATTTCTGAGAAGGGGGTTCTAGAGACACAAAGGGAGAATGTGAAACTGGTGAACAGATACCAGAAGGCTGTTTCTCATTTAACAATGTACACATTAATAAGGGAGAAATCAACCAGCATAAAAATGAGAAAATGATTAAATGCTTTCAATTATTTAACCATCTTCTATCATAGTCCTCTTGTGTGTTGGGGCACTTCCTTGGAAAAAGGTCATGTTCTGCAGAATTTACTGAACAGCTGAGTTTCAGTTCCAGAGAAAAAAAGAAGTCAGCATCTCTGCACAGGTTCAAAGCCAGTACACTGCTTTCACAAAGTAGATTGTACTAATCTGAGCTGGAAAAAGACCTTTTGTCATCTTTTAAATGTATTCATGCTATGGTTCAAGGCTTGTGAAGAGACAATTTTGCCACTGAATGGGAGAATTTTTTAAAGTAACTGACACTCATGTCCAATTTCTTCTGGTTGATTATAATTTCTTGTCACTGTACTGAAATCATTCCTCTTACCTTCAGGTTTCTGGGTGAAAAAGCTTTCCTTTTGTACTATATATGCTTCATTATATTCATAGTCCTAACACTAATTTGTTCACACTTTCACTGTTCTCCCTTCTATTGCTTCTAGCTTGACTACCTAAAATAGCTGCTTTATTTTGGGTGCTGAAAGGGTTCTTCCATCCTCAGGGCTGGTATCTGCCATTCAGAACTGGCTTAAGCTGAAATGAAGAAGAGATGCCATCCAGTTAAGTGGTTAGTAAGTACTTGAAGGATAGACAGTAACAAGTGACGTGCAATACAAGCTGTTACTTATGCTGAATTACAAGAAATCTATGATGGGAAAAACAGCATCAAATATATTTATGACATTATCAAAAAGCTGTGGGAAAAGTATTCTAGCATTTTAGATACAGTTTTATCTTAGCTACACTAAACTGAAAGAAAGATGTAAGGTTCTTTCTTCATGTTTTATGATAAACTCACATTTAGGAGGCAAAGAGCAGCTTTATTACTAAAGTTTATGGGATCTGGCTAGTTCAGCTATCCAGTGGAAGATCCTTGACAAGAACGAATTTCCAGAAAGTAGTGCAGAGGTAGCTATTACTGACTGAAATGTTCCCTTTTGTTCTCATGACCGTAGATGGTTATTGGTTAGGATGCATGACTAGCCTGGCTGTTAAAAACTCTTTCACAATATCAAACCTAGTTCTCCCTTACTGCAGGACTTACTGCACTTCCTTCTCTTTAGTGTGTTTACCTATTTAAAGACTTAACTTGAATCTTTCCTCAGCCCTTCTATTTTTTCCCCAGAGAGCGAGCTCTGGACTTTTCTCAACTGGTTCACAACTTCTTAACTAAAACATGGTGTTCAAACCTGGATGCATAAAATAAGCTGAATAGAGAAGAATTATTTCTTGTCTTAAATATGTTTATTATGTGTACATCCCCAGAATATTTTGCTTGTTTAATAGCATGCTTTAATGGCATGTTGTTGTTGTTAACTGAGCTTGTGATCCACTGTATTACCAGTCCCCTTCTTCAAAGATGGATAATGTAAGCTAGCAGCACTAGCTGACTTCAATCTTTTGGCTACCGAGCCATTCTAAAACTCTGTTTTCAACTGAATATTCAGGCTCAGCTTTAACAAGATTTATCTCTGTTCATATGTCGAAGAGTTCATACAAACTATTGGAGCTACAACCACTTACTGCCTACAAGAGACTACCGAGAAATTTCATGGCCGTCTACTGCTCATACACTAGGTGAACTGAATACATAAGGCAGATAATGACAGGTGGCATTATTACTGCATATGGGAGTGTAGGCATGTGATGCACTCACATATATATTGAGTGTTCTTTTTCTAGGTTTTTATTTCATGGCTAACACAATCATCTACAAAGATAGTTATTCCCTTCCTTAGTGGGTGAGAATTCAGCAAATATTTGTAAATATTAAAATGTTTAAGCATACCGCAAATATGTTTGTAGTCACCAAATCACCCTCTTGAGAGAGTAGTGAGTTTACAAATGCAAATTAATAACATTTCATTGCATATATTAAAAACCCCATCCTGTTTTCTCATTACCAAGCCTTAGCAAAGCATGGAGCATAAAAGTTAGGAGCGTAAACCCAAGTGCTTCATTTCAAGCAAAAGCATAATTGGCTCTTCTGCACGATTCTGTCATTTACTTTGAATAAATGTTTTCATTGCAGTCTTGCAAAAATATAATTACATCTTAAGTTATTACTTGGGCAAATGTGTCAGTAATTAGTATGACAATAATGTGTATGTGTGTTTCCTCTAATGGTCTCATTCAATGAAATACAAGCATATAGCAAATTTCAGAGAAGGCTTTGTCATGGTTCTTTTTGTCTAAACTAAGGAATAACAATGCAGATGAATAAAAGAATAAGTTTTGGGGATGTTCGCGGTTATTTCTCTTAAGACAGCAATAAGCAAATAGTCAACAATATTACTCAAGTGGTACAAGTTGTCATTGTTTATATATCATTATTTATATAGCAATTTGTAGTCAATAAATACAGTTCAAAGAAGGTACTGTACACAGAATATCCAATGGAGATGGAGTTTAATAAAAAACCTGTAGAAAAGATGTATAGTGCAAATAAGTGAATATACATAATACAGAAAATGCCTAAATATACAGCCGCTCTCATCCTTAAATGGTAAGGTGTTCGATTACTGCTGTTCTCCAGCACAGCCAGCTGTTTGTTCTTTAGGTTTTGATGTTGCAAAATAGCTAAGTTGGACTGGAATAAGGTGACGTGTACTGGAAATGGCAACTGTATAGTTGAACTGTGCGTAACTGCAGTAACTGCAGTCATAATGCAGTAACTGAAGAAAATAAGTAAGAGGGGACTAAATTTTGTTACTAACAAGTATTTTGGAGCTGTGGACTTACTTACACAGGTTTTTTTCTTTATGCAAGAAGAATTCTTTCCTTAATATTCAGCACTTACTTACCAAGTAATACAGATACAGTCAGCAGAACACGACTCCAGTCTCTTCTAGAGCAGTGAGTGTCCTAATCTAGTTTCTGCAGCAATGTGCAATGCAGCAGTGTGTGCACCTTCACCAAAACATGTGAGGATCCATAACTAATTTGCACAATAACAATGGAAATGGGCAAGGATTGTAATGCCAAAAATTTCAAGCCAGCACTACTGCTCTTTTCAGGCTTATCAGCTTGCTCTGCGTTTTTAAACAGATTCCCGGAAGACAGCTTATCCGGATGACAGCTGCATTAAAATACAAGTATTGATAATCTTGAAATTCTAGCTTAAGTTTAAAGAAGATAGATTTCCTTAAAAGAGGCTGAAAAGCACAAAAATAAGTCACTGAGTATGTTCACAGTGTGTCTATATGATAGGTATTACTGTTAAGATGAATCCAAATGTATTATTCGGATTAAAAAAAGATTGAAATGAAAATAGTATCTGAGAAGTGGAACTCCATATTCTGCAAGTATCCTTCTGCCTCCTTCTACATAGCAAATTAGGAGGAAATAAGAGAGCCACTAGAAAGTATGAATCGGATGGGTTATGGTGGGCTTTTAAGTGAACAGCAGAAAGGGTGAGAGACAAGGAGGAAGAAGAGTAGTTCCAGGGATAGGATCATTTTTGCTCATGCCCATAGTCGGACTCCTTAGTTTTATTTTCTCATGTGCTCTTGAATAACAGACAGGTAAGTACTGGAGCAATGCAGCCAGCATATTCAGGATGAAAAGAAAATGAAACTTACCACTGAGGAGGAATTTCCACAGGGACAAAATTTCGGTTGCACAAATGAACAAAAGCTGCTGCTAAACTGCAGGCAGCCTTCAACTCATGTGATTCACAGGCGTCGTACGTACACATGCTGTAGAATGGTTCAGGGTCTACCTTTAACACAAAGGGGATTGTTTAGAGGAGTGGCATGCACCGTGCAGGCATATATCTCTTCTGGAGACTGCAATTTGGCAGTGAATACACCTGCAGGTGAACTGAAAAGGAATATGATTTGCCCCCCCACCCCCTTGTTAGGACCATTCACAAACCTGTATTCTCTTCCTGATATTGAGGGGTTTACTTGTATTTCCAAATTCCAGACCTGTATGCTAAAGAGTGGTGC
Source organism: Aptenodytes patagonicus (assembly GCF_965638725.1). Taxonomy (NCBI): domain Eukaryota; kingdom Metazoa; phylum Chordata; class Aves; order Sphenisciformes; family Spheniscidae; genus Aptenodytes; species Aptenodytes patagonicus. The sequence continues at coordinate 16,411,598 of NC_134961.1, read as the reverse complement.
AAAGTCATGCCACTATTTTGTGGATGTCAAGGACCTTAATTTATATTTATGGTGATATAACACTTTTTTTTCTGTCTGGATTGTTGTTCTGATTGCTTCTAAAGTTATCCGCAACTAAACTTCTATATCCTTGCAACAATTATGTGTGTTCTGTTGAAGTATGACATTTGCGTATTCAGATAGTCCTTTGGTGGCTGCAGTTATACTTACAACTTTGAAGCAGTTCCTAAGAAGTGAATGTGATTCTTCAAAAAACACTTTACAGACTTTTTGCTTAGCTGTAATTGGACATGGTTTCACTTTCTTCTGTACAAGACTGCACTTGTTCACCTGGGAAAAACAGAATTTCTCAAGTTGGGTTTTTTTGTTTGGTTTTTTTAAACATCAGTGTAGCCTGAATTCTTCAGATTTCCAGTGTGAAATGGTTTGAAGGCAGATACGGGCAGCTCAGTGCACTGCTCTGATTAACGTTTATTGTTCATTAATAATGAGAAGTACCTTGCACTCTTCATAAACAAAAATGTATGTCTCATACATATTACAGATTACAGACGTTGTTTCCTTTTCCTATTGATTTTGTTATTCACTGAAGGATTTTGGCGGGTGGCTGCTGACAGTAAGTAGTTGGCTGGTTGTCTTTTATTATATATGGCAGATCTAGTGCTTTTACTAGAACTTTTTGTTGGAGAAAAAAAAAAAATCTTTATATCCTTGCTGGGTTATTCATAGGTAATAAACAACAAGAAGGCTTTAAAAAAACCCAAAAAACCCAAACTGGAGGTCCCCACAATTACAAGCATTTTTGGACAATAAAGTGTGAATGGATTTTTGTTGTACATGGTTCAGGTAAGGTCCCTTAGCACACCAGTCAAAAGCTGATGATACCAAATATTAACAGAACTAGTAATGAGCAGCATTTGCTAAAGTTTCTTAGGATTTGTTTTGACTGAATGTTGGGTTTAGTACTCTGTATCAGATCAGCAACTTACTATTTTTTTAATCAGTAAATTCCTGGCAAATCTTTGAGTTTAGAAGTTCTTTAAGCAAGTGTAAACTCAAGTTATTTTAATTACTAAGAAAAATTAACTGCCAGTTTAATCTCTCAGATAACCCTCATCCTGCAGGAGTCAGACATTTGCAGTCTCCTTATTAACCTCCTCATTTGTACAGCAGCTGGTCTTGTAACACTAGAAATTCAAGGACGTCGTTTGCAAGGTCAGTGTATGAAGAAGGCTTGTAATAAAGCTCCTGGTGGCGAGTTGCCAGTCTGAGTTTATAGCTCGGTGTGAGGTGACTCCAGCAATGCAGAGACTGACTGCTTTTATTTCAGGCTTCGGTACCTGGCCAGATTTAACCTGACTGTGTTTTCTCTTTCTGTACTGCATATAGTTGTGCTAAAACTTCTGGTCAGGAAGGATTTTTGCAAGCTCCATTTTATCAGCACAGCTGAATACACTGCCTGTTTGAACTGGGTATTTCCACCGTATCATCTCTTCCCAACGCTTTAGAAAAGTTTCTAAGACTTTGCATGAATTTGTGACTTGGCGCATTCGTATTTCTGGCCATTGCTTTAATGATCTATGACAACAGTACATTATTGGCAAGTGAGTCTTTTTATTACTTTTTTCTGAAGGGGATATGACCGCAAACAGCACAGAGTTCAGCTAGAGTCATCTATAAATTTTTCTTGGCAGTATACAGCACTTGCAAAGATGCCATGGCCCACAAATAAAACCTACCAATCAATAGTGTAAACTCAGCCATTATGCCATCAGCCACTTCAAGGACATACGTGACTTCCCAGCTTGTTTATGACAGTGAGTTTCTTATGTATTGCTTTTAATTGATTATTATTTTTAGTTCAACTTCTCTGGGTAGTTTTGCATTAGATGGTTGCATTGTTATGAATACATTAGAAGTTAGTATTTGTAGCAATTAAGAAAATTATACCTACAGTCAGTCACATCATGATCCCGCCCCATTATTAACATAAACATAGGCTGCAAACTCATTAGATCTCTCCAACAGCAAGGAAAGGTACAAGATACTTGCAGCAATCCTCTTTTTTAAAGTACAGTACTGAAATAAAGCTGAAAATAGTAGCATTTCTGTGCCCAGAACTCGGACATCTTCTGGTGAGAGAAGATAAAGGGAAGAGTCACAAAATCTTATTACTACTAAGATGCTGGTTTCTTTTTTTTGTAATAGATTCTCAGATTAAGCTTGAAGGGATTTAGAGGATCCTGTCAACATGGCTTGAGAGCACAGTAAGGCTACTTTTTTTTTTGGGGGGGGGGGTCAGTTGCATTCACAAATGGCTATGTGCACCTGAATGTTTTCAGATTTAGATTATTTTCAGCTGAAGATAAATTACATGAATTAAGGTTAAGTCTCTTTGAAGCAAAGAGGCATAACATTACTGGTATAAAAGAGTTACAACATTTATTTAAGGTAGTTATAGGAAGTCCTTTTATGCAAGTTAATAACTGAATCAGTAGCAGCTAACCCTCCAAAAAAGTCTCAGTGCTTAGTGGTATGAGGATGGAGAGCAACTTTACTAGTTACTGGTTTTGAAAGTTTTGTTCGTTGATAAGATGAAAAGCAGGAAGAACAAAAAAAATTAAGAGGCTCAACCTACCCCAGCTACAACAAACGGCTCTAAAGAAAACTTCAAGAGGGAAAACTTCCTGGTACAAACTGGCCTGACCGATGAACATACAGATTTGTCCCAGACCAAGTACCGCCTTGCCCTGCATTCCAGAAAGTGGTGTTCTAAGTAGGAAAACATCAAAGATACTTGGTTCCAACATCACTTTCTTCTAATAGCAGAAGCAGCCTCCATGTTTTACCTTACCACTTAGGCCAAAAATGCTCAACACCTATCTACAGGGAATTCTGGTATGGTTTTTAGCAAATATGTGCAACCTTTTCCCTGGTTAAACACAGGAAAACAAATTATATACAGTATGCTGCTGTTTTCACTATCTAGGTTTAGTTCATCTAAGCCAAAAACAGTATGGCGCATGTTGCCCTTTGTGCTCCAGCACCATTGGTACTCTGCATAGAAAGAAGCCCCTCAGCTCGTTACCTGCCAGCTCTGTGTGAACTCTTGCACGTTGTCAGTGAAGGAACGATTAGGAAGTATCCATTCATTTCCAGCTTCATTATCATTGGTACCAAAGAGCCCAGCTGAAATACCTGGAATGAATTGAAATAGAGTAAAATAGTAGTTGTCATGAATAGACATGAGAAAATTTTAGAAGCTGTCGCTGGGCTCCGATTATTCTGTACAGTAGAATATTATTATTCTGTACTTTTCCTGTGGAAGAGGGAAAGTATGCCCAGGCATCCACTGTGGATTTTTCTCAGACTGCATTGTCATCTTGTTTGTTAGCTGTTCATTTGCTTCTCCTGACCAGATAAAGGCATCGTATCCATTCTCTGCTAATCTCAGGGGGTCAGAGTTTTAGAATAGTGTGGGGAACGTATTCCAAGTATTCCAAAAACCCTGGAAGCTTTTAGGCCTCCCTCTTTCATGCTCTTGCAGGTTTGAGAAGATAAGCCTGCTATAAGAGCAGTGATTCTCAGACAGGGCTTGGGGTTGGGCTGACTGCATTACATCTACCCCCTATTTCTATCTATCCATCTGCTTTACTGCATTGAAACAATAGTAACCGAGGTAAACACTCGCTGTTCTTACTGGAATGATACATACTGTGCTTTATTTGGCAATAACTGGCAATGCCTGGGGCCATTTCCAGGGCGTGTATAAATGAAGAGGGGAAAAGCAAGTGAAAGACAACCCACATGCTGCTACTACAGGTGATGACAATTTGGAGATACAGAAAAAATGATGCAAGCTGTATGATCAATACTCACCGTGGTGCCATCCAGCCAGAGTGACAGTACAGAGATCATACTGAAAGTCACAAGAGACAGAAACTCCTTTCTGATTAGACACTTCTATTTTGTTGGTTTCTCTCCTTGAATGAGTGGTATTCGTTTCAAGGGATTGATCCAGTACTTGGCAGTTCTCTTCCATAAAGGAAAAGTTATACATCTTGGATATCTGTTTTAAAACGAAAATGCTGTTTCAAATATGTCACAATGAAAGTTGAATGACAGGCAAGCTCAGTCTGGGTTTGCAGGTGGGATGGGGTCAACTCTGCTCAGCCCAGAGTTAGGGAATAAGAACAGGCTTGTGTTAAACTTCTGAAAGAGCAGGAAAGCACAAAGCCTCCCAGGTACACCGAGGCCATGGGCCCAGTTTGTTCTCCAGACCTCTCTAACTGCCATTCTCTTAGACCATGTAAGAGGAAAGCTGAAAATTTTGTCAAGCCTCTTATTTTAAGTACCCAGAGAGCAAAGAGGCAGCCCTTGAGTTAAAACTAGTTTTGTTTTGGGGAGTTATTTCCTGATTAAAAAGTGGTTACTTTCTAGCACTTACATCTAAGAGCTGTTGTGATCTATGTTTTGAGCATTAATATTTTATTTTGAAGACTTTTTTTTTTGGTTGGTTGGTTGGTTGAAGATAATTTCTGGTCTGCAAAGGAAGAATGTTTGGCTTTCCCCTCCTACCTTCAGTCTTGGGTAGATACTGATCACAGTCCGGTTCATCTCCACATACAGTGATCTTGAGTTACTAGTTTCCTCATTTAGTATTACAGTGAAAGTATTACGAACAAAATCCTTGGCAAGAAGTACACTGCACTTTGATGCCAAATCGTAAATTTTTCCATCGAAAGTCATAAGGTGCTTGGTCCCCATTAACATAGCATGATCTAGAGAACAGTATTTCAGAAGAAACATCAGTGAGATTTTCCACAGAGCAGTAAGTGCTGTGCTACTACTTGCGTAGTACAGCACAAACAGCTTCTGGCTGTCATACTCTTAAAATAATTTCTCAAGTTATTATTACATTTTAATTAGTTACAAGTTGCTCTGCAACAAAAATTTCTCCAGAAAGGAAACAATCTAGTAACTTCTTTTTCATTATAGATCCACCTGAGTGTCCTAAAATGTTGAGAAACATGAATTAGGATTCAAAGCTCATCTTGATTTACAGTCATGCTACTTGATAGTCATATTTTAAGCCTTCCCCCCCCCCCCCCATATACACATTATACATTCCTATGCAGAAAACAGCAAGAATATCAACTGTCTCAAAAAATACCCTGCCAAACCAGAGCATCAAGCAGAGATGCAGTCCAGGAAACCCTGCTGATGTATCACTGAGACTATCTGGTCACCAGGACCTACTTTCAGTGCCCTCCGTTGTGGCTGCCTACTGGGAGGAAGCCTTTAAAAATGGCTCTTTCTGGAAAAGCCATTATCTACAAGGGACAGCTGGGACTGTTAATGCAGTCTTCTAGCATTTAGCAATGCTTTTTCAGGTAATAATGTCTCTGAAGTTTTGGTAGGGCTGAGCTTTTTCATCCTAGAGTCAACAAAAGTGATGTCACCAGTTTCAAAGTATGGACAAAGCCTCCATGGCAAGACCCAGGGCCAACAGGTATGACTGGCATTGAACCATAGCATCAACTCACAAAAGCGTACAGGTAAGAGATAAATGCCACCTGCTGATTTCTAGTCTCAACAGTAGGAAGTGTAAAGAGTTGCAAAATTTGCATGAACGTTAAGTAGAGGAGTGTTTATTGCATGTCAGCTTTACCCAAAATGTTGATATTATACATACAATTATTGTTTTACAAGAAAGACTATATATAAAGTTTATAGGAAAATTATTAATTAGTGATCATCTCTATGTAAACTACTATTCTAAATACGATTTGTAAAATTTAGAACTAAGCAGAAATAGACTCAGTTACAAAACAAAGCAGCAGTTTGAAGGGGCTTACATTCAAAGGGACTCTCCATCATCCTCCGTTTGAATCTATAATACTCTCCAACTATGTTGATATTGTAGAGGTCTTGGAGAGGCCTCATTAGCTTTTCTTCAATGAGATAATTAGTAATATTTGCCAGACCCAGGGAGTGGTCTGCTGTAGGAAGTACTGGCAGTTTTACTGCCACTGAACAGTTCCTGTAGAATACAAACAAAACAGCATGTGCCCTTATTTGCTAAGCTGATGAAATGCATCTGCTTTATTATTAGAAATGTGGAAGTGAAATATTCACAAGAACTGTAGTCTGGTTAGCATGGCAAAACGACGATACACAATGGCTAAGACCTGCAATGCACCATGCCATATAAGGCCAGTTATCATAGTGATTGCTATTCTGTTTGCTGCCAAGTAGCTGCTTTTGAAATGCAGCCTGTCCCGGCAGCCAACAAAAATGAACATTACGGTGTGATGCCATGTGCCCAAAGCAAAGAATGGTCGGGTGGTCATCCGCAACCCTCAGCATACAAGTTGATGTAACCATGCACATATCCAGTTAGAACGCTACCCGGCAGCAGGGGTCCTGCAAAAAACACCAATTACCTGGCTGAAAAACTGTACAGGTTGAGTAAGGGCTTCCGGATCTTGCTCACAGCTCTAGAAAACATGGCCTCAGCCCACCTGAGCATCTGCTGTGTAGTCTATTGGAGAGCCAGAAAAGGAGATTACAAAACTGACTTCAGTATGGCTTCAGGGCGGGGTCAGTACTTGATAAGGAGTTTTAAAGCAATAGCACTTTAGTGAAATAGCACTTTAGTCTCTCTTGCATTTGTCAGTTGCCTGACAGCATCTTGTCATTTAGAGGTTAATATCCAGAGACAGACATAGTCGTCACTACAGCAACAAATAATGGACAGAAATATATCCTTCCTAAAATAGCATTACTTAAAGTATACCAACACTTCACTGAGTTGAAGCACTTCAGTAGCTTGCAAAGGATTGATATCTTTGTAATATAAATTGGTATCATGATACACCCTTTATGCTCTTCATTTCAACTAGATGAGCCCAAACCTATTTGTACATTATTCGTTGGAATGACAATCCCTCCTCTCTATGGAAGAAAAGCAAAAGTTACGTGAATGACAGATTACTGCTGCTGTCATTTCAACCAAAACTAGTAAAACAACCTCTCCTCTAGCTGGAAAAGGACAGCTTTCAGAGCAGGTCAAATATTTCAAGAACAGTAAATTAGCTGTGCACAAGCTTGTTAGGTGGAAAGATAACTGCGCTATTTCCATAGCAAAAATATTTAACTATTTTTGTGTATCCATAATTCAAAGTTTAGACTTAAATTTGTAGGCCTTGTCTTTCAAACCATTAAAAAAGGAGAATTGAATTATACCAACCATATCCAAGCCTGCTTTCACAACCTTTAATGCCACCTGGATTGGTTCCGTTAGCCACACATCTTTTACAATCCTGGGCAAAAAAGCCTGGATTTTCTTCATGTACTCTTCTGTCTTCTCTTGCCAAACTTCATCCAGTGGCTTCAAGGTTACATCGTAGTAGGCATCCTTCAGAGTTGCTAATGGCTCTGAAGCAAACACATTACATGAATCAAACCCTAGCTAGTATGTTACAGAGTGGCTGTGTGTTTGTTTGTTTGTCTCCCCACAGCTTCCAGCATAAGTGAAGAAGGGACACAGAAAACAGGAAAAGGCAGCTTTGTTTTCATGGCAGTTAGGCACCTTTCACAGCTGTGTGCGTGGACAGCGTTACGAAAAACTGAAAGAGGCATTTAGCCATAACCCTGATCCACTCATACGCCTTAGATTATAAATACATTGCCGCTTTCCAAAATAAATGTAAGGAATGCTTTGCAATATCCCACCATCAGAGCTGTACAGCTCAACCTGAACCTGCTCAAGGAATAACAGGACAGTTTGGTCACAACTAATTTCAAACACGGTATATCAACAAAATCCCACTTTTGTTGGGAAGTGTCTAGAGGTAAGTGGCCCAAAGTGAGGTTTTAATCTTGTGAGAGCTGAAGGTTCTCTCAGCTAATTACAGCTGACCGTATTTCTCAATGGTTTCAATGTGGGCCATAGTCCAGCTGAACAGTGAATTAGTGGCTACCAGATAGACTTGGAAAAAACAGATCAAGTGAAATCTGATTAGTACAAGCATTCAAAACTCCAGGATGGATAGGAACAGCCCTTTGGGAGGAAATGCTTGCCGGGGAACTGTTAGCAGAAATGCTTCAGCTTAAGAATTAGGGCTCTGTTCTCATCCCATTGAACCCAGACTCCTGTGTCCAAGAGAATGCCTCTTCAATGATTTCATTAGAAAGGTGGTCACACTGAGGTTACTTAGAGCTTATTGCATCAAGGGTCCCACTCTGTAAACTAAGAGCCGAGGTCAGCACTTTTTGCTAGATCAAAACAGAAACATTTGTGCTGTTCAGCATCTTTTATACTCGTTTGTTTTGCACTGCACTGACATTGTCCTTATTCTCCTTGCTTTGCATGGTTTTGCTTACTTTGCAATTCCTTCTGCATTTGCTGGACAACATCTTGAATTTTATCCAGGTAAAGCGGGAGCTTGCTTCTCAGTATCTGCCTGATTCCACTTTGCTTCCACACCTGGACGACAGCTCTACCCACACTGTGGAGGAATCCTGCTACCTTCTGCAAGGCTATCGAAGGCCAGCCAGCTGCTTCAGACAGAAAATCAACTTGCTGCACCTCCGGTGGTTCCCAAAAAAGAAGAAATATCAAAATACATAGTGATCACAAGCAAAGCTTTGCCTCCATTCCAAGGCAATTGTGAACTCCTCAGTGTTGGTGCAGAGATATAGGATCTTTACCATGAAACATGTTTTTTGTCTATGTATAAATTGCAGGCTAGCACAGGATTAACCATTTAAATGTTTGAGCAAAACAAAACAACTGCATGCAATATAATGATTTTTAACTAACACTGCATGAACATTTCATGGTGCTTTCACAGATGATGTACAGATACTTACTGATCTCCTGAATCTCCACATGTATCCGTCAAACTTCTTCATCTTCTCCATCAGTTTGGCTTTCAGAAGGCTCCCAATTTCATTAAGTTTGTACTGTGAGAAGATGAATAAAAACCTTGTGTTGTGGTTTAACCTGGCAGGCAGCTAAACACCACACAGCCATTTGCTCGCTCCCCCCCAGTGGGATGGGGGAGAGAATGGGAAAAAAAAAAAAGTAAAATTCATAGTTTGAGATAAAGACAGTTGAATAGGACAGAAAAGGAATAATAATAATAATAATAATAATAATAGAATATACAAAATAAGTGATGCACAATGCAATTGCTCACCACCCACCAACCGATGCCCAGCCAGTCCCCGAGCAGCGGTCGCCACCGCCCCGGCCAACTCCCCCCAGTTTATGCACTGAGCATGATGTCATATGGTATGGAATGTCCCTTTGGCCAGTTTGGGTCAGTTGTCCTGGCTGTGCCCCCTCCTGGCTTCTCGCTGGTGGGGCATGGGAAGCTGAAAAGTCCTTGACTAGTGTAAGCACTACTGAGTAACAACTAAAACATCGGTGTGTCAGGAACATTATTCTTATCCTAAATCCAAAAGACAGCACTGTACCAACTAGTAGGAAGAAAATTAACTCTATCCCAGCTGAAACCAGGACAGTATCCACCCCTTATTCTATACCATCTACGTCATGCCCAGGTCCCACACTTTCCAATACATTTCACTTAATCACCACCACTTTTCCTGTCTTTTGATATATACACACAGCTATCATTCCCTTGGTCTATGGGCCATCCCTATAAAATGCCTGTTGAGTTCATTTAGTCCATGACTTTGGGTTCCATCTGTCTAACAGTCCTTCAGGGCAGGAGGGACGGTGTGTGGTGTTGGATTGTTGCACGCTGAAGCCAGTTCTGGTTCCATCACTGCTGCACTTGCTCGGTTTCATCAAAGTTCATTTCTTCATTAATCTAGGTGATTCTTACTGTAATACTGTTAATATGGCATATAGCCACCATAGAAGCGATGATATACAGTATTATATAGCAATTAGCATCATACAATTTAATTCATTGGCTATTCTCACCCAAAATCAAATCCCCTGGAGGTACACATTGGACTTCCCCATCCTCCCGCATCACCCACCAAGTGCACCCAGGTCCTTGAGCAAAAGCAATCCCACGGGTAGGTTTGTCTTTGCCCAAGGCAGGAATAACCCAGACTGTTTTCCCCAACATATTTATTATGTGCACTACAGGGCCTTTATTCCCATCTACAGTACATAAAAGTTCTGACTGGGCAGGGCCTGCTCAATTGGCAGATCCCCAAGTGTTGACTAACCAGGTGGCCTTTGCTAAATGTGTCCCCCAATGTTGGACCATCCCAGCACCCATTGCTCTCGGCGTAGTCTTTAACAGTCCATTGTATCGTTCACTTTTCCCGGAGGCTGGTGCATGACGGGGGATGTGATACACCCACTCAATGCCGTGCTCTTTGGCCCAGGTGTCTATGAGGTTGTTTCGGAAATGAGTCCCATTGTCTGACTCAATTCTTTCTGGGGTGCCATGTCGCCATAGGACTTGCTTTTCAAGGCCCAGGATAGTGTTCCAGGCAGTGGCATGGGGCACGGGATGTTTCCAGCCATCTGGTGGTTGTTTCCACCATGGTGAGCACATGGCGCTTGCCTTGGCGGGTTTGTGGGAGTGTGATATAATCGATCTGCCAGGCCTCCCCATATTTATATTTCAGCCATCGTCCTCCATACCAGAGAGGCTTTAACCCCTTGGCTTGCTTGATCGCAGCGCATGTTTCACCTTCATGGATAACCTGTGCAATAGTGTCCATGGCCAAGTCCACCCCTCGATCACGAGCCCATCTGTATGTTGCATCTCTTCCTTGATGGCCTGAGGTGTCATGGGCCCACCGAGCTATAAATAATTCACCCTTATGTTGCCAGTCCAGATCCACCTGAGACACTTCAATCTCAGCAGCCTGATCCACCTGCTGGTTGTTTTGATGTTCTTCAGTGGCCCGACTCTTGGGTACGTGAGCATCTACGTGACGGACTTGTACAACCAGATTCTCTACCCGGGCAGCAATATCTTGCCACAATGCGGCAGCCCAGATGGGTTTGCCTCTGCGCTGCCAGTTGCTCTGCTTCCATTGCTGCAACCACCCCCACAGGGCATTTGCCACCATCCACGAGTCAGCGTAGAGATAAAGTACTGGCCACTTTTCTCGGTCAGCAATGTCTAAAGCCAGCTGGATGGCTCTCACCTCTGCAAACTGACTCGATTCACCTTTTCCTTCAGCAGTTTCTGCGACTTGTCGTATCGGACTCCACACAGCAGCCTTCCACCTCCGATGCTTTCTCACAATACGACAGGACCCATCAGCGAACAGGGCATATTGCTTCTCATTTTCTGGTAGTTTATTATCCATTGGAGCCTCCTCAGCACGCATTACCTCCTCCTTTGGCGATATTATGAAATCTTTGCCTTCTGGCCAGTCCATGATCAATTCCAGGATTTCTGGGCGACTGGGGTTTCCTATTCGAGCCCGTTGTGTGATCAGTGTGACCCACTTACTCCACGTAGCATCAGTTGCATGATGTGTGCAGGGGATCCTCCCTTTGAACATCCAGCCCAGCACCAGCAGTTGGGGTGCCAGGAGGAGCTGTGCTTCAGTGATGATCACTTCTGAAGCAGCTCAAACCCCTTCATGTGCTGCCAATTTTTCAGTTGGAGTATAGAGGGCCTCGGATCCTCTGTATCCCCGACTCCAAAACCCTAGGGGTCGACCTCGAGTCTCCCCTGGTGCTTTCTGCCAGAGGCTCCAGGTAGGGCCATTCTCCCTGGCTGCGGTGTAGAGCACGTTTTTTATATCTTGTCCTGCCCAGACTGGCCCAAGGGCTACTGCATGAACTGTCTGCTGTTTAATTTGTTCAAAAGCTTGTTTGAACAAATGGGGCCCCTTGCTCAGGGCCCCATTTGAAATCGTTCTTCTTCTGGGTCACTTGATAGAGAGGGCTTACGATCAGACTGTAATTTGGAATATGCATTCTCCAAAAACCCACGACGCCTAAGAAAGCTTGTGTTTCCTTTTTGCTAGTTGGTGGAGACATGGCTGTTATTTTGTTGATCACATCCATTGGGATCTGACAACGTCCATCTTGCTATTTTATTCCTAAAAACTGGATCTCCTGTGCAGGTCCCTTGACCTTACTTTGTTTTATGGCAAAACCAGCCTTCAGCAGGATTTGGACTATTTCCTTCCCTTTTTCAAAAACTTCTCCTGCTGCATTGCCCCACACGATGATGTCATCAATGTATTGCAGGTGTTCTGGAGCCTCACCCTGTTCCAGTGCAGTCTGGATCAGTCCATGGCAAATGGTGGGGCTGTGTTTCCACCCCTGGGGCAGTTGGTTCCAGGTGTACTGGACGCCCCTCCAAGTGAAAGCAAACTGTGGCCTGCACTCTGCTGCCAAAGGGATTGAGAAAAGCGCATTAGCGATATCAGTTGTGGCATACCCACCTGGCTGCCTTTGACTCCAGTTCGTACTGAAGTTCTAGCATGTCCAGCACGGCAGCACTCAGCGGCGGCGTGACTTCGTTCAGGCCACGATAGTCTACTGTTAGTCTCCACTCTCCATTAGACTTTTGCACTGGCCATATGGGACTGTTAAAGGGCGAGTGAGTCTTGCTGATCGCTCCTTGGCTCTCCAGTCAACAAATCAGCTTATGGATGGGAATCAGGGAGTCTCGGTTGGTGCGATATTGCCACCGGTGCACCGTGGTGGTAGCAACTGGCACCTGTTGGTCTTCGACCTTCAGCAACCCCACAATAGAAGGGTCCTCCGAGAGACCAGGCAAGGTGGACAGCTGTTTAATTTCTTCCGTCTCCAAGGCAGCTATACCAAAAGCCCACCGGTACCCTTTTGGGTCCTTGGAATACCCTCTCCTGAGGTAGTCTATGCCAAGGATGCACGGAGCATCTGGGCCAGTCACAATGGGGTGCTTCTGCCACCCATTCCCAGTTAGTCTCACTTCATCTTCCAATGCAGTTAGCTGTTGGGATCCCCCCATCACTCCAGAAATACAGACGGGTTCTGCCCCTATACAGCTTGATGGCATTAGGGTACACTGTGCACCGGTGTCTACTAGAGCCTTATACTCCTATGGGTCTGATGTGCCAGGCCACCGAATCCACACAGTCCAGTAAACCCGGTTGTCCCTTTCCTCCACCTGGCTGGAGGCAGGGCCCCTCTAGTCCTGGTCATAGTATTCGTTACTCACTTCTTGTAAATGTGAATCAAAAGTCCCTTTATTAAGATTGGAAGTAGGATCAGCCCTTCTACTCTGTCTGGGGAACTGCTCACTGGAAACTGGAGCAGCAATTTTCCTGGAAGAATCCCCTTCTGTGATTGTTTTCCCTTGCAACTCACGTACCCGTGCCCCTAGGGCTGAGGTAGGTTTTCCATCCCACTTCCTCATGTCCTCTCCGTGGTCACGCAGGTAAAACCACAGGGTGCCCCGTGGTGTATATCCACTATATCCTCTCTCTTGAGCAGAGGGACACTTACTGCTAATGGCTGAGATACTGGTCTGTACAGGTGGGGGGTAGGACATATCCTCTTCGAATCACTGGAACTCCCGGGACAGTTTCTCAGCTAACACGTCCAGCAGTTTCTCCACAGCCGAGATGCAGACCCATAGGGAGGAAGAGAGACTTTCTTCGAATTGCTATAGTTGGCCAGCCAATTCATCCACCGTTTGCTCCTCTCTGTCTTGCCAGGTCATCACTGCCAATGAGTTGGCATATGATGATGGTGTGCTCCGTACAAACTCCTGCCAGATGGGTTGTGTGCACTTGACTTCATCTGGGTCTTCCAGGCTACCGGCCCTTTTATCCCAGCATCGGAGCAGCCAGGTGACAACATGCTCGCCTGGATGACGACTGAAATCTTTTCGCATATCTCACAGCTCACTCAAGGATCGGGTGGTTACCATCTCATTTATGGGTTCTGCCTCTTCCTCCTCCTGTTCTCGTGATGACCCTGGTTCATCTTCGTCCCTTACTAAGCAAATTGATTTTCTTGTGTATTTCTTCTTGTGTATAAGGGCGACTGATACCAGCACGGGTTGATTCTCTGGTTCAGCTGCAGTGCCTGTTGCCGGGATTTGAGTAGCTGCAGTGCCTGTCACAGGGGCTGGAGTAGCCGCAGTGCCTGTCACGAGGGTTGGAGTAGCCGCAGTGCCTGTCGCAGGGGTTGATCCCTGGATGGTACTCTTAAATAGTTGTTTAGCCTTAAACAAGACCTGAACCACATTCAGGAGACACAGCAATAGGACCATGCTGGTTTGAACATCCTAAGGATATTAAAAGAGCTGTTGTAACTAGCCTGAAGGAGAAAGGGAAGGTGAAGGAGCCGGGGAAAGTGTCCCCCCCCATCTCCCCCCTAGACTGGTTCCCTGAGGAGAAAAGGTAAAAGGTGTAGTTATTAATAGTTTCCAAAAAGTGGCTCCCGAGGTATGGAGATGACGGCAATGCTGAGTACAAATACAAACGTACAAATACAAAAATTAGTCTCAAGACCAAAAATTTTATCACATCACAAACCAGTAGTGTTACACAATGCAGCAAAATGATATCCTTGATCCAGCTCCCAGAGGTGATACAGGGAACACATACAACAAGTAAGGTGTTACATAACACAACTTTGAGAGCAAGCACAACAACTTTAAGAGTAATCAACATTGTGACCAGCGACTGTTAAACCAATATGATGAATGCTTATAACAAATTTGCCTTAACATGCTCTGGTCAGATCTGTCGTTATCTCAACCCTCCGTGTCCCATGTTGGGCACCAAAAGGACTGTTGTGGTTTAACCCGGCAGGCAGCTGAACACCACACAGCCGTTTGCTCACTTCCCCCCGCGCCCCCCCCCCCAGTGGGATGGGGGAGAGAATCGGGGGGGAGAAGTAAAATTCGTGGGTTGAGATAAAGACAGTTTAGCAGGACAGAAAAGGAAGGGAAAATAATAATAACAACAACAATAGTAATAATAATAAAAGAATATACAAAATAAGTGATGCACAATGCAATTACTCACCACCCACCAACTGAGGCCCAGCCAGTTCCCGAGCAGCGGTCACCACCCCCCGGCCAACTCCCCCCAGTTTATATACTGAGCATGACATGTTACCAACATTATTCTCATCCTAAATCCAAAACACAGCACTGTACCAGCTACTAGGAAGAAAATTAACTCTATCCGTGCCGAAACCAGGACACCTTGAATTTATGATTTAGAATTGCTTGTGCTGGGTCCAAATCACTCAAAGTTTGTACTAGTTTAAATGCCAGCAAGGATCCACAGTGGCCTCCCATTTCTCAGGGAAATGACTTCTGTGTTAAAAGCACATTCAGGAATCCTAATCTTAGTTTTGTAACCAACATGCTGAGCAGCCCTGGAACATTACTGCTGCTCTCGCTTTATTTACTTACCCTCTTCAGAGAATACAACCTTTAGGAGAGGGCCCCATATTTTCTATGCTTTCTAGGTATGGCTGAACTTTTTAATTCTCACCATGGTATCTTTTCACACCAAAGTGAAAAATAATGTTATTATGAGTATAAAATTGCATAATTCCCCTGTTTGCCTGGTTACTCACCAAAACTCACACCTGAAGCCTACCTGGAAGATGCTCCATCAAACTGACAAGATTAAACAATATTCTGGAAAAATCACACTGCAATTAACTGCCACTGAAGGGTCTCACCTCAGCCTTAAGAATTGGATCTCCACATCCATGGGCCAGAAAACTCAAGCTTCCATTAACAGCTGTTAGAGTCATTTGTCCCATGTTTTCTTGCCTTTCACCATTAATGTTGAGATAGGTATTAACGGTAGCCATCTGTTGCCCATCAGTACAAGCACTGACTTCCATTCCTTCTTCCAAATCCCCTTAGAGAATGAAAAGAGAGCACTTCATTTACAGAAACAACACTGACAGACATTGTTTCAAAGCCAGCTTTTTAATTACTTAGGTGATCAATCAGTGTCTGAGTGTGTTAGGTGTGTGTGGAAAAAACACAAGAGGACATAAACAGGAGAAAATTAGATCAGTGTCAGTGTCTGATTTTTCTCTTCTGTGTGGCTTGTGAATGATTTACAAATACAGATTTGCTACTGCAAAGAAAGCACTGAATTAATATAAATCTAAATAATTCCCTCAGTCACAGTGATTCACAGGCTTTTTTCTACTTTAGTCTTCCACTGTCCCTTGTTGCTGACATTTCAAAACAGCTTAGACCATGAATGAAAGAGTGTCAGTCCCTCATCCACCCATCACACACATAAGTTGTTTCTGCCCAAGTAGTGATGAGCATAAGCAGAAATGGTTGGCGAAGTGCGCATAGAATCTGGGTTGAGAGTTGAGTTGAATCATTTCTACAAACGTCTGACTTCAGTAATTCACAAACTAATGGTCTTAATCTGAAATACATCACAGCACTTACAAGTGAGGCCATGAATCTGAGAGAAATTCCACTGCAGAAGTGTGGAATGGCAAATCCATAACAAATCCATAACTGAAACTAGGACTGGGACTGTCGGCAACATGAGTCTGAGACAACTGTCATACCACCAGATCTACCTGGTTTGCACACAAATCTAATGTAGTTGAAGGGTGGATGAGTCACAACAGAAAGCACTTGCAGCAGGTCTCATTCCATCTAAAAGTTAGGCACAGTCTGAGCCAACAGCCCTGTTTCCTCTCTGTTGTCAGTCAGAATTGACTGCTGCTGAGAGAATCATCTGCAGAGGGTGATTTCACACATCCTATTTCATACGTCTGTTTCAGCATGGGGTAGAGTCAGCCTCTGGAGGCGCCTTTCTCTTTCTCTTCATTGAAATTGGTATGTAATGATTATCTTAGACGAGGTACACAACTTTAAGATAGCTAAATCAAGATGAAATGCCCATCTTTGATGGCATGATCCTTCCCTGGCTAGTAATCATACAAATGTCTCCCAAACTGACCCTTGTATAACAAGTTTTATGCTTCAGCTTTTCATTATCTGAAAGACCATAGCTTGAATCGCCATGAAACTGAGCTAGCTTGGCACTAGAGAGACATAGCCTTTCTTCCTGCCTCTTCATACCAATGACAGCTGTGAATCATAGAATCATTGAATATCTCAAGTTGGAAGGGACCCATAAGGATCATCAAGTCCAACTCCCTGCAGGACTACCTAAAACTGAATCATATGACTAAGAGTGTCGTCCGTGAAGGTACGTACCTTTCAAATACCCCACGTAGTACTGAAAACACTCCTTTCCTTTAGAAGCAGCTACTTTTACTTTCTCTTTCTGATCAATAATCCCCTCCACCAGGATTTGGCTCTGAACAGATGAGGAAGCAGCAGTTCCTGTCAGGCCTAGCCAAATATCTTCAAAGGCTCTTAACTGCAGCCATAAAGGAAAAACATTTATTCAAAGCCACCACACATTAATGAATGTTCAGAGATGATGCTCAAATATCAGTGCTTCCCACAGAAGGGTAAGTGGTGAGGGAAATGTTTTCCAATGCTTGTGCACTACACAGGAGTTACACTCTTAAGAGAGGCACAAGCATTGGGATGGTTGGTTCAAGAGCTGAATGACTGGATAGCACAAGGCTTGTGGACAAAATTTTAATGGTAGCAATGAAAGAAACATACTCTAACAGTCAATTCCCTGTGATGCTGCTAATTTGTGCCATTTATTCCAAAACAAAGAATAGAGAAAGCCCAAGCAGAGCAGCTGATACTTCTTTCATCTCCCTTCTTTCTAAAGAGAGAGGGGAAAACAATTTAGTATTTGTCCTAGACTGTTATTGATTAAATCATCATAATTTTGTTAAGGGGTGGCCTATTGTCTCAGTTAATTATGACTGACTACCCACATTCCTTCTGATGAAGAGTTTGGATGGTGCTGACCACATTACTTTTCTGCCCCACTCTGTTGCCACCACCAGCTTCTCCATCTTATTTATTTCACAGAAAATTAAGAGCAAATGCAAAATAGAGGGGGAGAGAAAAAGGAAGAGATTTGCCTCAGAATGAGCATCATATTAGCTGTTCTGTGCCTTTCTTAAGGCCAGTTCTTTTTTCTGGCAAATGATGCTTTGTATGAGTCTCACATTTGTTTCCCTCTTTTTTTTTTTTTTTGCTATGGTGCAATAAAACATGCCTCACCAAACAAACCAGGCGTGCTGAAGAGGGTGAGCTATAGTAACACACAGCCTCTTAAAACTTTTATATACTCCAGTTGATATACACTTACTATATTTGTCACTGAGCTCTGCACATAACTAATGCTGGTGCCTTCCTTTCTCTTCTTGATCATACTGCATGTACATTGCATAACTGCTCCTTTAAAAACAGAACTAAAGAAACCAGGAGTATTTTGTGTTGCCTGTACTTGCCTGCTGTTTTAAAGTCACTGGCTGCATCTGATCAGTTTGGAAGATAGATGGCAGTAGGCCTTTAGAAACCAAAAACCAAACCCCAGTGCCACTAAAATAAAATAAAAACTCACTTCAATTTCCAAAGAATAGTTATTCACATCAGCTGTACTCTGATTTTTCAAGGATACTCCAATCAACCCCTCATCTCTCCCATGATCAGCAAGGTGGAATCTGCCCTCTGATTGCAAAATGATGTTGTCTTTGTTGAGCTGGTGTTTTCCAGAGAAAACAATTACCTAAGTATCAACAAAAAAGGTATTAAAGCTTAATTCTTCCAAAGAAATGGGTTGTACAATGCTAGCAGTCTCATGAAATTACACAATGAAGTGATGAACAAAACTTGTAGTTTCAGAAACCAGCACATCCTCCTTCTCACAGCACTGTCTTACTTCATTACATCTCCGGTTTCTATGGTATAACAAAACATGTTCCATGATTACAGCATAAGACAAGACGAACAGCTGTAATGTAACTATATTTTATTAAAACAAGTTCGTTTTTTTTTTTTGGTCTTATGCTTCTCAACTACTCTAGCTAGGCATTTTGATGCATGCCTTTGAAGAAAAGGATCCAAAAGAATACAGAGGCAGCTGATTTTGAAGTAACATGCATATACATTTTTTGCATTATGAACAGGCACTAACACATCTTGGTCTTGGAAAAAGTTTTCACTGGCATCAGAATTTGGCTGCTGTTTCCCATCGCTAACAGGGTGTGTGTGACCTGCTCTGACAGTAAATGAGGAAACCAACCGAGATGCATTTTAGCCACTGGGAACTGGAAGGAGGCCACTTTTATTACAAGTTTGAAGTTTCGTGTTTGTTGTGAATATCTATAGGCAACTCAGGGGTCCAATATGCACCTAAGGAAGATCATGGATGGGTTTTCGGTTTACATGTGTAATACAAAAATAAATGAAAACTGTAAGGTTTCACTAAGGTTCAAAAATCCATCACTACCAGCAGAGCAGCCATAAAAACCAGTAAACTTTTACCTGCAGGGGAAGGAAAGCACTTTTATTCCTTTCTAGTTTCCTTTTTGATCACTGTTTTGATATCCTCCAGAAACATGAAATTAAAAGACCTTTGAGAGAGGAATAGGAAAGAACGAACATGGAGGAAGTAGGAACGTTTACAACTGTAATAGGACCTATAGACTATACTACAGTGGCAAACACAACCTGTCTGCCTCAACCCATCAAAAGACACTGTTTATTTATGGTTCGTTAAGTTACAGAAGTATGGCAATTCTCGTGAAAAGTTGCAGCTGAGGAAAACTGAGTCTCCAAAACAGTAATTGCATTTAAAGTGAAGCAGGTTCAATATGTTTATGTGACACTTACATTTGGAAGGTCACAGAACTCAAAGCTCGTATAATAGTCCAGGCAAGACGAGTAGTTTGTTTCTATTTTACCCAGAATCTTCTGTTTGGTGCATGAGGTCAGGAAAATATTTTCCAGAACAGCTTCTAACTGAAATTTATCAGGATACAAGAATTGATTTCTCTGCAATGAACCAAGAAAACAAAGTTAAAACATGACAACAGAATCTTAGACACTCCTCCATGCCCACTCATCCCAGCTCTCAACCTCATCCTGTCCCTGTGCTGGCTTTTTTTATTCTAGTAGCTTCAGGGTTTTAACGGAACATTTCCAAAACATAACATTTCCACTTGCCAATGTTTTGGCTTATCAGCACAGTTACTGGTCTCCATCCTACAGAATTAACTCAACAGTTTTGCAAATTTAGGCACAAGTGAGGCCTCTAGTTTGTAAGAACTCATTTTTTCTTAATTATGCTACATTTAGCTTTCTTCTTTTGCAGAGAAATATGTAAAAGGTAAAATGAAATAATGGTATTTCACAGAAAGTGGTACTCTACAGAAGCTTTCTTAAAATCCATTCAAAATTACGTACAAAAACTAAATAAATTCCCATCTATTAAGAACAGCTCCCATAAAAACAGTGAGTTAACAGATACCGCTGCCTTCTCTTACCTCATAAGTTAAATTGTGTTTGAATTTTTTGTCATCCCAGTTCAGATCTAGATATTCATTAAAGAATGCTGATCTTTGCTCTAGAGACCCACATGCATGCAGGTGTTCCATACTTAATACTCTCTGAAGCTGGAAGAGGGAAAAAAATACATATTACTAATTTTCTAAAAAATGTGTTCAGTATATACTAGAGTATGCTTTCTGGGCAAAAATACACCCCTGTGAGAAGCCCTGAAAAGTCTATATCCACAAAAGACTGCTTTAATCTCTACCAAGAAACCTAAGGTGTTGACGATTCTGTCCTGAGGGAAAACTGCATCCCAAATACAAACATATGTGGCAACATGAAACAGAATTCTTCATAGGCTTTATTTTTCTTCCTCTGAGACACGAAAAGAAAAGGTTGACTTCAAGTAAGATTTTCATATGATAACAAGTGCAGAAAAAATTCATTCTGTGAGACTCAAACCCAGAAATTTAGCTACACCCACCCCTTCTTAGACTCAAAGACTTATACCTGACCTGAAGAGAGTGTCATACAGCCATCCCAGGCAGTGATGTTCATCTTTGATTTATCCTCCAGGGTCAGTCGGATGTCAGCAGGCTGCCCACCATTCCCTGTGAGCTGCAGCTGAAACCAGAAGAAAAGGATTTGTCCAGTGAAGCAAGACTAGAACTAGCAGAAGAGCTTGCAGGATGATCTAGCAGAATGATCTCCACCCAGTGGAGACAAAAAGAAACACAATTAAAACTGCGACAGAACAATGTTAAAACTCCATTGAACTCCACGTGGCCTGGAAGCTCAGGGCCTTAGACAAACACACAGGCAAACTGCACTTTTACAACTGAGGCAACAGAAGTCTTTCTGTTATCTTCTCTGAAAGCTGCATTGGGTCTATCATGCATAGCAATTAATGACACCAGTGGAATAATGACACTACAAGAGAATTTATTCCTCTGAATACGATGCTTCAGACCTATTGACTACTTAGTGAAAACAACCTGAGAGCACCCTGTGGCACCACTATGAGTACCAAAAAGAGTCCAGATGAACAAACAGAACATTGTACAGTTTGTGCAGCTTATTATTGAGCAGAAGGACTTCAGCCTCAGCAAATGGAGTGTCCTGGCCCACACAGTGCATTTTCAGACAGAAAATATTCTGTAGTCTTTGATCTTAAAGGATGATTTGTGGAGTTCTTCCTTTTTCCCCATATATGCTTTGCAAGTGCACCTCACAATTATATTTTAAAGCCTTTCTAGTCTCGCACATTTTCACACTTGTGTTGCAATTTCCTATACAGTCCAAAAATTTAGGTTTGCTCTATGTGCATATCAAAGGGTTTCTGGCTTTTTTGGCATGTGGAATAGGAGTTTGTTCACCACTTTCTGGACAAAACCTGCCTCATTTTCATTGCTAGGCTGGCTCCTGTGCACTTCTGGCTTCTTACCATCCAAAATGGGTCAATGCTAAAACTGTAAGACAGATACTGTCAGTGAGCAACAGTTATGCTTAGAAAAGGGAACAATGCTGGTGGTTTGGACACAAGGAGATAATAGCACTTGGTGCTCTTTACGTTTTTCAGGATGATACCTGGTTCTGCAATTCTTTGAGATGAAAGGTACACTAACAGTAAATATAGTATTATAGCTTTGTATTTTGCAGCCCTTTCTCATGATCTCACCTGCTGGTTGTACTTTCTACCTCTTCTTTCTGACAGGGAATGGACCTCCAGTTGCTTCAGAGTGTAATTAAACGGGTGGGCAACAGTGGCTCTGTAGTTCGTACGGTCTCTTCCAAACTTCAGAGAAGATGACACTGATACCTGATCCATATCAACAGATGTAAAAGGAACTTGTGAAATAAAACACCTCTCACATACTGACCTCAAACATACACCCAGTAAGATTTCCCTGTATCTTTTCCTCAGATGAATTTTCTGCGTAAGAAAGTCCTTTTTAAAGTAGTGAGGCAAATTAATGTTCAAATGAGGACATTCTTGCTACTTGAATTTCCTACATGGCACAGCTGAAAGTAAAACTATTCTCTGTATTTTACTAAAATCATGAACCATGCTTAAGTTTGATGAGGCTTAAGTTTGGTCTCATCTTTAGGCACTGTAGGCTCCACTGCCGCAGAGTGCTTAGATGCAGCTTGCAAAGTTGAAGCACAAGAAAAAACATTTGCAGAATCAGGAACTAAATTCTGTAATGTTGCTGGGAGCAAAATATTTTTGTGGAAATTTAAATAGTGGTGGCATTTAAATATACAAAAATACACTCTATACAACTTCTAAAGTAAATTTTGGAATTTTAGCACTTTTTAAAGAATTTAAGAAGTTCTAATTCTTTTTGCAGGCACATTTATGTTTCTGTATGGTAACATATTTTACACATTGTCTTTTATCTTTCCTTTATTCAGAAAACAATGTAATACTCAGCCAAGGTGCTGTATTTCAGACACACATATAAAGATGGCATAGTTAGTTGCAAGTCAGTAAGCTTCCCTATTTAACCACATTTGGAAATCAACTTAACCAAAGTTCTCCTAGTTCTGTCTTTTTTACTATTTATAGCTTTAAAAAACAATGCTTACTTTAAGAAAATAAAAACTGGTTTAAACTGTGCCAAAGCTGTCATTCTCACTAATAAAGAGGAGAATGAAAGAATGAAATACAGAAGAGCTTCAATTGAATCAGTAATGCTGAAAATGCTAAGCACGGGTATGTGTCAC
Organism: Aptenodytes patagonicus; assembly: GCF_965638725.1. NCBI lineage: Eukaryota > Metazoa > Chordata > Aves > Sphenisciformes > Spheniscidae > Aptenodytes > Aptenodytes patagonicus. The sequence continues at coordinate 16,388,481 of NC_134961.1, read as the reverse complement.
ACTTCTGTGTGGGTAAACATAGCACAGGTAAACCCTGCAACAGGTAGGTTCTTCATCCTTTTCAACCTCACACTAATGCTCACACTTACTCATTTGTCTTAGATTTTATTTCTTTTCCACTATGCTGCTTTAAACATGACGTTTGTGCTATTCTTTCCATCTACTCTCAAAAGCTGTCCTAGAGCCTTTGAGCGTGTTGGGAATGGCCTTTATCCAGGGCTTTGAACCACATGCATTTCATTGCCTTTGGTTATGCAGCAAGCTGTGGAGTTACTGCAAACAAAAAAAATAGTATGGCCTGAAAATGCTTCCAACAAGAATATTGGCTGCTCATCTTTCATAGTCATAGCCTTTTATACATAGAAGAAGGAGAATAGTTTGCCTCCTACTTGCATTCCCTGGCTTGCTTAATACCCTTTCTTTTTTTAAAAAAAAAAAGAACCACTTGATATTCTTGTAATTCTCCTGACATTTATTTGCTCCGGGCTTCTGTACCTGGTCCTTCTCATTCCAAATGACAGTAAGATCATCCCGGTGACTGTGTGCCGAATGCTTCACATATAAGTTGACCCTGGCATGCCGTGGGAAAGGGATGGAGAGAGGATGGAAAAGTTCCACTACAAGGGAAAAAAGCAAGTAAGTTTTCCCCACCACAAATCATGACTGTTCATTTTCTGATAAAGAAAAAGGCATAGGACATACACTCCCACAGGTAGCAGGGCAACAGTTGGTTCCCAGAGAAAACATGGTCTTTGCTCATACACGCACATGCACCTACCCAACAGCCACAATGACTTCAGTGTGCTGATTTCTGCTGAATATGAAGAAATGTAAGGGAAAACAAGAGTCCTCTATTTACCAGCAAAACAGTAATTACCTGCAATAATTAAAAGATTGATACATACACCCAAAGCAACTTCCAGCAAGAACAGCCAGGAAAGTAATCTTTATGAAGCTGAGATGACCTTACACTGGAAGAGGAACAGCTTACAACTCTCAAACAATAAGTGCAGTTATTTTCTCTACTTTCAGATAACATAGCCTCAACATAAGGGTTTAGCACCTCAAGGTAGTGGCCAGCATGACTAGTGCTCCCCTGCAGTACCCAGTGTAGTAAAGTAACAGAATTTACTACGGTTTCTGAAAAAAGCCTCAGAAATGGGTGACAATAAAATACCAAAAATAAAATTATATTCAGGAGGGACAAAAACATACAAAGGAAGAAGAAAACATAAAAATAAACAAAAATGAACTTAAAATGAAATGGTTTTACTCTCCAAATTCAAAGGGATACTTGGGCAACATTCAGAAAAAATGTTATCTGTGGGATGTGTCTCTTTATGCCTCTAGTGCAGTGACTGAAGAACAAATCTGAGATGTGGGTCACCTCGAAACCCTTTTCTTCTCTCAACTGCGAGAGATTTGCATATAGGTACCCACTTCATAGTGAGTGACTCTGACCACTGGATTACTGGGTTTTTGAGGCTGAATCTTCCTCAAGCTACATGTGCATTTGTGGAGCCGGGAGCATTTCTGGCTAGCAAGTCCAGGTGTACACCTCACACATGTTGCAACCTCACAGCATGGTAAGGCTACAGATCCTATAAAGCTCCTCCTCAGCGCCTTGACTCCTCCTGGAAGGAAATACATATGTTTCTTTTCCAGTACTTTCCAACTGGATCCTTAAGTCATAAAATTACAGAGCCAAGACCCTGATCTACGCTGCAGAGTGTACTGCTGCTCATACTACATGTATTCTCCCTGTCTCCCACCAAAGTTGTTTGTGTTTGTGAAAAAAATGAAACATTCACTGGCACAGAACTATGGAACTATTTTATTCAAAATAGAACCATCAGGAAGAGGAGAGGGACAACCCCACACATTGGATTTCTCATTCAAATCACTGCTCTGAATGAAACCAAATGCAGATGTGAACCCCACAGCCACCTCCCAGCTAAGTATCCTAGAACCTTGGCTGGAATGAAAGTAGCTGCAATACTTTAACTCTCTTCTCTGTTTACAAATGGTGTCTTGTCCAAAACTAGTTCCTAGGTTTCCTTTGCTCTTCATTAAATATTTAAAATATTCAAAAGCAAATATAAAAATAAAACCAAATGTTTCACTTAATCCAGAGCACTTCTGAAATTTGTTGTAAAATAACAGTAGACATTTTAATCTGTTGATGACTTTTCACTCTGGCCAAACTCTTTCCTGGCACTACTGAAGTTTATTTAAGCTTTACATTCCATATCCACAAAGCAGAAATAGTGTTCTGAAGTGGACGTTTCTAACAGCCAAACTCATGATTTTAAAGCAAATAAGATCTTAGAAGGCCCGGATTGAAACCATTTGAATATGCATTTTGAAATCAGATTTATGTGATTTAGTTTATTTTATAGTCTGCTATCAACACTGGCAAAAGACTTGAGAAACCTACCCTGAACGTCATGACCTCCAGGCAACTTTGGGAAGAGTCCAGTGTAAGTGCCTGTGACCTTTACCTCTTTGCCATCCCACAGAGCAATGTGCCTCAGCATACGTGTTCTGTTGCCTTTTTGGTAAACCATCATCAACACAAGCTGCCTTGGAAGAATTTTTAACTAAAAATAAAAGAGGGGAAACATATTAAATCCCAAGTTCTCTGAAAAGTTAAAAACCTAAGTATGTAATTTTGATACTGTAAAGTCCTATGGAATCTAGCTTTAGAAATGTCGTTACAAAAGGTCTAGTACAATAATACGCTAAGGCCCACTGCTTTTGTATAAGCAACTACTCATTTCTACTTGACTTCATTTCTAAAGTAAGTCACCTTCACACATAATGGAACATACATAAACAACTGAGTATCCCCTTTACAATAGTCTTTTCTTATTATATATTTTGATTTTCTCTCTCTTTTTTATCTCACTGAATAATTCTTACATCAAGAGCACGACCATTACAGAATAAATCCAGCAGATAGCACAAACAATAATATCTATTTGTGACATCTTTTCTTCCTTATTTAGAAAAAGAAATATGTGCAGAACCTGCATAATAAAAATTGGCAATTGGCCAGTTTGTAATATATTATTTTTATCCTATATATGTGCTCCATCTATAGGAGCAAACAAATATAAAACCAAACAACAGTTTATATCATTGGACACCCAACTAATGTACAGTCGAATGCTTGCTCATGCTACTGGAGAAATCAAGGGCAAAACACTTCATAGCAGCTGGAGCTGTATTTGACCTTCACTGTTTGGCAGCCAGCATCCTGAATGCCACACTCCATAAACAGGGCCAGTCACAGCTTGCCTTTTGCCATCTGAGTTGATGATACCAACCTGGGACATTGTCTGTATTATTTCAATGACATTAGTGTAGCTGGTTCCAGTGAAAGTTAGCTTAGCTGTAACATTGAAATCCTTTTTTTCCATCCTGACGTAGAGTTTGCCTTTTGCTTCACTCATGTCATAATTTACCTTTTCAAGTTCCCGTTAAATTAAAAAAAAAAAGAGAGAAATAGAGAGAGACAAAATAAACTTAAATATTGTGCTCGCATTCTTCGCACAGTATGTTATATTATGGTCCTCAGGACCTAAGAGAGATCTGATTTGTCATTTTCTCTTATGTTCACATTATAGAAGGCACAGCTACAAAATAGTGTAAACTGAATAACACGCATAAGAAATTAGTTTTTATGTGAGGAGGAGTAACTGTGCTGCATTTGCCTGACGACCCCATTCATCTTCCTTGCCTATCCTTGCTGTTGTGTATTTCTGCACTGCAAACAGCCAATATCCAGAACTGCTTTCTGCCCAGTCTCTCTTTCCTTAGTAGCCAGAATAATTAAAAACGTTCCTGAGACGAGTCTACCAGAAGTCATAATTAATGCAGATGCACAGAAGCAGAGTCAAATGGAATAAATGCTTTCCAGTAGGTTGGGATTCTTAGCATCTTTGAAAACATGAACATCCTCAACAACAACAAAAAGGTCAGAGATACTAGTACTAGAAATAATGCAGCTTGACTCCTAAAATATTAGACAAGTCTAATTTGTAGCGATGTATGTGACAGATAACTTGCAGATAGTTACCTTAGAAGATAGTTCTGCTGCACTGGGGAAGTACTGTAGAAAGAAGGGATGAGTCTGGAGTGCTTTTACATTCAACTCTTCACTAAAGGGAAGAAACGTACTTTTGTTCAACAATATTTCAGAAAGTCCACTCTCACTGACAGCACAAGTTCATCTGAGTAATCTCTGACTCTGCCACAGCTTTTAGAGTCACAAATCGCAGTACCTTCCACTGAACACCTACCCAGCTCACATTTTTTGATGCATTCATACAAAGGTAAAGGAGACCAAACAGCAGTGCCACCTCTGACCTCAGTAAAAAATCTGCGTGTGCATGCGAGAGACAGAACGTGGCCCACTGGATCAGAAATTACTTTGGCTAGTAATTTACTAGCCATAGTAAATGCATCAGCTTTTTAAAAATGAGATAGATATTTTGGAATCTGACTTTGCAAGCATTGTCATGGTTTCCAGACTTAGAATTTACAATTATTAGAGAGTTTAACAGAACTTACAAGACTTTTCAGTGCAAAGGTCTTTTGCTAGAAATTTAAGAAATATCTGAAATACCCCAAGGCTGAAAATATTACACCTCTCAAACACCCTTCAAAAGCCTAAAGTTTTGTTTATATGCTATACCAAATATTTCTGTTTAGACACTGATTATCAGACTCTTTTGAAGTAAAGAATTATTCTACTCATTCTTCATTTCTTTAAAGAACTTTGAAAATTTTTAGAAGACAGAAAAAAATAGAGAAATTAGCACAGCAGATACAGCCATAATGGTATCAACTTAGAAAACTGAGTCTTCATAATTTTACAAGGTTCAACTATGCCAAAACGATTTAATACGATTTAAAGTTACATCAAGTTAGGGTGTATTTTTAAGTATTTGTCTGGCTCAGACCTGGAGTTTTCTGGATTATTTCACTGTCTGCTACTTTGATGCTGTGGGGGCAGGCAAAAAGACAAGCATGCCCCAAACTGTGAGGAGGGGAAACTCTCTGCAGCCCTTCATAACCTTCCTGAGGTATACAGACTATTTGGTGTCGCTACACACTTTATCAAAGATTTGTTATCCATTTCACCAGTGCTTTGGTGACTAAACAAATAACTTTTTCCATGGAAACACAGTGGCCTAATAACATTTTTACAGTGCTCCAAATGACCCTTTTACCCTTGCAGGTCTTTTTTCCTCCTGACGGTAAAGGAGAAGTTTGTGTTTTGTTCATAGGTCAGCCTCAGAGCTCCTTCAATTTCATTTTCAGTCAGGACTTCTTGAATGGTCATCTATGGGGAGAAGAAAATAAACGAATCACACGCCATAGCTTCTACCCAGCAGTTCACCTAAACTGAGCACAATCTCTTGACTGACTAAAAACCATTATGTTGACTGAAGTTTACCTTCCAGACGGGCCTTCTAGATGCTTTCTAGACCTAAACCAAAAGCATCAAGAGATGTCGTCTTTTTTTTCTGTATGTTTCCATAGCTACTCATTTGCACTATTGACAAACATTAGCCTTACTTTCAATGTAGCCTTATCCAGTTCAAGTCTAGAGCCACTGGTTCTTGTTTGTGTCTCCTCCATTCTTCTTTTTCATATACTGTAAAGAAACTGCCTTTCCTTCTTTTTTTGATGAAGCAGACGGAGCTCCACAAATATTTTACTCCAGGGTATTTTCTTCCTCCCACAGCTGCTGCCTCCTCTACAGCTTTATCCTGAAACTGCTAAAGAATCCCTCTGGGGAAGATGAGCACTGTCTCCTACACTTAAATATCAACACACGTTGTGTTTGCCAAAGTCTGTGGGAACAGTAATTTCTGAAGTCCCATGATTACACTCATACCTTATACATGAATAAGGCACCTAAAGAATTAGCATCTCTGTTTTTCTTTTTTTCACTCAAACATTTAGAGGATAAAAGACATTTCACTAAAGATTCAGAGGGAAGAAGCAGGGGATATACCTAATACCTTTTAATAAAATGTTGGCATTAAATATTCACCTGAAACACTGACACTTAATATGCAGGTTTAATATTGCTCTAACATTTATTTTCAGAAAAGTCTACCTTTAATCTTGTATCCTAGCTACATATCCTCTTTTTTGAAGAGAAAGTGATGGATGACTTGGATGTGCTATTCTGTGTACTACCCTCCAAAATGGAAGGAGACATTTCAACTAAAACTTCTTTCTCCCAAGGGATGAACAGGTACAGCCTTTGTTGATCCTATCAGGTAGTTTGGAATACAAATCTATTTCTGTTTATCAAACACTGAAACATTTTAGGTATCTATGCTACAAATGGTTTAACCAAGCCAAGGAATTCTCTAGGTATGAAGGACAGCTGTTTTCTACCAAAAGTCCCTTCTACTTTAGTTAAGCTGTATCAGCTAGGAACTGACAGTAAATGAGTGTCTTCCTGAAATGATTAATCCTGAAATCAGGGATTTCAGGTACCTGCTGAGTTTCCTTGGAAACAGATCATTAGCTGTGTACTTAAGCTAAACAAGGATTCAGATAAACTGGGCCAAGTCACCCCTCTGCACTTGTATAAACCTGGAGTAATTTCACTGAGGCCACTGGAAGTGCTCTGGATTCATGCTAGTGTAACTCAGATGACAGTCTAATCAAAGCACCACAGAAGATCTATGGTTTATTACCTTAAGAAAGAAGGGAAGTCCCAGATGATGGAGAAGTGATATTGAATGCTTCACCTCTGCCATGAATTCAAATATACCATAGAGTTGAAAGTCTGTGTCAACATCCATAGTCACAGCTATATCTTTCTCGTCATATTGGATTTCACAGATAGTCTTGGCTTTGTTTTCTAAATAGCAAGAACAAAATAGTGACATTTTGAGGGCTCATTTTCAAGGAATTTCAGTACTGCCTGCATAAAATGAATCCAGCCAGCTTGTGGGTTAAGACATTCATCATGACAAAGTCATCCATTCAGGATGACAAGAGCTTCGGCCTGTGGTTGGAGAAGTGCAGAGTTTTTTGGATGTCCTTGAACATACAAAGTCTTGAGTTAACAGAGCTTGTATACCCACGTACAAGTGTAAAGTGACAAGTCAGTTCCCAACAGTAATGCGTTTTCACAGCTAGAGCTGACTAGCTTATACAGCCAACTGTAGCACTTGGCAGGTGGTAGCCATTTCTAGAGAAGAGCTCTGAGCTGTTTTGACCTCTAGTGACTCCCGCAGTTCCAGCTACAGCAGAACACCACTGCTCAAACAACACGACTTAAAGACCTTTCCCCCACTTTCCTACCAGCTTTTCATATTTGAAAAAGAAAATACAGACTGCTAAGAGATAAAATGAGAGATGTGAAACCCCAAAACTTTTTACAGAGAAGACAAAAATCACAGACATGTATGCAATCATACAGTGACCACTCTGGTGGCTGTCCTGAAAGCCACCTGTTGTCCTATTGCTTTTTTCAGAATGGGTGAAAGGAGATGGTGCCACTAACATTAGTATTGATTCAGCACCTGCTAACCTCAATAATTCCTACTCTTTGGTGCTCTCACAGTTGTTGAGGGTTTTTTTTAACACGAATATACTCCCATGTGGGCACTGAAGGTACTTGACCACGATGTAAATCACCAGTTGAGGGATATGCACATAGGATTTATGTCAGGGCAGGTTTTGGGGATAGACTGGCTTATTCAGGATGGGTCTGTCTCCCCTCCACAGGTCAAACAACAAAAGCCATTCATAATTATTTTCAAAACCCACTTTAAACTACACCTCATTCACATTTTTTGTGCTCTGTAACAAGGTTCTTTGTGTAATATTGGAAAAGACAGTTTCTTATTTTATGCAGCTAAGTATCTTGGGGATCACCAGTTTTACCAGGTGTTGTACCACATGAGATCTTTCCTGGAATTAAAAAACCAGTTGTAATGTAGCTAATAACAGATGCAGTTTAAGAATGACAATTTTACTTACATACAAGAAAAAGCTCCTTTTTAGGTACTACCAGCAGATCTTAGTCAGTTTGTAGCTATTGAAGGAATAGTTGAAACATCCTCAAAGAGCTGTTATATAACAAGAAAGCTGCAAGGAATGCCAGGTGCCTACCTGATTTCTGAAAACTGAGAATCAAGTTGATTGCCTTAGGGTAGCCAGATGCCTGCAGTGCCTCGCTACTGTGTACACTTTGGCAAAAGATATCCACTTGGTGACCAACATAATAGGAGTTTATTATGTATGTGATTGATGTTTCTCCAGCTGCAACATGCATATATCTTTCTTGAGTAGTGTTTCTCCCTCGAAAAACAGCATCTATCTAAACAGTGACATGTAGATATAAGTTTTTGAAACAACATTTAAATACTATTTAATTTTAAAATAGAAGACAAATGGAAGTGAAAGAAAGTTCTCTCTAGTCTATACTTATGTCAAAAATCCATCCATTAACAAAAAAATCTTAGCCTTTCATTAATCATCTATGACTTTCCAGCATGAAGTCCATCCAACTGAATGAATTTCAAACCATGGCAGCCTCACTGATTTATGTCAAATTCTCACTAGGTTCTCTTTTATCCCACAAAAACATGACTCCCTTTATAGAAAGGATCCTTGATCCACGCATATTGCCAATATTTACTAGATAGTAGGTACACCAACACTTCCTTGAAAATGGCACTTAAAGTAGTACTTCGTTAAATATAAAATTCCCATTAAAGTACATAGAAGCAATATTCCAATTCCCGATGCAACGTTCTGAAACTATTCTCCTGTAGAGTTACAATATCAACAATACACACTGTACTAACACTGATCAGAATGGAATAATCTGGTCCAGAAAGCAGTCAAAAAGAAATTTTCTATTTCAGTAGTTCAGGTTTTAGCCATCCATAGTTTTTAAATATCAGAAAATCTCAGCTTCCATCCTGTACCTTACAAAACAGTAGTTTTCATTCAAGCCATGGGCTATTACTTTATAATTAGGACAATAATTTTAAAGGGAAAAAAAAAAGAAAAAGGGAACTACCTGTAAAGATGATGGGACTCCGGCTTGTAGCAGCCATGGCCAAGTATGATGGAAATTCCCAGTTATGTTGGTACTTATTTCAAACTCCTGGATTTGTCCTTCAAGAACTGTTAGGTGAGCACCATAATGCACCTTCATACTAAAGCTCTTGATCACTTTCAGATTCAAGATAGCCTGTGTGCAACAAAGGTAAATTGTGAAAAGGCAGCTTTGTAAAAGGTAAAGCTCCTGTTAGTCAGGGTTCTTTCTTCGGTTCAAGCAGTATCATCTCAAAGATGTGTCAAAAAAATTAATCTTGTATAATTTTGTAACACAACATAGTTACAGATGTCCCTTTTATTTTTAAATTCAACATTTTAACATGTATTCTCCAGTATGGACATGCCTTAACCCTATTCAAGCAGTTACAAGATTAATAAAGAGTAAGTGTTGTGCTGTAGGCTTGTGTATCTCGGATAAAAAAATATGCCAGGTAATCAGTCTGGGAGGAAAATACCATTTGGAATGTAAACCGTGAAATCATATCAGTACTCACCCCTGTCTAGTCTATACAAGGCACACTGCAGATCTATCAGACAGACTAGGCATATGAGCTAAAATGCACTGCCCTCCTTGTGCAGTGCATGCTGCAAGCTCAGCTGTGGCTTGGGCTGTTCACACATTGGGAGCCAACCTCCTATTCCTATGAAAAGTTCTGGTCCAGCAAGCTATTCTCCCAATCCCTGGAGAACCAACTGAGCTTCTGGACTCCCCTTAAGAACAAAGTGAGCATCTGGACTCCCCTCCACCCTGAACTTTACGGGGGGGGCGGAACAGAGAGAAAGAGAGCAGGAAGGAGAGGGAGGAGGGAGAAAACGAAAAGATAAACGTCTTTAAAACAGAAGCAGGCAGTATGACCCATGTATATTGGGACAATATCCAAATTCAGGAAAATCTTATTCCATCAGGAGCGTAAGCAGCAATGTGCTTTTCCATCTCCATGCTCCACCTAGACAGATAGCACCTTCCCCAACTTCCTTTCGCTTCTGATGGCTTACAGAACTCAGGACTACAATCTGCATGGCAAGAAAGTGACTGATTTGTTACCTGTCCATTACAGTGACATTTCATTTTACCACCACCACACTTCTCTGCCTCATCTTATCCCAGCTCTTTCCAAAATAGTCCTTGTATGCACAGGTACAGACTTCAAATGTCCCAGACCATTCATTTTGCACAAAAAATTAACAGTTCGCACATCCTGCAATGAACTTTCATGATGAATACTCCACCATACTTCAACTTACATATTGAAGGACAGTAGACACTGCTGCTCTCTCTGGCAACTGAATTAAAGGTAAGCAAGGCCCAACTTAAGTAGAGTACAGGTAAAGAAAAGCACTGGGTCTAGAAATAATTATAAATGAGAATGAAAGCTGAGGTGGTGTGACAACACAGACACCTTAATTCTGAAGGATACTTTATTGAAGGTTAGATTGTATTTTAAAATGTTGAGAACAATCTTTCCCACTTGTACCTCCGACATTAGGTAGATCGTTTATGTTTGTGGTTTGCTCCACTTTGGCTATGTTCTGTAGCAATAAGCTTTTTCTCCTGATTAAATCTTGACTTTTAAGTGAAGCAGTATTATGAAGCAACTTTGAAATCTGCTATGATCTTATGCAAGATGGCATAACAGAATAGAAAAGATGATAAAGATGCCAAAGTTAACAACTGAATGAGTAAAATTCTACCCTCCTTGACAGAGAGACAAAACTTTCACCTAAACAGCAAATGCACAAAGTCACATCTACACCCTCTGTTCTTTGCCATCTGACTTCTACAGCTACTGCTTCCATCATGGCATGATTCCAGGCTGGATTCACGTCTCCCCTGTCATTGTCTGACAACTCACCTGCAACTCAATCCTGTCTTCTATGTGCAAAGTCTTCAATGCCTCTATGTTATGAGTAAGTTTGTAGTTAAGAGACACAACATCCGACTTCTGGACAAAGCTCAGTTCTTCTGTAATCTGTTCAGTCCAAATAAAATACGACAAAAGTTAACTGTGGCACATCTCTGATATTGAGAGTGCTCTGATTAATTGGAATTATTGTACTAATTACACACGAGAGTAAAATTATGAAAAATATGAAAAATTTGTGGTAAAGAATTGTCTAATTTTTTTATAAGTCACAACTTCGTCCTGTAATAGGGAATATGCTGCACCAAATGAAGATACCTGATAAGAAAGATTTGATACAGTTTGCAAATGGGAGTCATGGATCATTGCTGATGTCAAATTTGTTGCTAGAAGGGATTGCACAGAAGGAGTGGCTGAAAGATACTGCCTTCATTTAATTAAGGCCTTTAAAACCAAACCAGTCCCTGCAGAGTATTCCTATAAGGGCCTCATGCACAGCTATTTCAAATGGAAAAACAGTATTTACCAAATCAATTAGCTCACTTTAACCTCTACTTCACATCTTACTAATACGGAGGAGACACTTACTTGCTTGCTGTTCACACAGAAGTGAGTACGTCTTTTATAGAAGTCGCTGGTTTTTTCTGATATCACATCAACTAACATCCTCATAGGAATGCCAATGTCAGCAGCTCCTTGAATGTTATGGGTCAGCACTGCGTCCAACTCTTGTCTTTCCTGTTAATATTTCACAGCTTATATAGCAAAGCATGTGTAGAACCCAAAGCTTGCTGCAATACACAGCTTGAAACAGAAATTTAGCAAATCTGTCTGTCCTACATTTAATACTAATTAAAACCAATTGCACTGAACTTAGGGAAGTTACACTGGGAAAAAGAAAAAAATCAAGCCTAACAGGATAAAAAAATATACATTTCAGCTAAGAGGGAAGAAGGTGTAAATGCTTCTCTCTGGTGGCAAAAAATTCCCGCTAGCTATCTGTTTTTCTACAGCACAGAAATACGCAGAAATTACCAGTTATGGCAAGAAAGTGAATAATCAAAAGGAAGATACTTCTCTCTGTGTGCTCTCTACTTTCCTGCACTGATGACAAAAGAAGCTAAACTTGTAATTGTCAACAGGAAAGCAAGAGATTCACAGCCTTTCTTGTGTTGTCTTACTGAAGAAACAAACAGCAGTGTCTCAATTAATCACTGCCTATTATTTTGCAATGTAAATCACAGTGATCACTCTATAAATCGCAATCATCTTCTTGTGCATTTCTATATACTTTCATGATGAATGAAGAGTGTTATATTGGAGTACCTGTTGTATATCTGGAATGAGATCAGCATTTGTGGGTTTGCATGTCTTATCATATTTGCTATATAATACAAGGAACGTCAAGTAGTACAATATAAAAAAATAAAATATATACACCCAAAGAGCATAACAAGGAAATGATTCAGAAAGTGCCACAACCTGTATCCTATTATCTCATACATCTGTTTTACTGCACATTACAGGTGCCAGATTTCCAAAGATTTTATTTTTATTCTGGCATTTATTACTAAAGCTTGACTATTTGTTCCCAATAAAATAGTTTAGAATATGTGACTCAGTACTTTGTACATGCAGTCTAACAGTCTGCAGGATACTTACATCAGTGACTTTTAGTATAAGGAGTCCTTGTAATTTACTTCCATCAACAGTGATCAATGTCTGTGAATCTAGGTTCATTTTATCCATCAAAACATAGCCTGAACTGTCAATTTTTACTGGTGCTCCAAGATCCTGTACAAGCAAAAAAAAAAAAAAAATTAAAAAAATTGACCACTTTTACACTCCCCCACAGATACACTATACACCTGAAACTTTTTATTCCTAATAAGTAGCTCTAATAGCACCTAGCTGTAAGTCTAGTATATCAGGCAGCATATCCATAGGATGTTTCAGAAATCTTGACAGCTTTTTATTACATTTTATACATTTTGCCTTTTTCATTTTGAAGATGTCTGACATATTTTTGATAAGTGAGCCAGCATAAATAGAACACAGGACAACGTGGCAGCTCTTCCTGCCTAAGTGAAAAGTCAGTTAATTTTCTATGCTTGGCATTGCTCCAGTGGCCCAAAGCATCCATAAATCCAGTGAAACCAGACAGTATACATAGGTTTATTATGGCAGCTCTGTTTTTGGAAGAGGGCAAATGAACGTCATCTTTGCACATTCAGATTTACCCTGACTTGCATATTGAATCCACAGATCATTCTGTGATAACATCTCTCAAACTTTCCATACACTTCTGTCCTTTCCATTCCTGCCTATATAGCACTGACTGGTGGGATCTGTGAGAGGCCAAGCACCATGATACTGGGATTTCCAATAGCAATACAAATTTTCAGTAAGAAAAGTCAGTGCGCAATCCAGCTAAATTTAGAACTACTACTTCAGGAAATCCTGCTGCAGAATTTCTCCCCCTCCACCTACCTACAACGGTCTGTCCTAGGAAAACAAACTACTGGGCAAGAATTGAAGGAAAAACTGCCATTTTTCAGTCCTCCATCAAAAGGAGCTCAGCGTGTCATGCTAACTAGCTGAGAGAGGTCACAGCACACCGCCTTTCTTTACTTGGGAAGCTCTGAAAGCTGCCTTGCTCCCCAGCTCACACAGCTCCTCCCAGGCAACGATACTGTGGACTCCTTCAGAGATGGGGACTCCCAGGACATCTGATGCCAACCAGGTCGACTGTCCCAGAGACAGGGCTTCACTTCCTTTGCTTTGTATAGAAACGAGACCGTACTGCAAATAATGGCATATTCGTGTGATATGGAGTGATCATCTTCCACAGAACTCCAGTTTTCACTGTATTTTTCTACTGGCTAAATCTTTTCAGCGAAGAAACTACTTTTTTTCTTATCCTGCTAGTTGCTGTTCAGACTCAGAGTCTATAGTGAGAGTCCCACCAAACCCAGGAGTTAAATCTCATTAACGAAACAGGAGGTGTGATTTGGTGGTGCCCGGTCGGACACTGTAAATGGTTAAGGTTCAGCTTGGGGACAATTATATGGCCAGCATTTGCAAGAATTACCACAGAGAAATGGCTCACCAGGTCAGTCCAAACCAGCTTGTTCAAAATGGCACTGTTTGTTTTTCAACTAAATTCCTCAAAATATTTCTCAACTGAGGTCTTACAGGAAATCATAACTGCTGTTTAACGCTGGCTTTTTCACTCTGTGCGCTCTCCACAATGGTTTTCATATATTACATATCAGATTGTAAGCAATTTCCATTTTCTGTAAAGCTGAGCGAAAATTTTCTGAAGATTATCTATTTACTTTATGTATTTTTAAACTATTTCAGAGTTTGGTTGTCAAACTGCTGAGAAACTGTAATTGCTGATAAAGCCAAAAACAACTTTGAATACTCAGTATTTCTGAAGATTAAAAGTCTGCAGATTTCTCAACCATGCTTTTTAAAAAAATACATCAGAGCTAGTACAAGCAAGTCCATTATCTGTAGGTACTGATTCATAGAAAATTTAGTTTATACCATATAAAAATACAGTGAATGACTGGCTCCAAAAGTAAGATGTAACATTAAAAGTAGAGAACGTTTTTCTTGTTTCTCTGCTACCGTTGAAATCATTAGACTATCTTCTTTTGACTTTAGTAGGTGCAAAGATCCTGGTTTAGATGTATAAACTCAAAAGTAAAGCAAAATATTCCTTCCAATACCTGAATTGTTTGGCATTTGTTTTCTATAAACATTTTCCACTGAAGCTTCTTTTCAGGGTAGAAGTCCCCGTTCATTTGAAGCTCACAAGCACCCCATTTCATTCCTATTCCAATATGATATTTTAATTGTTTTCGTGCAGTGACGGACAGCTTATTTTCCCTTGGGATTTCCTTCAGTTGAGGGAGGTCATGCCTGAACTGAATTTCCAGTGTAATCTTTGGCTTGCACTCTGCTCTCACTTCAAGACGGGCAGTCTTGCCGTCTGTTTCAAGGACACAGAGAAGTTCTGCTTGGCAGTTGTCTTTCTGAATAGATCCTGTAAGCCGTGACTGCATTGGAATACTGAGATCCTATCAAGATACAAAAAAAAAAAAAAAAATAAAAAAAATCCTTTGGATTATACATACACTTTAAGACAAGTCAGTATTGAGTCTTTTTTCTTCTCCCTTTAGCATACGACAAAGGAGATTTTATGCTACAATATCAGAGACAAAACCTACAATCTCTGCGCTGCCATTTTTCTCCCTCCCAACAGTAAGATGGTAATTTTGCCTGAGTAAGATCTGACAGAAGATTTTAGGACTGCCCTGCAGAATTTACAACTTCTGTGTTTATATGAAGTTTTACATTTACAAAAATACAAAATGCCTAATTCTTCAGAGTGGCAAAGTTTACTGAACATCCTCTGTTTCATTCAGACCAGACCAATCTCAATTTTAAAACAAACTAACCCACAAAAATAATAGGCCTAACAGACATTCTTGCATCTAGTGTTATAAGGATTTTTTTTTAATACTAAAACTTCAAGCTTGTCTTGTGCAACATCCCAAATGAAATGTTCCCTCACATTCTTTCAAAGTATTTTTAAAAACACTGAAAATTCTACTATTTTTAACATTTTAAGTAGTTTTCGTTCCCTCTTCACTACGGATAACACACACTTTCTTGTCATTTTTGTTTTTATGTTGCTGCTTTGTAGTTGAAGAAGTTAAAACTGAGGAGTTAAAAGCAAAACATAAATGCCTATGAACATCTGGAAATAACCCCTAAATTTGCAATAGACATTCTTTCTAATGTAGTCCGTGAGGCTAGATGGAAAAGCCAAGGAAATTTCACAACTTCTACTTTGATAAAAAAGACAGACCAGAGAATATATTTTTTGACAAATAGTTCAAACTAAAACTGCTGTTCAGCCTTAGAGGGCAGTGTCGGTGTGCAAAGGCAACAAGCAGCAGAGACCGAACTAATCTCAGTCTATGGAGAACACCTATGAACAGGATACATTACACACTTTCTTTGCCTAATGCTGTAAGATAGGTGTGTCTTTGGAGTGGCTTTCTAACACTCAAACATTGTTATTTTAGCTAAAACCCTATATGGCCCTGCATTTGATCCCAAATCTCTCTTTAAAAGCCTCCAAGAGCTACCTGCAGAAGCCGACACTCTGTTTCCATTTCTAGCGTCCACTCAGCTTTATTCTGAATAGAGAGGTCTCCTCTAGCCTTAAGTTTGCATTTGCCAGCCTGCAGCAGCAAAATGCCCTCGGTGGTGGAGTCTGTGGCTGCAGATAACAGGACAGAGTTTTCAAAAGGCAGCCCAAGCTGACTCAGCCAGTGAACTGAATGCCTGAGCATCCCTTGGAGTGTATATTCGTGTTCGCAGGAAGTGTCTATCTGCACATCAACTGTTCTGCCGTCACACTGGAGGTTCATTAACAAGCCAACGTTGCAGATGTTCTGTTGAAATGAGCCCCCAAAGGCTACAGCATGAGGCAATCCCATCCTCTGCAACAGAAAAGATTATACTATTTAAAGCACACAAAGTAAAGCAACTGTCTTCCTAATTTGTTTCTAATTAATGAGGAAACATTTATTCTTTCTGAACCAATATGCTTTTGGAAAGGACCGTACAAGACAGCTTGTTTCACAGAGAAATCAGAAATTTCTCTGTGAAACGAAAGAAAAAGAAACCAAGAATAAATGGTATGGGGAAAAAAAAATCCTACAACAATCTTTTCATAAGTACTGTAGAAGAAGTAGTTCATAACCCCAAAGAAAACCTCCAAAATTTCAAACAGAAAGGACATACTTTTCATTAGATTCTAGGACAAGAGTTTATTTTAACTAAAAAGCTATTAGTAAGCAACTATTTTATGGCAACAGCAGTAACATCTACCATTGTATTACTCCAAATTCTCATCTTCAAATACACTCCCTCTACAAGTGCTCTGACTCGTTGCTCTGCCAGAACAACTTTAACGACCAAAACTGTCCTTTCCATAAATAATAGTGTCGAGACAGATCTCTGTGACTCATAATGATCTGAAATACACAGACTATAATGCCATACAGAAAACAATCTAGGCTTACCTCTAGACTGACGCACTTGTTTCTAAAAGTAAGTACCCATTCTGTATCTGTTTCATTGCTTGCCAGGCTCACTTCTCCATCAGCTTTTAAACTGCAAGGCCCAAGGACAATACCAAGCATGCCCTTATACTTGTCACTTCTCACGGCTGACACCTTCACTTGGTTCTCTCTGGCAATTCCCAGAGACTGAAGCAAAGGCAAAGAATGCTGGAAGTCGATTTCCAAACGAGGCTGGATGGTAGTGGTGGCATGGAGTTGCAGGCAGGCAAACATGTCATGAAAAGAAACATGTCCAAAGAAGATGACAGTAAAGTTGCTGGTAAACACTGACCCATTCAGTGAAACTCTTGCTGGAGCCTAAAAAATTACGGGAAAAACTGTTGTCAAGTTTGTTTTCCTGTCAGGCCATATACTGTTTTTAAATGCTCATGTTACTAAAAGAGAACTATTTCCCTACTACCCTGACACCATTTTGTATTCGTCCTACATATTTATAAATGCCTAAACAAATTGAGAGATGGTCCAAAATCTTTATTTTAGAGTTCCATAACAAAAATAACAGGAAAAAAAACCAACTCCACAACTCCATTAAAACAATTACTAATACCAGAAAAATCAACTACTATTGCTTTTACTATCATCACTTCTGTTTTTACTATAAGTAAATAGAGTTCTAGCAATGTAAGAATGCGTTCAATTCCCCTCAGACCTTAGCAGGAGTGATCAGTGTTACGCAGATTGTACCCATGTTAAATGAGGGAGGAACTGAAATGCATTTGTCTTTTTTGGCATTAGAACATACATGGGAATCAGAGTCACTGTGATTACTGTCTGTCTAGGGAGAAACGTAATCTTCTGTAATGTCACTCACAGGTGACATTTTTAACACGTTCTTAAGAATACGTTAGATTATGAGGTGTATCTTTCTCGAACAGCTCAAGAGCCACAGGGACTTTCACAAATGGTTAGCTAGAAAGAGCAGAGAATAGAGTAAGAAGTAAACCATGAAATTCTCAGCTTGTGCCTCCTATGCTCCCTTGTCCGGTTCATATCAGGTTGGCTGCTCAATAAGAGAACAAGACCATTTATACTGAGTTCAGTTCTAACTGACAGAAGATACAGTTTGGAGACCAGCTAGAAACATGAATGTGACTCTTGCCTTTTGCCTGGCACACACCTTTTATCTCATGATAGTAGTTTTTCTGCTAGGTGCAAGCTCTTGCACTGAGCTCTGAAGCAGCACAACTTGATTGTTTGCTGCAGGACACAGGAATATCGCCTTTAAAATTGCACCTGTTGGGCCCATAAACATCCCTTACCTCTACTTTGTATTCTGCACTTGGTGCACAGCTATGCACTAAAGACGTAAACCTGTATCACTTGAATGCAAGTTTGTTGACAATTCTGATTCAGAATAAACAATCCACTGCATGATGGTGAAATTGAGTGCAACCTTCCCCATGGACTTGTACAGTTTTTGATGGAGAAGTAATCTGATCTGTTTGAATCTGTGCATATTAAGGGAGTGAAAATATCTGAGAGTGTGTGCAAAACTTCCAGCTAACTCAAATCTCTTTCTACATCTCTGACACCTTCCAGTACTTAGATTCCCTCAGTGGTAGTTAAGACAGTATGCTGTTGACAGCAGAGTTTATAAATGAAGCTAGTACCTCAAAATGATGAAATGCAATTGCTCCACTGCAAAGGCCGGAAAGTTGTTTGTTAGCAGATTCTTCACTGCAAGCAACCTGTTGGCATTATTAACAAAGCGCATTCAGAGCATGAAGAAAAGCAGAGAGGACTAAAATACAAAGGAGCGAGCTAAAAAGCTGTCTTCAGGATGAAGATACTAAAACATAGCTTTAAGATTAAAGGTTAGAGATAATTTTCAAAAAGAGAAATAGTTTAGTCAATCTGAGGCTAAATCATGTCTCTCTAATCTTGCATTTTCATGCCAAAATATTATCAGCATAGATACAGAAGAATATCTTCGAACAGTAGGAAACTGTTACTTGCTAGACAGAACTATTTTTGATACTCTGGCTTTTGATTTCTACAGGAGATAGTGGTATTTCTGATGTTTGGCATAGAAAATACCACTGTCACAAGTAGACTTTCAGTGTTTCAAATGCCATCAGCTGTGCCCCCCGTTGCAGAAAGTGAAGTCCTTGGGGAGTGCTGTTGGCTGTATGAAAACTACTGCCATTATTATCCACTCTGCTGTCAATATCACTGCACCCACAAACAGCCATGTGATCCACCTGCAAACCCTGCTTTAGCAAGATGGAAAAGCTGGGACTGCACATTATTGTGCCTGGGCAAGCACCTACTCCAGTTTCATGACATACATGTTTTGTTACCCACCACATCTTGAAAACCTGCTCTTTATGGCTAAGCATTTTTAGGCGTTCTGTACTGGCCTTGTTTGACAAAAATCTCTCTCCCTTCTGACCTGCTAGCTTGCTCTCAAGTGGTAAATTTGAACAGTTGAGAATGCACAGCAGAAAGCTACACCAAATATACTATATAGCAGGATTTCTGCTAACCTCTAGTACATGTGGAACAATGTCAATCAGTCCTCCCACATCATGGTGAAGTGAAAGAGAAATTTCCATAGCACTGCCAGTGGTTTTCTTCTCTATCTCAATTTTGAGCTGTTCCATCTCCACGGTGGTTGTTATCCCTGCAGCAATCCTTTTGGTGAAATTCTATGCACAAAAGAAACCAAATCATGGAAGAAACAAACAACAACATCCCAGCAACAACTGGCAAAGGCAGAGTCTGTTTCGCCATGCTTAAACGTCACAGCCTGTGTCAGGGCAGCAGCACTGGTAAAATAAAAGCGCAAATTCATCAGTGGCTTCATTTCAAATGGAAATTTTCCCATTATGCTAGACTTTCTGAATGCTGTGTACCAATAATTCCTTCTGGCTTCAAAATGTGTTGAGAGCATTCAGTACCCTGGAGGATCTGAGTTCTAAGGCATACACGATTAAAGCAGTGAAACTACTAGTAAGCAGGGCAAGGGGAACTGTATAGACTTCTTCCTTCGCACGCCTCTGTGTCTCACTGTATCACAGTGGCTGAACCCACCACAAATGTTAGTATGTTGGTGACTTGAGCCTTCCAGCATATGTTAGAACAAGCAAAATATTTGAACCCTTCTTTTATAGAAGGATAGTTTGAGATGCAAAAGAGCTATAGGTTGTTTACAGATCTATAGCAGAAATGCAGATAGAGAGAAGAGTGGCCAAGTAATACTGTACCAGGAAACATGATCTGTGATGCTTCTGTGGGTAGAGATTTCCAAATGGAAAGCCATGCTAAACACTCTGCCCCTCTTTAGCGGACATCCAAAGGATGACATCAGAACTAGTTCAATCTAGTACCAGATGCGATGCAGTACCTAGGCTCACTGACACTTACCTGATGGCTACATACATTAGGCCTGCCTGTCCACATTTACAGGGGAAAAATAAAATTGGACAAGACTGCTGTTCTTATGCAGCAAAGCACTTCACTTAAATGAGAACTGAATGTAGCATCTCATTTAGTCTAGATTCAGCTCCAAGACTTCAGATGACAGGTACACAATATGACAAGAAGCCAGAAAACACCTTTCTTTCACACAGTAATTTAGTACATCTCAAAAATGCAGGTGCTTTTGGAATAAAGTACACAGGAATAACCTACAGTTATTAGAAATGGTTCTGCCAGAAATTAAATAATCACAGGCAGAACTCTTCTTACCTCATAATAGCCAGCAGCTTCCACAATAAAAGGGATCCCATGTTTCTTTATCTTTGAGATGTTGTGCTTTAAACTCACAGATAGATGAGATTTAGGAGGCTCTGTGGACAGTCTTTGACCTCCAAACACGGCCATAATACTTTCACTGCCACTCTGTAGGGCTATAGTAATGGTGTGATTTCTTGTGCCATGATCACACATGGCAGTAAGAATGCCATCCAAGGGCAATCCTATTGACAGGGAAAGAAGCAAAATCAACACAATACTGGGTTGTCATTGTAAAATACAGAAAAGATGTATTACAGATTAAGAGAAGCCTTCTATAGCTTTTCATAAGAAAAGGCAGACCTTTTTTTAAAGTGCGATCATCCAGTTAGCTGCACTTACTGATATTTATAGTAAGAAAGGACATTACCTACCATATGAAAATCATATTAGAAAAGGATTGTTAAATTGTGTCATGCATTTTGGAAGTCAAGGATTTTTCTTTTCTTAATACAGGATATCTATCAATGGGTGTTGTGTCCAACTCCAGTAGTCAGTGGTTAGAAAGTTTCAAAACAGATTTTTTCAGTCCAAAGGGACAAAGGCAATTTACCCATTCAAAATTATTGATAACATCAGTTCATGAAAATCCTTGGTTTTGCTTAGGAAAAAACACTGGCATATTTTAGTCTTCAGTGTGGTTTATTAAATGCCTTTTAATGTTTCAATTCTGGTCCAAATCAAAACCGGCATAAAAATATGCTTAGAGGAACTGATCAGCATGCAGGAATACAGATGTACAAGAGAGAAATAATTTACTCTGAAGTAGATCAAAGAGTTTTTAAATAGTTTTGTATCCATTTTATTGTATTTTCTCAACAATATTAGAAAGAATGTTGCTGAGACCAGATCACATTTTATTCTGGTGTTAGCAAATGCAACTCATCTATTTCCGCTGGTCTGCACTCATTTAGATAAATTCACCTTGACACCTTGTTACACCACACCATCAAGTCAGAATTTTCTTCATACCTGCATTTTTTAAAAAGCTGATATTATGTGTGAAAGTCCCATGGACTCTGCTGTGCCCATGACTCATGACATTGGAAAAATCTACAGAAAGGGCTTTCTCATCCACCTGGAAGCTAGCTAGCCCCCTTTTCATCTCTTTACTCAGCTCCAGGTGTCCTTTCAGTTTTGCCTCCATTGGGATTGCCTGACTGGCATTCTGAAACACAGCAAAAGTGATATTGTGTACGGTGGTATTCCCAAACACATTTCTGTTCCTGAGATGGAGTCCATACAGAATTTTGTTGATCATCACGTTAATGTTACCTGTAACAGGCAGAAATTATTACTGTGGAGAGAGTCCTTTGGGACAGAAATAACCAGGATTTGATAAGCAACATATAAATTAACCATTAATTTAATACCAGGAGGAAGTAAAAGAATTTCCATTTATTATAATAGATACTTTAGCCTAATCCAGAGAATGAATTGTTTTATCGTTGAGAGAGAGTTTCTCTACTAGTAGAAGTGTCTGTGTTTAAAACAAATTACATAATAGTATTTCTGGCAGCTGTTTCTTTTTATTCACCAAGCTGCTTGTGCCTTTAGGCCATGGACTACACTGCACTGCCTTCTCAAGGAAAATTTACAGAGGGACTATGAACTATCGCAAAAGCTACAGGCTAAACAATCCCTCTGGAGCTCTGCACTGACTACTACAACCCATGCAGCCATTCAAAAGAGTAAGGGCCTCAAGTCAGTCCCCTCTCCCCCACATTTCAGAAGACCTGTGTAGGAAAGATGCCACCCACTATTTCCTTCAGTCGATGAAAATATCAAAATTGTCAAACTATGTTAGTTCACTAAAAAGTAGTTTCAACCGAATAACCAATGGTTCATTTTGCATGCTAAATACTCTCTTCTGCATTATGTGCAGTTCAGTAAGGAATACATTAAAATTAAGATGTTTCCTTGGATAGCTACAGACTTAGTAGCAAAACACAAAGTAAAAAAGTACCATCATGAATGTTGTTTTTGCACTTCAGTAATCCATTCAGAGAAAGAAGATGAGGTATGGCCTTTAATTCAGCAAATGTGTGTTGGACTCTTCCATTTAGGGACAAAACAAAACCAACTTTCTGCTCCCTGGCTCCCATGAAATCCACGTGAAGCCTATTTTCATTAAGCTTCATCTCAGAAGATAGCAAAAGTCTAAAAAGACAGAGATAAAAATTGCCAGTAAGGCTCAATGTCCAGATGGCGATTGGTGACAAGTGGCCTCCCACAGGGGTCCATACTGGGACCGGTACTGTTTAGTATCTTCATCAATGGCATAGACAGTGGGATCGAGTGCACCCTCAGCAAGTTTGCAGATGACACCAAGCTGAGTGGTGCGGTCGACATGCCAGAGGGACGGGATGCCATCCAGAGGGACCTGGACAAGCTCCAGAAGTGGGCCCGTGTGAACCTCATGAGGTTTAACAAGGCCAAGTGCAAGGTCCTGCACCTGGGTCGGGGCAAACCCCGCTATGAATACAG
The DNA here is from genome assembly GCF_965638725.1 of Aptenodytes patagonicus. Lineage (NCBI taxonomy): Eukaryota > Metazoa > Chordata > Aves > Sphenisciformes > Spheniscidae > Aptenodytes > Aptenodytes patagonicus. Next base: position 16,365,122 of record NC_134961.1, on the reverse strand, counting down.
GCTGGGGGATGAAGGGATTGAGATCAGCCCTGCCAAGAAGGACTCGGGGGTACTGGTGGATGAAAAGCTGGACATGAGCCAGCAATGTGCGCTCGCAGCCCAGAAGGCCAGTCGTATCCTGGGCTGCATCCGAAGAAGTGTGGCCAGCAGGTCGAGGGAGGTGATTCTGCCCCTCTACTCTGCTCTGGTGAGACCCCACCTGGATTACTGCGTCCAGCTCTGGAGCCCTCAGCATAAGAAAGACATGGACCTACTGGAGCACATCCAGAAGAGGGCCACAAAGATGATCAGGGGGATGGAACGCGTCTGCTATGAAGAAAGGCTGAGAGAGTTGGGGTTGTTCAGCCTGGAGAAGAGAAGGCTTCGGGGAGACCTTATTGCAGCCTGTCAGTACTTAAAGGGGGCTTATAAAAAAGATGGCGGCAAACTTCTTAGCAGGGCCTGTTGCGACAGGACAAGGGGGAATGGCTTTAAACTAAAGGGGGGTAGATTTAGACCAGATCTAAGGAAGAAATTTTTTACGCTGAGGGTGGTGAGGCACTGGCCCAGGTTGCCCAGAGAGGTGGTGGATGCCCCATCCCTGGAAACATTCCAGGTCAGGTTGGATGGGGCTCTGAGCAACCTGATGTAGTTGAAGATGTCCCTGCCCACGGCAGGGGGGTTGGACTAGATGACCTTTAGAGGTCTCTTCCAATCCAAACTATTCTATGATTCCATGATATTATTATGCTTAATTCATGATTGCCAAGACAACCTCCCTCTCACTCAAAGCAGGATCAATGAGAGGAGGGTGCTCAGGACTGCGTGTGGTCAGGTTTTGAATATCTCCAAGTATGGAGACTCCACAGACTTTCTGGGCACTTGTTCCAGTGTTGTGAATCAGTGAATCAGATGCCTTGCATGCTATTCACCAGTTGTTTATAAAACTACTCAGTAAAACTACTCAGTAAAGCCTCACAGACTGGCAGACTGATTTTTCTTCAAATTTCTTGGACGCTTTTGTTATGATCCCTAATAAAAAGACAGAGTTGGACAGAGTTAGATAGAGTTGGAAATGAACTCCTCTCTGTCACAATATGCAATCTCTCTTCAGTGCCGATTTAAAAGCAGCATTGAGAATTCAGCTTAAACAATAACTTTAAATGCTACCATAATTTGAGTTTGTTAAATGAACCAACAGTTATTTCTTTGTATCTTAGCCCTGAGTAGAACAGTGTTGGAGAAACACAGCACAGCTTTTTAGGGAAACCTGCTGGAGCAACAAGAAACTCAATTTTCAGTGTTTCAAGTATAAGACTGAGTCACAATTTTCACATTGCCTTCAACAAACTGTGCATTGAAATGTCTGACTTTCTAGACTCAAGTATACTACACAAAATACCTAAAAGTGAGGCAATCATATTTTCATATTGTTAGATATCCCTCCTAGAAATTGGAACCCTCTTGAAAGACTGATGACGAGTAAAACGTCAGTGAAAATCCACTTGATGGGAAGAATTGAACTACATAATTCAGGGATATAAGATTCATTTCATCAGTCAGTGACTGAAGTCTGTACAGACTGCATCTTCTTATCAATTCCCCAGAAATATTAAATCTTTTAATTTTCTCTTTTCTCCCTGTAAAATAAATCCCAAATAAACTGCCATTCCAGAAATTTTAAGTGTTCTGTTTTACCTCCTGTGAAGTGAGCTGCAATAAATCGCTCTGTTACAGCCTACCCCGGTATTTAAACAAAAGAATGAACTATTGGAAGCCCAGAACTGCAAGTAAGCTGCAGAAACACATGAAATATCTTTCTTGAATCTTTTATCTTATTTTTTCTTTTACCAGTAAATCTAATGAGCTTCAACTAAATTGTACTAACTTCTGATTTCTTTAACTGTCTCCTCATTCTCCTTATCCCATCCAACCCCTAAACTGCTAAACACTGGGAACTCTACAAAAATATCAACTCCTTCACTGCACACTTTTGTATTTGTGACATTTGAAAGATCAGCTGGACGACAGCTGAAACCTGGGAGGGCCAAATTTCTATTTCCCACCCCTTCCGCCTCAGAGCTTTCCACAATACTTAATAAAACTTCATAAACACTGGGAAGTGCCCTCTTCCACTGGCATAGCTTGTAAATATTAGTTCCTTACTTCTGAGAGGACAAACAACGAGGGGAAGACAACAACTGCTGATCTAAAACCAATGTAACAGTATCACCCGTTCATTCAAGTTATCTCTGTACAAAGTCCTAGGAAAGCAACTAGAATACATTAACATAACTTATTATACCAACTTACGAAACACAAAGAGCAGAAGTATTTCAATAACAGGGATAACGCATGAAATGGCATTTGCTCAGTGGCTTCTGCTGCAGCTATATGAAAGTAATTACATTTAAATACGTATCACAGAACACTCTTCAGCTCCTCTATTAACCAAGATTCTGATTTCTCTACCTTGACGGAAATATTTTGCCCATGAGCTGGAACTGTATTGATTCTGGGTTTGTCAGGATTGTCTGATGGAGGAAAGCCCTCAATTCAACAACTCTGGCATTCTTCCTGTTTTCATTGTCCATATCAACCTCCATCATCAGCACACCCCTTCCACTGGAATGAAGGTAAAGAGAGCCATTGAAATTGCTCTCACCGTAACTCTTTAGGGCTGCCTGGGCCTACACATAGAGAAAAAGAAGAACAGGACATTAAGGATCTCAAATCATAATACAGAATACTGAAACATCAGTTTGAGGAATAAGACTGCAGACAGCAATTTGGGCCTGGGAAAAAGGGTGGGGGAGGGGGAGCAGAGGGGGAAAGGTGTTTTTAGTTTTCATCTTTGTTTCTCACCATCTAACTCTTTAGTAAATTTAGTAAAACTAAATTTTTATTTGGCAATAAATTAAATTAATTTTGCCCAATTCGAGTCCATTTTGTCCATGAATGTAATGGGTAAGTGATCTCCCTGTCTTTATCTCAACGCACAAGCTTTTTCATTTTATTTTCTCCTCCTGTCCTGTTGAGGCAGGGGAGTGAAAGAGCAGCTGGGTGGGTCTCTGACAGCCAGCCAAGGTCAACCCACCACACAGGATTATGTTAATCCTAGAGAAAGAACCTTTTGACTTGGTAATAAAAGCTACAGATGACACCTGATTTTGCATAGAAGCCTGTCACCATGCTAGAGCTTTCAACAAAAAATTATGTACTATGTTGAATTTTATGTATAATTTAACTTGACTTTCAGTTTTCTGAATTGTGTGAAAACACAAGCCACCTATTCCAACTGCATGTAGCCATCTAGCCAGAACAAACTCTAACCATAAAAAGTTAACTGTTTCCCTAACAATTTACCCCTCTCCACCACATTCATTGAATTACGTATGAGTTGACCAACTTTGTAGTATACACATATATTTGTGTTCCCATGCTTGAAAGTAGTTGCAAAGCAATTTATAGCACACAGTTAAACAGCTCCCAGGTTCACATGTATTCCTAATGCATGCGACAAGCAAGAGACTCAACACAGGTCTGAGTGTATGAACTGCAAAAGCCAATAGTTCACGCAACAAGACTGTAATAATCAGGGAACTGACCTGTGAAGACACGTTCTTGTTGATGATGGCTTTTACACTCACACCGTAGTCAAAGTGTTCCAGTTTAGTCTGTCTGGAAAACAGCTCCGCACTTAGGCCCATTGCTTGTGGAAACTCAAGCTATTTGGCAAAGTAAAATGTAAACATAATCAATGCATTCCCATCAATTGCCTCATGTGATTTGATGTCTGAACTTTTAGCATGAAGTGGAGAATGCATATAAGCAAATGTGTATATAAAATTTTACTGATTTTACCCACAGACACTGAAAAATAAATCAAATGCAGTAAAATAAGTATGAAAACAAAAGGTCAGCATGTTTCTTAAAAGACATTATTGATACAGATTATAAGTTGATCTGCTGAGATACCTAGGGTCTTTGTCACGGCCAGGACTTTATCGAGCTAGGAAGTTTACAAGCATAAAACAATTATAATTCTAAAGATAACACAGTAAAACAGCCAAGACATTAAAAAAAAAAAAATCCATAAATGAAAACCACCAATACCTGGAATGAATGTGTCACATCCACGTGGAAAAGATGTCTAAAATCTGCCTCACTGGATTTGTCCTGATATCTCCCCAGAAAGCTGAGAACATCTTCCTTATTGACCTTCAAGGTAGTCTCAAGCTCATACTTCACCTACGTGTTAAGAATGTGAATAAGCTAATTGCATCGGGTATTAACCCTGTATATTATAAAAGATGAGAGAAGTCATCCCTATATATTATGAAAAATGAAAGAGTTGAGAGCTATTACATTGTGGCTCAGAATGAAAAATGAGCAAAGCAGGAAAAAAATAACTGCATTTGGTAAGAAAGGTGAATGGATACACCTAGATAAGGATGAGAACCCTGAATCCATTCCTTCCCAGTACTTGTTATTATTAATAATATTCATGCATAATAATAATTTTAAAATATTATATTAAGTATTATTATAATACATTACTACACAACATATAATTATATATTATTATACAAAATATTGTATTAGGGAGCCACCAACCGTATCATTGCCCTCTGAATTTTTTGGTTGCAGCATTTACACGGTGAGGAACTAAAGACCTATAGCAAGTTAGGTCTGAAAAGACAATAAACTGTAAGTAAACAGATAATGAATCTCTCCTCCTAACTGAAATTTAATGGGAAATTTACTCACATTTTGGTGACTTTGAGTTAAAATGCATATTTCAACATCTTTGGGGAAAAACCTGTAGTTATAAGGATGAGCTAAGCCAGCACAAATCTAAAAAAAATTTTGAGAAGAAATGCAAGGAACATAAGATATATACAGTAAATCACTCATTTGCTGGCTTTTTTGGTATGCCAGATTGAAGGAAATTCTTGTGTAACTCACATAGGGGTTTTCAGGTTGGTAACCAAGTGTAAGAGTTTGAACTGTTTCCTCCACCCCATTTATCAAAACTTTTGTTTCCAAGTAGTAGTGCTTTTGCTTTTTGTCAACAGTAAATGTCTCCTGCAGAAGGAAGCTCTGCAGAATGGGCAGTTTAAAAGGATGCCTGGAACAAAACAAGGAATAAGCAAAGTGTAAAAGACCTTAATAGACAACCACAAAAAGAATCATGCAGAGTTCAACTTGAACTCCAAAAACTTTCAATCGCAGATGACATCAGGCTGTCAGGTACAGAAGCAAAACACATAGGACCAGGACGTCTAAAAAACTTACTAGAGCATAATTACAATTTCATACAAACTACACACATTTACCAGAATTTCTGATAAAGAGCTTCCATCCTGGATTGAGGAAAGGCTGGAAGAGCGTGGGAGAGGGTGATGCTCTAAAATTCTGACATGCATAACCAGTACATACACTTTATATACCTGGATGGCCAAGACTTCATTTCAAACAGGGACAGTGTTCAAAAGCTTATGGAAGCTTTGAAAAGCGCACCTATCAACCACATTTTATGCTTTCTGTAGAAACAATATCTGCATGCCAAGAATCCTATGCAACAGATGTTCAGCCAATACATAGTTCTCGGAGTAGTTTACTACTTCAGTGTAATGTTTTATGGACTTTATTAAATATTTCTGCACATTTACTTAGTTGGATGTCTTGGAAAAATGCATTAACTTTTATAAGCAGACATTGGGACTGCCTTTATACACACTAGGATATCTGGTACAGCAATTCCTTCTTCATTTACATACCTTTTCCATTACTGAAAGGGCATCTTGCAGTTTTTTAGCTGTCCAAGATGCACAGTGGCTCCTAAGGGAGCCTGTGCACTCCTTTTGACCTTACTATGCCTTAAGAAAGCTGAGATGTCCCCAGAGATGATCCAGATTTCTCAAGTCTGAGCATACATTTTTACCAAGGCCTTCAAGCTGTGTTTTGATAATAGGTAATGGAGAGAGAAATTTCAGAGAGCCAATATCTAGAAGCAGCGCACTCATTCTCATCAGGAAATGGAAACATGTTCCAAAATCTAAACAAGACCATTTGTTATGTGTTTTAAGAGGGACATCTTTGGCTTTAGAATGGCTATATTATTCCTAAGGACTAGAAAAAAGGCATCTGGATGGCACAGAGGATCAGATCTGGATTTTGGAACTTCTCACCACTTCGAAGTTTGGACATACCATAAATCCTGCTGCTTTCATGAAAGAAGGCTATACATCCAATAGAATTGCCAACAAACACATTGCCACAGCACAGGTGGCCTGTTGCCTTTGACAACTTTGCTCACGACCATTTCAATAAAGAGGGCAAAAGCTAAATGGATGCAAATAACCAGCCCATGAAGCCGGTGTGCTTGAGCAAGTTCAGACAGCCAGATGGGAGGAAGCGCAGGCTTTGTGCATGTGGCACTTCCGCTTTGTAAAGGCCAGAACTTTTCCCAAGAGCATCGAGATGCACGTTAAATTTAGGCCAAAACATTCTTCAGAGACGGAAATAATACGACCACTGAACCTGAAATGAAGGGTTCCACGTTTTTGATAGAGCATCTTCTCCTTCTTCAGCTCTTCTATCTGACCTTCAAACTGCAGCACGACAGGCAGACTTTTATAATCTCTCCATACAGTTTTCACAGAAAAGTTTGTCTTCTTAGGCTGCAGTCAAATCATGAGACCAGAAGAGGAAAGGACAATTGCATCAGATTTACTGCATTCATATTCAGGAACATCAATACAGAAACCACATTGTTCAACAGGCTGCAGCGAGGCTGTCATTTCACAGATGAACCCCCTTCTGCTTCAGTTTAAATCCTGATCTCCATTTACATAGGATTAAAAGTGACGTTAGTAGAAAACCACTGACTTCAGCAGAAGAAAAATGCCCTATAATGTATCACTTGAGTGTAACCTATTTGCAATATAAGCAAGCTTTAGCTCTGGTACCAGTACATTTACATACAAAACCTGGTTGGATTTTCAAAGCATGGAACGCTATGACTAGAAAAACACTTTTTGTTTTAAGACGTCCTGCAAGGAACTGACCAAAGTAACTGATCAAAGTATCTCTTTGGAGGACAAACTGCTGATTACCCTCTGTGCTGCAGATCAAGGAAAGCAAAAATGGTTTTAAGATTGGAAGGGATGCATATAAACCCAGGCTGTTACTATGCTCACTAGCAGGCAAGATATTTTGATTCTCCAAGACAGTAGAATCTTCCACACCTGCCATATATCTGCATCAAAATGTAAGTAATCACATCTACAGCTCTCTTTCTAGCCATGTCTCTCTGTCCTCTCCTCCCTGACTTTCTATCTGTAGTTGGCCTCCCAAATAGGTGAGAAGTACTCAAAACTACACCACACAAGTTTTTGTTTGTTTTCTTTTTGAACTTAGTTTTACATTGCAGGTTGTCAAAACAGACAGAAATAGAAGCAGCACTAGAAGTGTTTAAATTTGAACACTAGCAATAACATCTCTCAGGAAGGTGGCAGACCTGAAAAACACAGCGCTGAGTCAAAGAAATTGCATTTGTATTTCTTTCTTACCATTGGCAGATTCTGATAGCTGGCTGTGAAGTTAAATTCCTGTTTTGTACTCTTTATCTTAAAGCGGAGAAATTTGGCTCGTTCATTATTCTCCAAATGAATCTCATTCTTCACAAGCCGATTCCACAGAGATATCATTTCACTAGAGCTATGCAGAACATTCCTCCCAACATGATTAAATGTGGATGCCTGAAAAATAAGACAAACACATTAGCCTGGCTGAGTTAGGACAGACAGAATCCTATTGTACCAGCAGCACAGCACAGAGGTGAAAAGACAGCATTTTCTTGGAGATGATCATTACAAGAACTATTAGACATAGTACACCAACTTTTCCATTATCAAAATATTCTGAATTGCCATAAAGATCTCAAAGTTTATTTTATCCCCTCTAAACAAGGAAGAGAGAAAAAGCTATATAGTTGAAAAGAAAATAGTTGATGAACATTTTTTTCTCATTCATGAACGTTTCTCACAATCCTCCACACTGCCTGAACCAGCAGTGATCTAACAAGGGAAAGCTGCAGTTCAGAATAAAGGAACACCTTAAACATAAACCTAAGTTAAAGATTTAGACAACTGCAGTGGATTCTAAAAGAAAGGCAAAAATTCCAGGCTCTCATCTCATTCATACAGAGACAAGTAAGAAGTTAAGCTTCTCCAAGACAAATACAATTTGCATAGTGACAGAGGTTTTCATATTGCTTAATGCACAGCAACTGTGATGAAATCAGTTTTAAATCTCTATTGCATAGCACAGTCTAAAACAAATTAGGAGGAAGCTTAGAATCCATAGACTCAGGGCACACTGATTCCACCCAGTTGACGATCATTTTATAGAAAGTGAAAGAATTCCAATAGAAAAGACAGAAGACTACACTTCAGAACCTGCTATTGAAGGTTCTCACACAGGTTTGTGGGAGACTGGAGCCATTCTCTGAGTCACAACAAAAGAAATAACCTTTCATTTCTCAGGATTGTTCCCAGCCACTGAACTATCCAGTCCTCTAGCCTGCAACAGGGTTACCATTTCTCCTACTGAATCTGTCCATATTGCAGTTACCTGTAGAGATACTTATTAATTTTGTACAGATGCAGTGGGATAAAGAGTAGCAGCAAGAACACCTCAGTGGCAAAGGTGTTCTGCAAGATCAGAGCTCTAATATTAATGAAGCTCCAAATACTCACGAAGAATTTTTACAAACAGTGCCATATCAAGAGGCATCAAGTGCCATGAACTACATGACAGCCTATTGAGCAGGATACTCTCCAGGAAGAGGTGGGTTACATTCTTCTCAGGCAGAGGATGCCTTTAAATCTAATGCCTCAAATTTAGGTGAATGCTGTAATCACTGGGCTCTTAATTTAGAAATTTGGCTATTGTTCTTCCTACTTTTTAAATGAAAGACACTGTCAGCTGTTTCATATCACGAAGGAACAAGTTTTAAACATTTCTTACATGATGATCCAATTTTCCTACTTCCTGAAACTGTTAGCTCATGGTGGGGGAGGGAGAACTTTAAAATAGTAATTATTATTTGTACACTCCTAGACAGAACTCTGCCAGCATGTATTTGAGCTTTGTGCAGGGAGCAATGGACTCCTGTTCCAAAGAGGGGCAGAGGTGGTGGCCCTAACATTTTTTCAAAGCTAATAAAGAGACCCTGGCTGTGCTGATTCGGCTGCCCCAGAGGAAGAATAGCTCATCATTCAAGCACAGAAAACAGATGAACATAGGCATTTCAAGATTCTCTCCTATAAGCTGGCACTCAGTGCATGAGTTTCTCAAACAAGCTACTTCACATAGCATGCTGAACAAGTGTTATTTCAGTATCATGACAGTTCTGTTGGGTATCTATCACAAAGCTCTAACATCAAAGCTGTACACTATAGGAAGCATCATGTTACTAACCTGCAGGTACGTGGTAGCTGGCGTGTAAATGTGAACTTTCCCTTCCTTTTCATTGCCTTGATCTTTATAGAATAGTTCCACTATGAGCTTCTCAATGGAGAGAGCTTTTCCAGTTGTCAGCTCCACAGTCAATAAATAAGCAGAATGCTGAGGCTGATGTAGTTTGTGAGCTGCATACAGATATAGCCATGGGGTGTCTATATTTAATCCACCTGGAAGGAACATATATTAAAGCTGGCAGAAATGTGAGATTTCAAGCTACCTGGACACTAACTCCACAACAAAACTGATAAGATGCTGTGGTTTTGGAATGAGGCTAAAATGCTACTACCAAACTATTCTCTTCCAATTGCCAAAATCTCTGGATGGTATATAATGAAATGAATGCCCTTCACTAGCATAACATACCGCATAGTGTAACACATAGGGAGATTTGCTAATAAATGGAAATTTATGAAGTCCAGTACCCTAAATGGCACCAGGAGAGGGTTCTACTGCATGATCTGCAACAAAATGTGAAATCTTTACCTGAACAGTAAGTCTGTAACCATTATTCACATAATTAAAATAACAGCCTTAATCAAAGCTGTTCTGACATATGCCAACACAGAAGTTCAACTCTGCAATACATACATTTTGAACAAGATTTGTAGGTTATTTTGGAAACTAGTTTATAGACAGCTCAGAATGTTTATATTTGACAAGCTGCTGAAATTTCACTAGTAGACTTGAAATTTTGCTGGTTATTTATCAAATTACACCATTCACTCATTGTGATACAGCTCAGTAACTCATGATTACTTTATGACAGACACTCACAAAGTAATCACCAAATTTTTAAAACTTCAGAATTAATCTAACCTTAGTTTGTTTCACCTTAACAAGCAGAAAAACATCCATTAATTCAGCCCACTGTATCAAGCCAGTTGTTTTGCATTACTAAGGATCCAAGATTTTGCACGTATGGTGTATACTAGATTTGAAAAAAATACATCTCAACAGCAAATCTACACGCTGAGCCAATCATTGCCCTGATTTATACAGCTTCATCCACTGAAGCATAAATGGTAGTGGCATTCAATCCATCTTAAGCACTAAACATCAGAAAACTGATTTTTGGCACACCACTGGTAACTTAACCCCTATTTGAGAAAGAACTATAAAAATGTAAAATACAGCTTATTATTATAAAGGCCTACTCCCTGCTGTATTTTATGAAGCAAAATGTCTAAGATAAATGTGATTTTTTAAAAATATCCATACATATACACAGGTGTTTAATTTATAGCCTAAAATACACCATTAGAATTCTGCTCAGTGTCCCATTTTCTAATGTTCTTAAAACAAACTTGATCACTTTCTAGAGTAAAGAATTTTTTTTAAACTTCGTTCATTTCTTGATCATTTATCTCAGTCAAAAGCTAACAGGACATTACTGGTCTACATTAGGAGCATGGCTATCAGAAAAAGTTGATGTCTGCACAGCACAGGAGAGGTTATCTCTGCAACACTGGATCTGGTTTTGGAGCACCCAGATCAAGGTGGATGGTGAGAAACCAGAAAGGCTACAGCAGAGGGCTGCTATGATGATAAAGGGCCTAGACAACAGGACCTGTGACAAGAAGAGAGGGATCCGGGCTTGTTTAATCTGGCAAAGGAACAGGGGAATCTAATAGCTGCCTACAGCTAACTTGAAAGTAAATGGCAAAGATGAGGAACACAAACCTTTCAAAAGAGGCAGACAATAGAAGGGACGATGGCCACAAATTGCATTTTCAGAGGCTAAGGAACTGCTGGAAGAGGCTAGCCAGCTAGGCTGTGGAAACTTGGAGATTTTGAAAACTCATCTAGGCAAAGTCACAGCAGATGTGATCTACTGTTAGGAACAGTCCCGATTCAAGCAGGAGGCTGGCCCAGATAACCTCTAGGGTCTGTCTCTTCCAACAAATATTTCTATGACTCTTTTACACCCACGCAGAACTACCTCAAAATCCCAGCAGCAACTTTCAATGCCTGCTTTTCTAATCACAGACTGGAAATGGTTTGTGGTACTTCACCTTCCCACTTCTTCAGGCCATTTCTGGATGCGTCTTTCCACTGCAGCCCAGCCACAAATGGCACGTGGTCATTATACTGCACCTCAAAGTTGGTGCTGCTCTGCAAATAAACCTGAGAGTTGTGCGAGTGCTGCAGCTGGGTTCTATAATTCACCTGTTTTTCCAGGACTTGCATGGTAAACTGGAAAACAAGTGAAGCAACTTTAAATAACAGGATTCCATCTTCAGGGCTGTCTAAGCTAACACACACACAAACACACACAGAGTAGCAGGAAGGTCACAGCTAGTGCCTCTGCTCTGCACATTTGCCATTCACTTTATAGCTTTTCATGCATGCTGACCGATTACAGATTGGGTTTTCTTTAATATGCATTTGTTACATCTACTGAAGATTCAAAAAGGAAAATTTCCATTCATTTTTATACCATTTACTTTGTTGGAAAAAAAAAAAAAGACGACCATAATTCTCGGTCGGTCTATGCTGGGATCACAGATAAATTCTACGCTTACAGGTACTTCCTATGGAAACAGAATAATGACAACCCACCTCAGAAAACTATTACTTGTTCTAAGACAATAACAGAGAAGACCTGCAACTTCTAAGAAATAACACAAAAATTTACAGGAATAGTTTCTGTAGCTTCTGTAAGAACTTTCTACAAATAAAACAAAAGATAACAGGGTATGCCATTATAAATAATTATTTTCTTTCTTTTTGTAGTCCATAGAATGTGCTTCAAAAGAAGGCATAAAGCCTCTCTGAGGCTTTTAATTATACTTTACTACATTGGAAAACATTTTACTGATCCAGGGTAGAAATCAATTTATTAAAAAAAAAAAAACCAAAAAAACAGGACTGATCTTAGTTCAGCTACTGTATTCCATACCAACTTCCACCTAAATGCTGTAATACTCTGAGTTATTATAACCTGCACCCTCCTTCCACATTGTGTGAGCAAAGCAACCTTCATAAATCTCTGCAATCATTTTACATGCGCAAACTCTGCAAACAACTCAGACCACATTACACCCAAACATTTTAGTATTTGAAAAATCCATCTACTGGCTTTTTCTTGTTCATTTTAAATGTCAGTGATCACTATGTGCCTGGGTTAAGACCTTACCTAACTCAAACTTATTAGGTCTGGAAATCTGACTTATATTATTAATACATAACAGAAAAAAGAAGTCTTAATAAATAAATTCATCCCAAATTTTTTCTTAGTTTGTCTGTTAAATATTTGAAGTGAAGGTCTTACTCTTCAACAATCATGATTACCTCCATGAAATAGTTGACTAGAGATGAACTGGAACTGTTCTTAAATGCTTGGCTGATCAGAAGTTTCTTCTTGTTGTTTATTTCATTCCAGTGTTTCCCATAGTTCACTTCCATCTGGGAGGAAAGCCAAGATGCACTCGCTTCATGTTTCAGGTGAACCTAAAGAACAGAAAACCACCTTTTTCCTGTAAACCACGCTTTCTCTTTTATTCACTGCTGTTAACTGCCTGTAGAAATACTCCCAAGTAGCAAGCAAGACTAAAGCAGAAAGAGTTACAAATTTTCCAAAGAAAAATCATAGAATCATAGAATCATTTAGGTTGGAAAAGACCTTTAAGATCCAGTCCAAGCCTTAACCTAACACTGCCAAGTCCACCACTAAACCGTGTCCCTAAGCACCACATCTACATGTCTTTTAAATAACTCCAGGAATGGTGACTCCACCACTTCCCTGGGCAGCCTGTTCCCATGCCTGATAACTCCTTCAGTGAAGCATGTTCCATCAGAAGATATAAATTCAGTGTACAAAGCCCAAAACTTTTAGTCTATACGCTGCCAGTCAAATTGCTTTTCTCAAAAGTTAAGGTAACTGGACTCGGGTACTCCTGATGGACTGCCCACATGGATTCACTGTGCACCTGCAAAGCCTGCCAAGATCTTGCTTCATGGGAAATCCTAACACTTCTTGGCTTCAATCCAACTTGGATCAAAAGCAAATCTGAAAGGATACAAAATTTTCCTTTAATCCAGAAGCTTATTTTTCAGCCAGCTCTCTGTTCTGCAGCAAATACCCAGTATTAATGGCAATTTGCCTTTAAATTAACCTTTGTCTTCGTGCAGTCTGTAAAGGAAGAAATTTTAAACAGATCTGCTTTTCTGCATGAAAGGGTCACACACATTGGAATTTCTAAGAAAGCATACAAATCTGAACCAAAAAATTCATACAAAACATTGTAAAATGCCTTATTTTCCAGACATACAACTTCTGATGAATAAGCAAAGATAGTTCCTGACTTTTAGTTACAAGAAAGATAGAACAAGATAAATTATAAACTTATTAATACTATTGTTTTATATATAACAAAAATTTTCACAACGAACATTCTGCAGAAGTTCTGTGAATTAATACACTAAAAATGACATCACTGGAGAGTTCCATCACTTACAGCTGTAATGGACTGCACAACTTAGCAACTTGACTAGATATCTTTGTCTAGACAGAAAGCAAAGAGAAATAAGATGAGAAGAAAAAGACTGATCCAAATATGACATCTTGGGCATTGCTCTGTTTAAGCCTCTCAGTATGTGAGTGACACAAGGGTACTCAGCACACAAGTACACAAGTGCTTTGGTCAGTATCTCTACCTTGTGATTATAGGTCGGAGTCTGCATACAGTGAAATTCATGCCCAATATCAAGTTTGTACACGCCACGTGCACCTGTCTCCACTTTAATCTTTTGCCGCATACCGCATTCATGATGAAGATTTTTTGCCTCTCCTGTTCAAGTTAAATCACAAAGTTACCCATTCAAATAAATCAGAAGTAAACTTTCAAAATGTTAATAGTATAATCTAGTGCTGGCTCCAAGGTTTCTATTTTTCAAAAACATTAAAGTGAGATTTGTCTATTTTTACAGATATATACTTGTTGATTTATCCTACGAATCCAAAGGAACGCACACATTTAATGAACCTGCATTTAAGAACAGTGAGTTTGTATTTGCTAGGTAAGCGATTTACATGATGAAAATGAAAACACTACCACAGTAAAAAGTAGAAAAGTAGATATTTAATTCATGTAAAAGGTCTGGCAGTATGTTCTACAGTCTAAAGGTACTGACCAAAGTTTGTGAAGAATGGTACCAATACTGGTATAACTGCATTACCATGAAGTCCAGCTCAAGAATTTTCTTCACTATCTGCTCAAGATCTAGACACATTTTACAGACTACAATGGTGTTGTCAAAACACTGTTTCTGACAACTGAACTTATTTTCCTGCTACACATATGTCCAACCTAACAGCAATCAATAGCTTTGCACTTCTGACTACAGACATGCAAAACAATTTGTAAAACTTTGGAAAAAATGTGTTAAGCATTGCAAATTTTTATTTTTTTCCACAAGCTGTACTACAAATGAAAATCCTAGGAACAGCCATGTTACAGGCTTTACAGGTAAGAGTTTGGCCCTTTGTTTACTTTATACTCTATTAAAATTTAGGATGTTTCTAAGTTCAGACAATTGGAAACAGCTGGTTTGTATTAAGAATGGAATGAAAATGATTCAATGATTCAGGCCAATTTTGTTTAAGAAAAGCAAAGGCCCTCCTTAGATGTTTACCATATTTCCATGTTCTTTCACTCGCTTCTTCTTCAGAAGCAATCAATCAATCAATCAATCAATAAATAAATAAATAAAGCAGGCACTAAGTTTATTACTTAAATGGAATTTTACCTGGGTGAAGTAAAAGCACTACAAACTAATCATGATCAACCTTTGCAGCTTTCTTGGGCTCTCACAATACTTGATGATTTTCTGTTACCACTCAGCTCCCGACATCATGACATTACATGACATTACATCTTAAACAAAAACAATAATGAACTTCTAGCCCTTGTGGTCACTGAGAAAAAACTTAAAATAATGAATCTGAAATTTCAACCAATGAGTAGGATTACTTTTTTTCCTTTTTTTTTTTTTAAATCCAGTACTTCTACAAGGCATCGCTTGCTGACCACTTCAGGTGGAACAGTTACCAAACTGGGTTTATATCAAAATATGACTGAAGCTCTATGTATATAACTTCATAATTACCTAGCTATACCTAGACATCATCTAATACTGTTATAAGTGTTCAGGTATGTTTCTCTTTGTGTCTATAAAATATTCTGATCAGCATGCCATTTTTAGCAAAATTATGGGGTCATACCTGTGTAGGTTTAAGAAAACTTTTCTACTCACATTGCCACATGCTCTCTCTGAACATGCAACATACTTTACATACACAATCACCCTATAATGCTTATCATGACTAGCTACTACAAGTATTCAATACCTTGATATAATTGTACTGATGTTCACCTGCTTTGTCCAATAAAATTAACGCACAGTTCATACACTGCAGCCAGGAGAACACAGCCAACTGTTTCCTAGAAACAGTCCTTCATATTTTTAAGTGTATGTATGCAACCATTCATTTCGTATAAACACCTGAGAACATAAATTAATTAGGAGCAATTTCCGCTGAAAAAGTGATTTTTAATCAAATGTTGGACATGCTTGTGAAAAGCACATTAAAAAAATGAATTGTTTTTTTATACGCAGACTCAGAGAGTAAACTTTATCCAAGTGAAAAGAGAAACTCATCCTAGGTCTCAGATCACAGTTTAAAAATCAACTAAAATCTTTCTTGTTAAGAGAGTGTCCTAATCATACAGGCAAATAACTTGCAGAAAAATGAGACAAACAGAATGCTTTTACTTTCCCTCTTTTTCACTGTACCTAGGAGTCCATATTTTATCCTCAAACCATGAGACCACAAGCCCTCATGTTGCTGGAGAAGACCGATGATGTGAACTCCAAGAACACCTGGAAGGTAAGTCTCCCCTTCCAATGAGTATTGCCTCAGCTTATCATCAACCTTTTTCTCCAGAAATGCTACAAAAAGAGTAGAAGTGATTATGCAGTGGTAGAACATGAAGTTACTTTAGCTAGCAAAAGGAATACTACAGTGGGAAAAACACACATGCATTCAGTCTCATCCCATCTAACTGAGGAATCCCATGATGTACTCCTTGTGTAGTAAACAAAAAGACAGAACTGGATGTAGTCTCTTTCTCCGACTACATATACAGCCTGTAGACCCTATTTCTCAGACACTGCTTAAACTTTAGTGAAATTAATCCAGCCAAAGCTGCTTCTAAAAGGAAATCAATTCTAACAGACTGATCTTCTAATTAACTAAGACCTAACATGTGAACATGTGGATATTTACTTCTATATTAAGTCAGAGCGAGGTTGTGGCTTTGCAATGGAAGAACTGGTGTAGCCTAGTTCTCAGGGTATGAGTTTGAAATCAGACCAGAACCGTTTTTAGATGCAGTCACTGGCAATCCACGTGAAAGCTAAGGATGAAGATTTCACCAAAAGATGATCTCCCAAAAACCAAACTGGCATTCTGCACTCCTTAAAAGTTAGTTTTATTTGAAAATATTGCATAATCTTATGACATTTCAATGTCTTTGTCACATGGAGACTACAGTAGGAAATACTAAGGAAAAAATGAGAGCCTTAGACTTAAATTACTGGTTTATTCCACTGTATTAATTTACCTTTTAACAAACTGATGTTATACAAATAGTAAAGCCCTCTTTCTGATACTTCCTCATATTTTCCTCTCAGCATATTTGTAAGGAAAAATAAGATTTCAAGATTTTTAGAACAACAGGTCTTAACAGACATTTAGCTACATAGATGTGTCTCTGCACTGTTTTGTACTAACAAAAGTGAAAAACAGAAAATATTCTAAGAGCTGTTATTGTTCTGGCTTTTTGTTGTTTTGATTCCTTACATCTACATTCCCTCCACCCTCTTCAACAGTAATTAAAAACAGACTTAAAAAACAATTTATTTTATAATTCCTATTATTCTGAAATACATATTAGTACTAATTTATCAAGGATAATAATTTTAAAAAGCAGTCTTACTGATTTGAAAGGAACTTCAGAAATACGTGTCCAAAACCAGGCAACCCTAACACACAAGGGCTCCAGAACTTACATTTATATGGCAAATACTTATTGTCCTCTAACCTGAAAGAAATGCAGAATCCTTCAATAAATTATTCAGGGATACTGAAAAAGCTATCTTCTTGCCAAGTTGTTTAGTGATGTTTCCTGACAGAATGATAGGACTGCTTTGCCTTATCAGCTTTACCTCCAGTTGGGTCATGTATCTCTGCTCTCCACTCAGCTTCTGCAAATCTGTCATTCCCTAGAATAAACAAACAAATAAAAAACCAAAAACAAAACCCAAGCCACTCAACAGTACAAACTGATTAAGTTTTAAGAAAGCAATAGTATAGACTTGGGCATTTCTGAAATGAGACGAGAGGAGGAAGAAAAGAGATTTTTTTCTATACAACCAACAACACCCCTAAACCATAAAACCTGCTGTTAGTAAATAATGGGGAGGAAGGATGGATTTGTTTTTCCAGTTATACAAAAATCACAGTGGTGTGAGATGCTATTTCCTTTACCTCCTGCTGGCTTCAGTAGTGACTGAAATCACTAAGAACGTTACAATACTGGGGCAAAAAAATAATACGGTGTTACTGAAAATATTGGCAGCCTTACAGTAGATAACTAGATTTAGGTTGGACTTGATGCAAATGCAACAATCTGCAACACTAATTAGCATTTGGGGTCGTGAGAAACATCCAAAAAGTCTTTGTTGAAATATTACTCTAGAAAAAAAAATAATCTGTTAAATAATGTGCTCACTGTAGGAAAATGCAGAGTGCTTGAAACCGACTGGCTTTGGAGGCCCACATAAGACATGGCATCCTGCTACAGGTATCAATTGCATAATGAAAAAATTGTTCAAGTCCTGGAATATAAACAAAAATGTCAGTAGAGTTTCAGTGATAAACTCCCACCTGCATTTTTGTTTGCTTTTTCATTTCAAACATTGGCATTCTCTTGCTTATTCCCCAGTGCTTTAAAAAAGAAAAAAAAAAATCTGTGATATAAAGAACAGTATCTTAGAGATTCTTACGTCTATAGAGTCCACAGAAGTGCAGAAATTAGCCTGGGTTTACTCAGAGTCTTTATGCATGGTCAGAATACAGGTCTGAAAAACTGTGCGACTACATATGCACGTAATGAACCAAAGTCCACAGGAGTCAATGTGATCTTCTCTACTGACTTAAGACTGGAAGCAACCCAAAGGTTTTGAGCACATCTGAATGTGAAAAAATTGCTTTAGATTACTTGCAGAAGCCATGCCTTAAAAGCTTTTAAAACACAGCAATTTAGCACTGAGTCTATCTCAAAAACGTGTAATAAAGAGAACTGGTAATTTCTCTGATGGATTGCTCACAAAACTATTTTTCAATATGTGTGTTTTTCATTGCCTTTCTTTTCTGTGCTTTTATTTAAGTATTCATTCTAGCATGAGAGCTCATGACCTGAAAACATACCTTAATGTAATATACATCTCGGTCATCTACTATCAGCTCCAGGTGTCCAATTCGTGAATTTTTAGAAAACTCAATTCTCCCTTGGAGAAAAATAAAACTGTTTACTTTTTCTGGACATACACTGTTCAGTGATGCTTCATAAAACTGTACCCAAAATGATAGTTGCCCTTGTTGTGAACAATCTATTTACAGAGTGAAAACATAATAAATATCAGAGCAAAGGAAAAAAGTTAGGAACAGAGTTTGCAAAGGCATTGAAGTATCCTCAGAATACACATCTCATTTTGAAAGGGCATTCTGAGAATACTAATTGAGAAGAGGCAACGAAGCTGTCTCCAACAAACCAGCTTAGCTCTGGAAGTGATCTATACACTTCCTTTAGGCCTGTGCTAAAACTTGTAAGCTGTGCTGTGGAGACGTTTCATGAGCTCAGAACACTGTGCACCCAAAGCTTTGCACAGTGTAGGTAAAGCTTCCATACAATCCATTTGAAAATAACCAGGATCAAAAAAAAAAAAAAATCTGGAGGGACAAATTCTAAATATATGATAAGGTAGAATACCTCAAAACAAAACAAAACATCACTTGACCAGCATGTCAAAGAAGCTGAAATATGTTGTCTATATTACTACCATATATTTATCAGTTTATATTTCATCAATGTTTGTTGATTTTGTTTTCTATGTTACACTGTGATTGAAATGTTACTTTTTATTATAATGCACAGCAATATCATAGTCAGTACTTAACTGATTTGGCAACAAGTAACTTCGTATCATAACTAACAGAATACAGCAAACTAAAATTCAGGAATAGTAAGGCCAGTTCGGCATATGTAAAAGATTACAGAACAATCCACTGTGTTCCTTAGCCTTAACTTCATATATACTGGTAACAGCTTTCCTCTTTACCGTGAGCTTGTGAACCAGGTACTGAACCTCTGACTGTGCAAAATAGTCTTAACCAAGATGCAAGAACCACTGGGAATGGGTGTTACCTAAAGCAGTAAACTGAATGGCTATCCCATGATAATGTAGTTTTAGCATTAGATTGTTGACTGAAATATATTGATTTTTTCTGTTAATTCTAATGAAGTTCTAACTGACATTAACTGATGATCTGGTTCTTAGTTGAAAAACCTACCATCAATCTCAATTTTTTTCTTAGGCTGTATAAATTGGATTCTGAATTTCTTCTGCGGGACACTAAAATTTAGGTCAATACCAACATCCCTTTTCAAGTCTGACTTCGGAGTCCCAATGAAGAAGTGAAGGACAGCTTCACTAGGGATCCATGAATTCTCCTGAAAGAAAGACAGAAAGGATAACCACATTTGCAATTGGCACAGCATTTACAAAACAATCTATCACACCGAGTTACATCACATGATCATAGCCTCCTTCACCGCTACAGTAGTTTTTCACCTATCTGCTTTTCAAGATTTTCAGCAGGAAATTTCTATTTTTCCCAGGCTGTATTTTCCATTCCCTGTCCAGTGCTTGTCTTGGGAAACGCTGTCTGAACACCTTGAATATCATACCATACTGACCTTCTCTTGAAATTATGCTGAATCCTGCCAAAATTTATGGAAAATCAGACCACACTTCCAGTTATAAATTTAAGCTCTATAGCTCAGGCCTAAGTGACTAGAATTTCGCAGGGCTACCTTAAGCCCTTACACTCTGGTGTCAGCAGTGGGATACAGTACACAGCGCCATGACCCTGCAGTGGGTGCCTTGGTTAACAGTTTTGGCCTTGCCAAAAAACGTCAGATTCTCTGGCAGAGGAAAATGCCTGTTCCTTTTCCTGTGTTTATTAAAGAAAGTCAGAACAACAAATCACGAATGGAAAGTTACTCTGCTTATTGCTCTTACCTCCCTGTCTTAGAGATACTGAGCAGTGTTTGAATACAGCCAAAGCCCAAATTGTCTCCCGGTAAAAAGAATTAGCTCAAGCGCAGCAGCATACTTGGGCTGTGATAGAAGATGAGACTCCAGCCACTGCCCATGTTAAAAACGTATACTATGATTTTAGAAAAAGCCATAAATTCTTACTGTCCCCTGCAGAAGCTGAAAACCATTCCTTCCCTGGGCTTGCCCCAACAAACATATTAAAACAACTGACAGCCTTCTGGATTGGATTCACTGGAGCCTAACCTCTGCTTTTAAACAAGGTGTTTAATGTAAATTAATGATTCGGGTTTTGAGGTTTTTTGTCACAAAGAGAAGAAAGTCATCAAAGTGAGGCCAGGCTCTTTAGTACCGCGCACCAAGTCAAAAATCCTGGTCTCTACTTCCACCTCTACCAGTCTTATCTAACCAAATGACTTAATATTCATGCGTGCTGTTTTGTATATGGAAATAGTATGTACCTACTATCAGCATCAGTAATTTGTTTTCAACATATTTTCCCACTATAATGGGAATGGAAATAATAATAATAATGTAGACCTTGAAAGCCAGTTAAGTTGAATATACAGCACTGAGATATACCATTCTTTCATCAGCATAATAAACTAAAACTAAAGCCGAAGTAAAGCACGCCATAATGGTACCTGAGGAATATAGTTATATGCAGCTTCCAAAATGTACTGCTGCAGGCCTCTGTCTTGCTTAGTTAATGTGACAGCCACTCTCAAAGGTCCAGTAAGGGAGAAAACCAAACCACTGGCTGGGTCAGGATATGACATTTCAGAACACAGCTGCCAGCCAATAATCTTAGACACTGGTGGAAGACAACAGTTGAACATTCAGTTAGAACAACAAACAAAGAAAACATGCAAATGAACATTGCACTGAAGACCTTTTAGAACTACTATGTAAAAAAGAAATTCTACTGAATAAAATGATCTGTTGTGGATATTTCAAAATGATCGAGCTTTCTAAGACAAACATGATAGCTAGACTCACCTTCCTCCCTAGTGCAAGATCTGGTTTCTGTGTGGTCTTGGAAAACATCTATATCTTCTGTCTCATCCACCACTGTGAAGTACAGTTTAGAGCTACAACCAAGAATTTCAAACAGTCACTTAAAAACAATTATGCTAAAGTTACAGCAATATTTAAACAAAATTCTCAGTTATATGCCATCTTCTCCCAAATGGGAAAAACAAGAAAGATTAAGTTCTGCTAAGGTCAGTCTACATCTCTATTAATTAGCACTGACTATCCACAGTTTCCATGTCTAATCTGTCACTATCTCGAGATTCTTCTGCAGTTCTTCACAGTCAGTATTAGATTTCTCTGTTCTGAGCAATTTAGTATGGTCAGCTTATTGCAACTCCACTCACTTCCTGCCTTCTAGACATTTTTTTTTTTCCCTTAGGCTATGTATGGACATCAGTTTTGTTCCAGTCTTGACGTTCTTCCAGAACTTCAGAACTTCACTAAACTGCTTGTACAAGAATCATGGTCTCTGCACTTGATGGGAGCAAGAGAGTTAATGCAGTATCTAACAGACTCTACTACAGTCAGTCTTTTGTTCAAATAATGCGCAATACAGGTTTGTAATTATTTTGACTTTCGCTCTGGTCTGTCATCCATCCTAGCTGACAGAAATAGAATTACATCAGCAAGTTTCCCAGAGTCCTCAGGGAATGGATGGTTGAAATGCAAAGTCCAGAGTCTTTTAGCTCTTTTCTGAACCGCATATCCTCTAGTACCACAATGTCCCAAATCAAGAGAAACACAAAGGAACAACAATCCACATACTGTAAATACTTTGTTCATCTGTTGTCATGTCTAAGAGGCATGTAGTTGACATGTCGTTTACAGTATGTCATCACACTGATGACCTCAGTGCCTTCTACTTGGACTATCAAATCTAAAAGTCCAGAGAAAAGAGAAAGCCAGCAGAAAAAAAAAGAGCTAAAAAGCCTAGCTTGCATTAACACAAGTAATTCATTTGCTTAATATCTGACAGTTGTTGAGGTGGTATTTTACAATGTAACCTTTACCTAATATTAAAGAACCTAAGTAAAAACTCACCAGAAGGGTATGAGCACACCTTGTTAGTACTATATTCCAAATTACTCCAGTGTTTTGCTAAATAGCATTCTGTACCTGGTTTTGGCAAATACTATCTGTAGAAGTAATGTTAAGCTTTTCTTTACCACTTTAATACACTGAACTAGATTCTTTGGACACTAAAGTTCCAGAAACAGCACTGACATTCAGTAGGAAAAAACAGGGGAGTATGAAAAATTCATTTACATCTTTTATCACAAGACTTTGATTTGAGCATTTCACTTCAGTGGAAGAATGTATGTTTTTATGGTAAAACAATGTAAAATGCACAGAATAATTTCCACCTCCTTTTCTTCTGAATGGCAGATTTGGACTATGAGTCAGACTGAAACAGTTTGTTTTCTGACAAAATATATTTCTGCTCTGTTAATGAGCCTGCCTGTTAAGTTCTGATTCAAGAAAGTTACCACGGTTACTATTTAGGAAGATGTCCTTGCTTAATCTTACCTGAAATTAATTATCTCCATAGATTCTTCTGGAGTGTTCAAGAAAACTTTGAGCTCTTGCCCTTTTTTTACCTCGATTCCCCCATCAAGACTAGTAGATGTCCTCATTCCTGTTAACCAGCTTAAGCCAGCTTGTCCCAGCATCCCCACAGTTCCCATTTGGACAGAAAGCTGGACAAACGCACTGTTGAAAGATTCAGATACATATTCTTCTATGAAAAGCGCTGTCTTTTTAAAGCACTTAATTTAAACCATAGGTCACTCATCCTCTTCAATAAATACATAGCGTTTGATGCTGTAACACAGTATATTCTAACATTAAAATCATGATGACTATTTTGTTTCAGGAAATAACTGAAAAAATTATAAGTACACAGACATACACTTTCTAACACGAATTAAAGTATAGTTTTACTATATCTCCTAAGTAAGGGACCGAACTCAGACTTCAGCATGAAATACCAGGAAAGGGAAAGCGATTAGGATTGAGTATGAGCGTATAAGTTTATCTCTGTCTATACAGCATTTACTGAATACATTTACTAAACTTTACTATGTATAAAAAGCCACAATAGCCAGGTAAGGAAACACAGGGTTAAATCATTCATTGGTTTGGAGATCTATAACCTGTAAATGCATGTCTGATCCTGAGAAAAACCCAAAATGCCATCCCTGTAACAGGTAAAGCATTCAAAAGATCATCTGCATGCAAGCATTTAAGAATTTGATTTAGAGATAGGAGGAATGGTCAGCTTAAAACAGAACTGGGAAAGTACAGCAACAGAGTTCAAAATCAGACAGGCAGGATAGGAAACCACTGCTGTCCTTATAGCATAGCAACCATTCAGCAATATAAGGCTGATGACTGCTTAAGTTCTTCAGGAATCTCCTAATTGATTACAATGGACATTCACACAAAACTTTCACATCAGGAATTGCTATTTGACATCAGAAATATGTGAAAGCGACAATTTGCAGCAGTTATTACCTTGGCTTGATATATCCATTTAGAAAGAAATTTGACTGCTGTTTGAAATCTGCATTCCCTTTGATTTTTACGTTGATTGCTGCTGAGGCATTGACTGCCAGCTGAACAGGAAAGCCTGAAATTGCTGGAAACTGCAACTCTTCAGTGGCCAAACTCAGCCTTTTATTAAACTGGACTTCTTGTCCCTATGGTGAAAAAACCCAAACAAAGAAAAAACAGAATTTTATTTTGCATAATAAAGTCAGCATTCAAGAATCTTTCCAGATATATCTATCCACTGCATTTGTCTGCTGTGAAAGTGTTTTTAACTGAGCTGATTTAGGAAATAAAGTAGAAAGCAGCCCAAACCCTGCATCTGGCCAGGGCATGAGTTAGACACTAGTCCTACCCCGGTTAAAGAAAGAATTATTCTTCATTTAAGCATGGATGGATTTGAATGAGAAAAGCAAGAGATAAGAACCATCAGACAACAGAACAAGTCCTTGCCTAGTGTATTGAATGCTGTTTAAACCTAGTATATACTGCTGTCTTTTAGAGTTCAATTTAGAGAAACAATAGGTAATATTTTGTATCTTTTACATATCTGTCAGAAAGTTGTTTCTCAAGGCATTAACTTTCAAATAGAAAAAAAGGTTCCTTTTACCTTCAGAAGTTTGACAGCCAACTCAGCCAGATTTAAAGAATAATGTTTCATTTGTTTTCTTAAATCTTCACAATCCAAGAAGCTAAGTTCATTTCCAAAGATTTTCATGCTTAGCCCACATTTCAGCGCCTCCTTTCTCACTGTTCTCTCAGTGAACTGACATGCGATAAAGAAATAAATCAGGAAGAGAATGATGTTTATGTTAATTTCCTTTCAAACTCATAATAAACAATTCCTCAGTGCAGGCTATGTTATTAGTAAACAGACATTAGGCTCCCTTTTATAAATATTTCAAGACCACCTATGACCCTGGATTAGTAACTGTTCTTTCCAGCTAAACTTCAGTTCCATACCAAGCTGACTTTCACTATGAACACAGGTAATGTCTAGTCCTAAGACGACTGGGCAAAAGGAGAAGTATTGCAATACATACCCACAAACAGATGGAGCTTTGAAAAATACAGTCTCAATTAATACAACATTATGGGTGCCATGATTGCTAAATAAACTGCAAAGAAGTAAAAATTTTACATTTTCCCTCCTTATGAATCAATACAACAGCAACACAACATGAACATGAGCTTACACTGCAAGAAGAAAAGTCTAAGATGATGAGTCCCAAGAAGCGAGATGGTCTAAGACAAACTAAATAAATCATGGCCCCCAAGTTTTCCAGATAATACATCAACAATTGAAGTCAATTCCCAAAGCTTTCCTGTTATATACATAGAACATAGCTCTCCCCAAACATGGGCAAATTCACAAAGGGTCACTGTAACATCTGACATCAAACTGGGAAGTCAGTCGCAAACAGCACGACTCAGGAACCTAACATCAAGCAGCTGTTTATAGTGCTGCAGAAGTCAATAGACAAAAGGACATCAGCATAAAGAGGATCAGAGCTCAAAATAACGAGAGGAAGCCCAAAACACAGACAACATACTCCCCTGGCTGAGCGTCATTGTTTTGAGACAAAAAACTGAAGATCTGCCTCTTTCTTGCTTTGTATTTTATGCAGCTGTTAAGTTCTCTACAAGTGAGTGGAACAAGTTACAAATGCTTTATAGAAAGGAGTCACAGTAACACAGAGCAGTTATCCAATGCTAGATAGGGCCCTAAGTTTAACTGGGGAACGTCAATTTTTCCAAGATCTACAGAGTCCGTTACCTTTTTGACTAACTCACTCATCTTACTGTACTTTCTACCAGGACAATTCTGGTTAGCTTTTCTCAATTTTGGCTTGCCAGACTCAGTCACGAGATGATCAGCAGGGCTGTATCGCTTCGAAGTCAGCTTCCTCTGCTTGACTTTTCCTGTTGTTTCCACTGGGTTTTCTGACTTGTGGTTTCTTTCATTAGTGTTTGCAAAAAAATGGTCACTGAAAGTAGCAGACTTCTGCCCCAAAATCTTCCGCACGAGAGCTTCAGCGTTCTCTAATCGTACACCAACCTAGGGGAAAACATACAGCATTGAAAAGCCTGACAATGAGATGCATAAGCCATGTCCAGTTCTATAGGCAGAAATTAAAAAAATACATCCAGATGCAACCTTTAGGTTTTTGTACAAAGAAAGATTTGCCATACAAGATCACAGTGGTCTACAAAGTTTACTATCTGACCTCATGCAGCATCCAATACTGGACATTTCAGTATTAAATCTTTCCAGTAAAAACTCTTTAGTTTGTTGATTACGTGAAGCTCAGTACAAGATAAAAATCCTTTTTTATTCAGGTACTGGTTCATTTACACCATGATGGGACAGTTTGAGCTACTGCTATTTTAGCATGTTACAAACAGTATTTTGGTTGGAAAACAATAACGCACCCTTTTAGTGCTCCTGAAACAAGATTCTGTTTGGAAGTTTGACTAAAATAGTATTGCTAACACACATAAAACCAGGGTATATGACACTGAAAAAAATATTTTGTTCTCTTGCAAGCTTAAACTTGAGATCTGAACGCTGCATTAAATTCTTTCTTTCACATACACTTTTTTTACCTGCAATAAAGAGTCCATATGCCAAACACTGCTTTCTCTTGGAGGCACAGTAGAGGTACAATTAAAGATGATGAGGTTGCAGGCAGGCCATTTAAATATCCCAAGTATTGGATGCTCAATGGGACTAAAACAGTGACTTCAGTTAGGTATATACGGCTCTCTCTCTTGTATTAAAGGAACGGTGTACCCAAGCCTTCATTTTCCACTCTAAGTCAACCGAAGGAATCTTACTATCCTAAACAGGAGCTAGACCAGCGTCTCAGAAAGCACTGACTTTTATCTTTCATTTGAATCAACAACAAGAGCTGAATATAACTCACTTGGCTAGTGTATGGTACTATCAGAGTGAAAGTTGTTTTACTATGACTAAGTCCATTACACAAAGGAGTCATCAGTCTGAGGCAACTTTGCTGAAGCAGAGAAAAGCATACCTTGCTAAAGGAACTGTAATGGGAAAACAGAAAATACTGCTTTTTACCTCAATACACCAAGTGTCCCTTGAGTAGGGGGATAAAAAAAAAAAAAAAACCCATAAACTTGCCTCCAGTATGTTTATAGCCTGCCCCATAAGGTGAACAGTCAAATTTGTCATGACTGATCGTGGTAGAAAAGATGCAGGAGAAAAGACCACTGATGCTTCCATATTTGCACCTGCACCAGCTGCAACAGAAAATAGCAGACATCTGTCATGTGGAGATCAGCTATTCTCATATACTTTGCAAGTCTCATCATTCTTTGGGAAACTGCAACTCTGCTCATTAAGAAGATGGTGAATAAAACATTAAGTCAACAGGTGAAATTATTTAACTTTTTAGTATAGCAAAGACTTTAATGGACATTACTGAAAGCCTATTATCTGACTAACACTCTATCATACACAACTGCACTGGAAGAGATGGACAGAAAATCAAAATGTTACTCTGAAAAATATTATCTAGCTTTTTTGCTAAAAACAAATGATGAACAGATAGTAAAACAGGAAGGAATTAGTCTGAATCTTTTCTTATACCAAGGAAAGCACATGACTCAGAAGAAAAAAAATACATCCCAATCCCCTGTTTCTGCAAAGGAAGCTCACTAAGGAAGGAATCAAAAGTTGGTGTTCACAAAAATAATCTAAAAAATTCATTGGTTCTCATTCTCCTCTCTCACAAAAGGCAAAGTTGCATGGTATCTGGCTTGCTGGAATCACATCTGATATACTCCAATTAAGGTCAGAGCAGAATCCAGCCTACATTTGCATATCTGGGTACTATTGAGTCATAAAAATTAAAATTCTCTGGAGCAACATGTAAAGGACCAGAAAAGCCATGTGGGATTTTAATCATCCATATGCTACAAAGCATTAAGTTCTAAAACTCCACATACCTGAGTGGAACGTGACATCGGAATATGAAGAGTATTTCCATGTCTCCCGGTCAAAATCTCTGCTAAGGATTTCATCAGGAATAGAATCTCGAAGGTGCTCCTTCAATGGATCATCTGTCTCCAGGAGCTGAGAGAGATGACTCCAAACAAAGGAGCCCACTTAAATTAAACAAAGAAAAGCATTTGGAAATTAGAGAAAAAATTAAAAACAGTTTTAAAAACTGATACAAGGAACCTTTTTGTTTATTTATACCAGAATTAATCCTAAACCATTTCCCTGACCACAACAGAACTCATTCATCTTCAGCAGCATTCAAATCAGTCTGATGCACCTGTCTTTACCACGGTCAACTTAGTTAACTACTGTCTTATTCTTTCCAATATGGCATGTGAGGGGCCATTCACTCCCTAGCTTCATTTATGCCTCTCAGCTAACCTAGGCAGGCAAGGACGTAAGGTAAGATTAACCTACTTATTTACTGTTTGCAAAGGATCTTCTATACTAAATTCAAAGGAATGCTGCAAAAAAAAAGATACAACTCTAATACAGACATTAGAGGCAGGCTGTGCAGCTCAAATAATATTGGACTGTTTCTGTTCCTTCTTCAAAGAACAGATGCAATAGAATTATTTAAAAGATGGTTTTAAACTTTAACTTTGGCAGCATCACCCATTTTGTTCTCGAAAATCACTGACCCAGTGTACTGAAACAAAACAAAACAAAAATTTAAGTCTGGGATAGACAGCAAACACATGAAAATTGGCAATAAAGTTTCTTTAAATACAGCAAACACAAATCATTCCAATATACTCTTTCTACACTGTGTAATGTACAACATTTCCACAAGCACTTCCAAAAAAAAAAAAAAAGCACATACAGTTAAACAGTTGTTATTCAGAATTAATATTTCTGCCGATTCATGGTTTAGCCACGCGTGCGCTGCGGGGGGCAAACATATTCCATGTGTTTTGCAGTCTGGTTCTTAAATAGAGGCTTTTTTTTCTCCTGAAGATAAAAGATATTAGGCTCCACTGCTAATTCAATGCACAGACACTGAATACTGATATAACTGCATTTTTCACAATACTTCTTTTTTTTCACATTGCTTTTTCTGAATGTAGCAACTAAAAACTAATATGTGCTCTATGCCTTCAAAAGCACTTGTTACTCAAAAGTCTATTACATGAATTATTCAGGTGTTACATCAACCAAAGACAAAGGAAGGAAATTAACAGAATTCATGAGTACTGCATTAAATTGTTTAAAACATACAACATTTTGGTTGGACTTGCAGAGCTCCTTCATAAATCAGACAGTTTATTTTTTCCGCATAGAGCCACAGGGAGGAGAGTCACTGAGGGCACACCTTGACAGAATTTCGCAGGCTGATGCAATTTCTCTCTGTCTGAACTCTAAACAGAGGGGAACAAGTCCCCTCCAAACCACAAGCCACATCATCAGATGAACACAATGCTGAGCCTGAACTTGTAATCGCTGCAGGATATGCTGGTCTGGACATAACATCCTGATAAAATGGATACACGGCTTCAAGTTCAGAGCTGGCTAGGATCCAGACACATCAGAGTGCAGACAGAGCCTGCTTTCATCTGCCTGCAAACAACCTTATAGATACGCCTTTCATGTTTGCTCCTTCTTGACAGATTTAAAAGCAAAGGATTAGTCTAAAGGTATTCTTTGTTGAATGTGGTGAAACCATTTAGAAAAAATCCCTCCTTCACCTAAAATATGGGATCAGCTTAAACATCTGTGTGCTTTGGTAATAAAGAGTTGATAGGATTCTGTACTTTTATAGACCCTACATTTTCATTTCATACTAGTCCAAACAGCTTCTCCTTCAGATAAGCTACTTACATAAAATGACTATTTTTAAACATAATATAGAAGATTTTCTACTCAGCATCAGTTCTCAATTGAGTCTTTCCTGTCAGTAATCTGGCTCAGATCAGACAATAATTGATCCTGGAACCACAGAAGCAGGAAGCATAAATCAGAACAAACTATCAATAATTAAGACATTATACTTACACTAACCTTTTCCCCAAATGACTGCTACACCGTTGGCCAGCTATTATACATTTGGATATATGATTAACGCCCCTCACAAAGTCCTTTTCACAACATTCCTAAACACAACGCGTCCCAGTTCCCACATTTTGCTTTCTCCCTGTGTTATAAACAGTTTTTTGATGCCATTTGTTTGCCATTAGATCCACAGTTCTCCAACTGTGACCCTTAGTAGACTTTCAGTTGACCTGAAGAATCACTTCTGGCACAGTGATGAAGCACCTCCCACTAAGCCTTGATGCTAACTGCAGGAAGCCTTAAAGTTCCGAGGTATCTTAAATCATCTAAATGAAAATCAACAGGACTTTCTTTGCAGTCTTTGGATCTGCTTAGTTTCTGTCTAATGCTGTCTTTAAAATCATAAAATCATAGAATGGTTTGGGTTGGATAGGACCTTAAAGATCATCTAGTTCCAACCCCCCTGCCACGGGCAGGGACACCTTCCACTAGACCAGGTTGCTCAAAGGCCCATCCAACCTGGCCTCAAACACTTCCAGGAAGGGGGCATCCACAACTTCTCTGGGCAACCTGTTCCAGTGCCTCACCACCCTCATAGTGAACAATTTCTTCCTTATATCTAATCTAAATCTACTCTCTAGCAGTTTAAAGCCATTACCCCTTGTCCTATCACTACACGCCCTCGTAAAAAGTCCCTCTCCAGCTTTCTTGTAGGCCCCCTTCAGGTACTGCAAGGCTGCTAGAAGGTCTCCCCGAAGCCTTCTCTTCTCCAGGCTGAACAACCCCAACTCTCTCAAGCAAGTCTTCATAGGAGAGGTGCTCCAAACCTCTGATCACCTTTGTGGCCCTCCTCTGGACTCGCTACAACAGCTCCATGTCCTCCTTATGTTGGGGGCCGCAGAGCTGAACGCAGTACTCCAGGTGGGGTCTCACCAGAGCAGAGTAGAGGGGCAGAATCACCTCCCTCGACCTGCTGGCCACGCTTCTTTTGATGCAGCCCAGCATATGGTTGGCTTTCTGGGCTGTGAGCGCACATTGCCGGGTCATGTTGAGCATCTCATCAACCAACACCCCCAAGTCCTTCTCCTCAGGGCTGCTCTCAATCCATTCTCCACCCAGACTGTATTTGTGCTTGGGATTGCCCCGACCCATGTGCAGGACCTTGCACTTGGCCTTGTTGAACTTCATGAGGTTCGCATGGCCCCACCTCTCAAGCCTGTCAAGGTCCCTCTGGATGGCATCCCTTCCCTCCAGCGTGTCGACCGTACCACACAGCTTGGTGTTGTTGGCAAACTTGCTGAGGGTGCACTCAATCCCACTGTCCATGTTGCTGACAAAGATGTTAAACAGCACCGGTCCCAATACTGACCCCTGAGGAATGCCACTCATCACTGGTCTCCACCTGGACATTGAGCCATTGACCGCAACTCTTTGAGTGCGACCATCCAGCCAATTCCTTATCCACCGAGTGGTCCATCCGTCAAATCCACGTCTTTCCAATTTAGAGACAAGGATGTCATGCGGGACAGAGTCAAATGCTTTGCACAAGTCCAGGTAGATGACGTTAGTTGCTCTTCCCTTATCCACCAATGCTGTAACGCCATCATAGAAGGCCACTAAATATGTCAGGCACGATTTGCCCTTAGTGAAGCCATGCTGGCTGTCACCAGTCCTTATTTTCCATCTGCCTTAGCATAGTTTCCAGAAGGATCTGTTCCATGATCTCACCAGGCACAGAAATGAGATTGACTGGCCTGTAGTTCCCCTTTTTTCCCTTTTTAAAAATGGGGGTTATGTTTCCCCTTTTCCAGTCAGTGGGAACTTCACTGGACTTCCATGACTTCTCAAATATGATGGATAGTGGCTTAGCAACTTCATCCGCCAGTTCCCTCAGGACCCGCGGATGGATCTCATCGGGTCCCATGGACTTGTGCACCTTCAGGTGCCTTAGACGGTCTTGAACCTGATGTTCTCCCACAGTGGGTGGCTCTTCATTCTCCCAGTCCCCACCTTTGCCTTCTGCGGCTTGGGCCATGAGGCTCGAGCACTTGCCAGTGAAGACCAAGGCAAAAAGTCGTTGAGTACCTCCGCCTTCTCCATGTCCCAGGTAACCAGGTCTCCCATTTCCTTCTGGAGAGGGCCCATGTTTTCCCTTGTCTGTCTTTTATCCCCGATGTACCTATAGAATCTTTTCTTGTTGCCCTTGATGTCCCTGGCCAGGTTGAATTCTATCAGGGCTTTAGCTTTCCTAACCTGATCCCTGGCTGCTCAGACAATTTCTCTGTATTCCTCCCAGGCCACCTGTCCTTGCTTCCACCCTCTGTAGGCTTCCTTTTTGTGTTTGAGTTTGTCCAGGAGCTCCTTGTTCATCCATGCAGGCCTCCTGGTGTTTCTGCCTGACTTCCTCTTTGTTGGGATGCATCGCTCCTGAGCCTGAAGGAGGTGATCCTTGAATATTACCCAGCTTTCTTGGGCCCCTCTTCCCTCCAGGGCTTTGTCCCATGGCACTCTACCAAGCAGATCCCTGAAGAGGCCAAAGTCTGCTCTCCTGAAGTCCAGGGCAGTGAGCTTGCTGTGCGCCCTCCTCGCTGCCCTAAGGATCTTGAACTCCACCATTTCATGGTCACTGCAGCCCAGGCTGCCCTTGAGCTTCACACTCCCCACCAGCCCCTCCTTGTTGGTGAGAACAAGGTCCAGCATAGCACCTCTCCTCGTTGGCTCCTCTACCACTTGGAGAAGGAAGTTATCATCGACGCATCCCAGGAACCTCCCGGATTGCTTATGCCCTGCTGTGTTGTCCCTCCACCAGATATCGGGGTGGTTGAAGTCCCCCATGAGGACCAGGGCTTGTGAGCGTGAGGCTGCTCCTATCTGTTTATAGAGGGCCTCACCCGCTCGGTCTTCCTGGTCGGGTGGCCTGCAGCAGACCCCCACCGTAATGTCACCTGTCCCTGCCTTCCCTTTAATCCCGACCCAGTCGGCTTCTCATCCATCCGCAGGCGGAACTCCATGCACTCCAGCTGGTCATTGCCACAGGGGCCGACACCCCCTCCTCGTCTCCCCTGCCTGTCCTTCCTAAAGAGCCTGTATCCTTCCATTCCAACACTCCAGTCATAGGAGCCATCCCACCACGTCTCCGTGATGCCAGTAAGGTCGCAGCCTTGCAGGCATGCGCACGTCTCTAACTCCTCTCGTTTATTCCCCATGCTACATGCATTTGCAGAGAGGCATTTAAGTTGGGCCCCCGATGAAGCTGTCTCACTGGCTGGAGTTCCTTTGTGCTGCTCTTCAGGCGCTCTCCTGCTGACCTGTGTTCCTCCTCCAGGCTCTGGGCATCTATTGCTGGCCCTGGCATCAAACTGGTAGGAGTGGGATGGATTGAGGTTCCCCTCCCCCGGCAACTTTAGTTTAAAGCCCTCTTCACCAGCTTGGCAAGCCTATGACTGAAGATGCTCTTCCCCTTCTCTGACAGATGGACCCCGTCAGCCCCCAGTAGACCAGGTTTCTCAAAGTGAGTCCCATGGTCTAAGTAGCCAAACCCCTGGCTGTGGCACCAGTCCCGTAACCATTTGTTGACTCGCCAGATCAACTGGCCCTTTCAAACCCCTTCCCTTTGACCAGGAGGATTGATGAAAAAACTACTTGTGCTCCAGAGTCCCTTACTGGCGCTCCCAGGGCTCTGTAGTCCTTCTTGATAGTCCTCAGACTGCTCCTGGCTGTGTCGCTGGTGCCCATGTGAAACAGCAGCAGCGGATAATAGTCAGTGGACTGTACGAGGCTTGGTAGCCTCTCGGTGACATCCCTGATGCGAGCCCCTGGTAAGCAGCACACCTCTCTAGAGAGTGTGTCAGGTCAGCAAATGGGCACCTCCGTACCTCTCAGAGGACAGTCGCCTGCTACTATCACCCGTCGCCTTTTCTTCGTTGCGCTGGTTGTTATACGGGGGGCAGATTGGGCTGCATTACTCAGCTCCAGCGCTTCTCCTGGTGTGACAGGTTTTTCCTCTTCAGCCTGCAGAGCAGTGAAGCAGTTCTGCAAGGGCACCTCAGCCTTCAGGGGAAGTTCTCTTCCTCCTGCTGGTCCTTGCTGTTGCAATCGTCCATTCTTCTGCATTATTGGCCCCCCTCCCTTCTATGTGTGCCGGTGGGGGAGTTTTTGGCTGTTTAGCTGTGGGCTGTGGATCCACTGCAGACTGCGCTTGGAACCAGCTACCTAGCTCCTTCTCTGCCTCCCTGATGTTACGCAGCCTTCTCACCGCCTCCTGCAGCTCAGCCACCTGCTGCAGGAGGTCCTCCACCTGGGCACACCATTTGCAGGCAGGTCTGCTGCCTGTCCCTGCCCCAGGAGAAAGGTCTAGGCACTTCTGCAGCCCGAGGTCTGCACTGCAGCCTCTCCCTTCAGCAGCTCCGTCTGCATGGAGGCATCGTCCACCGCTGGGGTAGATGGTGCAGACCCCCCAGCTGGAGCCTTGGCCTTTACCCTCAGACGAGTGCCCACCATTCTGCCTTGAGGGTCGGGCAGGATGAGTGCCCTTGGCCTGTGCAGATGGTCACAGAACGGTGCCCGGTTGCTGGCTTATGCGTACTCCAAGTCTCCCACTCAGCCAGTGGAATGCGCCTCCTTCGAAGAGGCACCTTCCCACGCAAACTGCCACGCCCTGCCCTAGCTGATGCGCCACGCCCTGTTCGCCCATCCTGGCCGCTGGCGCTCCCTGGGGCTGCCTTTAGTGGGAGTGGGGGGTGGCAGCCGTTACTCCTGGCCCTGCCTGTACCTCGTCAGCCACCCTCGTGAGAGCTGCCGGCTCCTGGCGGGTCTCTGTGCTCCCCTGTGGGTTCCCCGGCTCAGGAAACCCCCCTGTACACCACGATCCGCCGCTGCTCCTTTGCAGAATGTGCCTGCACCAGAGACGATTGCCTCTGCAAGTGGTGATCCATATTAAAACCATATCAAAACTGACGTAAAATAACTGCAAAAGAGGACAGTACAAAAGAAAGACCATGGTAGTGAGTCCTTATAATAAATATTTGTATTACATCAAGTAAACAAATAGTAAATGTGGAATTTAGGAGCATTAAAAAGGTGGTTAAGAAAAAGTTTACTTTATACCTGCAGCTTGCAATATTTTTTCCTGCCACTTGCTTCTTTCTCAACTTAACAAAACGTAATTTGCAGTTATCCCTTTGTATTTCTAATGCACTAAATATCAAAGATATTCCATGCATCTCTTTCTCAAGAGCATTCAGCTAATGAAATGTCGCCAGTAGAGGGAACTACTTCTTTCAGAGTCACTCCTTACTGACTATTGCTAAAATAACAGTATCACAATTCCAATACAAAATGTGGCCATCATACAAATAGTCTTTTAAAACAACCTACAAAGTATTAAGATTAAATAAAAATTGATATAGGTTGGTACCATTATACCTGTAAAGTAAATGTTACATTGAAGTATTAGGAATGTGTAAGACTTCAGTAGTTGCTTGGCTAACCTTGACTGGACGTTTCTTTCAGCAAAGTCTTTTGTATTTGTTTAAATAACTCTTCATGTGGACATTTCATTGCTATATAATAAGCAGCAATCCTTATTTCCACATCTTCGCTAGTTGCTTGATACAGCTGAACTAATATAGCATTCTAAGAGAAAAAGATAAAAAGATAACCAAAAAAGAAAAAGACAATTATGATATTTACTCCCTTAAAACACCTCATGTATACACTTTCAGGTACAGGTGGGTTTTTCTTTCTGAAAGAGATAGCCATTGCTTTATACCTGACAAAGTCACTTCATGCAACGTGTATACAAATGTATGTACATATTCTCCATACTACCTTATCCACAAATTTCCAGAACAAACTGTCATTATGACCTGAATCCTGTACCGACTAATTTATACAGGACTGTCTGCAACACAGAGCCTCACTTGCTAGCACTACTGTGAATGACGGTTTTATTCCACCACAGGGGAGAGTTGTTCTCTTATATTTCACACATGTGCCACAGCTAATACACAGACAACAATGGCTACAGTTTTGTTAACAGGCTATTAAGATCATTACTACTGGTCTTAATCAAAGGGTAGGACTGTAACAAATTTATTCTGTTCAATACTTCCCCGGTATCAACTAATACGAGTTGTTTGGTGAAATTCCAGGAATTAAGATTGGTGACTGATACTAGTAACATTTCTATTAGCATTTAACACCCCCAGTCCACCCACGGGGTGTCAGTTTAGCAGTTCATTTGCTAGACAATGATGAGGTGTATGACAACATATAGACTTCATACTTTCAACAGGTCTAAGGAGGAACACCGAGCTTCATAACTGCAGAACAAGCAGATTATGGCAATCCATGCCGCGATTAAATTTTTAAAAGCCACAGAAAATGCTTCCAAGTCCATGCGGAACCTCTTGTTCTTCTGGAGCAGGACTGCCAGCTTTGCCCAGGCTAGCACTCCTGGCTTTGCCATTCTTTTTAGTATCAAGTTATTTGAGATAAACAAGTTTTGTGTTTTCTTCTATTAAACCATTAACAAAATGTTCTAACTATGACAGTGTATTGTAAATTACAACAAGCCTCTCACGTTAATACTTAGCATTTCAGAGAATGATACAGTGGAACAGACTATAAGAAAAACCAAGTACTGTGGATTTTCAGCCATAACTCACACAGACATAAGCCACCCAACTGAAGTAACCTTTTAAGAATTCATAAGCATTACCTCAGTCACTGGATGTGTTACCTCAACTATAGCAAAGTATATTATAGGTCCATTCATCAGGGTGGTCCTACCAACCTCTCCAAAAGCAGAGGAGCTCTGCTGGAAGACATGTTTACACTTGTTCCTTATTTGCTTGCATGCTTCATAACTATTCCAGAAAGTCAAAACTCTGGGACAGCGCCAGGAAGCCATCAGTCACCTGCTGGCAATAAATCACTTACCCTGACAGAACAGGGAATGCGCCTGAAGGCCTGGATAGCAGCTAGACGAATTTCCATCGGATTACTTTTCAAGGAAGCACACAAGCTCAAAACAGGAGCTAGTGAAGCTGCTGCCAGTCCCGCATTTCCAATGGCTTTTAACACCAGTTGCATCTGTAAATACAAAGCAAGGTAGAATAAAAAGTTCTCCTCATGTTGTCAGCTGTACACAAAATTTTATTGCATTAACATTTTCTGTGCAAAATTCTCTGTTTAAAATGATCACTGATCATTTGGGGGATTTACTGCAGCCCCTATTGTATCAGCTATACTCTGGCTTTACTGTGAGGACAAGACTCATGAATATGGATGGCTGTTCTAGCACCATATAGCACTTTTAAGTAAAACCTGGCTTAGACCTGGTGGAATACAAAAGCATTTAAAAAAACTGCATTGCAATGGAAAAACACAAGTCATGGATGTGACATACAGTAAAAGTTTTTCAAGGACTTTGATATTTTGCCCCTTTTGATCACAGACATTTTGACCTTTTAGTGATTCAACACTGAGTTCTGGACACAATAACCAATTTAAAATAATAATTTGTCAACAGATGCCATAATGTTACCAGTTTTCTTTGCTAAACATACAGAAAACCTGTGCAACTTCAGAACCCAGAAAGCACGTTACTGCTGGCAATCAATGAATTTTTAATGACAAGCTCTGTATTAAAGTTTAGAGCCCAGGGACTTCAATGCAATATGGGCCTGATTTTCCTTTTACTGACAGTACCTTCCACAACTGTTTGGGTCAAAGACTCCATTGACTGTTGGTTTGAGACATCAGGTGGGAGGTCTCTCCTACTCTGCTCTGCATATTCAGTAAAGCTGTCACAGTCAAAGATACCTCTCCCACACATCTGTACACTCACTCACTGCAACATGCTGCTGAGTTTCAAGAGGCTGCTCTTCATTCATTTGAGATATTTGAATATTTGAGATATTTGAGATAAACAAGTTTTGCGTTTTCTTCTATTAAACCATTAACAAAATGTTCTAACTATGACAGTGTATTGTAAATTACAACAAGCTTCTCACATGAATACTTAGCATTTCAGAGAATGATACAGTGGAACAGAGTATAAGAAAAATCAAGTACAAATATTCTCAAATCAAGTACAAAAATCTCAAATATTCAACTGTGTTTCAGCGGTAATTCACAGAACAGTTGTCAAGAAGCTAATGAGACTTGGGCAGTCTTCCTCACTGTGCCCCTCTTCATCAGTTCCCTGTTCTGATTTACTAATCTCTTGGCTAATTTTATTCAGATTTATTGGAAGACAAAAAGGGTTAAAAAAAGCAAAATTTTCATGAAAACAGGCAATTGAGTGGGTGTACCTATTTTGGCTGGGATGGAGTTAATTTTCTTCATAGCAGCCTGTATGGTGCTGTGTTTTAGATCTGTGACCAAAACACTGTTGATAATACAACAAAGTTTTAGCTATTGCTGAGCAGTGCTTGCACAGCGTCAAGGCTTTCTCTGTTTCTTACTCCACCTGCCCAGCAAGTAGGCTGGGTGGGGCTAAGAGGCTGAGAGGGGACACAGCCAGGACTGCTGACCTGAATTTACCAAAGAAATATTCCCAACCATATGGCATCATTCTCAGCATTAAAGCTCTGTGTGTGGAGGGAGAGGGGGTGGTTCCAAAGTATCCGCTGCTCAGGAACTGGCTGGGCATCAGTCTACTGGTGGTGAGCGATTGCTTTTGCATCATTTTTTTTTGGGGGGGGGGAGTTGTGGGTTTTGGGGTTTGTGAGGGTTTTTTTCCTTCACTTACTAAACAGTCTTTATGTCAACCAATGAGTTTTCTCGGTTTTGCCCTTCCACTTCTCTCCCCCATCCCACTGCAGGGGGCGTAAGCAAGTGGCTGTGTGGTGCTTAGCTGCCTACTGGGGTTAACCCACCACAGTAGAGCCGAGAAATTAGTGCCCTTCCCCACAGAGAAAGATTGCAATATAAACTGAATACAAATCTGCTTCATTTGGTCAACTGCTAGCAAATTGGCACGTGTAGTCATCCAGTCCAACAGCACAATCCAAGCTTGGAACTACCCATATGGCACTCTCCTTGCCCAGCTGGCAGCAAGGGATGTAAGAGGAAGCAGGGAGAGAGCAGATGCTCAGGTGACCATACCAATCCCACTGACAATCAGTTAGCGACACTGAAATCAAAGCTTCTCTTGAAAATCCCACTCCACATCCATCTTTGGAAACTTAAATGGCTGGTTTGCTTTTTTGAAATACTTCTTCCTAAGAGCTCAGTAGAGACCAGTGAGGCACCTCTGAGAGACATGAGACCACTCACCAGCGCGGTGACGCCTCTTTCCAGTGGAGAGCACAGACTTTAAAAGATACATCATGTATTCTAATTTTTTCTAATGAGAGTAATGTATCCCCAAACCATGTAAAGTCCCAGTTCTACCAAAATGAACTAGGTCATTTCATACAGCACATAGTAAGAAACTGAAAACATACACAGAAACTACGATTCTATGGCTAACAGGAAGACAAAAAAGTTCAGCAATGGAATCTCTTTCGTTTTTTTTAAATCAAAATTTTGTTCAAGGCTCCCAATATATAAAATCTGGTTTTTTAAGTTATTCCTTCAATAAATGGGGTAAGAATTAAAAGTGAACAGACTGCTCACACTGTATGAAGACAAATACAAATCCCATGTGTTTAGCTTGCACGCTGGAAAATTAAACAGACAAAAATACATGAGATAAACTTAGCTCTTGGGCTCTTACTGCTATCTGATACACTGTCACCAGTATCTCTATCTTCTAAGCTTGATAAGGAAGAACCGATTGTTTAAGTAGATCATCAAACAGAAAATATAAAGATATTTCTTCAGCAGCAAATGTCAATTAAAGATAAAAAGCCCCAGAACTGTGACAGGAATTACTCCTAACTCAAGATCACACACAGCAACTAAGAACGATTTTCCTGTCCTAATATCATGACTGACTTACAGGTAGTAACACTGTGACTCAGCAGAACTTATTAGCCAACAATAACACAGCTAACACTAACTGTACATGAATTTGAGTCAATAAAGGAATAGGAAACTTTCATCAACGTGCCATTTTACAAGGGAGTGATGGGTGTTCTTCCATATCCCACGTTACAAAGTTTGCTTCATCAGAAGACCCAAGACTCTTCCTTACTCAAATACACAAGAACACCCATGCTGATAGGTTGTACTTGTTCAATTACAAAATTTTATCTGCCCATCCTACCAAAGAATATTCATTTACAAAGCTTGTATTCATGGCTTTCTGGAAATCCACTGAATGCCATTGTCATCAAACAAGTTCTAGATCATAAAGGGAATAGAAAAGTAAAGCATTATATCATATGCTTCTATATGACTGATACCTGGCTGAGTCCTTCTGAATCTTGCACGGTACAGTTTCCTCCCAAAAATTTCCCAAGGGTCCTCATCACACTCTGCACAGCAGGTACATCATCACAGGAGTTGTAAGCTGAACAAAACCTATGTAAGAGAGCAGTTACTCCTAAGAAGCAGCTCTGGCTTGCTCCCGGTGACTTCAGCAAAGGCTGTAAACAAGCAGAAAAAGAACAGGGTGTTTCAGAAAAGTCACTCTCATTATTACTGTTACACAGAATAGAAAATAAAAGTATCAAAATACTTACACACTAAAACTCAATCTCAACAATGCATATTTTCAAACAGCCCTTAAAGGATTTAAACAAACAAACAAACAAAAAAGGACAACCCTGCAAAGATATAGTGGAAAAATCTTCCACCTTCCCGTGTAAACGTATGGGCTAAATTAGTGTCAACATGATATAGACCTCAGTTCTTTTCACAAGAAATCATGCCCTGCATGCTCAGGAGGAGAGTGAAAACAAATCTAAACTATTTTCCAGGACTCTCAAAATAGTAAAACCCTCACCAGTACAGTTTCCCTAAGTCCCACCCCAAGACTTCGCAAAA
The DNA here is from genome assembly GCF_965638725.1 of Aptenodytes patagonicus. Lineage (NCBI taxonomy): Eukaryota > Metazoa > Chordata > Aves > Sphenisciformes > Spheniscidae > Aptenodytes > Aptenodytes patagonicus. Next base: position 16,323,664 of record NC_134961.1, on the reverse strand, counting down.
AGCACTGACAGATCAGTAGTCACGGGCAGTTCACCATTTTCAGAATGAAAATAAGTTTTTCTGTCCCATAAACCTGCAAATTCCAAATTTCTGTATCCTCTGAAGTGAGCCTGTTACTGTTGAAAATCTCACCACTTCAACTAATGTTTGCAAAGCCCAAATGAACTCAAGATTCATTATTTCACGCAGATGCCGTGGAAAGCCTGCTAACACTGAGAGCTGTTTTTTGTAATCCTGGTCAGAACGTGTATGATTGGGAACAGCAGGTTGTGATATACTCTGCAAGATTCTCCATGGCTGATCAATGGCTCATTAGCACACAAGCCAAGCAGGCATAACATTTTACTTAATTAAAAAAATATTCTTAATGGCTTATTTAAGCTACAAGACTATCTATGATTTTACCACCTGGAACACTGCAGCTTCACAAAAAAACATAGCAAATCCAACTTCAGACTCTAAGAGCATGACAGATTACACAGTATAAACCCAGCAGAACAACAGACCTTTAAAGGAAAAATATACTATTAAATGGAGCCAGTATTACTCCACATACAATTAACTTAGTTAAGGAAAAATATCAAAAACTGCAATAGCGCTGCATATACAAAGGACTGAAATGTCTCCGGGTGCTAAATACAAAGCTTGTAACGGACCATATTGGAGAATCAAGCTCTTTATCCAAAGCAGGGGGTAGCTGCAACAATTCCTCACACTGCCCTGTCCTTGAACCTCAAAACTAATTAGTCCAAACCAGTCTCTGGAGTCCACAGGGTAGTTCACACTTTTTTTTTTTTTTTAAAAAGTCTCTAGGCTACAAATGTAAATCAAGTTCCAGTGACCAAACATAACTGCACCCTCTTTTGGAATCAAGATTAAAATAGCCAGTAGTTTCACCACCAAAATTACCTGGACAGATAGAGTTTTGTATAATTCTGTGAAAAAGTAAAACTTATTACTGTAAAACACAAAAATCATGAGACAGCCAGATTGATGATAAATTAAAAAAGAACAACATCTGCTCACAGCAAGAGATTCGATCATGCCTGAGGTGGGTTTAGGAATGAATGAAAATGACCAGAAGAAATATTCCACTTTGTCTTCCTCGACTTCTCCAGAAGCTATAATTTCTTTCATTAGGACAACACATGCCTCTGTAGCACAAGATGGGAGAGCATCTATTAGTGGCTGCCTATAACACAAGAAAAAAGCACAGCAAATCTAAAATGACCAGAATACTCAAGAATCAAATAACAAACACATTGAGGTTGGGCTTCTTTCAAAGTAAATAAAAGTCCACCGGCTTAGCAAATGCCAGATTCCATAGAAATCAACATTATCCTTTGGTTTAGTGACCTTACGGAAATATGCCTCAGCCAAGATGTGGTGAAGTGTATTGGTGTTTCAAGAACTGTGTGTAACCAGGCTTTTAAGAAAATATTCAGTTGCTTTCTCTGAAAATGAAGCCAAAACATATCCCAAGTTTGACTTCTAAAGACTGAGGTACCTTAAAGCACTGATTTTTTTATTAAGGTGGTTTTTTTCTTTCATTTCGCCAATAACAAATGAAAATATTAAAACTAGCTTTTACTTCCTGTGCTTTTTTAGACGTTATTTAAGTGGAAAGGTTACACCAGCATTACAGGCAATACACATTTCAGCTCTTAAAGAGTCCCTCTTGTCAATATTCTGTACCTACCCTCCTGTACTGGTGGATGGGCACTTTTGCATTAACTAGGAAGCAGTTAAATTAAACTGGGTAAAAGCACTTGCATCAGAGTAAGGGAGTAGTCTGCATGGGATTCTTTTTAGCTCCTAAAGTTAATGACCTTGTCCTGAGTAAAATTAGTCTAAAGTTAATACAGAAAGAGGCAGAGTAGTTTAGATTGCTTTCTAATATTTAAGAATATTAACATGACTATTTGTCAAAAGGTGAGAATAAACCTAAGAAAACAAAATTTGCTCCTTTTGCATGAAGTAAAGTTTAAGATATTGTTACAAACATAAAACCTGACATTAGATGAATTTCAAACAGGCTGATGACATTTTGTACTGAAATCAAGTAAAGAACTTGTTTCTTTGTTTACACTTTTCAGAATATTGATTTTGGAGGGAGAAAAAAAGTTGTATTGATTTTAATAATACTGGATTAGTATTTCTGAAAGTCTCAAACCACTGGATCAGAACTATTCCTGACTGCAGAGGAGTGGGGGCCTTGATCTTTAAAGCTGCAGTTCAAAGATCGGTACAAACCATCCTGAGATCAGGCTGTTACTGAAAGATGTGACTCCACCACGTCCATACTCCCAGCCTAATGTTTGTCTCCTCTCCCCCATGAGTACTAAGGGCACTGAGGGTACAGATCCAGGTAAGCTTTTTCAGAACAAATGGCAGTAGACACTTAAAACCAGCAGCATTGATTTCCATCTAAGCCATGACTCAGGTTTCCTGTTCACATTGTTCCTGAAACAGGAAGTCTGTCCGTGGGAATAGGCATGGGACAGGAAAGTCTATTTTGTACACAACGTTCATTCAGTAAGGAGAGAATATCATCTTTCTGTCACATAAACAAGATCTGTAATACACATTCTTCCTTTGAAGTGCTCCAAATTTAAATCCAACATTTGGGCATGGATTTAAAACACTGGTCTATTTTAAATATTTACAACACTTTTCTTTCCTATATACTTTTTTTTAATGCAATTACTAAAGGGGCCTTACCAGTTGTCTCTGCATTTAAATGAAGATCTTTGCCATAGCACTTTTAAGGCCTCAAGAGAAAGATGTCGAAGCTCAAACACAAGAGTCATGAAAAGGTCTGCGGTCTGTTAAAAAGCACAACAACAAACGTAATATTACAGCTGTGCAGAAACCAGCTTTAGAGAACAGAGCACAACAAGATACTTTGGGTTATACCAGCATTGCCGTTGATTTACAGTGTAATCCAAGAATAAAACCTCCTCTCTTCCCTATGCCCCTATCTTCCTTCCCTCCCTTGCTTTTCTCTTCAGGCTGCAAACATATAAGGAGAAGGACTTTCATTTAGGATGTCAGTTAGTCCCACAAGCAACAGTGCTCAGTGACTGCTATGCACACCACTAGCATACAAATGAATAATAAACCAAAATGCAGCACTGTGGTTATAACCCAGAAGAGAAGTCCATAATCTTCTCTGAGTTTGTACAGCAAGATCCTGATTTATGACCAGAACTGCTGACACAGCCTCAACACAAAATGAAACAATAGTCAAACTAACTTTATATTAGCCTTAAGTTTATGAGAAAGATCATTTAACTGAGGTTTGGACAATGCTTAAAAGTTTTGCTGGAGTACCTCTGGTGCTGTGTGAAAATATCCCATCTTACTGGGGAAAAGCCCAAGCATAACTGCTCTTAGCTCTGCAGGCAGCACAGGATTAGTTAAAACTGAATAGAATAGACTATTTCAGTTGGAAGGGACCAACAATGATCATCTAGTCCAACTGCCTGACCAACTCGGGCTGTCCAAAAGTTAAAGCATGTTACTAAGGGCATTGTCCAAATCCCTCTTAAACACTGACAGGCTTGGGGCGTCGGACTGTAGTAGCAGCAGAGCTGTTCTCCCTGGCTAAGCTGAATTGCTACAACATACAGCAGCTATTTTACCTGCAGTACATTATCACACGCTTTTCAGTGCAAAGAAATTCTAGCCCTTCATTCACAAGCTGCCCCTTGCTCTTGTGGGCAAAATGGAAAACCATACCTTAGGGTTACTTCTTTTAAAAAAACCTAATTATTTCAATCTAGCTGTAGAGTTGAAGCTGAATAGTTCTGTTTAATAATTTATTTGCATGTGCATGGCTGAAAGAAATTAAGAGCAATTCAGAGCTGACCCACGCTTTTCTGTTAAGTGAAATAGCTACCTGTACTAGACTTTACATTAAAAAAAACCCCCACCACTCCCACCCCCCACTTAACTTATATGGCAGTATCAGTTTCCTATTAGCTGAAACAAATGTTTTTCAGAAACTACTGTCTCGAGGTACTTTTGGATGTGTATTACATTACCAGCAATAATTTTTATTTTCTAAAATGTGATGCTGGAAATCAAATTAATCAAATATTAAATTGAACTGAACACATTATCAAGAAGACAGAAGCCTTTCTATTTTTATGCAGTACAAACCTTTCAGTGTCATCCTGACTCAAACCAGGCTCTGTATTACCTACCCAGTCTGTCCCCTACTGAGAATGGAGGCTGTTTTCTCCTTTTTTCAGATTATTTTCATTTGCACATACACTATTCACCACATTGTTATTTTGGCCTCAGTAGAAACTTTTGGAAAATGGTATTTTAAAGGCTAAATAGCATGTAGATGTGTTCCTCTGAGACCTGATCCAAAGTTCAAGAAGGGAGAGAGGTCTCATTACTTGAAAAATTAGCAGAATGTTAAATACAGTAGCTTTTAAGTTCATTTTAATCTAACTTTATAATGCACAAGTTTTAATCATGGTCCATGTCATACAGATTCACTTCAATTCTTTATTCACTTCAGATGTGAAAGGTTTAGACATAGGACTACTGCTCTGCTTCCAAAGAAAACATTTTTCTTCGTGTAAAAATCATACAAACAAAGTCTAATTCCACTAAGTGACATTTCCAAAGGTCTAGGGAGAGACCTACTTTGACTTCCTGACCTTCCTTCCAGGAGCTGCTTCCAAAAGCAATGAAAAATTGGAATAACCCAGTGCCAGCATTTGATTTTAATTTAAGACTGCCAAGACACTTTCAGTAAAAAGAAGCTGTCTTTCAGTAAGAAGATGGAGTAATTTCTTACCATGTTGTTTGATAGGCTGAGGGAATAATTTCTCAGATCTAATACAAACTTTGTTTATGTTTTTGTTCTCTTGGGACTTCTTTTCTTTTTAGCATTAATATATTAATTTCATCAAATTGAAATTTATTCTCGTACATGAAGCCCTACCTAGGTATTAATTCTGATAACATTTGTAATTCCATAGCTAAAATTCAGTTAGATCCACATGTATTCCACTCCATTCCATCCCATTCCATCATTACCTTTAAGGTCTATTTTAAAAAGAAATTACCAAACCCTGAACACTATGGAGCTAGTGAAACAGACTACATTTCATGATCTATAAAATATTCTAAAATATGCTAAAAACTGTATTTAATTAAGTTCTTCAAAAGCATTTTTAAACACAGGCCTTACGTGCATTTTTGACGCATGCAAATACACTATGGGCAGCATGATCGGGGAGCCGGGGAGCCTCACAGATGTCATCACAAGGTGCTGTGTGTGCAGCTGCTGCTGAGCTCAGGTGGCTCATCAGCTGGAGGCTGCAGCACAGTTCAAGATAAAATTTCCAGACTAATATATTTCCAGGTGATATAATTTTAGACTGTAGACTGACTTCATTCTGCTTCATACCTGCTGACTAGACAAGCTCCCACCTAGTAACTCAGTGAAAAGTTTCACAGAGAAACAGCTATTTTTACTTCCTAATAATAAAGCTTCAGAATGAACTGTCTGGTCAGGTGGGCTGTTTTTATTTTTTAAGGCAGGTTGCATTGAAATCGAGCTGTCAGATAAACAATAACCTCATTGGGAATGCCTCTATTTGTAGTATTGTAATAGCAAACTACGTGCAAATTTAGCTCCTATTCCCACCCCCAAATGAAACATAAGGAAGCATGGCTTTTATTCTACACAGAAGCTTGCTTTTCCTTCTATCTGTAGACTTACTGTAGCTCTACTTAAAAAAAAAGTTCCTCTGAAAGCATAAACATAGTATAGTTTAGATTGGAAGGTAAAGTAGTAAAATGTTTCCCAATAAAAGTGTTTCTGATATATACAAACACTTACCCTTTGAAAGCTTGACACCTTACTTGCTGCCAAGTATAAGCCCATGTAATCACAAGGGAGGTTGCTTTGAAAATGTGTTCAATGAACATCTTTGGGTTTGCCTACTAATTTATATTCTCAATGAAAGTATGAGGCCTTCTCTCCAGTAAATTTAGTATATCTCTTCGGAATTACATAGCTGTCTCTTCTCCATACTTCTGGTTTTCAGCTGTCTGATTTCTTTTTTCAACTACACATGTTAAAGAACAAGTGATTTCCTTGAATTGAAGGCCAAGCGTGAATCAGATGGAGGTGACACACTCTTCTCCCTGAAGTCTACTGGTTGAACAGCTATGGTTATCCTCTCCCTGCCATGGCATAACTTCCCTGCCTTCTGATCCTCATCTGTTCTTTCTTATTTGGTTTCTTACCTTGCCAGTTAACCTTATTTCAGCCCCGATTTCAGGAAGGATGTAATTGTGCCTGGTCATGAACCAGGTTTAAGTGACCTAACAGGCCATTCCCAATACTATCTTCTAAGGCTTTCCAATTCACAGCAGGCAAAGACTTCTGTTCCTGGTAAAGTTATTATTATAGTCATACAGAAAAGAACAGTCAAATCTCAAATAGCAAAATCATCCATGTAACTACAGTATCTTAATTCATCTTGATAATCAGAACATCTTCCTTACCTGGGAAATATTCTGTTATACTCCCTACACCCACAAGTTAGAAACGTGCAAATCCTAACACCCAACTAGGTAGTAACTAGCAATTAGAATGCCTTATGAGAAAAACAAATGGTGAGACCATGCCCTAAAGGCAAACTCTTTCAGGTCAGACTGGGGTACAGGAGTTAGGCAGAGTGAATCCGACATACTCTTGCCCACACTGCTTAAAGCATACACAGCCACATTCACTAGAGCTACTAATCCAGCATCAAAATCCAGACACCAAATGTAAATGCAGCCCCCAGCAGAAGCTGTGTGACAGGCTTCCTTCAAGCCTCTCTCAAGTGAGGGTCCCTTCTCCCCATCCCTTTGACCATTCTTTGTCAGTATGCATCTTGTTCACTTAATGGTCCATTAGCTAATCTACATCCACATTGAAATTCAATCTTGTGTCATAATAGCATTAAAAAATTAAACAACAACTTTGCTTCCTTGGAAATGACACAGTCTCCACCCCCATTTTCTCAACCCTTCGCTGTTTTCCCTGGAGTTGAGGATTTTCCCTTCCATTTATTCTTGGGTTTGTGTGCTGAAAGAAATGCATAATCTCGCCTCATTCAGAGTCAAACAATATGGGGACAAACAAGCTATACATGCCTAACAGCGGAGCTGTCTCCCAAGCAACGCTGTGGGCATTCCCATAACTTCTCTCCTGGCCCAAAGGACATTTTATCAGTTGGAATGAGGGATAATAAAGATCCCCTTTGAAATGTCTTGTCACACAGAAGGAACACCCTGAAACAGTGAAAATGGCTGACAACCAATAGAGCTCTGTGCTGGGACAGGCCTATGATGAATAATTCACCTCTTTTTTAGGCAGTGGTACAGACAGCAGCCACTTGTGCTAATCTTAGTAATTTACAAAAGAAATTTCCCACACATGAAGCCAGTGGGCCTCTCTGGAGGCAGAAGTGACATCCCACTGTTACTGGGAAAAATCGTCTACCATTCTTTCAAAGACACTGAATTATGGCCGTTCAAAAGAAGGTAGGATTTAGAGAAAGTTTCTCAGGTCCACTGCAGTAATTTCTTTTTTCAACATTTTCCAAGCAGTATTTAGATCCCCTAGTCTGTTCCTAAATGCCATTACATACTGCTGTTAAAATGACAGCCACAGAGAATTAAGCATTATCACACCCAAAGAGGCTGCTTTTATTCTACATTAGCAAGAACCATTACATTTATGGCTCTGTTAGCTCTCTATAGCCCCAATCTCCCTAGCATGCAGCTAAAAAAGATGGCAGAGTTGCTTATAACTCAGAGAGAGAAACCTATCCCATATACCACCACCCAGCAAGGCCACCTGCTGCTTTCTCCTCAGCCCTGTGCTGTGGTCTTTGTCAGGCTGTGATACCAGGTCAGACTCTGATCACCATTTAATAGGTTGGGAGTAACTGCTAGGGTTGTAATTTATCATAGCTGACTGAAGTTGCCTGTTTCAGTTGTCATGACTGTGATCCTTCTCCAGCTTATGCCTTTACCTTAAGTCTCAGGCCACATTACACAAACACCTACTTGTGCTCATTAATCACAGCTAAAGCTAAGAGAGAGGTGAATATACACAGTATATTAATTTCTAAACAGGCACCACTGGCCTGCAGAGCTGTAATCCAGCAGCACACTCTTCTTCAGTCCCCATAAACCCTGTACTCCATCTCCCAGTATCTGTGTCCCCGCCAGGGAAGAGACAGGCAGAGCTCTTGTTCTTTGACATGGGACTTAACCTAGACAAAGGAAGGTGAAGTGCCTTCTCCTAGGCTAGGTCTGAAGCTTTTTGTTAATGTCACTTGTACCTACATGCATTTACAGGAGAGATCACAGCCCCATTGCACAAGAAATAACCTTGCTCCAAAGTACAAGCAATCTAACAAGACAAGAACATCAGAGGACAGGGAATATATCAGGAATGAGATGACTAAACTCATGAGTGGCAAATTCATGGAGGCACCAAGGCCCAGTTCAGTGCTTTCCCCATTAGACCAAACTTGTTTTCTAGTAATATTCTGACCTCGAATGACTTAAACAAGAAGTGTGTTCTTCTATTTTCAAATTTACATTTTTTTCACATTGTTCTATATAGGAACTTCATTACTAGCAAGAACCACTCCATCTGAAGCATAATGGGATATAAAGTGCCCTCCTTTTAGATCATTGCCCTCAGTTCATCTCAGGTCAGCAATGATTAAGCGCCATCATCTGTTGATCCTTCTGTATTGTATATAACAGGTGTTCTTGATAATGTCTGAATTTCACAGAAGACAGGATCTTCATTTCAAAGACAGTGACAAATACTAACTGATCCAGCTGCTGCCAGTGTCAACAAAAATTACAAGACCTGAGTGAGCTAAGGAGACAGGCAAACCCTCTTCTAGAATGATGGTCATCATAGAAAAAAATTAAGCCACTGCATGTTCCACGTGACCAGAATATTCCACCCTAACTTAGCAGCATTCACCAATGAAAATGGTTTAGGTGAGAAGAGATTCCCTCTGGATCCAAGCAGCATCCCCAGAAAACACGATGGTTATTATTAGAATTCATCAGAAGCACATGGAGCTAACCAGCCAAGATCCAGAGGCAAGGGTTTCATGTGCAAACTGTTTTGAGGGGATGAGGTAACAGGAGAAGGACCACAGAACTCCAATAAACATGGAAACAGCAGCACTACCGGGGCAGTATCCCACACTAAAGCTGTAGAAAAGGGTTTTTACAATTAAGCATCAAAACCGTCAGTGATAACCCAAACCAGACATTTTTTGTTTGTTTGTTTTCTCCAAAAAACCCAAAAATCCAGAAATTTTCTTTCAGGTTAATTTAGAATACAGTTCAAAATTGCTTTTGCCCAATATTCAGGGGCCATATGACATTTTGATTCTTCATTTTGATTTATTGTTTATATAGGAAAATGACACTTCAAAGCATTTTATCTTTCTATAATTCCATATTAAAAAATTCCCCAAACAATGGAAGGCTTCAGTATTTCAAAACTGCTGCTCTCCTAGTCACCTCTTATCTGTGTAGGAGAACTCTCAGACCACAAAGGGCCTTACAAGGAAACAGAGGTTATGGGTAAAAGCTTACCTCAAAACTCGCACTATGTGCTAAGCAAAGCTTCCACACTAGTTCAGTCACTTCCCCTCCAGTGACTGCCCTCTCAGTTTGTTCCCTTTCATAGAGCATGCTGGTCACATACAGATCCTCAGAGTCCACTGGAAAGACATAAGGAAAAATCAGATATCTGGTGGTTGCTGGCCATCTGCTATGATTAACCCTAAATGCTAGGGGAAAGTTTCTCTCTCAGCCTTTATTGCTACATGTAAGAATCTCTCTAGTCTCAGTAAAGCCAAGGGATGAATGTGAATGCCTGCAGTCAGGTTGAATTTAAGAATACAACAGAATAAAGGCCTAAAGACAAGTGTGACCTGAAAGAAAGAGTCAGAGAAACAAGACAAAGAAGATACACATGAAAAAAGTCCCACTTTCCATCAATATGCCTCTTACAATGGCCCTGCTACTTTACATTCATTGCCCTTTCCAATTTTATGTAATCACTCGCTCCTCCCAAAAATTCAACAGGAGATCTAAGTGCCAAGAAAAATAAATGGCTCGGCTCTTAACCTCTTCCTGAGGAAGAATCTTGTCACCTTATGTCAGCATAACTATAAACAAAAAGTGTCCTGGAAATTTGGATTTTCCTTTAAAAAAAAAAAAATACTTAGAAGTAGACAAAAAAAAATAACACAAAATGTTTCTCAACATTTAGAGCTCAACTTTAAAAATCTTTCCTCAGGCAAGCCTCTCACTGAGTTCAGAAAAATCATTCTCCTAAGGAGAAGCACACAGAGCAAAGAAGGAGCAAAAATTGAAACAGTTCTCAGACATGGCGTGTCCTTAGTTCCATTAGGACTTGCAATTATTTAGGCTCCATTTGTACACAAACCAGGAATTGTCCAGAGACACAGGAAGGCTGATGCTCTGCATATAAGGGGGCTAGGTATGTAAAGTAGGTAAAAAAAGGGTTGGCCATTAAGGAAATCTATCACTTTTGGAGACCCACCCAGCTTCCAGTTACAGCAGGCCCCAACTCACAAAGAAGGGACAGCTCTCAGTAGCCCAGCCTGTAAAAACATCCAGTTTCACATAGTTTAATGCATGAAAGGAAATATCAGGTGCAAAGAGTTCTCACAGGCAAGACGCAGTCCCAAGATTTTTCTAGGAAATAAATTTATTTTAGCAGAAACATCATGTTACCTTTTTTGTACAGTGTCTCTGTTTCCACTTGAAAGAGTTTCAGCGAAGACCGTGTCTGCGTCTTTGCCCCACTGCCCTTCCAAGAGAACGGTGTAACAAGGTTGGACTCGGTACATTTGGCCTCTGCCAGGACTCTATCCTTAACGGTCTGAACACATTCCAGCTGGGAGGACAGGATCTGCTGCTCAGACTGAGAAGAACAGATACTTCAGGTAAAGTCCTGATGACCTATGTCAGCCTGCCTAATCCTTTCTCTCCCAACTTCATGGAGGGTTCCAGTTCTGTGATACAGTGTGAAGTCTTGTCCAGACCTTTGACAGCGCCCAGCCTGTGGAGGTTAATACGCTCTTTATTTTCAGTCTAGTTTTTCCATCACTGAAATGCAACTGCTACTAACTTTCAGTGTCAAATGGTGTCAATTCATTTCAGCTCACAAAGCATCAGTGTTAAGCAAATCTTTTTGGTCAGCAGAGTTGAGAAAAGCAAAAGGCTGGTAAATTATGACTAGCTAGTACAATACAAGAAACAAGTAATATTCACCTAATAGAAACAGCACAAGATACAAACATTGACTGTATTTGCCATGAACAGTGGAAAGCTGTAAGTTTCGCTTTTAGGGAAGCTTCTATCTTTCCAAAGTTTTCTGCAAATAACAACTTCCTTTGCACAACCTATTTTTCTTATCCACATCTCTACTTTCAGTTTACCACTATAACATATTTTAATGACAGAGTTTAATCCAGGCGCCTAACAACCTCCTGCATTTATACTATAATGCTCATCAACTACAATGCAAATTTGCATTAAAAACAAATTCTGTGAATAATAGGCATTACAGGGACAATAATATTCATCATTTCTTTGCTAAGAATTCAAGTTTGGGCAGACACACACAAATATAATTGAGCATAAATTACTATAAAAAAATGTTTTCATTTAAATTATGAAAAACGTTCCTACTAGCAGAAGTACCTGACATGAATTGGAAACCTGGTACTCAGACTCTTCAAAGAAATTAAAAGGCCCTGTGGAAGAAGCAGTGTCATTCCCCAACGCTTACCGACATATGAGGAAGAGCATCAGACTGCACAGAAGTAAAACCAGAATACCGATGAGAGCAGAGGTTTAAGTCCCTTGTCTTGACAAGAATAGGACCTTTTCGCTGATACCTGGTTGGGCATATTCCCAGAACATCCACCTAGCAAGAAACGTACAGAGTTGAATCACACATGCACACATACTGTACAAGCAGGCATTATGGGCTATTACAATTAATTTTAATAATTGCTTTGTTGTAATAACAATGCAACAGAGACCTAAATTCTCCCTTGCAGGACACTGGCCTCGCCACAAAAGCCATGGAAAGGCAAATCATTTTAAAGACCTTGGACAAACTTTATAATATTCAGAGTTTCTTGATTTGTTTAACTTCACTGTGTTATTCTGAATCAGATCATTTACAGATGTGTACTTTTTCATTTAAGATTTTGTGGATTTGCAGGGAAGCATTAATTCAGAAAAGCAATTCTATTCAGAATAAATGTAATTACCTATGGGCGTCCCAAGCCTTATTGCAGAACATCTATTTAAGCACTGATATGTAGCAATAGCATGAGAATGAGGTAGTGCACATCATGCTGAAGGTCAGTCTAGAGACTGCTCTTCACAACAGAAGAAGTGCAGCCATTGAGGTATCTCAGCTGCACTCATGCAAACACATGGGTGACAGTGGGGTACTCTGGACTATTATTTCAGTGTAACACAGCAAAACTTGAGCTTAAGTATTAAAAAATAAATAAATGCAAAGAACTCTGAGAAGCCTGATCTTAAAGCCTCCTGAAATTAATGAAAAAAGTCATGATGAATAATCATGAATAATGAATACTGTATTTTCCCCAGAGAACAGGTAAAGCACATGCCCTGGTGTTACAACTCCTCAGAGAATTCTGCAATACACAGCTTTTCCTCAGATAACAAGGTAGTGGATTCCAACCCTCAACAAGAATGCAGGTTATAGATAATTTCATAACATTCACTACCAAAAGCAATCAGATGACCACCACTGGCTGTTGACCAGTCACCAAGTGGCAAAAACCTTTAGTTATTTAAAAAGGGAATAGACTTAACATGCACCAAGGGCTAACAGCCACCCTAGAGCATGACTCTACCAATGGTCTCACCTCTTCAATGACTGCACTAGCAGTGGATGCTTGGGACGTCTGCAGGACACTGAGAATGCCTCGCTTTATGTTCAGTGCCCAGGTCTGTTCACTCCTCACAGGACAGAGCTTCAGAACTTTCCCATCATGGAAAGAAAAATGAAGAGGATGCTGTTCTAGTATTTCCCTGCAATAAAACAGTTTACAGTTTCTTGCTTTAAACAGTGGCTGCAAGTCAGTTTATGGCATTAGACTCAGATTTTCTGAACAGAGCTGTTCCTCCACAATCGATCTGTCTTGTTCTGTATCTCCATTCTTTACAGCAAGCCTCTATTCTTCATGAATTCTCCCTGACCCTAAGAGCCCTTAAAATAAAAACCAAACCAAAACAAAAACTACCAAGATAATCACAGCATCTTTGACATAACCGTAACACTTAATAAAGCCAACTCCTGGTAAATTCTTTACAAGTAATTACACTTAATGGCAACGATTCTTGTTTAATGTAAGAGAGAAATTCCATTTTGTGATTCTGGATGCCTTTAGCATTGGTAAGCATGTCTCAATTGCAAAGTAACTGCATGTACTCTTTATCATTCCTCTTCAGATACACACAAGAACAACTCCTTTCCAATCAACGCATACCTTCCTGCTCTGCTAGGTATACATACTTGGGCTCTATCCCAAAGTTATCCCCCAGTCTCTGTTGTCAGTTCACTCCCTGATTGCTTTTGCTATCCCAGATTGAGAGTACAGTGTTTTCTACTTTTGCAAGAGATCACTTTTTAACATTGATTTTCAGTCCTAATATAACGTACTTTAATCATATATTTCCCCTCTAAATGGGGAAAAATAAGCGATCCAAAGGAAGAATTCTACAGTAGCCCAATGGTCAGCTCCCATACAGGGAGATACACAGTTCTTCTGCACATTAACTGTGGAACTAATTGTTCATCTCATCAACCGGGTCACAAAGACAATGTAAGAGAAAAAACTTTTACTGCACAAACACCTGGATAAAGTCTTTCCAGGAGAAGAGACTGTGCACATGGGATAAGGGTTGCTGAACTCCTAGGCAACTGTGGTTGCTTTTGCTACTATCTGTGGAAATTACATGCATGTTCAGAGGACAAGCTAGACCACTGTATATTCACAACAGGCTGAGACAAATGCTAATAAGGTTCACTTGTCTGAATAATTATTTTCAATAGCCAAGTTTCACTGAATGCTTTTTTTGCTACCTCCATTTTTTGGCTTCTCTGCAAAGAACAAGACACAACTGCTCTTACCTTTATGAAAATCCTACAAATAACTTCACAAAAGAAGATGTGCCTATACTCTGATTTGAACTCTGATACCACTACCCGTACTGTGGAACACAAAGCTCTTCCTGACGAATATAAAAAGCAATGCATTTACTCCAAACTTGCTCTTTTTGACCCTTTGAATTGAGTCAATTATCTCAGTTCTCAGTGTTGTTTAAAGGCTGAGAATCCAAGTGGCAGGACAAAGAGGAAGATTATAAGGCTGAGCTTAATCAGACAACAGAACTGCTTTTTTTTGACAACACAAGAAGCATCAGCTCTCTGGGAAAATACCAGACCTCCACAGTTTGAAGAGACCTTTTTGTATAGGCATCTTCACTAGTCTATACCTTTGCAAGTCAGAGGGAAACACACTGACATATGTTAGGAATGAGCTACTAAAAACAAAAACATAAAAGGAAGAAAATTACATTAGATAAATGCAATTTAAATAGCCTGGAAGAAAAAACCCAACGTTTTGCATCGTGAGAATCCTCCAAACCAAGAACTTCTGAAATGCACTTCAAAACTCAAGAGTCTGTACAAGTAGCAACTGCAACTCAGAGAACTAGTGAGCGATCCATACACGCTGCTAGCCAGCTAGAGGCCTGATAATTTGTACCCAGAATAATTTTAATTGTCTACTCTCCAAATATTTCTACATAGAAAGGGATGAAAATTAGGTTTAAAAAAAACCTTTTTGGACCAAATGCCTCTCATTTTGCTGATGGTGCTCATATCTGGATCCTTGCTTTTTAAAAAAAAAACAAAAAACAAAAAAAAACAAAAAAAACCAAAACCAACAAAACAAAACACCAATTGAAACTAAACAGAGTATGAAACAGAGCGAACAATGTCAAGCGAAGCTGCTGCTAAGCCACATAACTTCAAAAAAACAAGAACTAGACCAGATGAGAAGTTTTTCTACCTTAGACTGTCCATTTCCTTCAGAGGGTCCTCTCTGGATGCAAGACTTTTCTTAAGCTGTACATCTTGCACCTAGGAGCAAAGATTATAGAGCAACAAATATCATTGTCAATAAGAACTTGTGGACTTTGTCACGTAAGGATATCTACATAGAATATCATAGACTATGAAAAAAGGCTCAGAGTTGCAAGCAACACAACCACAATAGCCACATCTTCAGGTTGCCTATCTGAGATTGTTTACCAGAAATTCCTTCTACAAAGAACTTTCACTCGCTATTAAATACATTTTATATGGCACTATTATATCCCTTTCATTTTCAAGCCAGAAACAATCACCTACTCTGGGGTAAAGTAGGAGCCTGGATAAACATAAGTCCTTTCTACCCAAGTTGAGAAGCAAAATTACTACCCATCTCAGTTGACTCTTGAGACTATACCTGGTAAAGTTCTCAGTATTCAGTAGCCATTT
Organism: Aptenodytes patagonicus; assembly: GCF_965638725.1. Lineage (NCBI taxonomy): Eukaryota > Metazoa > Chordata > Aves > Sphenisciformes > Spheniscidae > Aptenodytes > Aptenodytes patagonicus. The sequence goes on along the minus strand of NC_134961.1, from coordinate 16,307,976 downwards.
CATAGCTTACTTTTACTGAATTCAGAGGAGAAAATGCATACTTAAGTTCATTATGGAATTTCCTAAAGTACTTGCAATTTGGCTGGTTGTGGTAAAGAACTGTTCTCAAATGGTAGATCAAAAATGGTAGCTCTCAGCCCCATTTTAAGTACAGCATAGACTGCAACTGTTAGTAATTTTTTTTCTTAATATCTTCTACTTTTTATTTTTTATAAAGACAAGCATTCAATTACGTATTGTTTTGCACATCTTAGGAGGCCTCAAATTAAGACAAAGAGCTAGAGGTTGGAGAATCCAGCCACTAATATTGCAAGGCAGAAGAGAGTGATTCAATCTGAAGACAGTACCCAAATTCTCATTTTTCATGTAAAATCACAGGACCACTGGCCAGTTAATTTTATCCATATGGCCATGTTAGCACAGGGATAACTATCCTATTCTTCACTGGCCTCATGTATATGTGTATATAGTACACACATGTCAACCCCCTGCAGAAACCATGAATTATCCCCTCTGTTATCCTGAAGGAAAATCAAGGCAGATGGGAGAAGTTTATTTTCCATGCTCCCCCTGCTAAGCACTGTAGTTCTCAAACTGGCCTACCGCAGGGCTCCCCCCAGGAAGAAGTCTGTAATTTGAAACTGGTCTGTTCCTCCGGTCACTGAGAGATCGATCTCCTGTCGAGATCAATGGAGTGTTACAAGACTGAATTTTACACTGTGCTAGGACGGCACCAATCCAGCACACCCTACAAGTTTCTCAAATTCTCTTTAAAACGCTTGCTATTTTTAAACTACTGCTACAGATATGAAAGTGCTTAAAAATAAAGTAAGTTCCTTTCAAAGGGACTAGCTTCATCTCCGGTTCTGCACTTCATGTGACAAAACAGTGAAACTGTCATGCCACTTAGGAAAGAAAACAATGATTTGTTTTATCTGCCCTTTGAAACTGGCAAATACTTAATTTGAAGCCGTGCCACATCAAAGCAATTCTGCCACTCTGAGATCCAGAATTGAACTGCCTTTAATTACAAGAAAAACAAATGCTTTAAATGTAGCAGTAATCCCAAAGATACAGTTCCACGTTAGCTCATCCCAATCACTCCGACAATTATGACAATACTCACTTTCAAAACCATCTGGCAATTCCCCAATACCTCAATGATCACTGTGCTCTCCAGAGAGATGCCACTGCTTTTGTAAATACTTCCCTGCAGGAATGTGCTGGTGACTGTTGAATACCTGTAGCTGTATCTAGCTCTTTTGGGGAAGTACGATGCACTGTGTCCTAGGAAACAAACAAAAAAACCCTTCTTTTAGTCTATTAGGCTTCCCCCTCCTCCTATTTTTTTTCTACTTTTTAATCTTTTGGCCACTGAAATCAGCTAAACAAGGGGCTGGATATTCAGAATGTTCCCTTCCCACCTGGACTTAAAATTGAAAGAACTGGGTTTCTGAAAGCACCCTGCATGCTAGCAATAGCTCCTGTATAGAAGGTGAAAAGAATTCCTCTCTCTCCTATGCACATAACCTCACAATTTCCATCAAGGCAGGAATCTAATTTCCAAGAGCAGAAAAGGAATGCAATGTATTTACAGCATGATGCTTTCGACACCTTTCAGAGAGCATCAAAGCAGGACCTTTGCAACAGCAAGATGAAAACAATCTGCTGATGCATTCAGTGCTTTTCATGCCCATGCTGTGGCTACACATATGCAGACAAACTAAATGACGTGGGTTTTAAGTAAAGAACTTTGGTTCTGAAAGCCAGCCCGAAAAGATCCAGGCTGAGGAAAAGAAAGCATGGGAAGATAAGGATTATTTGGTATTTGTATGAAGATACTGTAATGACCTAGCAAGTGTCTATGGGTAGCACTGTCTTCTCGTGAATATAATGTCAGACACCCTCATGTGTGCTACATGGTCTCTCTATTCCTCTAATCAAAGGAGATTCTTTTCTAGACCAGGTGGTAAGAATTAACCCTGAAACAATGAGAAGACCAGAGTCATAATACCTTCAATGCCATACATTTTGGTGGCTGTCGTGTGTGAGATTGTAACGAATACAGTATCCCTAAAAGATAAGACATCATGGTACAACCTTAACTGGGACCACTGAAGTGCAGAAGAGGGAAAATTCAAAGAAAATACTCTCCCTTCCCTCAGATGAAGAAGACAACACCTAGGAAAAATGACCACTGTGGCTCCCATAATGGAGAGCTGCTGCTTCTCTGCCTCACAGCAGCACTGCAACACTTGAGCACTTTCATAGAATCATAGAATCATTAAGGTTGGAAAGACCTCTAAGATCATCGAGTCCAACTGTCAACCCAACACCACCACGCCCACTAAACCATGTCCCTAAGCACCTCATCTACACGTCTTCTAAATACTTCCAGGGATGGTGACTCAACCACTTCCCTGTTCCAATGTTTAACCACTCTTTCAGTAAAGAAATTTTTCCTCATGTCCTTTCAATGACAAAGCCACAGAGAGATGAAGTAATATTGAACAAATGAAGGGTCTCTGAGCCACACTGTCTGAGTAGGTAGCTAAGGGGCCAGGGCAAGATCTCCTTGGGAGCAGAACATCCATGTGCTCCCCTTGCTGTTACACTGTAAAGCACTTTTGCACATTCAAGTACCCGCTGGCAATGTAAATGAGAAGCTACACCTCAAGCCATTCAACCAAACCTTTCCAGGTCAGTTCAGTATCCTGTCTTCCTGTCCATTCCTCCTTCACAGAATAGAAGTTTTGTGCCTGCTCACTGAAGAAGTCTTTCTTCATGCCTGTTTCAGTATGAAAGGAGCTAACACTGGGTACTGCTAAAAAAACCACTCATACATGGCTGGGTTTTGTCCTGCACTGGTTTAGTAGTTTGCTTAGCTCTAACGTCTATGAGTTTTCTGAGTTCACAGAATGCGAACTTTAGGCAGGTCTGGGCCTGGTAAAGCTTAGTGCAACTTCTCCGCTACATCCATGAATGCCGATCACTCAGACTAAGTATCATTCTTCTAAGAACACAACATCCCTGCTGAAGAGAGCAAGTTTTCAAATCCCTCGTTCCTTATCACATACAAGGCCTGAATGCAGTCTTGTTTTACTCACCTACACACTCCGCAAAACAGGAAGCTCCGTAACTTAAACTCTCCAAGGATCCTGCAACGACAGGTAAGATAACAGAAAAACACTGAAAATTTGTGTGCAGCTCAGGACAGACCTGCTGCTTTTCAATTACAATGAAATAACTGAAACCAAAGCATGACCCTCAAAAGAAAAAAAAAAAAAAAAAAAATCCATGAGAGTTTTGCTACCAAGTATACAGGGACAAGACTTAGCTCTTGCCCCTTTCCACACATCTATACCACACAAGCACATACATAAAGGAATGACATGCCTCAGTGTATTTATTGAGGTAGGTATGGAAATGCAACAATACCATGGATTACCAAGCAAATTTTAAAAAGGGGTTCTTAATCCAAGAAAGAAATACACATTTTATACACCACACTTCTTCACATCCATAGGCTTTCAACTTTATTGCAGTTAGGGAAAATTTCTACTTAGCTAAGATTTTTATTGCACATGGCCATTCAAGAATCGTAAGTATCATTTAAAGCAGAACAAGAGCAAACTTTACTACCCAAGAAAAACTTTTCCAGCACCAGCACACTAAGGAACCCTTAAACATCACAACTCAAGGGTGGCAGTTGTTTAAGACGTCCTTTAACACTGGAGAGCCTGTTCTCCAGCATGACTTTCATTCAGACTTTGACTGGGAGGGCAGCGAATTCAAGCTGATGCAGAACACGCTTACACCACACAGATGGAATTGCTTTAGATTTGCGTTGGCATGAACAGGGGAAACAGTCAGGGCTGCTACGTACAGAGCCTCCATTCCTTCTCTTCACTCTGTGCGCACACATCTGCACAGTAAACTAGTAAGACTCTCACTCTAATGCTCTGACACTGAACGACCTTAAATAAGTCTGGCAGAGTTACATTCATCAGTTATTGCAAGCACTGGTAGACAACATAAAAGTCCACGATGAACTGGAAGAAAAATTCTGTTTTCACAGAGAAGTTAAGCAACAGGGAAATTTTTAGGGTATCTATTTCCTGTGCATCACTGTGATTGCCTCTACAAGCATGATGACTGGGCACTCAAAGGGCTAGACTGATGCAAATCATGCTCCAGCACATGAAGCAAAATCTTTGCGGATTGCTTTCACCCCTGGCAAATACACAGGTACTATGTTGAAGACTGGCCTAATGGTCCTGATCTCTTGAGAACTTCCGTGACAAACTTGAGCTGAATTACAGGAATTTTGAGAGAGGAGCCCCATGATGGACATATGTGAGACGCATTTTCGAGGACTTGATCCTGCACTGCTAACACTCCCCAGCACTCAACTCAGCAAGTTACCCCAAGCCCTAGATATTGATAGGAACGTGCACATGGCAAAATCAGTCAGATCCCAGCTGCTCATATGCACCGCAGTGATATACAAGGAACAGCCAAAAGCAAATACATGATCCTGCTGCACTTCAATACATGGCACTTGTATGTACCATAGTGAAAGAAAATGCTACTTTTATTAATAAATCATGTATTACATGATTTAATTAATATTAAAAACATTCAGCCCTAACTTGCCATTATTGATAAATCTTTCTTAAAAATAACTCCCACAAGAAGTTCAATAGTAAGTATAATCGCCCACAACCTCTATGCTATACTGTATGCTAATGAACCTCCCTGTTAAGCCCTAACTAACATCCCTGCGTTGCTCAGCTTTGTCTCCCACTGGAGTCACACATTTAAAGAGCCTCTTTATTCTGGTTCTCTGCTTTTGGATGTTTTATATATGCTATATGCCTGAAGAAAATGCTCTTGTCAAACTACAACATTTAAAAATCCACATTTATATTATTTATTGGAACCATATTTTCCCTTCTCTTAATCCTTTTTTTTGAAATGTCAAAGTTATTGGCAGGAGGAAAGAAGGGAATTCACTGGTTTTGGAACAAAAATAAGAAAGTGTTTGTTTCTTCAGCACCCACTCAAGCTTATACACATTCTTATTCCCAAGTTAAAATTTAAGTTTCTGGAGACTAGAATTACATTTTTCTTGAAAAGGTCTTTCCCCAAAATTTATATTTTCCTCCCAACAAATGCTCCTTTTTATTTTGCAGAATTAATTTTCTTTATGGAACTTCAGATTTTACCTTTAAAAAGCATGAATAACATGTTATTTTCAAGCAAACTTGGTCCTAGTGCTACAGATATCTGCAAAACTAGAAAACTTTCTAGCATAGAGAGACCAGGTCATGTAACATATGAGAATTATCACTCAATTATCACACTATTAATTTTTATAAATATACCTATCTATACATAAAACATATGCATTAACTTTAACATTCCAAACACACTGCCTTTGGAGAGAAAGAAATACACTTCTCAGTCTCCTTGGGGAAAAAAAATCATCCCTAAGTATCTAGCGGGTCAGGTAAGAAAAGGGCTATCTACCTCACCCTCTTCTTTTAAACAGTGGAAAAAGGTAGTGTTAAGTTAATGGCTTTTAATGAAGAAATCAGTACAAATTATTCAAGAACCTTGAAATAAATATGGTAAGACAAACTTGGAAAATTCATCTCTGTTATGTAGCATCAGATTTTTAAGACGCTGAGCACGCCTCCCCAGGACCATATTTAAGAGCGCTTTCAGCTCCCGTGTGGATACCTGAATGCTGTGCTCAGAATTTTTAAACGTGCTTATCACAGACAGATAGTGTGGTAGGCTGAGCACCTTGGACAATCGGGCGCTTTGTTAAGGTGCCTAAATTTAGAGTTTCTGCTCTTGTTCTTTTTATATTTTAAGTTTTCTTCCATAATTTATTTTGGTTCTAAAACCAGCATGCACTTCTCTCTCTTCAGTTGACAAGAGTAACAAAGCACCACATCATTGACGTTTCATGACCTATTCACACTCTTCAGAATCCTTCATCTGCCAAATACCGAAGTGAGCACAATTTTAGAACATGATACTAACATGTTATTTTCAGGTGAGATAATGAATTGACTGGCACAGTCTCACTGTTTCTGTTGCTTTCCCTAGTAATGCTGAAGGAAGATGCACTAGTTAACTGCGCTCCTTTATAGGTAGGGTGCCCTCCCACCTGCCCGGTACCACCCAGAGAGCTCAGTAAAGCGAATTGCTACACTACACTGAAAATCAAGACAACGCGGCTACAAGAATTACTGCAAACCTACAAGCTGTAACATAATTTACAGCATCTCAGAAGTTTTTCTAGTGAGATCATTCCTTAGCAGAAATATTTTGCATTGAGAGGGATCAATCTGAGCAGAGGAAAAAGTTTCTTCTACTTACTCCCCGAAGCTCCTGCCACAACAGCACAGAGTAAAATGATGGCGTGCAGCCCCATGGCCATTGAAATCACCTCCTCAGCCCAGAAGTTAACAAAACCACATCAGTTCTGCTCTCAAAGGCATCTCTGAGAAAGGCAGTGAAAGAATATTTCCTTCACAAAGCAGGAGCTCACTATTTCAACTCCCCTCTTCCAGCCAGAGGAGGGGCTCTGGCAGGGCAGCCTGCAGAGGGGAGGGTGTGCGTGTGTAGTAGGGGGGAGAGACACACACAAACATCTCATCCAGTCTCTAACAGCATTTCAGCCTTTTTGCAAAAAAAGAGAGAGAAGTTAACCTATTAGAAATTCCACAAAACTGCAAGGAAAAGAAATTAAGTATACGGCATCACAACATAGCAAATGCTCAGAACAATCCCACGCAGCAAGTTTAAAATAAATAAAGAAATTTTTAAAAAATCATCCTAGCAATCGTTCCCTGATGATTAATCAATCAAAAAGCAATAGGATGAAAGCAAAAGCTTTGGTGCTGAAGGCAAGGTGTTTCCATTGGGAGCAAGCAAGTTCATGGGAGGCAGCTCATCCCTTCAGCCAAAGTCCCAAACCTAAGCTGGATGAAATTGTGCGTAAATAATACACAAAACAGCAAAACTACAGTCCTTCTGGTAGCAATCAGGTTTTTACAACACGTCAGACATAGGTCTTCCAGGGTTCACTGAACTTGTGATGAAGACCTTCCACTCCTGCTTGAGGGAGATTCACCATCTACCTCCTGTTCTACTGACTCATTCTTCTAGAACTAGGGTTCTCGTCATACGCCTTCCCTGGCAGCCTATGGCCATGTTTACTCTTCACATGTAACAGGATCAATGATCGCTTACGCCACAGAGGCATTGTCAAAACTCAGTTACGTTTGCACGCCACGACCTTCTGAAGGAAGCTGCTGTGGACAGGCAAAGATTTATTTTCTCCTGCTGCCATGTCCTAACCTGCTGTAAGCCCCTCTGGTTTACCCTGAGCTACTGTTTACTTTAAACCAGGTTCACAAGCAGAAATCATAAGTAACAATCCCAGTCACCAGTACTACTCTCCCCCACTAAGCTTGTGTTGTCACAGCCTCTTGCCTGAACTTACTTTCTCCATCAGGTAACATTTGCTCAGTTCAAAATGCTTACGGATTTTACTTAAAGGGAAAGCAACTTCTCACATGTGCTTTGCGTAGATCAATGACCAAAGAAGATGAGAAAGTCAAGTCTGAACAGTTAATGAAATATTCCATGATGAAAGCTGGGCCCCTCTATCAAAATCCCAGATCTACCAAATGCCAAACTGGGGGACAGCTCAGGTCTGAAATGGAATTAAAAAAAAAAAACCTTAGATTTCACACAGTGGCTTGGATTTCCTATGATCAACCCAAAGTGGTAACTGGGAAAGCTGCCTTCCGTCTCCACTGTGATCTTTCAGATTATTCTAATTTCGAAACTGCTTCAGAGATTTCACTGTGGAAATCTTATGACTTGCTGGGTTTGCCATTTTTATTCTGCTGAGTTACTTAGTCCTGTATTCATTCTAATTTTTTATTTTAAGATTACAGCTCATCTGGGCATAGTACATGCTCCATACGTTATCCTGCAGTCATTTAGCTTTTGGTCTACTATCAGCAATATGGATAGAAGCAGGTAAGTGAATAGCTGGGCATGCATATAACACCACCATGAATTTACCAGAAAATTGCTACATTGCGACAATTCTTTTCTTGAATCACTACTATCACCCTTTCTCCACAGTACTCTGACTTTTAACTGTTTATATAGTAAGATTTTTCAACGTATTTCACATAGCTGTTGCAAAATAACTTAAAAGCATAAAACTTATACTGAAGTCAGTGGGAATATCAAAATTGGAACTAGAAGGAATTTCTGCCTTATCATGACTCTCCTAAGAACCACATAGCCCAACAGCAACAAGTTACAAGCAGTGTTTGTGTGCTGAGCATTTGCATACCAATGTCCAGAGTCAGCAGAGTACATAAATAGGTGCTTAATTTGAAGCACAAGCACACCCCAAAACTAAGCATGTGCTCAAATCTAAATGCTTTATTGGAACAGGCCGTTTTATTAGTCATTTCATCCCCTACTCAAACACCAGAAGCTCTTTTAGAAACCTTTTTGTCTCTAAATAGCTAGACTTTCCTTAGAACGCTGTGGGTGGGTTTCTCATTAAAAAAAAAAAAAAAAAAAATCAAATTTTCTCTTTCAGTTACATCTTTAATTTTCACCCAGAGTAATTCATGCAGGTCACAGGCAACTCCTTTCCCACAAGGAAGGAGCTTTAGGAAAGAGGGTGGCCAGGAAAGGTTGTATGAACTATGCTGAGAGACATTCTGTGCCCAAAGTCCCTGAAACAAAGCAGGGTCTAACCAGATAGACCAAAAATGTCAGACTGTTCACAAGACTGCAGCACACTAACTTTGGGGATGCCTCAGAACTGCTGCGCATGTGCAGACCAACAACACCGCACGTATGCCTTATCATGTGGCAAGAGAGCATCTTTCTAAGAGGTTACACAACAGGCATCACACTAAGAAAACTGGACTCGTGATGAGCTTTTTGATAAGGTGCCATAGTGTTTAGTAAGAGATATTTTTTATAGCTTTAGGACAAATACTTAGCTACAGATACTAGCATTTCAATCACAATTTCTAGAGTAACAATGCTTTCATGCAAAAATAGCTGGTGTGTCATAGAAGACGGGTTCTCTTTAAGAAGTAGCAAACAAACTTTCTCAAAAGATTCAAGAGGGAGCAACAGTTTTAATTCGTAAACGTTGGACATATAACTGCATATATATACGCGCAGTTATATATACACTTAATTTTAAGCACAAGCAATCTTGTTAAATATAAAGGATCAAATAAATGCAGACACACAACACCGGCTTGAGCAGAGTTAAGAGAAATCCAAATGTCTGTAAGAACAGAGCAGCAGCTATTCAGAAGTTCCCATCAGAAGTCACCAGTGATCCCGGTGTCTGGAACTGGACAGGTCCAGCTTCAGACATCAGCACGACCAGAGTGTAGCTGAGTCTCTCCCCTTCTGATACCAAACTGAGGCTCAACAGCCAGTAATAACACTGAGCCACAGACTGAAAATTGACACAGAAGATCCATGCAAAATAACAAGATACAGTGACTTTCTATGTAAAAACATTAATTAAAGAATGGGTTACGTGTCAACATATTAAAAGACTCACAGGTCAGGCTCACATTCATACTTGGATTCAGGCTGTGATCCCCAGCTATGTTATATATGGAAAGGACTGCTGGAACAGAGAAGCTCAATGATTTGGGGTTTGGCTTAGAGAAAGGAAATAGAATTCAATGTTACCTGGTAACTGCATCTAATTTTCTACTTTGTTCGAACTGTCTTGCTCTGCTTTTTCAGTTACAGCTATAAATCACACTTTCCAAAATAATCAAATTTGCATTTTAATTTCAAGTTTTAGCTTTGCAGCTTCTCATTTCTTAGGGAAGAAACTATATTAATAAAAAGGAAGAAAAGTATCTTATTGTAGGTGTATGAGCACACTCAAGAAGTTAAAAATCTGAGCTTGCTTGAATCTTGGCAATTTCATACACCAAATGACAAAGAAATTCGCAAACAAAACTCCAGGGCTTTTTTGTATAAAAAATTGCAAATAGCTCTTTTCAGTGTGTCACAGATTTTGGGCCCTTTGTATTGAAACTTCAAAGTTAGGAATTAAATGCCTGATTTGCAGTGGACTCTTAAATACATGCTGAAGCCAAGCCTTTAAAATAAAACACAGCATAACATTAGTGTCCTGTGTACTTGACTAACTTCACTCATTTGAGCGGGTTGGTAAGTGCAGGATGCAGTCCAAGACTGAAAAACAAGCTCAACATCTTTTAAGCATTTTTTTCCTACCTCCCCCAAAATGAGATTTTTCTAAAAAATCAAAACACCACCCCCAAAACAGGCAGACAAAGAACCTCCCAAAGAAAAATTTCCACCATGGTGCTGTCCTAGATAATCTTAAAATATTGAAGAAAATTAGGCACGTGTGCTGCAAACACACTAGTTTAATGAGACACAGGAGACCGACACTGGCGGTAAGTCTGAGAAAAGTAGTCATCCATTTTAATGGATGTTGTACTCAAGTTTGCAAAATGAATTTAATCAAAAATACTATCTAGCACGCAACAGAGTAAGGATGTCCATAGACACCTGAAAACTCTACGCTAGCATCGCCAAGAAAATCTGAGCTTTAACAAACTGGTAAAGTCTGTTCTGTAAAGGCCCCACAAGCTCTTTTAAATTAGCATTACTGTTCTAAAACTCACGTTTAACCCCAAGAGGCAAAAGGCAGGAGGAAAGCGCCCTTAGCCACGACTCCAGACTTGCACCTCTAAGCGCGAACACCCGCACGCCCGTCGCCCTCCTGCGATAGCGGCAGGGACTACCGCAGCGCCCGACCAGCGCCCGCTCCCACCTGCCTGTTCTTACCGCTGTTTGGTGTCTTGACAGATTTTACTAGTTCTGAAGCCCATAATGAGACCTGACGAGAGACCCGCCGCCGGAGCGGGCACGCGAGGCGCGGCAGGGAAAACCCTCACAGAACGGAACGCTTCCCAGGGCAGGGCTTCGGGGAAAGTGTTCCAAATACGTTATTTTCCTGGGGGGAAAAAAGCCCCAAAACCGAGCAGCACTGTGAGACGCGTACGTTTTTCAGGCCGTTTACTAGGAGGAAATTAAGCGATGAAGGGGCCAACCGCCTTCCCCAGGGCCGTGGCAGGGCGGCGGCGGCCGCCGCCGCTGCACACCGCACCACGTCCCCAACGGGCCGACCCCAAACGCGCCCCTCACCCGGCGCCGGCCGCTGCCGCCGGGCGCAGAGGGGAAGCCGAGAAAGCCGCCACACGGCGGAGGCGAGAAAGCGCGGCGGTGAGGAGGAGGGAAGACCGAGGCGGCCCGGGCCGGGCCGAGGCGGCAGCAGCCCCCCGCCGCCCTCCCGCGCGGGAGCGCCCCCTCAGCGGCAGCGGGGACGCCGCAGCCACAGCGGAACCGAGCGCCGGCAAGCGCCGACGAGGGTGAACTACGGCTTTGCGGAAATAGAGGGTGATCTCGCCCACCTGCTTGGGGCCTGCTGCAGGTCACGGGGTGGTTTAGGTTCTTCACCGTTATTTACTTACTTATTATCCCCAGAGTGAAAAATTCTTCAGCGCTATTTTGTGAAGAACCAGAGCACCTTATGAAGCATGAGCCTAAGGTAACTGTTGTACAACTAGTTGCCAAGGCAAAGACCGAGCAGGACAGGCTTTGCCTTCCTCCCTCCCTCCAACGCTACTCAGGGTAGCGTGCCAGGAGACAGTGCTTCAGAGGCTTCATGGAGCAAAAAGAGGGAAACTACTTTGGGTTTGTCTCCCCCCCCCCCCCCCAATGCTTTTGTGAAATCACTGTTGTCACATTCAAACGCACCATGGCTTTAGATCCTAGAGCAGTGTCTGTCATACACCCCGTTAATGGAATAATCCTCTGGAGCTCATTGAAGCCGCTTTTTTTTGTTGTTGTTACAGAGACCAAGACATTGCATGAAGCAAAACACCCAACCACAAAAGGACTTTCAGAAAGTCTCCTACTCATTCTTGGTTTATTCTAGACTTGAGCACGACTACTTTTAGCATCTCCAAACCACACAGCCACCTGTTCAAACAGTCATTAGATTTTCACATTCTTAAAAAACTTAATTTCTTAAAAAAGAAAAATTTGTAACAAAAATCAATTATAAGTGGTATTAAGAAGCACGTCCTTTGAAATCAGCAGGTTTCACCATGTACCTTTTGGTGTCCTGGTTTGACACCTGAGTAAGACACTCATTGGAGAATTTATTTCTATACTGGATTCATGTCTGACACATCATACACGAGGGTATTCACCTCACAAAAATACATTAAAATTCATCCTAAAGATAATGAATTTGTATCACGTTGCAGGATCTTATAAAGAAAATAGGAACACAAAGGCTAATTTGCTATAAAATACAATTCACTTGAACTATAAACACTTCACACCTTTGTCACAGTACTTGCACTTCGTAGTTTTTACTCCTAGGATGACAGTGCATACTCCGTTACTCACCTTTTGCTGCTCACTTATGAAGAATAATTAACTGGGTTTGAGTACACAAATAACAACTCATTTCTTCAAAAAAGAACTTGTGGTTAGACTGCCAGAAGTGCTTTCACAAACACTGCAATAAATAGCAGCTTTTTGAAACCACTCTGCTCTTGCCTAACAACTCCTTCTTGTAAGGCTTCTTACTTCTTTTAACAGCTTTTATTTTAGATCCTCTTTGCATGACAAAAATATTTTATTTCCTTCTGGCTCAAGCCTCATCAGAATTAACTAAGTTTGAACATTATGCAAGTTCTGTCAATTAAAAATAGAAGTCTAATGGAAATAACAGTCAAAGTGTAACAGAAAGCAACGTCATCCTAGAAAGCTAATGAAGGTGGGGGTACAGAAAGGCTTCACCCAAGTTTGTCATGCGAGGCTGGAGGATTTCAGATGGCCTATGCCCCTTCCTTACTTATTTGTGGAAACAGCATGAGCACATGAAGTCAGCATGCCATTTCTGTATCTATCAACAGAGGAAAAACTATTTGTTCACGACAAATTAGCCAAAGTGTTGCTTAATAAAAATGCATTAGAACAAAATTGTTTGAGGTATTAATCTTGCCTTCCTGTATTTTCTGCATCTCAGAAAAAAAGAAAGAAGTGCTTCAGACATTAAAAAAAGCAGGGTATTCTTGCATGATTAATAGGGATTCTTTCCAACTGAACATAATGATATTTGCTACCTGTTTTCTCCCTACCAGTCACTGGTATGTAAAAGTGTAGCCATATCTGTATGTGTTTGTCCAGTTGTATTGCAAGTGAAAGTTTTACCCAAAGGAGTTTTAACTGAAAAAAATATTTAAAGAGCCTGAGTTGCAGGAAAACGACACGTTTTCAAATGTGGCTCTGTGTGTAAACAGTTGGTCTGCAGGCCAGAGAATGCCATTTATTGGAGAATTGGGCCAAGTGATACTCTGAAAAATTTCACCCTGTGATTACATTTCTTGACTTAATTTTAACATTTCAGCCAGTCATGTGTTGGAAACATTCCGAATGTTATAATTCTCTGATTACAAGCACTAGATACAAAAGACAAAGTTTTTATTTTAAATATAATCAGTTTTAAAAACAAACAGTAACTTCAACATAATCAAACACAAAGCACTTTCACACAAAGCAAGTTATATCCTGCATTTGTCTGTCTAAAATAAGTTTAACAAAGCAATTTACTTTGGCGCATTCTGTAGATAATTCCATATACAAGAGAACAAACAGGCTTTGTATTTAAGGAAATTTAAGTATAGAAGGGGCAGCAGAAAGTTTTGCAGAATGCTTAATTAGATGGAAGAGCTGCCAACATTATGTGTCCTATTCTCAATCCATAAGAGGAATTTAAAGAGATGCAACAGACTGTGCCCATAAAACAAAACAAGGAAAACCCCACGTAATTATTTTTTTGGTCAGTGTTCTTCCGCATTCTGGTGCCACCACCTCAGATTTTCCAACAGTCACTTTGTAGAGAAAAGGGGAGCTAAGGGAATAACAGACTTACTCACCAAATGAGTATCCAGCACGATTATCCAGACCAGACTGACATGGGTACTAAAAAAACCTAAAAATCCTCCCCACCATACAAGCAAACATCAAGTTTGGAAACACTGCGTGCTTCATTGCTTCCTCCTGTCTTGCTCTGATGATAAACTGACAAGAAGGACATTTTCTGTGAAATCCAGTGGTGGTGGGGAAATACTGCTTTACAGCAACGCATGTGACTCGCTAAGTTAGAATCAGTGCCTGTGTCATCAGAACAGAAAATTCAGTGGAGCATCATGGCCCTTAAAAAAAACCATCGGAAGCATTACGGTGGTGCAGCAGCAGACAGAAAACACAAGCTAGTACCGCATCAAAGCGGAAAGCTACAAGACTACCAGCTTTTTATCTCCATCATTCTCTTGCCAGTTAGTAGCTACTGATGTAAATTCTTATGGTACAGGGAGCCATATGATCAGAAATCTTTTCCAAATGCACAAGGAAGCTCTTAAACCACTTGCAGACTGACCCACAAGCAGCAGCAGTTTACAGTAACTAATTAACGCAAGGCCTAGAGGTTGTATTTGTGATCCATGTAACTCCTGGATTTCAAACGTGAAGTGTTGAAAGACTTTTGAAAAGTTAACTTATACCAAATATTTATAGAAGGCACATTTGGCAATAACAGCAAATGCAGTATTTTTTTATTTGTATTTATTTTAGCTTTTTACTTTTACAGAGATTAATACAGTGTTAGCATCATAGCCTTGTTTAAACACCTGTCTGCCTTTTCTAGACAGGTATCATTCAAAAGCATCGAGATACTACTTGAACCAAGTCTGCTGCTTATGGCATGGTAAGATACTTCAACCTTCAGAGCCTCATTCCCTAATTTTTTTGTGATCGTCTTAAATAAGCATATCCAGCTCAAGCTTCTGAAAACAGAACTTCTCTTTCATTTAGAAAAACCAGAGTACAAGTCTAAATAATAATCAGAGAAACTCCTTAACAAACATGTTACCTTCTTAATGAAGAAACAGTAATTAACAAACAGATCAACAATTAAAAGCACAGGTCCTGTATCTGTGTTTTGCAGGTGCAATTCAAGCCTTAAGATAAGGCTGAGGCTTGTTTATGATCTATCAGTTAACTTACATAAATGTAAAAGGAAGTTTTCCAATGCTATAACCAACGCTCTACAGGCAGTTCCACTGGGGTGGGAGAAGAGAACACTTCAGACTTATAAATCAGCAGTAAAGAACCCAAACAAAACACACTGAAAAAATATCTATTAAAAATTCCTGTATGAACATCTTTACTGCAGAGTAGAGATATGACTAGACTTAAAACTGGCAAGGAAATTCAGGTACTAGTTTGAATTACCACTGGTGCACAATAACCTGAGTTGTCCATTTGGTAAAGCAGCCTCCAAGAAGGAAGAAGCCTTTAGGTCTGGTTCTCTTTCAATTAAGAAAGTTTTAAAGTGAATTTTAGTGCTCGTGAAGATGCCAACAAATCACTTCTTTTGTCAAAGAAGGGCACCTGTCTCAGAGGCAAGCAACTCCCTGCCAGTTTGTAAACAGTGCTGTTGCAAAAGCATCAACACCAAGCATGAGACTGTATAGGTCTCCATAGACATTCTCCTCTTGGTCTGTGCCGAGACTGAAAGCAAGCACACCAGTGTGCAACATGATTGCCACAAGATTAACTGAAGAACATCACCAACCTGTTTTGCATAAAGCAGAAAGGGAAAACATTTAGTTGCTATCAACTGGTGCTGGACTGAGTGGCCCATAAAGATTACATATACTTTTTACAGACCTAAATCAGAATCCCCTCAAAGAAATTCTTATTCAAACAATCTAGCAATAAACATTACTTTTGATTGGTTTCCAGTGACAGGATGCACAGAAACAACCAGAAGTCTCCATGAAGTTTCAGAAAGGGCTTGTAGAGATGTTAACTCCATCAATCAATTATCAGTGTTTAAACACTGCCTATAAACGTTTGTAAGAACCAAGAAGAGCACTGCAGTTTGGACAGGTGTGATCCACATCCTTTAGAGCATCAATGCAGAAGGGAATTAAGCAGCAGCCAGCTATACACCTGCAAAGAAAAAAAAACCCAAACAATCTGTTTTACCACTTGTTACATAAACAAGAAGGTAAAATATATTTCCTGCAAAAGCCGTCAGTAAAACTGGTGCCATGAAGCTTTAGGAAGAACACACATGGCTATGGAGTCCACTACTCTAGTGTTCTAGAGCTGCTTTAAGGTCCTATAGGACTTAAATGCAGATGCAGCTATTCAAACCATAAAGGGTCAGTTCCCAGACAGAATGAGAAAGCAACAAAGCTGAGAGCTTTCTTACTCCTTAGAGCTATGAAAGGTCAAGTAAGAACAGAAAAATGAAGTGCAAACTGGAATCAACCTACCCCAGCAGACAGAGGCCACCGCATGACAGCCAAGTCAAAGCTCCCGAGTCATACGAGAGACGTGTCACTATCATCTGGTTACAGGAAGGGCAGCACATCTGAACTGGGCGGTCATAAAATACTACTGGTTGCTGCACGTACACTGTCTGAACTGTAACTGAGCAGAGAAATATGCTGTTTACTCAATGGGTAAATAAGGAAAAAAGGATAGTTAATCAACTTCCTCTAAGCTAGAACCAGCTACTACTCTGAAATATTTGAGGCTCAGAGCAATGAAATGCACAATGACAAAGAGAAGTCACCATGGCATTTCCTAATGCAGAAACACACCATCTTAAGAATAAGTCTGCATTAAAAACTGCAGAAAGCCAAATGATGTTATTGATATTAGTGCACACTGAAGGATTCACAAGAATTGATTCACCTTATTCCCTTCAAAATTATTTTTTGGAAGGTGAGGAACACCTGTGAACCCCGATCTTTAATCTTCTGCACAGCACCTATTACATAGCCACTTGACACCTCCTTAACATCAGGTACAGTAGAGTTTTTCAGACTTACCAGGGTTATTCACGGGTGCAGGCTGTCCCACGTATGGGGGGGGGTTCATTCCCTTCCCATCTGGTTTCTGGCCAGGTTCTGGGACAGGATAGGGGTGAGGATAGCTCACATTGATTCCTGTTGTTTCCTCATAAGAAGGTGGTGCAGATGGGACAGGGATGCCACTCGGGGCAGACATTGTATCTAAAACATAATAGAGAGAAAATTATAACAAGACATTGTTTATTGATGGCAAGTGACAACTAATTAGGCTCTATTCAGACAGAAAGCAAGAAGATAACTAGATTAAAATGCACCTTTACCAGCATAAAATTTATTGACTTATTTGTTTCTGATAGTATTAAATGTTAATCTTGATTTCATTGTTGTTGTTGCTTTCTTCACTCTTCCTTTTCACAGAATAGTTTTTACACATTTTCCCACCACCAATTCTTCCTTTATAAATTAAAAATGCTAGAACAGGGACATGGGGCATCTTTATGAGTATACTAAGTTATCTGGCAGTTTCTCCCAGTTCTCCAAGAACAGTATTTCAGATCCCCCCCCATTCTCCTAAAAAAAAAAAAAAAAAAAAAAAAAATCAAACAGTATGATAGGCCACATGGTAGTTGCTAACTAACATGAGCCTGGTTTGTGGTGAAGCTCAAATATTTAAAAAAGACTATTTATCTCTACTGCGGTTTGAAATGAAGAAATATTTATATTGAAGGAAAAAGAAACCCCAAACAATTAAGTACAACTAACTCAACGCTCAAATATGTCTAAGGTTGCCATTTTTGCTGCTTACCAAAGTTTCAATGAGTTTGTTAATGCAACTTTCCTCCACAAATTGTTATTTCATTACAGAGTATAAGAATGCTAACCATCGCCTTTTCCCAAAGCGGAAAGAAATTATTGCGATTTCAGCACAGACTTCCTCTTTCTCCCTGGCTATCCACTTCCTATACTCTGCCCACCAACTTCTTTGTTGAACAATCTCTCACAACATCAATGCTGATTAAGCATCTCTCTTTTTCTCTTCCTTCTAAGAACCATCAGACAGCTCTGAGAACCAGTTTCCCATACAATGGCCTAAATAATCCTTTTACTTTTAAGCTAGAATGATCAATTTATCAGACAATTTATTATTCCAAAGTAGAAATAACTGTTGTGAAACTATGCATCTACAACCACCTTCTCCCAGATTACCTCATTCGATTCTGCTTACGTGTGCAGATGAAGTCCAGAATTTGTTTGCTGTTTTCATATATTGTAATGCTTAAAAGCACCAGTTTAACAACCAACTGCATCAACAAGATTCATCCCAGGAAAGAATGTAGGTATTTTGTGCACAGATCTGGAACTTTCCTAGTGCATATTCTGAAAAAGGATCTTCTCATCACCATTTCAAGACATTTGTGTAACAGCCACCCTGAGGTCAAAGCATCCTGGACTTCTAAATTAACACATGGAGTCCTACTATTAGTGAGCTATGAAAGAACTGCCTAATGAATCTCCTTTTTCCTTTGGTCTCCTAAAATCTGGCTTTTTGTACTGTTTGAAATGCACCTCTTTACACCTATCACCCAATAAATATATCACATTCTTCATTCAGAAGAACTGATCACTTTGGCAGCTAGACTGCAGAGAAGAATCCAGCAGATCTACCAGACCAGAAGCTGAATATAAGCTGACAGTGCCATGAAAGTGGCAAACACCATGCAGGGTCACGTAAGCAAAACCAGTACCTGTATGACAGCTGAAAAAGTTCTGCTGCTCTGGGAAAGCCCCCATGGGAGTACAGTATCTAAGAAACAAATAGGTGAACAGATTCCAAAGAAAAGCACCAAGAACAATCATAAAGGCTAGAAGACTTCTGAGAAAAAGCCAAGGAAATTGAGTTTCTTTAGTTTCAAAAGACCAGAGAGAATAATGAAGACAGACAGACAGCAATGAAGAACGAAACAAACTCCTCTGAGAGTAAACTTTAAGGAAAACTGTAAGAGAAACTTTAAAATAATAAGCTTTTCCCTATGTCTATTAATAAGACTATTTAAGCACTAGATAAATTGGCAAGAGAGTTGTGGAGCTTTCCCTCCTTTAAGTTTTAAGAACAGTTACACATGTCAAATTAACCCACTTAATGCTGAATGACATGTAGAGAACCTCTTCACATCCCTTCAACTGTATTTTCCATTATTTCAACACTGGTTTTTGAAAATAAATGCAACACCTTTTAAACACCTACTTTTATGTACGCTGTTTCAGAAGCGAGATGCTACATCTTCTGAAGAAAGTAAGGCCCAATCCTGAACAAACTGCTTGCAAACCAACCCCCTGGCCCTAGAGCTCATTGCAAGACTGGGTCTAGAACAAACTGAAAACCAGCTTCCTGTACTTAAACCACCACCACCACCCACCAAACCAACCATGATTATAGAGTTTCTCAGTATCAAACTTATTCAAGCTTCAGATAAGGTAGTAACTGCAGTAAATTGATATGGCAATAAGCATTAACCCAAGGATTAGATAGTAATGAAAACAAAGGCGAGAGGGACATTCTAGAAAGGAATTTCAGCATTTTATTTTAGCTTAGGCAAGACTTACAGCCTGGGTTAGTAAGTAAACTGCGTGTTATACTTCCCTATGCAATCTCTTAAGGCACTAATAGACTTCCCATAGTTTCTATTCGCACTTTTCTCCCTGCAAATAGGTACAGAGCAGCTTATAACTTTAATCATGTTTTACAGATACATTCTTGTATAAAATACCACTGATACAGACATGTCTGGGAAGAGCAACTAATGCATAATGCCTGATTACAAAAAGGACAAAAGGTTAATATTACAAACCAACCCCAGATCATATAAAAAGTGATACAGAATCTTAAGCATCCATATAGGATAGGGAAGACTTGAATTTCTAACACCTTAACAAATGTGCCCAGCTACTTATGAAACAGCAGCTATTTACTAACTGAAAGATAAACAGGCACAAGCAAGCTGATGGCAGAAGCAGAAACTGAACCCACAAGTTTTGTCTTCTTAAAGCAGACTCTCAAATGCTGCTCCCAAATAATTCAAAAGGGAAGACTGTTTGGTGATAGGTACCTGACTGCAAGCAAAGACAAAGGATAAGACGGGTAACAGGGAAGTCAAATACACAAAAAGTTATCTGGAGGTAGCGTATATGCGAACCATTAAGCAACATTACAGCTATCTCAAACCAGGATATGGTTGAAAGACCAACAAGCACACTAAATACAAGACTGGGCCTTTTACACTGATACACGAGAAGCTTCCATTTACATCTGGAAGTTTCAGAACCAAACACCACTAAACACAGAGAAGAACTGAGCAGTTCTAGCTTCTCTTCCCAGACTCTCGTTACTCTTTTGCTTTGAATCTTTAGAAATGCATGTGGTAAGACAAAGACCAATGGCTTCAGCTACCCATCCCACATCATTCTTCTGCTCTTCATAAAAACCTCTTGTATTCCAGGTGTGCAATGGTGAAGTGGACTTTGACTCACTGTGCCCAGCTGCACTCCAACTTTGGGCAGATGAGTCACCAGACTCCAGAGAACAATTAATAAAGCAGCAAAAGCACCAGCTTCCTCCTCCAGATTTTTCTTTTTTGTTCATTCGCTCAAGAGAAAGAATCACAAGCTGCGAGCACTTTTCTTGCCCAAATCATTTCCTTCGTAAGTACACATTGGAACAACACTGGCATGGGGCAAAGCACCCTTCCAATTCATTCTGCAGAGGTCTATTGCTCTACATACAGAACAAAGTTGGCATAAAGGGAGGGAAAAGGCTGGTAAAAGCCACAGCATTCACAAACCACTCTATTCAAACAAAACCAGATTAGTTACTTATGCTAGCTGGAGACCAGGAAGACAAGTAACAAATTCTACTGGCAGAACGATGCGTGGATACCCTTCTCTCCAACGGAGAGTGCAGCACAGCTCTATATCACTTTTACAACTGCACTAAAGCTATATGAATTTTGGGGAACAGAAGCCTCTTGAAACTGTTGAATACTTAGTAAGGTGTGCAGCAGTTTTTGCAGGGTTTTGCATTTTGCAAAATCGTATTTCAGCTAATTCAAATGCTCCCCTCCATTTTAATTCCTAAACTCTACTCCATGCAGCAATCTGAAACCAGAAGCAGAGTCTGCATTTGCTCCCTACCCAGAACTACCAATTTTAACACAGCAAGAGAATTTGCAGGCTATACCTGAAAAAAAAGCACAACACCTGGCTAAACTTTCCTTTTATCTTGCTATTGGAGAAAGTGAATTAAGTGAATCAGAACCTCCTTCTAGGGTAACTTATCTAAAGAACTTATTAACCAAGCATTCATAAAGCCAAGATTCTTACAGTCTTCTATCATGGGCTTCAGGGCTTGTATCTGACTAAAATAATCCAAAATAAAACTTTGACTTGAAACTAGAAGTATGCTTAGAGGCAGCTACACATTGCAGAAGGATTCAGCAGGGTTGTATCTCATCAGACAATTGTCCAATAATGTTTATGTAACTAAAACATAGGCTATGACCTACACAGTTTTTTTAAATAGCTGCATAGCATTCCTCAGCACACCCTCCCACAACGTGGGTTTGTAAGAAGTTGGGTAGTTTCTTCAGAATGCTAATTTAAGTATCAAACTGTAAAACCTAGTGTAGTAGATGAGGAATACTCTTACTCTGACCTTCTTCATCAAGATGAATACAGGCATTACAGGGAAGATAAGAACAAACATATGTTTATCACAGTCCAGAAGCTACACAGGTCTCACTTAACGTACCCAAAACAATAGGTTGCCCTGTGATAACCTATACCTGCTACATCTCCCAGGTAATATATATTCACACGTTAACTTATGCCATTGTCTGTTCTAGGAAGGGAAATGTATTCAAGATTACCTTCCTCCCAAGGGGCAGATTTACTGCAAGAACATTAGGGCACCATTATCTGTGTCATGCTCCCAAATACAGAGATGCACAAAGCTACAGGGCTGCAGCCATCTTCCCCCTCCCTCCTCACACTCCATTCATGATGCAGACCACTCAGGGTCAGAGTCTGGCTCACATGCCTTTCATGCATCTTCACCTAGTGATAATCACCATAACTATAAATTGTCCTCTCCACATCCAAAACTGAACACATTTATTACCATTTTCTCACTACAGGATGCATCCCCCATCTTATGAGATTTTTTTTATATTGCCCAGATTGATATGTTAACATTATATAGTTTAAAACTGCAACCTTTTTCTGAAGACAGGATGCAAATGCGTATTCTAAGAATGCGGAGAAATACCTTTTGCCCAAGGACAAACGGAAGAAAAAAAAAACAGGAGGGGGAACTAGTCAGAAGTGGAAGGGTAAGTCAAGTTTCATTCATGCCTTACCCAACAGTTACAGATAAATCATTAGGCAACAATTTTTTTAATCCCAGCTGGTTTCCTGACCTGCACAAGAGTCTAGCAGAAATGGATTCCACAGCAGCACATAGGTAACAGCAACAGCACCTCAAGAATAACTGTGGGTAGATGATCTCTCTGCCCTCGTTAGGAGGGGAAAAGAAAAGTTCTGCGCAGTCCTCACACTAACACACCACGCAAGGAGAAACTTATGTACAGAAGTGTTGCTCCTGGGAGGCTGGAGAAGATGGAGGAAACTAGAGTCATCCCTCTCCCTGTCTGGCCAAACCCCAGCCTGGCACCTGCTTTTAATGCAATAGCAAGTACTGCCCTTCTAAGAATGGAAGAGCAAATACACTTACTACCTTATAGAACAGTTTTCCTTATCTGAAATCTTCCTTAGCCACTCAGGTACAGACCAGAAATACTCTGCTTGCTTTCAAATAGGCTCCCCTGAAACTAAATAATTACATCTGTATCTGCCTGAAGTCCTTTCAAAACAAACTTTAGTATAAAGAAAATATAATTTTTAGTTTAAATCAGAGTGTATGTCTGTCTCAAGAAATTTTTATAGAAGATAAGCATAGTTAGCTATATGAAAGTTTGAACTAAGAACATTTTCATTGTTTGGTATGGATTTACAACTTTCCTATTTTACCAAAAGAAATTCATATCCTTAAAACAGTGCAATAGCAAATGTCCTAAATCAATCTAAGGCTATTTCTACCAAAAGAAAGACCCAATTTGCCACTTTGGCTGCCTACCACTATGGAGTGAGTTTTCAGCCATATCAGTTCCTTAGTCTCACCAGCTACACAATAGCATAAATGCTAGTGGTACAAGGGGAGATGGCAACAACATTCATGCAAGGGAACCTAAGCAGATCGTGAAACCAGACCCATCTCAGACCATCTGTTTTCACTTTCATAGAGCATCACTCCAAAACTCAGAATCAATACATATGCCCTCTCAGCAAGAGGAGGGACATTTCCATAACACACATTTATTAGGATGAAAAGAAGTACATAGTTTATTTTTATCTTCCGCTGTAAGGAATGTTGCTGAATGTGAATTTATCTGAACACATTACATGACATTGCTTTCTAGAGAATTTTTACTGAGAGGTACAACACACTAGCAAAGATGCCATGCAAGACAAGGCAAGAATACAAGAATAAAGTAAGCCTATATCTGGCTATCCAAGTGATGAACAAGGTGGCTTATCATCAAGAAAGCATACTTTTTGTAAGAGCATAAGAAGTGATTATTTTCTTAGATGTCTTAGCAGTTTTCATTTTTTCTGGGACTTTAAAAGACGTGTAGATGAGGCGCTTAGGGACATGGTTTAGTGGGCATGGTGGTGTTGGGTCGACGGTTGGACTCGATGATCTTAGAGGTCTTTTCCAACCTCAGTGATTCTATGATTCTATTGAATGGTATATATGTTGGATGAAAAGAAACAAGACATATGTAAATTCAGTCATTTATGTTTGGGTGCAAGACAACAGATCTCAAGCAGGGACATACTAGCTTCTACCCAGGATGAAGACACAGTGGTGGGCACCACCTGTTGGGAGCACAGCAAAGGAGTTGGCAGGAGAAATGGGGCTGGAGGAAGGCTGCAAAACAGCATGGCATGTGAGGGGTTTCAGCTGAGCAAGGGAGCAGACACCACTGAGAACAAAACCAGAAGATGCACGTGGTTGCCAGGAGCACAAGAGCCAAGCCACTGTCTCCCTGCCATTGCCATCCAACCCTGAAAGCTTGCAGCTTGTCTCAGAAACTCCTGCCAGCAGACTCTCGACTCCTGCTGCTCTATTCCCAGCCCAACTGCCCTCTCCTGGATATAATGTTCTTCACATATCCCCACTGCACAAGCTTATTCCAAGCAGCTATGCACCTCAATTTGAAAGGCATTACCTAAGCAGGCCTCAAAGCGCAGAGTACAGCACAGCCTGCACTGAGCAGGGAGAGAAACATGGAAAAAAAAGTCCAACTAAGAAAATTAAAGGCGGGGGGGGGGAGAAGTTTGATTTACTTGGATTGTTGCACGTTTGTTACACACGGCAGAAAGTTGCTGGCTATAGATGACTGTGATATCTGATCTTTTAAGTCCAGGAAAACACCCACTGGGAATACCAGCAGAATCTGCAGGCAGTGCACACAAGGGCAAAGAATGGATTAGTTGGAAGGAAACAGAAGCTACAACTGGACAGTTTTTACTAGAAGCAAACAAAAGGTACAGTAAATGAGGCAAATAATGCAGAATTTCCCCATCGGGACCGTAGCTGGCTGTAAATAATTCTTTAACAAGAACAGAGGTAGGAAACACACTTCGGAATAGAAAGCTGTAACAGAATACAAAGTCAAAGGGCCTTGGACAATCTCACCTAAGTAGGTCCCAAGCAGGCAGCTGATCCAAATGACCTCCGGAGATCCCTTGTCCAACCTAAATTACTCTGTAATAACGCAGAAAACAGAAGTTAGGTTACTGTATGTCATAGTTTAACCTCAGCCAGCAACTGAGCACCACACAGCCGCTCACTCACTCCCCCTGCCCCCCCCCGGTGGGATGGGGGAGAGAATTGGAAGAGTGAAAGTGAGAAAACTCATGGGTTGAGATAAGAACAGTTTCATAATTGAAATAAAATACTCATACTACTACTAATAATAATAATAGAAGAAGAAGAAGAAGAATATCCAAAGCAAGTGATGCACAGTGCAATTGCTCACCACCCACTGACTGATGCCCAGCCAGTCCCCGAGCAGCGGCCCCCCTGGCCAGCTTTCCCCAGTTTGTGCACTGAGCATGACGTCCCATGGTATGGAATGTCCCTCTGGCCAGTTTGGCTGTGCCCCCTCCTAGCTTCTTGTGCACCTGCAGCCTTCTCAGTCGGTAGAGCATGGGAAGCTGAAAAGTCCTTGACTAGTGTAAGCACTGCTTAGCAACAACTAAAACATCGGTGTGTTATCAACATTATTCTCATCCTAAATCCAAAACACAGCACTGTACCAGCTGCTAGGAAGAAAATTAAACTCTATCCCAGCCAAAACCAGGACACTGTACTAGAAAAAGATTACAAAGGTCCAGTTCTGTTTTTATCCATACACTAAAGACTAAATACTAAGTTTTGTCATAACTGATGCAAGAGATACCAGTCATGATGTAAACAAAACAAATTCATTTGCTTTAATGACTTCTTCACTGAGGACAATTCTCCAGAAAACTGCCTTAATTGCTGGGCTGTCTCCATTGCTGCCAGCTTGGTTCAGGTCAGAGAAGCACTAATTCATCCCAAGTACAGAGACTGGCAGCAACAATAGGAACTGTATGGCTATTAAATACTCCTTCTGCCCCAAGTACTGTTGTACACCTAGTGGAATGCAGATTCTGGATCAGTATCTTGATATCAAAAAGGAAGCTGGGTTTTGTAAGTGGACCTGACATTTTATTTTTTTTCCTTACTTCACAAGACATAATGTAAATATATCTACTTGAGAACACAGGAATGTCAGACCATTTTAAGACAAGCTTGACTTTCTTGCTTTTTTGCGAGATGCTCTAGAAACTCCAGTGTATCATGGCTCCAAACTTCATAGTAAGTTTTAGCCTTAACTCATAATCAGCTTCTCTTGTGCCTACATCATCCCTTAAGCAGTTATATATCCTAATGTTTGTCTCATACTTCTACTACTGTAACTTCTCAACTAGACTTCTCAGCCACTGCCTCCTGTCTGGTAAAGCTCTGCTGGTCTTAAAATGTCCATGTTGCCTCCTCACCACTCATGTCTGTATCTGTCCATGTCAACGCTGCTGCCCTTCAGGATCACCCATCTTCTCCTTTCCACACTGTGCCTAGGAATAATCAACTACCACCACGCACAAGCTGAGCGAGTGCAGAGTTCAGTTATGCAGCCAGTCACCCTCAGTGCCTCTGCAGCCATGCGGGCCAATTTCTCTGCTGAGTCAGTAGCCAGTAACTTTCCTTATCATATATACCACCCACACACCTGTCCGCATACCAAAAAGAAAAGAGTAATTAAAATTGTTGTTGGTTCCTGCTCCGGTAAGCTATTTATTCAGCCTTTTCCTCACTTACCACCCAAAAATCTCTCCCTTAAACCTTCAATTACAAGGACAAGGCTCTGTGGACACACATCTCCAGACTGCAAACCTCAAAGAAAATAAGTGTTATTTCTAAGCAACATAAACAAGTTCATTTGTAACCCATGACTGCTCTCCTCCAACCAAACCAATTCCTGTACCTGTTTCCACGGTCATTCTTCAAAGTTTTAAAATAGGCCTCAGGTAGCATCTCTTGATTTTACACTTTTTGCGACCATGTCTCTCAAGTCAAAAAGCCCTTTCAACACCTGAAAGAAGCCTACAGAGAACTTTGCAGGTACAAAAGTCAACACGCAAAGAAAAAGAATTTCAGGCTTAAGTATCCAATTAGGGCTGGAGTCAATCCATCCACACAAAGTACGGCTAAGACCCAGCACACAAGCTTCCCGACAATGACACAAGCCTCTTCACTTTCCTGGAGTGCAGAAAAGTCTCTGGAATACTGCTAATTGCCTTCCTTACACAACACAGCTTTCATCAGGATTTCAGTGAAGTCTATAAACATTTCTATAAAGAACCTGTCACGAGTTTGTTCACTCTTCCAGGTTACACGGAACTAATCTGCTGCACTGGAAGCATGGTAATACATCAGTAAACACGACTAATGTTTATACATTTCAGTAGTCCCACAGTCTTCCCAGTAGACTAAGCAGAAATGCGGAAAGGTTTATTAGAAAGGGAATTGTAGCTAAGACAAACACAGGACCTGGTACAGAAGGACAGATATGGCTACAGGCGCAGTGTGTACACAGAACAATAATTGTAGTAACCCATCACTTCCTTGAGGACAGGCATTGCTCTTTCACACCATTCTCATACTCACACCACAGCTTTGGCAGACTGAAGAGGGAACAAGACAGCAGTCAAAGATGACTAAACTCCGTAAGTTTTTGAGATGATATTTGTAGTATCAAATATTCCACAGGTATATTTTTAAAAACCACTGACCTCCTGTTTTCTTTAGAAAAAGAAAAGTTTCCCCTTGTGACTAAACTACAGAGCTGAATACTGATCAACTGCACCCAGTCGCAGCTACTTCTGCTATGCAGACACTGTGCAACCAAAGACCATCTTCACATCTGCTTTACTGAAGAGCGAGTTCTAAGAAATCAACACACTTTCATAGATTTCAAAATGGTCATGATCGTAACTTCCAGGATGAACACGTCTAGTCTTGATATTTAACATTCAATACTTATTTTTAAATGATGTTGCATTTTTCATTTCTTACCACTGACTAGTTTTGGACATCTGGTTCAATTTAAAAATGACTGCTATGCTTTCTCGCCTTTTCCTCCCCGCCCCCCCCCTCCCTTTCCTGAAGGCAGATGCAAACACATCTCAGGTCTTTGCAGTGCTTGGCAGCATCCCTGGCATGGCAACTACCTCTCCTGTGCCTTCCTTTTCTTTTTTTAAAGTTGAAGTTTCAAATCTGAAGCACAGATAACATTTACCAAGTACTAAAGCCAAGTATCAGTCCCTTTAAGTTATCTATCAAAACAGAAATTCCTAATAAAGAACAAGACGACATCAGGATTACCAAACAATCTCTTCAAAACACTGAGTATTGCGGAGGCAACCACAACTTCAGCTTTTCAATTTAATTTTGCTGATGTCCCTTCTGCTTTAAATGTCTTTGAAGAGGTATTTGAACTATTACTTCATACAGCCAGCGCAAACATGTGTCTCGCAATCCTGGGCACTACTTGAAGACTGGCCTGGGGACAAGAGAAAGAGAAGGTAATAACCCACCTCTCTGCTTGGTATAAAAAAAAAAAAAGAAAATAATTGCTTATAAATACAGCTTTCCTAACCCAGCTTGGCCAAGCAAATACATTGTTGCCCCTCCTTTACTCTTTATCTCTTGCTAAGATTTGACACGATTTAATCCCTTAAATTCAACAATTCCTACTCAGTCTTCTTCACTAGAAATCCCAAATTGCCCTCCAACACCACAGTAACTATAGGGGCTCCCTGCACAGCAGAGTTTAAGACAGCTGCTAATCAGCAGCACCTGGAATGAAACACAGGCTGAAGGCTAATCTTTTTTTTAAACAATCAGGCAGGATATACAGGTTTATCAGAGCACTCGGGATTTTTGCAGTGCACAGCAGCAAGCCGTAACACAGCACTTGCTTGGGCCACCATCTCGGTTATCTGAACTCTGGACAATAACTTCCTAGTTTAAAATAATACTTCTCAGCAGGTTGGTAAAGTTGTGTAAATTTCTCAGGCGTTTGTGAGAGAGTAAAATTCAGTAATAATTACAAAAAAAGACTTTGATACATTATTATTTTAGTAAGACAACCAATGCCGTTTGGGTCACGCTGAATTTTACACTGGCAAAACAAAAATGGTACTACACAGTGCGTTCTCCCCATCAGGAGAGGTTACAGACGTTTAGTGTGTTACTTTTACCAAGTAATCAACAATCTCAGAATAATCCTGTGAGTGGCTTCAACTCGGGTCCTGGTGAGGCCGGTAAACCCCCTCCCTGGGGCAGGGCCGTTTTGGAATAAACTGCTGCCGCGCCGCTCTCGAGCCCGCTCCCCCAGGAAAGGGACCCTTTCCGCCCGAGCCCGGCTGCCGCCTGCAACAGTTGGGTTTCGCTTCTCTTACAGCTCACGGCTCCGGCCTCGCCGGCCCCGGGCCCGCTGCTCCGCAGCCGAGCGGGCAGGAGCCGCCGCCCACGGCCTCTCCCGGGCCGTCTCCCGATCGCCCCACCGCGACCGCGCCCCTGCCGCTCGGGACACCGCTGGCGCCCGGGAAGCCCCAGCGTCCCCGGAGCTCCTGCGCGGCGGGACCGGCCCGCCGAGCCGAGGCAGCCCCCCCGCCCCGCAGCCGGGCCGGGGGGTCCGGCCCTGCCTGGGCGCCGCGGGAGCGGCCCCGGGAAGGCCAGAGCTCGGGGCCGGGAGCGGCGGCCGGCGCTGCGCCCCCCGAAAGCGGCCCCGGCAGGCGAGCACAGACACCCCCCCCCCCAGCTCCGCCCGTCGCGGGAGCGGGACGCGGCGGGGCCCGCCCGGCGGCAGCCAGGCTCCGCGCGGAGCGACAGAGCCCCTTGCGCCCAGCATCGCCCGCAGCGGCCCCGCGGCCCTTACCGCTCCGCAGCGGGTGCCTGCCTGCCCTCCTCTGCGCTCGGGTGAAGCCACCGTCCCGCAGGGCTTGTCCCGTCCCCACCCTCGCCTTCCTCCTCCCCTTCCCCCGAGAGCCACAAGCGCGCGCCCGCGGGGGGCTGCCGCGGAAGGACAGTCCACCGCCCCCAACCCTGGGCCCGGGACAGGCCCTGCCCGGAGCCCAGCTGGGCGGAGGGAGCCGCCTTCCCCCGCTCGCCCGGACCTACCGGCAGCGCCTCGCCCGCTGCCGGCCGAGCTGGGCCTCCCCGTGCCCGGGCTGCGAACGGAACCAGCGCGTCCCCGCACCTGGGAGAGGCGCGTCTGAGCACTGGTGGGAGGAAAAGGGAAGGAGAAAAAAAGTGTGTGGAAGTACAAACATGACTGACGCACAGGGCCGAAACTCTCCCGCTCTGCCGGACAAACGGCCGGTCCTCAGTATCGGGAAATGTCGCAGCTCTTGCCTCTATGAGCCTCTATAGAGCCTCTATGAGGCTTACTCATAGATTGACAAATTAAAACAAGGGATCTTCACCTTTCCTGTAATCGGTGTAGCCAGACTCCACATTTTGTGGCACGGGAGGAAAAAACCCTCCCCTAATTCTACAATACCCTTTACATTGCCAAGATCAGTTATTTCAGACAGCACCGCATGCAAGAAAACAAAATGATCAAAGAAACTTTCAACAGATATGATTTTACCTAGTGCCCTTACAGGCAATTAATTGGATTCAGTCTTTGGAAAATAGTATGTCACTCTTTCCTTTATCAAGCCCAACAGCTCAAAGACAAGACAGAAAATGAATTACTGGCCAGATGCCTGAAAGGGATTCAACAAGGACTGCTTCACCGGCTATAGTCTAGGTGAACCAGTTGGCGAGACCCCAATATTCAAGTGCTTTAATCTACTTTAGACTGAAGGTAGTCAATAACCCCTCAGGGCTCAGCAGGGATTGTGCATTAGGGCTTTTGACTGAAAGCATCTAAAATCCGTTAAAGTCCTATTTTCGTGTTTAAATCCTTTCTTGGACCTCACCCTAAGTAACATGTATAAAGCTTCAATTCAAACCCATCCCAGAGCCAGGATTCAGGTTTCATAGGACAAACAGGGCTCTTACCCCAAGTGACAATAAGCCCAACAGTGAGCTCTGCAGTCACAGTAATTTACTGAATCACCTGCAGGTACGGGTACTCGGGGTTTTTCATCAGAGGATGGAGTATGAGGGCTCTGGCAGCATGAACACTCCCAGTCCCCTGATTTGGGGGGAAGGGGCGGGGTGATTCAGCAGCATTCAGCCAGAGTTAGCATTTGAACCTGAGAGTAGAACTAGACTTAGTGGTGAATAAATTTTCATCATTATCAAGAAACCACATTATATATTATGATATTTTTCTCAGGAGCAGAATACGAGTAATTTTGGCTCTGGTGCCCTGGCTTAACTAAAATTGGAATAATTGTTCTCTTTGTAACTAAATCCCCATCCCCATGAGCAGCTTAGAAGCTGCAGGAGAGAAAAGCCATGACTGAACACATCTCCCAGGGTGAAATAAGGCATGACCTTCAACAGAAAGTCTTCTTACTCCAACTGCCATGCTCTCCCATGTTTTTTGCTTACATCTAGTCAGAGACTGGCTCGTGCTACAGCTTTTACTCCTCCTTGGGGACCCCAATAACATTGCTCCCTTTTGCCCTACTACTGTTTCCACCGAATGTCCAAATACAGCAGGCGGTCAGCATCCATTTGCCAGCGCATGACCATATTTCCTCTCACTACCCCTCCTCCTTCCCACCTATCTCACCATTCACCAGTTCCTCCCTTCCAGTCCTTTGCTGGCTGGCACTGGGTGAAAGAAGCATCGGCTTTAGCCAGCCTGTGGCTGGCCAGGCCACCGCAGCATCTGTGGGCTGCAGCCCACCAGCCTGCCTGGGTTAGGCAGGGTGTCTGCCTGCCCCGCAGGGCAAACCCAGCACAGCTTCCTCGAAGCCGCTGCCTGTGCGGTGGGACCCACAGAAGTTCTCTTACTGCAATAGACCAAGCGACCAGGTGGGGACATGGGCAGTGCCAAGTCACTGCATGCTTGAGGAAACATGGCTAGAAATTAAGATAAATCTTTATTATCCCCCCCCCCCCCAAGAGCTGTGTACCTATTAGAATATTTTTGTTCTGAAGATTATAAACTTAATCTGTTTTAAAAAATCTTGAGAGGAAAAAAGGCCACGTGGCAATTTCAGAAGCTTGAAGTAAGTCCGAATGCAGCATGCTGTAACTAGGAGAGCTCCACACCATCACCTGTGCAGTGGCATGATGTGCTAGGCAGCCCCACCTGCTGTATTTGGCTGTTACACTTTTCTCCACCCTACTGAGTCATCAACAGGGCTGCTAACAGCATCAGGGAAATGGAAATGTACACAGAATATTGTGTATATTTTGTCATCACACTAATTGCATGTATTGTATTACAGAACACCAGTAGGTGTCAGTTTAACCCCAAAAATGAATGCATGCTAGATTTATTAGCTTTTGCTTTTATAACAGTAAGTTTCCACCAAAGAAACTAAATGAAGTTTAGAAGTTGATGTACGTTTAAAAGCCTGTTAGCCATATTTTAGCTACTGTAATATGCCTTCAATGTGTAAAATAAGTAGACCTTAACGCCACCTTATTTTTCTCCTGCCTGGAAATCATAGGACTTGCGCACACACAAAAATCTTTTTTTTTTTTCTTTTTGCATATACTGATTAGTTGAGGCTAGAAAAGAATTTCTATGAGTTTTGATCATTTCAATAATACTAGATATTTAAGGAGAGTTGTGCCAGAATGCAGTTTCAGACCAGTAATCAATGTACACACATAGATTTACAGAGAAAGCAAGGTAGATACATTAAGTCAAATAATCTGAAAGAATGTTTGTTTTTTTCCCCACTGTTGCAATGGCTGATTCGAGTTGCAAAGCAAACAGAACAAGAACTCAAACAAAAT
This sequence comes from Aptenodytes patagonicus, assembly GCF_965638725.1. NCBI lineage: Eukaryota > Metazoa > Chordata > Aves > Sphenisciformes > Spheniscidae > Aptenodytes > Aptenodytes patagonicus. The sequence continues at coordinate 16,275,306 of NC_134961.1, read as the reverse complement.
TTGAACAGTTAGTACAAGCAAAGTACAGCCAGTCATTTTGGTATTGCAATTGCCAGTCAATATCCTGACCTACAATAACAGCTAAAATTTAAGCCATTCATAGGTTTGCTTTTCACAATATAAATATTTTAAAAGAGAAACAGGTAAACTTGATGGGGTTAATTAAAAAAAAAAAGACAAACAGCAGTGCCATCTAGAAGAGTAATACTTCCAAATATTTTGGAAGATTTATGTTTACAGTAATGAACAAAAACAAACCAGACCAAAAATTCAGTTACAATTTCTTCATAATTCACTGCTACAAGCATCAATTGGTTGAAGTAAACCTACTTCAAAGTCCCAAGGGCATGAACTTCCAGATGGGATCAATACTGATGAAGAACAAATTACTTACACTTATAATGTCAGGTGGTAATCAATCAAAATTCAGCTTCTGTCCACGGGAATGTTGACTGCCTGAGAAAGCAGAACTTGAATTTTGATTAAAGTGGTATAGCTTAGCAGTGATTTTGCTAATTCTAAATCTTTTCTCTGAGCCTCATAGTGAATTTAGCTCACCTGTGAGCTACATTCTTTTTCATGTAATTTCGTGGATAACACTGACAAAAAAATTAATAAAACTGGAGTGGATTTATATGTAATTATTCAAGTGAGTCAAAATAATCCTTTTGTCCTTTTACTCTCCATTATCAGATACTGTTCTGCTAGGTTGTTACTGCTAAAGAATTTGGATAAAAAGTTTTCTAGGGAGTAAAATAAGTTAAACAAATTTAACTGTACATATCTGTCAAAACAATCAGTATATAGAATGCACAGGTTTTTCTTAGGTTTCGCCTTAATTAAATAATACTGCTATGAAGATCAGTATTTAGTCTGAGTATTGAATCTCTTTAATTATGGAATTATACAATTTCTTCAAGTTTAGAAAATTATTGTCCCAAATAACTCACTGGATTATAGGGGGAAAGTATCGGATGGTAAAGAGCTTTTTAATCAAAGAGAGAAAAGTATAGTAAAAACCTATGTTGAGAAGACAAAGCTGGGAAAGTGAAGATTAATGTCTTATTTTTCCATTTCAATAGTTGGGTGATAAGCAAGTGAAACAAACTGACTAAGGAAGTAAGAGATTCTACATCTTTTGATTACTTCCAGAAAAACTTGGTTGACTTCCTGGAAAATAGATGTAAGACAAGCCTAGGTCATTACAAGTCACACGTGTCACCCGCATTGTACAACATGTCCAAATGGTGAGCTAATAATCCTATCTGGTTTAAGAAATAATGCATCAATTAAAAAAAAAACAAACACACACAAAAACAAAAAAAAAACCCACCACAAAACAGTAGTACAACTTGCTATTATGACATCTGATTTCTAGTGACTTTGGTCAAACTTTACTTCTTTAAAATTGACCTGCATTTTAAACAACAATAAAATACACATTCTGTCAGTGCCATGAGTGCAAATCAATATTCTGTTCTACAGGTCCAAGGTACAAATGAAGATGTTCTGCTGCCCCTCCAGCTAACAGCAGCTGATCTTCAAGGGAGATTTTCTCCCTCGGACTAGCCAAGCGACCATGTGACATGGGCTTTGAGGGTCACACTTCAAGCCTCAAAGCTGAAAACAAGATACACATCCCACATTTCAGTGTAAAGTGCACGTTCACACTGCTGAGATGTCCTCGAAGCACTGGTAATACTTAGCTGTCATGAGCTGGGCACACAGTTTGCCCAGATGAGATTCAGTTACCTAAGCAGCTCCTTCATAGTAGACGGGAGCATGAAAACAGGAGTTTGGGCTGTCAGAGAAAAGCCTCCCTGTTGGGGGTGTTAGCTGGACTTCCACACTGGAGCGCTAAGGGGAGGGAAGGCATGAGCCTCTTCGAGGCTGCCTGCTGATGAACGGAAAAAAAAAACCCCACATATTAGCCACAGTAGCAAGTTCACTCACCCGTTGTGAGGCACTGTGGCTACATAAAGGTGGTATTTGCACACATACATGTACTCGGTAGCCACAAAACTCAATTTGCATATCCCTATTAAAGTGCCAACAGCACCCCGTTAGCACTCAGTAATTATAGCTATCCTAGCTGAGGTTCCGAATGCGGAACACTCATGGTAGAACATAGAGTCCCAGTAACTAATTCTGCAGGGTTTTATACAATGCTTTTAATGGTTGGCACTCTGGGTGTTTTTTAATCAGGAAGGAAAAAGATAGTATCGTTGACTTTTGTTTTTAAGTATGTTCTCATTTAGGTTGGATCTAGGGCTTAGAGCTTTGATAAAACAAAGCCTGGGACAGCATATTAGTTGATTTGGTAAATATTAATAAATAAAAAAAATCTGCCAAATGCTTCATGAGTCAAGGTATTGAAGGATAGGCAAAAGCTACGTTTTGAGGAAATAACATTACCATGTAATAATTCTGTCTACTCTAAGTTAACTCAATTAACTTTAGTGCAGGAGAAATTCATTTCAACTTCTACATGGTCCTCTCACAGCCTGTCGGGCAGAGGAGCAATAGCTAAAGGAACCATTTGGCCCTCAAGCTTTTGTTGAGCTCAGGGTTTAGGGTTTCATCAGCTTCCAAACCCACTCTATAGTAACTTCAGCACTTTCTGATTGTACTGTGCAGACAGCTTCAGTTTTATTCTCTAAGGTACTTTTAAGACTAAGTGCACATGAAAATGTCTGCAATTATTAAAACTAAGTACTGCCATAATATACTTCATCTCATGTACTACTACAGAAATACTAATCACAAAATACTTCAGGGCTAACAATGCAATAATTAACAGCTTGCAGTGACAGGCCTAGATAACACTGCTGTATTGGGTGAGCACTAGCCCTGTTCAATATAAACAACTATACCGACATGTGCAGTCATCAAAGAGTCTGACATTATAAGTGCCAAATTCATTTGAAAGTACAGTGCACTTTGCTGGCGTGAACAAGAGCAGAGCCTGGGTTTCAAGGCTGGCAGGAAGTGGGTTGCCTTGAATGCTGGTTTCCAAACACTTGGCTTTTAAAAAAAGCTGTGATAGGGGGCTTTGCAATGTTGATTTGGGAGTTAATAACTTCAACTTAAATTATCCCAGAGTAAATTCTGTGTGTGACAGAGGGGGCAGGGGAAAAAAAAAAACCACACAGAACAGAGAGCCCACAAATACGCCCTCCCTTTCAGAAACTACTTTGTGAAGATAAATACCCCGTGACCGACAGCATCATTGCTTAGGTTCATGTATCAAAACAAAACTATTGCTCCACACCAATATGGAACTGGTAGGGGAAAAAAACAAAAGAAACCCTCATGATAGATAAATAATGACTTCAAGTCAGCTCTCAGACACGTTATCTTACATAAAACCATCTTCTTTCTCAGTTCCCATTTTCTTCCAGTGTCTTTTACACTTCCCCTGGTGATCCCAACCCCCCCGGGTGCTGGAAACCGATGGGATGAAAAGGGTGAACTCTCCAAAAGTTTTGAGCTTTTAAACTGCTCTCAGGTCTCTTCACTCCACACGCCCCCTTCACAGCAGCCACTTGGACACTTCTGCCTGGTGCTCTCCGGTGAGGGAGGTTTGAGGCTGAACTTTTCCTGGCTGCTGCTGTTCTCTCTTTTGAGGCTGCAGCTGACCATTTACTGCCATCTTGGCAGGTAGGGAACTCCTTTACCCTAGAGCCTATCCATGTGCCGGGCAGATGCATGGAGGTGGGCTTCTCTGCCTCCACAGAGCGGGGTCAGAGACTGCCCGCCTTCCCAGGGAGGCCAACTCTTAGTTTAAGGTATCGCAACAACTCCTCCTGATACTAAACATCTGCCATCCTCTTTCCCAAGCATGCACCCTCCTCACTGTACATGCCTGGCTTAGCGTGACCATTAAGGAAAAAAAGACTTACTTCTTCCATCCGCAACTTGGTAATATGTGGGGTAATATGCTTGTGGAAGATTGGAATATTAATGGATCTATTATGTGAAACAGAAGTAGCATATCAAGTCTGAAACTGCATGTGATCCCCCAGAATTGCAACTGGTTGACAGAATTGCTAAATTAATCCAAACCTAAATATTAATACTTTACTGTCCTTCTTTTAGTATTGCTTTCTTCTTAATTACCAACTCCTGTAGTGTTATTTGATCATCATAGCAGCTAATAACAGTCGCCAGATTGCAAAAGAGTTTCATACTACAGCAAAACATTTAAGTAAATCATATCATCTCCCCTAGAGAGCGACACAGCAGTGTGGTGTCAAAAGAGGTAATGATAGATTTATTTTTCCCCAGAACACTTGGCACTTCATGTGAAGAATTACAAGGAGAATAACCATTCACTGCCAGTAATGGTTCTCCTAATATAAACAACCAAAAAGAAATGGTTATGCTAGAAAAGCTTCACATTTAAGAATGGCAGATCTGTCCTGATTAAGTCATCCATTATTTGATGGATTCTCTAATAATGCCATCAGAAAACAGAGAGGAAAATTATGATTCTCCAACCATTTACACTTCGAATACATCTTCCTACTCCCTTGACAGGGTAGAGGAAGGATGGGATTTTAAAAATAAAGCTGCCTGATTATTTTTCGTATAGACAGAACTGAAGCATGATTTCAACTGCTGTGATGCCATTGCTGAACGAAGCGGTGCAAAAAGCCCATCTTTTCTCACCCTTCCTCCAGAATAATGCCTGACCTACTGTTTGGCCAAGCTGTGGTATAGTCTTGGCTACAAATCAGCTTTGCTGGCTCATGTTGTTATCTGACCACTGAAACCACTGATCTAAATCTTGCATTTAAGCTTTCTGTTGTTTTACTTAAGGCAGCAGCCAGACTTATTTTAATGAACTGCTTTGATCCAACTCTGTGGATCTAAAGCAAGTAAGGAATGATACAGTAGTCTCTTGTGCATAATTCTGACATAATAATCTTTCACACAGCTGTCATCTGGACACCAGAATTATTACAACCTAGTTGGGATATAGGCAAGAAATACAGAAATATGTATAGATATTAAGACCTTATTGCTAAAAATTCATAGTTACCCAGTGAGGCTTTCCTTAAGGCCTCACATATCCACTTCTCTGAAATTCTGTTCCCACAGCATCACTCACACACATTATGCGCAAAGCCGGATGCCAGTAAGTATTTGTTTTCTTATGCTCCTCTCACTTCATGCTACAAACATTTGAACTTAGCAGTAGTAATACTTGCTGCAGTTCTGGCAATTGCAAAGTTATTGCTATTGAATTCTGTCTTGGTTTACAATCTCTAGTTGTTACAACTTATGTTACATGATTTAAGAATAGCTTTGACATAATGTTTAATATTTCAGTTCCCCACCTCTAGCAGGACTGCTTTCATTAAGGGCACCTCAGTGAATCTCTCAAGTCCACATATAAATTAAATGGCCAACAGTCTCAGCTGGGAAGGTGTCAGTTCCTGTTCCAGAAACTCAGATATTACATATCATATCTTGTCACTTGATATTGCTTGTCTGCAGGAAGCAGCAAACCAGGAAGTTTACAATCTGGGGACAAAATCAGCACAAGTGTCATAGCTACAGAGCTAAAACAGCAATAGCAGTGTGAGGATTAATACCCAAACAATGACTAATTATGCAATCTCATCATCCATTGCTACACATGAAGAAAGCACTTCACCAAATTTGCTGGCAGCCTTGAGTGGCTTGTTACATATGGACGCCAAATGTTCAGGACACTCCTCACTTGAAATGAATCCTCTGTCTTTTCAGACTAATCCTTCGGGGCAAGCAAGGCAATCAGTAAACAATTGAATACCCTTGCAGACAAACACTAGTAATAAAAATAAGTGAACTAGAAACCCTCACATGATGGTTGAAAGCACTTTGGGATTTTGAGAGCTGGCTGATCTGCTGTACACGTAGATTCTGCAAGTCTTGATTGTATGCGCAGCTCCTCCTGAATTTGCCCTCCAGCAAAATCATGTGATCTGTGCCACAACCAGATCAGAATCTACAGTAACTAAAAATAAACTGCTGCTCTGCAAATTCATGGCTCAGTTTAGTCCAGCTCATTTTCAGCATTGGTCAGCAAACACAGATCCTTATGATTATCACAATGTGTATGACCTCATTAATTGTCATACGGGTGGGCAATGTTAGTATCTTCAAATACTTGCAACGCTTGGTTTTGGTCCCAGATGTTTGTTTAGTAAGTCATGAGTTCTCTTACCAGCTTACGTTACCCACATTCATATATCTCAACAGTAGAACCACCTGACCCAGCTGCTTTGCCACTTGCTTGATAGCTTTCAGTACTTCAGAGGTACCTGGCAATATGGGTGACAAATCTATTACCAGAAGCTGCTTACACCTCTGTAGCACTAATTCTGTTATACATGAACGGTGGGAAAGCTTATTAATCAGCCACCTTTTCAGTATCTCTGCATGACCAATTAAGAAGAACATCTACCCTAAAGCTAGAAATGGTTCTGCCTACCTGCAGGACAGAGCTGTCAACACAATGAACATTAAAGTTTCTTTAATCAGCACGTGGTTGACGCTACTTTATTTGTCCAGCAATTTTTATTCATTAAATCAAATTTAAATTAGTCTTTTTTAAAACATAAAATTGCTTCTAACTGAGTTCAAATTAGATTTTAAGTTAGATCAACTTATTTGAGGCTTTTTTCTATTAGAATTGTATTTTCAAGCTAACAGTAAAAACTTCACATTTGTAACCATCTGTGTTTCACTTTTTACATACTTGTTTTTGGAAACATTTTACCATAAGCTTGCCTTATTTTAAATTTTAGAAGAAACAGGCAGTGGGCTATCTCTAAAGGACTTTTACAAGACAAGATCTGTTGATCTCTGCATGAAAAGGGAAATGATCTCATTCAGCAAGCATAATATTTTGACAAGTGTTGGGGGTTTTAGAGCCTTCCCTGTAAAACAAATCCTTATGGCTTTTGGAAAGGACTTTTCAGTCACTAAAGAATGTCTTAAGAGTTGTCACCTGCTTTCTACCAAGAAAGAATCAAACTAGTATGTATGGGTCAATAAAGAGTATAGATATCTTAATTTAAAATTAAAAAAAAATATTTGTACAAGTTGGTTATGTCTCTAATAAGAAGAATATTTTTGCTTTCATTCTTGAAGCAAGGAAATTTCTAAAATTATTTTCTTTTTATAATTATTGGCATGTAGCAATTATGCTGCTTTGACAGATGTTTCTCAGAATTATTTCTGATTTGTTCCCAGATGAACATAATTCTAGGTCATTGCTTTAAACTTAATTAAGAAGAAAACTGTAAGAATTTTATGTTTGCTAGTTTTACAAGTGGTAACAAGTGATTCATATCCTAGCAAAAGAAATTCAGCTTCCTCAAAAGTAAGGGAACCAAGCAAACTCAAGTAACTTCAATTACAAAATCAGTGTCCAAGAAGCTGGATTATTTACATTGAGCTACAAATACGTACGATTTTACATATTGCACAACTAAGCAATTTTACCACACACACACAAAATATCATGATCTTTAAATATTTGTCTCAGGGATTCAGACATAATGTGACTTGTCCACAAGATGGCATACACTGTGTCCAAAAGGAACTGACACAGCAAAATGCTTTGCAACATCTATGGGACAAAAAAGCTTCAATGTAATTATCCTTCTTCATTTCGTTATCCTTCTAGACAAGCACAGAAGAAAATCTGTCTGTAATTATTTTCATGATTTGCTTATATAATTTAAAAATCTGCTTGCCTCAGAGGTAATCAGATACTTCAGTTCCCATGGAAAACAGAAAATGTCTGTCATCCAGGGGAACCAGTTTTTCTCTTTGAGATTTCAGGTGGCTGTGACCAAGTTAAGTCATACACAAGAGGCAAAGACATTGTAGGGAGAAGGATTATAACCTTACCAAACGTCTGTTTTTACCAGTGTCTATCTCACTGCCTAGGAGAAGCAGGCAAGAGGGGCAAGAAAAAGAGCTTAGAGTTCTGAAAGGACTGAGCAAACCACAAAAAAACCTCAGAATGAAGACGACAATGCTTCATAGGAAGATGAAACTAAGAACCGTCTAGAAGAATTTATCCCTACATACCTGATAACAAAAAAGGCATCAAATTCTCAGAGCTCTCAGTAGGTCTGTTCAGATTAAAAAGAAAACAAAATACAGCCACCCCACATCCTGCCACAGATGCTGCCAGAAATAGCAACATTAAACGAATACAACGGACCCATCTGTCCCCTTTGGATCCCATAGTTATATTGGACTATACTTTTTGAGATAAAATTTGCACAGAGAGGTAATATTCTTCTGTTAGACTCACCTATGAAGCTCATTTTCAAGTCTACATGCTCGTCTTCAGATGAGGTCCTATGTGCTTTGTCACTTTCTTTATGTCAGCCTAATAAAAGGACTTACCGCTCTGCAGACTTGACCTTGTTTCCATCTGTCATAACTTTAGCATTAGTATTACTATAGAGACAGCATTGCACTTTTTTTTTTTTTTTAAATGAAACCACTTCAGTTTAGGACGGTTTCCAAGCCACAACTAAGGCTGAAACGATCATAGGCATATGACTGTGTCCTTTTGACACCAGACTGAAGAGCCAGAAGGACATGGAGCTATCTGGGCTCTAGTACAAAGCAGTGTTTCCCAGTTAAGCTCGGAAACACTGGCACCAAGTGGCTGAAGCATAAATGTTCCGACAGATAAACTTACTGAGTTGCAAGAGTCTTGCAGGTTTGCTGTTACTACAACATAAGTATTTTCCACTTTTTTCTTACAGTGATCAAATAATAATCAAATCCCCTTTATCATCCATCCTCCAGCCTTCCTCAGTTTGTTGATATTCATACACATCATCTTTAACAAAATTGAAAGCAACCAAAGAGCCAGGATACTGAAATTAGTAATGGAATTCTCCCATTTCTGCAAAGCAGCTGAAAGTCCTTTTGTTGTCATACAAGTAATGAACATACCCCATTCATTTACAAGCATATTTCCAGTGTACTTTTAAACTAAAGGCAACTGTACCCAAAGTAAAGCCTGAGAACAGGAGCACAGGGCTATTCTGAAAAAAGAATTCAGAATAGGATACTTGTTCTATTCCAAATGTCCTGACATTATTTAAGTACGTTTATGAATAAACTATTTGGCATTTTTCCCACCAGTTTTCACTTCAACACACTCAAATAGCTTAAGGCCCATAAACCCCTAAGACATGTGAAATGCTAATCCAAAGAGTGGGATTAATTTTCTGATGATAAAGTCCTGACGTCCAAGTTAATCCAAATCCTAATTTTATTGAAGATATTTTTGAAGGTAGAAATAATGAACCTGCTAGCCACACATTCAATATGAAACACTCTCATAATATATTATGTGAAAATAACATACACCCATCCTTTACTCTGCCTCCCACAACTGATTCCACCACCCACAACTAATGCAGCTCTCCAAGTCCTTCAGTGAAGCACAGCACTGTATAGTCATGCTTTTTCAGCAAAAAGGCCAGATGTGGCTTCCAACCCTGGAGATCCCAATTCAGCAAAAGTCCTACAATGTCAATTTTTTTTTCCCCTCCAGATTGACATTGTTGTCATTGCAAACTGGCATTAGCCTAAACCAAGACCCTTGGACAGGTTTTCCTACCCAGCTGCTTTCAAGCAGCATGAAGAAAATTGGCCTAATTAATTATTATTGGTGGCTCTTCAGAAAAATGAAATGTATTTGGTTCTGCCCTATAGGCAAACTTTCAAGGGAGTAAGACATTCCTGCTAGAATGGGCAATTCTATTAGAAGTCTCAGGGGCCAACAAGGGATTTGACATGTCACTCATGAGATAATTTTCAGCTACGTATATGTGAAGCGGCTAAAACCCACAGAATTATAAATGCAGCAACTACAACAGGTGTAATAAGTACAACACCACTCTCACAAGACAAGGTCCCTTTCTAATGCTGATATCACATTTCTGTTCACTCTTGATCATTTCACAGAAAAGAGCAAAGAATGTGTTGATGGATATACAGATTGGAGGGCAAGGGTGGTTTTGTGTCAATGCTGCTTCCTCCGTTGGCTGCAGCTGAAGTTTTGAGAAGAAATCCACTGGGCGGTAAGACTGTTCAGAGTGAAAGGAGAAGTAATGCCAACAAGGGCATCTCTCAACTCAGCACAGTGACACTCAGAAGTTACAATGGACAAACGTGCAGTCAGTGCTCTGAGCTGTGAACTAGCTAATAGTGAGTGTGAAGCGGAAATGACACTTAGAAGAAGTTTATTTTAAGGTTAACAGCTCTACAGAACTTGTGAAAGTGCTCAGCAGTGCTGTAAGAGAAACAGATACGCACTAAAGGCCCGTTTTTTGACATTTAAACTAAAGAGACTGTGGAAACTTGGGGCTAAATTTCATCCTACACAAGGTTAGGGCTCTTTGTGAGAGTGAAGCAATATTATTGTTTTCAACTATCACCCACTCCTCCAACTCCTACTTTGCACCCCTATGCTTTATTCCAGCTAGTGAGTTCTCTTAAGCATAGATCAGCTCTGCTTACAGGCTTGGGGAAAATAAGCAAGCTACATGAGGGGGCAGCTGATAGGTAGAATAAAACATTGGTAGTCAGAATATCCAAGTTTAGCTTCCTACTTCCTTTACTGAATTGTTCTATAACAGAGCAAGTAATTCTACTGCACAGTACTGCCACTGACAAAATGAGATTAATTGCCTTTACTCAGAGAGCCCACAAAGCTGACCTCCAGCAAATTACATGGGAAAGCCAAGTCCACAGTTGCAAGATGCGGTGAATCAGTAAGATAAGAACATGAAAGTTCTTCTGTTCCGGATGATTATTATGGGACTGTGTTTTGAGCAAATGTAATGGACAGTCCATTATTTATTAGTGTGTTTCATGACAAACAAGAGGGGAAAAAGATCAATTCAAAAATCACCCAGGTGCAGAGGTTGAAGTTACACCAATTGTTCCTTAAAAATTTAAAAAAAAAAAAAAAAACAAAAACAACCCACCCCACTCCCAAGCCTCCCAACAGCCTTATATCACACACACATATATATAAAAAATATAATCTGCACAAATTATTCCAGCTCTAAAGAGGGAGCTACATGTCCATGTATTGACTCTTCTCCGTTTCAAACACAGACAGATTTACACAGTGTGCAATGGAAAACCCCCATCAGAAAAATCTTTTACTCAGGCACGCTAAATTCTCTTTGGTATTCCATCTTATTTGAAGTTACACAGCTCCATGAGGTTACTGGTGACTGTTGGCAACAATATTGGTATGCTGCCTATTCTGAGAACTTGAAAAATGAGGTGAAAAGTTGCTCTAGCAAACCAGGCATTTAGGCATTTTATTTTCTCTTCTATAAATCAGTATGATACAGTGGACCTATAACACTGTATATGATACTATTAACACATTCTCTATTCATTTATTTCTGACTTGGAGTATGCCTACTTCGTTCCAGAATGCCCAAACCATTCAGTGTTCAGCCATTCTTGATTAGTTCAGACACTGAGTTTGGATACCCAGAGGAAAGGCAGAAATGTCAGTTTACAAGAGCAGACTGGAAGAGCAATGTTAAATCAGTGTGAAATCAGCATCTAATTTCCCCATGTAAAGGAATAATGGCAATGCTACATACTTTTTAATTAAATGTCAGCCTGTCGATATTTTTCAGACTAGTTATGAATATGAAAAATTCCTAAGAAAATGAAATTAAAATGGACAAATTGGTGAAACTCCTGCAGACACATTTCATTTCTATTCTCAGTGTCCTACCATGAGCATTCTAAGAAATTACAGCATATCTTTTTATTATAGTAATGAATCAACTCACAGATTCTGCATGCAAGGCATAGAGCAAAATAATGTATTTACTCTAGTTCTCTCAAGCCTATTCCCACAGAACATCTTTTGCAGTACTATATAATAAAGTGTGGGTTTAGGTCAGACTTTATTGCAGATTCAGTTGTTAGTTGTTCTTGGGGGTAATGGAATGGATCCCATTTAATGTGAATGAATTAGTTATGGTGGAGAAAAATGGAAAAAAAAAAAAAAAACCACAACCAAAAAAACCCACCCCAAAACCCATGTCTTTTAAACTAAATTAGTGGGAGTTGTGTTTTCTTACCACTATGCCTTGTGCCTTCCCTGAACAAAGGGCTCTGTACAGCAGATTGGGATCAGAAATTTGTTTCTAGCTGTAGAAGCTTCTGCCAGGTCTTATTGTTGCTACAGCATGGAAAGATTCAGGCTTTTGATTTTTTTCCAATTTGATAACCCAAATGCAAGAACTCAGTGTATTTAGAATTATTATTTCAGAAATTGCACAAGATATATTCTTTGGGGATTACCATCAAGAATCTCCAAACACTTTACACATGCAGCTCAATTACAGACATCTCAAAGTGGTAAAGTTACAGAGGTTTCAGACTCGGCTCTCTGGAAATGCTCAGACAGGATGATTACAGTGTACCAGGAAACAACGTGCAACTGCAGCTGGTAGCGCAACACCCCTCTGATGGTCAGCTATTATATTATGGGTCAAGAGTAAAGGACAAAAAGGAAAATTCAGGATAGATATTATGAAATTATTACTTTCCTCTCCATATCAGAATTTAATTTTAGTAGCCCTAACAGCATATTGAAACTTTCAAAGGAAGCAGTCAGCTTTCAATGCTGCAAGTCTCAGTTTAAAAATCACAGGGAAAAAAGTACACACTTTCACTGATTTAATAACAGACATGAATTTACTCCAAAGACTCTTACTAATTTCCCAAATTCAGACTAATGAGATTGAGGCAAGTTTTGAGTTGCCCACCAAGCTGAGTTCCACCACATTCAGGGTTTTACAGGATTAGTCTGTCAGAAGAGAGCGATGTTGTAGAGCAGGAGACAGCTGGCATGGATCAGGAAGAATCTATTCACCTGGTATCATTTGCTTCCCCCCATACTATAGGTAGAAAATGGATGCAAATATGAAATATTACATAGATTCAAAGAGTTTTCCTTTTTTAAAAAAAGCACTGACGAGTTTTGTGTTAGAGTAGGAGGGGCTGAATTTACTTATTAATAAACACATTGCTGTGTTAACAGGCTGGTGCTGGACTATTTTAATTTGGTAGCAACAGCCCTACATTGAGGCTAGAATTTATAGTGCCCTAGTGTTAAACATTTAAGCTGCAATATCATCCTTCTGGAAATGAGTCTGTGTATTCAACCATAAATTATTATTCTGGGAACCACTGACCTGAAAAGAAATAAAAAACCTGCTTGTCTTTGCTTCAGTACAAGCACACTAGATGCTTTTAGCTGTGGTTACCTGAAGAACTTACGACATCTCAGTGCAACTCAAAAACCTCTCTCTCTTCAGCAAGAGCTGCATTGAATTCTGAATCATACAGCAAAAACTGGATGGGTGATAACAACCCTGCCAGGACTGTAACTGACAACACTTTAGCTGCAGTTCTGCTCTTTCAGCAGCTACATGAAAGCAAACTTGGAAATACAAATGATTCATTAAAAACTGCAGGATATATTAGTTAAAGCTGCCCTATTTGGGTTTCCAGCATAATGCAAATAGGCTTCACAGGTAACAATTAGAAATTATCACACCATCTTTTCTCACTTGAATTAGATAAAATTAGCATCAGAGAAATATGATAGTTAAAAAAGATACAGCTCCAGCACTTAATCGGGACATTCCGTATCAGAATCCTACCAAAAGGACTCAAGCATCAGCTTTTAGGTCTTCTTTCAGGCAATTATTTGCAACACAGCATTAGGTGTTCTCCTTTTAAGTGAAAGGCCAGAGTGCTGCTAGCAGCTAAACCCCCAGAAGATTACTAAAGCTCACAACAAAAGTATGAGATCAGCACTGAAAGAAGTGGGTGAAAGATTCTTGAGAAAGCATACGAATTGGGGTAGGAGGGGGGAACTCTCTGCTTTTCTCATCCTTCAGAGGTGTATTTCTGTGAGCACCAGCGTGCCTCCTGGCCCCTATCATGCTGCTAAAGTTGGGAAGTGCACGAGGCTCTCCATGGCAAGATCTCCCTGGTGCCTCACTCAGGCTGATGCCCTGCATGAGTACCTCTTGGGAGCACCCCACGTAGCTTCAGACTTCACAACAAGAGTGTGGCAGCACAATCCACAGCCGGCGCTTCCTGTGAGTTTAGAGGAATTGCCCACAGGCAACTTGCACCCAGTTGGAGAAGCAGACAAGAGGTACTTAAACACCTGTGCTGTAGTAGCCTTTGACAAGCCTTAGCAATAGAAATGGTAAAGGTACACTTTTCTCCTGTGAAAATCCCAATTACTCAAGTCAGCAAGATATCTGCGGTCTCCTTTCTCACAATACCTGTCTACCTTTTATATAAGGGAAATGGAGTGGTAGTAAGTCACTTGCTTCTAAAGAGAGGGATGTTAACAAAGGATGTTAAGATACAGGTTAAGACATTCTGGTTGAGGGTTATATTAAAATAGTACCCTGCTACTCTCCTGTCCCTCCATACTCCCTCTGAGTTCTTATGAAACAGGACTGCCTCCGTCTATTAAGGAGAGACCCAGAAGTAGCTTTCTAGATGTTTGCTGTCTTTGCGGTCATTTCTTCTGTGCTGTTATACAGACTGTGCACCATTTGTTCTCCTCTATGGCATATGTCAGAGCATGTTTCTGCTGCAACATGCTGTTGCTGAAGGTTTAGTTACTGTGGTGCCAGACCATGGGATAAGTAACAGAAGGAGCTGCATCTGTAAAAAAGCCAAGTGACCACATCACTGCCACAAAGCACAACAGTTGCGAAGTTGCCTGGCTGCTTGTTTCACAACAAAAAGCAAACTCTGCTCAATGCCAGAAGCTGGATTGCTTGCTCCCCTGTCCTCTCATTAGATTGTAACCTGCGTGCCGGTAAGCAAGCATATTGTGTCCCTAACTAGCAGCTATACAGGATCTGTAAAGTTTTGCTACTCTGGCTGCAAGGTCATGCAGCACAGAGGAGCCAGTGTGCCCGGTCCTTGTCCATGCAGCAGTAAATATTTTTAACTCTGTGCAAGATTGCAAACAAGACAGATGTACCTGCAGCCTGGGTTGGAAAGCTAACTGAGCATTTTTACCTTCTTCCCCAAAAGAAAAAAAAAAACCAACTATCTACTAGCTTGCTACAAAACAGTATTCTCTTCCATATCACCATCCTTTTTAATTTTTTTTTTTTTTAACTTTTACAAATAGATTCTTTCCAGATGATACAAGCTATTCCCTATATGTGAGCTCAGTTATCTTTTTCTTCCTTCCACCTCCATCAGGATGGCAGAACTACCATCACCCTCTTTCCCTTTAGCTCCTTCATTAACTAGACTCAAGTGTATGACAGTTACCAGTAATTAAAGTACAACAATAAAAAGTTAACTTAATTCCATTTCATCCTTTGCTTCCACCATACATGAGATATTCCCACTCCTGACAAGACCTTTCATCAACTCCTGATCCTTCAGTCATCTTTCCTCCTCCACCTCATGCTTCCGTGCCATCCCACCTCTAGAACCACAGCAGCTCTCCTCTGACCTCCATCCCGTGGCACACAGCCCCTGCTGGCTGCGGGGTCCACAGCAGGAGAGCTGTGGGAACCAAGCGTAGGACAGACACTGGCCCCACAACTTTGTCTTGCTTCGCCTCACAGCGCCACTCATATATTCCCATTATGCAGGGCCTACCTGAAACTCCACAAGGTACTGTTGTTTCTTCAAACCACTAAATGCGTGTTCAGAGGTGAATTTATACTTTCAAGGTTCCCTGCTGATAACAGCATCTTTGCAGGTTGCGAGTTAAAGAACCTATTTGCAGAAAATTACTGTGCAGCTCCTGCACAGAAGTTAATCTGACAGCTCCTCAATCATCTCACTCAAAGTGCCACTAAATGCATCAAAGTTCAATATCTGTTTTAAGACCATGAAAGAATATATATAACAAAAAAAAAAGTAAACACATGAAGGCATTCTAGATCATCAGTAATACAGGATGTTATCCTCCTAGGCAATGAAAGTGGCTGAAACTCATCAGCTGCCTCTAAATAATTCAGAATGCTGTTTGACCACATCTAAGCTCAGTGTTGATTTGTACTCCTGCTTTCCTCTTGAGTAACGTATAACTGAACATTGATTAATTCAGTGATCAATCTCAAGTAGAAATAAAGTAAATAGTTTGAAGGGGGACGTAACATAGTCACAAGTGGGTTTAAGCATGGTAGCATGCAGTCATTTACCCATGACATTCAGTTTATTAAGCTTTTACTTAGATTCACCCTGAACTGCGTACAAAAATCCTCCTCCTTCTTTCCCTTTAGAAATCCACAGGGTAATCTGGACACTGCATCCATGGTTACAGCAATTTGGAGAAGCTTTATTGTAAAGGGATATTACAAACGTACGTTCTCATAAACTAAACTTTTTTCCCCAAAGAAAAAAAAGTTCTTCCAGTATTTTGAACCTTAACATTATTATGGATGTACCAAGCAACAATAGTAGATGAAGGAGAATTCAATTAAAATGAGGATGATAAAAGATGTTCATCAAAAGCACAAGTTCTATCCAAGGAGATACAAGAAAGGGGTAAGAAACTTCATGGTGAAAAATACTTAACTTTGCCTCTACAGAGCACATTATTTTGCAATTTAGGAAAGGATTTGCTTATCATGCACAGATGGATGCTTACTAAAGCTATGCCACAGCGAACAAAGTGGATGAAGCCCATGTATCAAAAGTAACAGAAGTAGCATTTCATCACAGATCTTAATATAGACAAGCTTTACACTCCAGTGGTAAGTCCTCAAACAAGTGATTTTCATGACTCATTCTGAGTCATGAAAAGAGAACACAGCATTCTGTGAGAATTTGGTCATACTTCCACAAAGAATGGCAGCTTAAAAACATCTTCTTAGATTCTTAAAGGATAGGATATAAATACTTTTTTCATAGCACCCTGTCACACCTCCAGTGTTACTGAGAAGTCTTCCCAATCACAATTCTTTTGTAAATATAACACACATCCCCTGGTTCTCATCTCCAGTTCCTGTGTGCACATAACACTCACCCCATATCCCAAGCTGTAGCAGAGCACTGGAGTCTGTTCAGCCACCCACCCCCCGAACAAACACCCTGAGCTCTCACAGAACTGCTGGGCTGGGCAGCTCTTTAGAGTGGATGACATAATGGTTTGCAGCTGAAAGGATCCCTTTGAAACAAGCTGGTTTTTTCAGAGCTGTATACAGCCTCTTTACTCTGGTCCAGCTCATCTGGAAAAGAAGAGATAATACAAAAGTTCCCACTACTCTCCCATGAATTGCTTGAGTTATTAAAGTCCTGGACATGACAAAAAAAATAGACTGCTTAATTTTAGGTGTTAGGATTGCATATGTTAGAATATTTTATTTTTAATCACAGGATGAACTAGGGAGAAAATTTGAGAGTTGAAAGCAGATGTCTTTATTAATTCTCTTTCTAGAGCATGTAATTCCCCATCAAACATGCCTAGATAATGCCTTGCAACCAGTAGCACCAAGACACATACTGAGCTTTGTAGTTCATGTAAGTGGAGAACAGGGTAGTTTGTATCTAGGACATAATTGCTTAGCAATGTTTTAAATAACATTCAAAAATCTCCAATAAAGTGAAAAATAGGCTTTACGTATTAAAAGCCTGTTGAGACTTAGAACTTCCAGAGCGCCACAGTCTCTTTTAAATTTAACAAAACAATTTCAAAGATCCTTTCTCTGAATACCTTCTAGTAGGTACATTAAATTCCAGGCCCTCCATTGCTTTCCTCCCACAGGAGAAAACATTGGATTGAATGAGCTGTGCTAGCAAGTCTCAGGGCAGCACTCTGCAGGATCTAAAGGTGCATGGCTGAGTCAACCCTACAGCAGAGCTGTTATATCCTGTTCTTTTCGCCTATCTCACTGATAGCAACACAGCATGAGAAATCTCTGTTGTCATCAGTAGTGGTAAAAATGTACACTGGCTAAAAATTAGACTAGAAAAGCAACATCTGGTACATAGGTTTGCTTGGAATTAGGAAAACTTGCCAAAATTATTTAAAAGAGCTTCAAAGCCCTAAAGAATTGTCTCTTCTCATATCCATAGCATTCAGCTGACACTTTCAAATACAAAATCAAAACAGTACAGATAAATCACATATACCTCTCCGTTACGTTCCGTACAGCTAGACTGACTGTATACAGGTTAGTACTTTATCCTTTCCAGATTTTTAATCATAAAATGAAAGCTTGCATATGCAGTTTCTGACTATAAGTTAGTGAATAATAATATTCCATGAAACAGTCCAACAAAACATTTGAAGACAAAAGGAAGAGCTACACTTCCAAACCCAGTACCCAAGCCTAAATAGCTAAAATAACCTCTCCCTATTATCCACACTAAATACCTGGTGACTGTAGGAAATTAATAGCATGGCTTTTTCAGTGATGCCCCTAACAAAAACAGAAGATAGCACTACAGCCTGGACCACAGATGAGAGAAATCAATTTAAGCCTCACAGGAATTAAAAAAAAAAAATCAGGTTATTTGTATAAGTACACTTCTTAGTTATGGCCTGAAACCATTTTTTGTTCCGCCCAAAATAGCTAGGCAGTATGGCATATGATAAAATCACAAAGTCGCATTATGGGCTGAGTGAATTTTTTATATTAGAGAAATTACTCAAGCTTGTCATAAACCAGGCTGAAGCCTTTCTGGTGTCATTCCCCGTTGTTAAGTTATAACAAGCAGCACTGTATAAAGTTCTGGTACAAGTACAGGCACTTTATAAAGTACTAGTACTTATTTATCTACTAACAAAAATCTAATGGTAACGGCACATCTCTGCTTCCCCTTCTCAGTCAGTTCAAGTACCTGTTCAGTCAGAACTAACTATTCCATTCTCCTTCCACGGAAATTAGCACTGACAGTACAGAACTTGCTGCAGTGCTCACACAGCACCGGCACTTGTACCTCAGGCAATGATCCAGCATGCACTGAAAATAGTACTGACTCTTTGTTTGGCATAAGCCTTTAACATTGGTATACTTGTGTGGTCAGTGGGTTGCAGACTGAATCTTTGCTACAGTTATTTTTAAGCAGTTAGCCGCAGCAGCCATAGCAAATCAGGTAATTAGCTTAAACTTTTAGACCTCTATTCATCCCACCCAATTTCAGGCATCTAAGGCATCTGAAGTGTTAATATAGTCACCCGCATTGCACAAGATAGATGCCCAAAGACAAGTTTAACCCAAGCATTCTTTAGCAAGTGCTTGGCTTTGTAATTTATGATTTCTTTTAACACACTCTGTACTTAAGTGTTTTGTTTAATAAAGGATGGAAGCTATTCTTTTCTACAGCAGTTCTATCACTTGCAGTTAGAACTTACTGCATCACTGAAACTGGCATGTTTGGGAAGTACTTGAAGTCTGTACTCCAACAAAATACAGGTGCAAAGTGCCCTAAAGAGAGCACACCCACACCATAAGCTCAGACCACAATCTGCTTCACTTCTAAGAAACTTCTGAGAAAAATCTGAATGTGTCTGCAAAGAAACAAAAGACAACAAATGACTTTTGCAATGATTCACCCACTAAAGTCATACTGCCAGTTTCATTGCTGCCAGACTGTAGAGATGACTTAACCGCAGGTCTTGTGTTGTGATTTGGCACTTACCTAGCACCTCCTCGTCCTGTTAAAAAAATAGATGCAATTTGAAAACAAGTGATGTTGAATGTGCTGGGCTGAGTTAGGCTGCATTCTGGTGTACGCTTAATTCTGAGGCCTTGCTCACACAAGAAAGTTACAGAGTTTAAACTGCAGTTTAAATAAAAATAAAATGAGTCATAATCCAGTTTAATTAAACCAGTGAAAATCACTTCAAGGATACTAATTTCATTACTACAGATTGTCTCATTGCAGCTCAGCTATTACAGATACTCATGGTTAAACTTTAAAAGCTGCTTCAGACTCTTTTAAAAAATGAATTTCAGTGTGATTTGGGGCATTTGAAAATTCTATTTATTCGAAGCTATAGATGTCCATATACCTTCTTGTACTCTAAATGCTGAAAAATTACAAGCTGAACAAGTGTAAACAGCTTGTTCCTGGTAATAACCAAAATTGTTACTGGTGCTTTTTCATTAAAAGATCTTCTAGTCTTTCTGACAGCACTGGCTTATACACATTTAGTGAGGCTGTGTCACTTGACTTACAGACATTCAATATTTCCATTTACTGTGAAAGTGGAACTTTGCACCTGTAAGTATGGATGACATGAGTAGAGAGACCTATGTACAACATAATTGACGTAAGAATCCCTGTTAAAATAGGAGAATGTGATAAAAAGTATCAGAGAAATGGACACAGTTAATACGAAATTTAAATCTACATATAGATCACGAAGAGGTATCTGCAGCTTGAAGAGTGGGGATAAAGCTTCGTATCTACCCTGCTTCTGCCACATAGGAATGCAAAGCATTAGACCTCCAACCCACACAGATTCTTTCTTCTGAAGAAGCAAAGCCCCCGAAGGCTTCTGTGTGGGGGCCTGCATGGATGAACAAGGAGCTCCTGGACAAACTCAAACACAAAAAGGAAGCCTACAGAGGGTGGAAGCAAGGACAGGTGGCCTGGGAGGAATACAGAGAAATTGTCCGAGCAGCCAGGGATCAGGTTAGGACAGCTAAAGCCCCAGTAGAATTCAACCTGGCCAGGGACATCAAGGGCAACAAGGGAAGATTCTATAGGTACGTCGGGGATAAAAGACAGACAAGGGAAAACATGGGCCCTCTCCAGAAGGAAACGGGAGACCTGGTTACCCGGGACACAGAGAAGGCGGAGGTACTCAATGACTTTTTGCCTCGGTCTTCACTGGCAAGTGCTCGAGCCTCATGGCCCAAGCCGCAGAAGGCAAAGGCGGGGACTGGGAGAATGAAGAGCCACCCACTGTGGGGGAACATCAGGTTCGAGACCATCTAAGGCACCTGAAGGTGCACAAGTCCATGGGACCCGATGAGATCCATCCGCAGGTCCTGAAGGAACTGGCAGATGAAGTTGCTAAGCCACTATCCATCGTATTTGAGAAGTGGTGGCAGTCCAGTGAAGTTCCCACTGACTGGAAAAGGGGAAACAGAAGCCCCATTTTTAAAAAGGGAAAAGAGGAAGACCCGGGGAACTACAGGCCAGTCAGTCTCACCTCCGTGAGACTGATCTTCTCCTGGGAAGATCATGGAACAGATCCTTCTGGAAGCTATGCTAAGGCACATGGAGGACAGGGAGGTGATTCAAGACAGCCAGCATGGCTTCACCAAGGGCAAATCCTGCCTGACTGACCTAGTGGCCTTCTATGATGGGGTGACCACATCAGTGGACATGGGAAGGGCTACAGATGTTGTCTATCTGGACCTCTGTAAGGCCTTTGACACAGTCCCCCACAATATCCTTCTCTCTAACCTGGAGAGGTATGGATTTGACGGGTGGACTGTCTGGTGGGTGAGGAATTGGTTAGATGGTCACATCCAGAGGGTAGTGGTCAACGGCTCAATGTCCAGATGGAGATTGGTGACAAGTGGCCTCCCACAGGGGTCCATACTGGGACCGGTACTGTTTAATACCTTCATCAATGACATAGACAGTGGGATCGAGTGCACCCTCAGCAAGTTTGCAGATGACACCAAGCTGAGTGGTGCGGTCGACATGCCAGAGGGACGGGATGCCATCCAGAGGGACCTGGACAAGCTCCAGAAGTGGGCCCGTGTGAACCTCATGAGGTTTAACAAGGCCGAGTGCAAGGTCCTGCACCTGGGTCGGGGCAAACCCTGCTATGAATACAGGCTGGGGGATGAAGGGATTGAGAGCAGCCCTGCCAAGAAGGACTCGGGGGTACTGGTGGATGAAAAGCTGGACATGAGCCAGCAATGTGCGCTCACAGCCCAGAAGGCCAATTGTGTCCTCGGCTGCATCCAAAGAAGGGTGGCCAGCAGGTTGAGGGAGGGGATTCTGCCCCTCTACTCTGTGTCCTGGTTTCGGCAGGGATGGAGTTGGTTTCCTTCCTAGTAGCTGGTGCGGTGCTGTGTTTTGGATTTGGGGTGAGAACAATGTTGATGGCTCACTGATGTTTTGGTTGTTGCTGGGTGGTGTTTGCACTGGTCAAGGACTTTTCAGTTTCCCATGCTCTGCCGACTGAGAGGGCTGGAGGTGCACGGGAAGCTGGGAGGGGGCACAGCCAGGACAGCTGACCAGAACTGGCCAGGGGGATATTCCATACCATGTGACGTCATGCTCAGTATATAAGGCTGGGGGAAGAGGAAGGAAGGGGGGGACGTTTGGAGTGATGGCGTTTGTCTTCCCAAGTAACCGTTACGCGTGATGGAGCCCTGCTTTCCTGGGGATGGCTGAACACCTGCCTGCCCATGGGAAGTAGTGAATGAATTCCTTGTTTTGCTTTGCTTGCATGTGTGGCTTTTGCTTTCCCTATTAAACTGCCTTTATCTCAACCCATGAGTTTTCTCACTTTTACCCTTCCGATTCTCTCCCCCATCCCACCGGGGGGGAGTGAGCGAGCGGCTGCGTGGTGCTTAGTTGCCGGCTGAGGTTAAACCACGACACTCTGCTCTGGTGAGACCCACCTGGATTACTGCGTCCAGCTCTGGAGCCCTCAGCATAAGAAAGACACGGACCTGTTGGAGCAGGTCCAGAGGAGGGCCACAAAAATGATCAGGGGGATGGAACACCTCTGCTATGAAGAAAGGCTGAGAGAGTTGGGGTTGTTCAGCCTGGAGAAGAGAAGGCTTCAGGGAGACCTTATTGCAGCCTATCAGTACTTAAAGGGGGCTTATAAAAAAGATGGCGGCAAACTTTTTAGCAGGGCCTGTTGGGACAGGACAAGGGGGAATGGCTTTAAACTAAAGGGGGGCAGATTTAGACTAGATCTAAGGAAGAAATTTTTTACGCTGAGGGTGGTGAGGCACTGGCCCAGGTTGCCCAGAGAGGTGGTGGATGCCCCATCCCTGGAAACATTCCAGGTCAGGTTGGACGGGGCTCTGAGCAACCTGATGTAGTTGAAGATGTCCCTGCCCATGGCAGGGGGGTTGGACTGGACGACCTTTAGAGGTCCCTTCCAACCCAAACTATTCTATGATTCTGTGATTCTATGATAAAACTTTACAAATGCCTGCAGGCTCCAGTCACTGCGGTAGCAGTGTTGTACAGCCAGCCACCTCTCCTTTTCATTCCTGTAGATTACCCTTTCTGAAATTTTCTCCACAGTTGCTTGCCTCTTTCTCAGTAATATCACTTCATTTTGTTAGTTTTCACCATATTTCTTGGTTCTTATTTGGTTCTGATTTTTTTTCTTTTTATTATTTTCAAACTCAATGTACTGGATCCAACAGAGGCTAAAAGGAGTAGTGAGTACATCCTTCCTTATACCAGTGCCTTTGCAATGGTCATAGCATACTGTGTCAGGATTCTTTTCTCTCTTCATTCCTTCATTCTGGGAATGAAGAGACAATTTCTGCCTCATCATATCAGTGTAAATCACGCTCTACCACTGCTGATTTACATCAGCATCAGCATTGGCTTTAGATTCTTTCATACACTTCCCAGACTCCTCTTTTTTGTTGATAGCAACTGTATCATTCACAGTCTTCCCTCAAGAGGATACAAGGCATATCTAGACTTTAATAAAACATAAAAAAACTTTAGGTACATAGTGTATTGCCTATTGTAAGAAACTCAGAATGCCTTCATCTTTTAAATTGTTCCTGTTTGCATGTTTGCCTTATAGAAGTGGAGCCCAAATCTATGTAGGGCTCATACATAGGTCCAACTGAATTGTTTACAAAGGTGGGTCTCTCTCTGGAGGTAGAAAACCGTGTTTAGAGGCTACTTGATTTGTGCCCAAGGCTTTCAAGACCAAAGCAATACTGAAAAAGACCTGCCTCTGTTTCCCTTCCTTTTGTAGTTGGCCTTGTAGGGCTCATGCAGGACAGCAGCTGCCTGTCCCCCACCACAGCCAGGAATTGTTAGAGAATGAGGGCCAGGGTGTCCAGGAGCTCAGCACTGATTAGGGAAGAAATGCTTGTATCATAAGCATCTTCTGCCACTAGCAAAGGGTTAAATAACTTACCCAACTGCAGTCTTCTTAGACAGCATTCATCAAAAAAAAGTACTACATAGGAGCCAACAAAGCATTTTCCCCAACTGCAGTATATATACAGAGGATTTGTGCTTCACAAAAGACGGCAAGAAAGAAGCAGCATAGTGGCAGGTCTGACTAAAGGAGTGGGTGTAACAGAGTAGGTCTGACATCACACAGAGGTGTGAAACAGGCCTAAAACTGTAACATGGAATAATTCAAGATCAAAGGAATTCAACAGTAACATACTAGACAGGATAAATTGGGAAGTGAGCAAATTGTGTCTTTCACCAGTATTAGACAGGATTGTGCACATTCCTTAAGCCTCAAAGAATTTCATCCCAGAATTGGCAGGAAGGGTAGAATCCTTTATGTGGTCTCCAAAGCACCTGGAGACACTTTGGGAATTGAAGGGAAATATATAAATGCTATTATTTCACCTGTTAAGGGAGTTGCCATTCATCAACTCTCGCATCATATCTGTTGCATTTGATTTCCTTAAGCACCTTTAGATTCTCTGGCAGAAAGACGGCATGGAGAAAGAGGGCAGCACAGTAAAGTTGGAGATCTAGAAGAAATGGGATCACTTTCAAAAACACTTCAGTGAGAGCTTTAAACTCTTCTACTTTATATCTAAAAAGCATACTAAATTGGAAAAAAATGTGACTAAATATATAGTGTATTCATTTTGTTCCCTATCTGACAAATTATATCTTCTGTTGGGCTGTAATGAAATCTTAAGTTAAATGACAAGCTTCGTTCATGCTGCCAAGATCCTAATGAGCTGCATTCCCAGCTTTCTGAATGAGGAACGAGATTCCTTTCCCATAGAAAATGCTGGGGAGTGGAGAAGCAGCAGAGACGACGCAGC
Source organism: Aptenodytes patagonicus (assembly GCF_965638725.1). Taxonomy (NCBI): domain Eukaryota; kingdom Metazoa; phylum Chordata; class Aves; order Sphenisciformes; family Spheniscidae; genus Aptenodytes; species Aptenodytes patagonicus. The sequence goes on along the minus strand of NC_134961.1, from coordinate 16,250,251 downwards.
AGTGGCAGAAGGGCTGTATGAACTGCAGCACTGGCCAGGGAATTCAGAAGGCAGCGGAAAAGGAACATTGTTTCCCTCACAAAAGAGGCAGTTATAATGACAGAAGACTCACAAGTGAGGATTAGACATCCCTGCACCAAATGCACAATACTCCATTCATTCCTCTTGAAGAAATGAACTACTTTAACCCAAACACAAAACAAAAACTGGATTCCCTACAAGAAAAGTGTAGTGTATGTCAAAGCCTACATCACTGCACTGTTGATAACAAGCCTTGAAGTATCAAAAGGGACATACCTTTTGTTTTGTTGATGGATTGCAGAAAGATTTCACTTCCCATATAAAATGGTAAACGGGACTTTGTTTACACACACACGTATACATACATAGAGACTGGTATGCCGTGTTACCTAAACTCCACAGAAAACTGGCCAAATGCTACAGGAAAAGTTAGGATGTGACACTTTTATAGTAAAATCTCTTTGTAGAGCTCTCCTTCAACTGTATAAAATACGGCCCTGGAAAGAAGAGTTGAGGAATAACATCCTTAGAAATTACAAATGAAGGAGGCCTCTTGTCTTACTTTTTTTTATACATGGACTCTTCAATAAGACCATGATCTTCCCACATCCATGAGCTATGCGTACATTCACTGCTTCCATAAAACTGAGCATGGTGGTTTCATATCCGTGGGGATTCTTACATAATAGCTTGATTCCAGGTATGTCATGAGTTGTATATGTGTCATGTTCTTTGGAGAAGCCTAATATACAGACCAAACAGATAAAAGCAATGACTGTACTAGGCATCGGCTAAGATATTCTGTCTCCCTCAGTTTATCACACCTTAGCTGGATAGTTCTGAATGTACAACAAGGTTAAAAACAAACAAGCAAGGAATTTATGGGATAGTTTTGCACATGTTCTCTTACAACTTTCAAACAGGGACTGTCTTACTTCTTTAAGTCTACCAGGCAATTTGGAAGGAAAGATACTGGAAACAAACTGTGGATGTTTTGTAATATCACTGCAGAGAGTGGAAGGGAGGCAGCAATACCTATTGCTATACCTACCCTAGAAGTTCCTAAAACAAGAGATGCCCATCAGTGTGAATGAGCTGCCATCTTCCTTCTTTCCTAATGTTCTGTAAGTCATTTCCAACAGAGCCTACAGGCCAGCAACAATAAATCCTCTAGGAATTATTTTAAAGATGGACATCTCTGGTTTATAAAAAGCTTTCTATACCACATCATTTACACAGAGAAATGAATTAACTTGTATCAGCATTAAATTACAGGCTGTGGTAGTATTGTAATTCCTGCTGGAAAATCTGCATTGTGCAGTTCAGTTGCTAATCAGATCTTCAGTTTAATAAAATTGTTTCCATTTAATGTTAATCACATTTGCAATTTGCTGCTGACAGAGTTTCTAATTGCTGTCAGTAAGGGCTTTCAGGACACTGGGGGACTGCACATTTAGTTCTTGATCTGATCCTACTTTGTGCTCCATCATACAATGAACTACTTAAATAATTATTTTAAAATCATTCTGTGACTATTCAGCTGGAGTTCTATATCACAGGCTATAGGAAGGTTGGACACCCTTTGAATACTGATGCAAGACCAAGAACTCTATTTACTAGCAAAAACATTTATGGAAAGTGAATTTCGAAGCAATTGCAGCATGTTGACTAAATCACTGAAGTACCACCACAAGATTCTCAATTCAGCACTAGTGCCTAAATGTAGAGATTGTGATTGAAAAATTGGAGAAATAGCTTGGAGCTATTTCAAGATTGCAGAAATTTTTAATATATACAAATTCATAAAAGTAAATAAATAAACATTAATTCTGTGCAAAAAGTCACTAAATTGGGAATAGTTTTCTCAAACCTTTGTGTTTGTAATTCCGCAAAACCGTGGCATGATTTTTCCCCTTACACAAGAACTGCATGATGAATAGAAGAAACACATCTCTTTTCTGATAAGGGTGCATTTGAATTCAGAAGTATTTCTTACACCTTGTGCTTGAAAATGTATGACAAAAGCAGAAATTAATCATGGAATGCTGTTAAGGATTTGCTCAAAATACCAAACTTATTTATGCCTTCCTTACTAAACCTGGTGATGCTTGATGAATTTACAGAAAATCTGTGTTCAGGCTTTGGATATAAAATTAGTCCTGTGTCAGCAAAGAAATAATCTTCTACCTTATTTTTCCAACTCAGCCTTCAATAGTGATTTATGACAAACACATAATTGTACATGACCAATCCTTTGAAATCAGTGAGAATGCTAAGATTTCTACAGCATTTATAGCTCAGCCTATTTACTTCTGTCTTGCATACAAATTTCTGAACAAATTAGAGTTTATTTATGCTAGAGCCTTAAATTTTGCTATTAAGACATTGAATGTCCTGTGACTAATTCAAAATATTTTTTGTTCCTCATAATTGCAAATGTGCCACTCCCTCCCTCACTCCAAATACTGGAATTAATTTTGCCCTCAGCTGTACCTATTCAGTTTCCACATATTATAGCTGCAGTTAGAACTGCAAGGGCCTTGTTTTGCTCCACTGAAATCAATGCTAAAACAGCAATTTAGTTCAATGACAATGTGCACTAAAATAGGCCGTCAATCTTTGCTACCTATTGAAGAATGGCTGATATATATCCCCCTATTGCTGGGAAATAGGGTCTTGCAGCTCCTGGTTATCCCTGTATGAGCTCCTGCATGGCTGCTCAGGTCTTCAGCTTGATGCTATAATGGCAAGAGTATTAGCAAAGAGATGGTATTAGAGACAGCCTGCCTCAGAATTTCTTCAAAATACTTTGAAAAAATTACTGAAGAACTTGTATTCCCTGCACTTTGCTGTTTTACATACTTAGATATCATCCTATCCTTATGTTTGTGGTCCTATCCTTATGTTTGTGGAGGTTTATTTTTTAATTTCTTGCCATGCAAGAAGCTTTAGAAGCCTCTTACTAAGTATAGGTGAAGTTGACAGAGCTTCCTCTCTCTCTCCTTTAATTCTGTTTTATTCTGACAAAGTATTTTCAGTGCCTGTCAGGAGAAAAGTCCTCACACACTGAAAACCACCAAAATATGTAGAACAGAATGCTAATGCCATCTTAAAGAGATAAACAAAATCTTGTGAGCACAGATGTTATTACACTACACCAGTTGCTAGTTTCTCATGCTTTCGAAGTTACTGCAGTGCCACAGAACTACTCAGGATTCCTTCTCTTAGAGAAACAAGCCAAATCCAGTTACAGCCAGTATCAGAATTACAAATAGAAAGATGCAGCTAAACATGCTGCCCTTCCTTCAGCACCCCTGAAATAGTGAAGACCAAAGTAGTGCATCAGGATGGGTCCAAGGTGACAGTGTGTGCTGCTTTTGGCTGGGGTAGAGTTAATTTTCTTCATAGTAGCTGGTATGGGGCTATGTTTTGGATTTGTGCTGGAAACAGTGTTGATAACACAGGGATGTTTTCGTTACTGCTGAGCAGCGCTGACACACAGTCAAGGCCTTTTCTGCTCCTCACCCCACCCCACCAGCGAGTGCTGGGGGGGCACAAGAAGCTGGGAGGGGACACAGCCGGGACAGCTGACCCCAACTGACCAAAGGGATATCCCACACCATATGGCGTCATGCTCAGCGTATGAAGCCGGGGGAAGAAGGAGGAAGGGGGGGACGTTCAGAGTGATGGTGTTTGTCTTCCCAAGTCACTGTTAAGCGTGACGGAGCCCTGCTTTCCTGGAGATGGCTGAGCACCTGCCTGTCAATGGGAAGCAGTGAATGAATGCCTTGTTTTGCTTTGCTTGCGTGTGCTGCTTTTGCTTTACCTATTAAACTGTCTTTATCTCAACCCATGAGTTTTCTCACTTTTACCCTTCCGATTCTCTCCCCCATCCCATTGTGGGGGGAGTGAGTGAGAGGCTGGGTGGTGCTTAGTTGCCGGCTGGGGTTAAATCACAACAGTCCTTTTTGGCGCCCAACGTGGGGCTCAAAGGGTTCGAGATAACAACAGGTTTGATTGGAATGTGCTAGGTTGAATTTATAGCTGTTACTGCTGTTTAGCTATTAATTGGCAGGCTCCTGTGCTTGCCATGGGGCTTGCTTGCCTCACTGTATATTAGAGTCTAATGCTCATTAGTGGCTGCTTTTTGTTTTTGCTGCTTGCTGTACTGCTGTACTGCTTATCACCTTACTCTGTTGTGCCTGGGAACATTTTGATAACAGCAATGGCCACGCGCCTGGGCTGGCAGATGGCCAGGGCATCGCTGCTGTATCTGTGCTGCTGTACTGGACAGGCTGGAACTCCAGTGTCAACTCCAGTCGAAGGGACTGTGACCTGTGGATGAGTCCACGTGGGAGCAGGACACCCCGAAGCGTCTGTGGCTGTGAATAAGTCAACGCCAGAGCAGGTACATCTCGAAGCATCTGTGGCCGTGGTTATGTCTGTGCCACAGCAGGAGTTCATTGCAATGTTAAACCCCATAACCTGGCCCAAAGGGCCACCTGAACTGATTGTGTTCCCCACGTTTCACCACAGTGGCTGCAAATTATAACCTGGAGTCAAGGGAGGGCTACTGCTGTTCCTAAGTACAGTTTACTGCATTTCTGAATGACCACCATTTATTTAAACAAAGTTAAAGGAAGAGGAAATAAAACTCATTCATTTTGATGTTCATTAGAAGTATACTGTGAAAAACTCTCAAGTCATTGGTGTAAGAACTCCATTTTAACATGTGGTGTAGAGAAACTGGTATCAGACAGGAAAATATTGGATAAAGTTACAACTGGAGGATGAGAGAGAAGAATCTTTAAGATCCCAGGACCACATAAAACCATAAAAGTGGGAGCATTTAAAAAAATTGCTTGAGTTCATCGCGTAAGATCCTTTGCCATGCCACTAGTTATGTAGAGCCAACACTATCTTTCACTTCAGTAAGTTTATGCTATAAAATCTAAAAATTCTGAACAGGAGTTACTACAGAAGAATTTTCCGTGAAGTCCTGAAGTATGTAGACAGACAACAGTTGACAGGGACTGATCCAATGCAAGACCACTATTTTCATCTGCCTGTACAGTATAAGGTGAATCCACTCCCTTATCTCCATTTCCCTTTCTCTATCATGAAAGAGTTAAAGAAGGTGATCACTTAAGGACACTTTTCAAAGGAAACACAAGAACCTAGCAAGCAGCTTCATCATTTGCAGTCAAAGTTAAACTACCACACATAGGACCTTAGAAGCATAAGAAAAAAAAAAAAGGAAAAAAGATTAAAAGGAAAAAGAAAAAAAGACAAATTAACTCCTCTTTGGACTTATGCCATTTTCTTACAAAGCAGTAATGTGGCATACCGATAAGAGAAGGCAGAAAAAAGTATAGCTGACATTCTGCTAGAAATTATGGGGGTGGATCTCCATAATTTTGAGCACTTCTCTCATGCTCATTTGGCCATGCTGCATTAACCATTCACGTGTGAAAGTGGGAGATGTGCGCCTGCTGAAGAGCTTGTAGAGCCAAACTCCTGCAAAGCTTTTGGCAGGGTAGCATTAATTCAAGAGGAATATCTCTTCTTGGCTTCTTGTGTGCACAGACCTTTACCTTGACAATAGTTCAGCTTCAGTTAGGGAAGCAGATAGGGGAAATCACAGTTAAGAGCTCAGTCAACTCAAACCCTGCCAAAACCACACGGCACAAAAACCTCTGGAAATTCTCTGGTTTAGATTTCCATCTCTCCCTGCCTTACCACTGGCTGAAGGTACCAAAAAGAGAAGAGTCCTAGTTTAGTACCACCATCCATGTACCACACAGCACTCTCAGTTTGAAAATGCTGACTATGCAGCCCTGCTGTTCCCCCTCCCTTGCCTGTCAAGACAATTTTTGATAGACTAATGGACACTTGGCCAATCTTTCTGCCTTCTGTCCCTGCCCCCACCCACTCATACAGTATCTGCTTTCACAGTAACCAGAATAAACAGAGATGTTCTTATGCTCTCTTGTAATGAAAATAAAATTTTGGTCTATCCAGCTATCACTAAACCATTTCCCTTAATCATCTGTAGAGATTTCAGCAGCACAGTGCATTTCTACTGTATGCTGTTTAGTTTTCATTTACTCTTGTGCCTTTATTTTGCCTACAGCTGTCTGATCACAACACAGATGGCATTAAATTCATTGAGTATTCAGAAAAGCTTCTTTCCTCTGGGATGACAAAAGCCTCATTTTCAGTGCAAGTGTAATGCACTCTGTGGTCTGAAGAAGAGCTGTGTGCACTTCCTTGCATTTCCTCCATAAAGGCTGCAGCCAAGAGGCTGAACTCAAAATCCAGAACGTGACCAAGGAGGTTTGTCTTGCTGTCTCCCACTTGGGTTCTGTGCTTTAGAAATGAGCTACAACAGTACATAAATGGCATGTATTTGCTCTGTTTGTAGCCAATACTTGCTTTCCTGGGAGGTGAATAGTATCTTGTGGGCGTTTTCTGTGTATGGCCTTATGGCTTATATAACATTGCCATAATTGGCACAAAATCTTTTGAAATGGACCCAAAATCACCATATCAAAATATTTCTCTACACTAATATTCCACATGACAACACTATTAACCACTCCCTTTGCCATCATAGATGCACACAGACACTACTGGACACATGCCAGAGACATTAATGAATCATAGAATCATTCAGGTTGAAAAAGACCCTTAAGATCATTGAGTCCAAATGAAGAAGCTTAGATGCACTGTGGAATATGTAAACATCTCTCAGTCTAAACTCTCTCCTCCAGTCAAACCGTAAAACCATCGAAACTCAGGTGGAAGGAAAGCAAAAATGGAAAGATTTTCTCTGAACATATGACACCCCCAGAAATTCTTCATTAGGCCCTCTTCTGAGGAGAAATGAACAAAACATAATTGACACTAGTATTCTAGGAAGCACCAGTCACTAATCTATCATGTTTCTATATATGTATATGTTTATATGTATATACATATAGACAGTGTAGCTGCCCCTCAGTTTTGTTATGCTAACATAGAATGTACGTATGCTAACATAACAAAACCGAGGGGCAGCTACACTGTCAGAGCACAGATATCCCAGTTACATGTTAGTTCACTCCTGTTTCCAGTCCTAGGTCCCTCTATAAGAAACCCAGATGTGAAATAAAAGACATTTCTCTCTTTACTTGGCTCTGATGTGTGGACACTAAAGATACGAGGACACCAAGTGGCTGACAGACAGGGCTTACTTGGGACATGGGTCTCAAAGCATAATATCACAGTACACACTACAGCTCAGGCCAAACACTCTGTAGTTCACTCTACAATGCAAAATCTCTGTCAACTCTATAGCTACAAGTGTAAGAAGTGGCTTTGTTGGAAAAAAAAAAACAAACAGCAAAAAACCCTACAGAATTTCTAATATTTTGTGTCCACAGATGGGCTTAGGTCTGTAGTTAAAGCAGCAAAATAGGCTCTGTTAATGCATAAGTATTAAGGTCTTGCAGTTTCCATTACAGCTGCTTAGTTTCCACTATCTACTTAATAAAGAAATGACATTTGATTGAGGCTTGGAGTGCTCATACTGCAAATATTAGTTTGGATTCCCTGGCCCCGCTATCTCCAAATACATTGGCAACACATGAATTCTTGTATAAAAAACCCAAGTGCTGAAATATGTAACAAAATATGTAACATGTTTGTATCACATTTTAAAGATAAATACAGAATCTATTAGTCAACAAGCAAAATATTAAGTCAAGAAGTCCCTTAAATAATGTGGAGCTCCAACACTAAATATTACTATTGTTACTTCATTTGTATTCTGTCAAGATATCCAAGCCAAACCAGATCACAGGAATCCTTGTGTCTTGAAGTATTAGTCATAGCTTTATTCAGGGAAATCACATCTTTGATCTCTGCATGTGATGAGATGACCATGCTGTGCAACCGTTTTTTCTGATAAAGTGTGGGGGGGCGGGTGTTATAATAGCAAATGATCACTGCCTGAAATAACACAAGGGAAATAGGTCTATGAATCTTTCATTTTCTGCTATTGGGTCAGAAACTGGTTTTCCTTTTGATGCTTCTTATCAATTGGGGGATAACGGTTAAGGCCTTATTTCAAGGTATGTTAATATCTTAGAGTAAGGCACGTGCTTTGTTAAACTTGCAGTAAGGTTTACCTCGCACATAATTCTAACACAGCAAGAACTAACTTTGCTCAGGTGGCAGCCTGAGATGTTTGCTTTCATGTGAAAGAATGAACAATGGTATTTGTAGGAATCCTGACTGCCTTTAGACCACAAAAGATTAAGCAACAGCAGGAATGAAGACATGTTTGCATACTCTATTCACTGCTAATATCCTGCCATTAGGCAACATACTAGCAATAATTCTTTGGCAAGACGAGGGTCCATCAGGATTTAATGAGGATCAGTAACTGCAAATGGCACAGCAGTCCTACGGAAGTGAGAGTAATATTTTTAGAGATTATTTCAAAGTTACCACCAAAGTTTCAAAGAAGAGGCTTTCTTTTAATGTGGGACTCTGGAAATTTGTACCCAAGCAACTAGAAATTTTTGAACATGAGTATTTTCTACTCCAAAAGTTTCCCAAATGCTTCTGGTTGGGGAGAAAGAATGACTTCCCCAGCACATCCACTCTGGAAGTGCAACCAATCTTATTATCTCAACATTACCAAAGCCTGAGGCTGCCTGAAGGTGAATTCCTCTAAAAACAAACAAAAGCAACTACGCAATTTCTAAGGATCAAGTAAGTGAAAATAGGAGATTTCACCCATTGTTAAATGCTATGCCATTTAATTTGAATGGGGTAGAAAATCAAGTATCAAGAAATGATGTCTGAAATAAAGCAAAAGCTTGTTTTTTGTTGAGTTACAAACTTCTGAAAGTCACAGATACATGTTTTATGGAAGCCCCATCTCTAATGTCACAAAATGCTTAGAGGGCTGTAGCCAAACCATACATGGCTAATTTAACTATACTGTAAAAATCTTAAAGCAAATGCATTTATAAGATGTTTCATTTATTTCATTGTTCAATTTTACTCTTCCACAAAGTTAATGACATTTCCAGTTGTATCACCAACCTATCATGAGAAATGCTTTGCTAGATCAATGGGGTAAATCAGACACTGATCTGTTTTGCTATTCTTTTTTTCATTACCTGGATCCAGTGTGCTAAACTCCACTCCCAGCTACCCTACTGTATCCTACACTTGGGATTTAGGTGTCTATAAGTACAATGGCCTACATAAAGATCAGCAGCAGATATTCAGACTGATTTGTTACAAAATGCAGTTATTCACCTTGAGCTTTCAGTATGGATATATAATCACTCTTAAGTAACAATGCTGGCATGGTCTATGGTTATAAAACTTTCCAGTTACAATTCTGCTTCTAAGACCATTTATAAATTGCTAGCAAGAGCTGGAAATAACTCAGATACTCTTTTGAAAGAGTGCAAGATAGAAGGCAGCTCATTTAATTATGTTCAATGTGGCCATGTGCAGCAGTTACCTGGAAGTCATGCACACAGTATAAATAATGTCATCACTTGTATGCATTTAAAAAAGTCTGCTTCTGTTAGAACTAGTGTTAGGCCAGGCCTGTTCAAATTGACTATACCAACATGAGGGGCCAGAGCCATGGAGGGGTAACAGAGTACACAAATGCTCAAATACACACCAAGCCCTGCCAGCTGCTGTCACGCACAGGCAGGGACTGCAGGGTCCCTGGGAGGCAGCAGTTCAGAAGGCAGGAGCAATGTCGCCATCACTCAGGGCTAAGGCTGGTCAGTTATGTCCGCCTTCAGCCAAAAGATACGTGGATTAAACCAACACAGCTGTGAGATACTCCGAATAAGCCAATCTGAAGAAACTCAGAGCATAACTCAGAATTCTAAAGCCTAAACTAAGTGTGCAAGTGGTACAAATTCTCTCTTTTCAGAAAACCTAACTCAAAACAAACATAGGGACAATTTTATGTGTTCTTACATACATTAACTTAAATCAAAAGACTTTTTATTCCTTCTAGACATGACAGCTGCAGAATATAACTTTATTTTACAATTCAGTTCCATCAGTCAGCCTATGCCTGGTCTCCATTAAGGAACCATAATTCAGGACAGATATCAGAGCTAAGCAAGACTGAGCATTTGTCACAGAGCTGTCAGTAGCTCATATCACAAGGGCTTAATCTGTCTCCTCAATTACTCCTGTGCCCCCTTATGGAAGTAGGAAAACATTGTTTATTCCAAAATCTTAATTATACAGTTTCCAACTTGGTTTGATATAAGCAAAGTTAACATAAAAGTAATAATAGGAAGTGCACAAGAATTTTTTCATATCTTTTCATAATTACATAAAAAGTTTGTCCTCTGAGATTAGTCATGTAAGTGTATCTCTAGGGAGAAAAGGTTCTGCAATCAAAATTCTCTCTTATGGGGTAAAAATTTCAATCTTGCTAAATTATTCCAATTATATATTATTCATCTTTATTTGAACGGTAGACCAGTGAGTGCTGCACTATATTAAGCCATTCATGATTACAGATTGGTTCAAGATTAATAGGAAAAAAAAATCAGCTATCATTAGACAGTGTAACAGGAATGAGACTACTAGATTTTCTTATTATAATACTGCGTCTTCTTCAGGTGAATGCCACAACCTCCATGTGTGATACCCCAATTTAATTTTCAAGCCAGAGAAGACAAACTGAGCAGTAATATTAATGGGTTTTTAGGCAAAAGACCTTACAGACTAAGAGTGTTTAGCTGAACCCCTTAGAAGCGTTTAACATACAGTGAGTTCCTCCCAGGATTTCTTTACATCTGCCATAACTCAGTTTTGCTTCAGTCAGACCAAAAAAATCTAGAAGCTAGTCTCCTTCAGTTCAATAGTGAGACTAAGGAGTCTAATTTCCATACTATAACAGTGTTGTGTTTTTTTCTCCCTCATGCCTGCTGCCATCCCTGGTTCAGACTTCAGCTTTATCACAGCTGCTGCAGCAGCCAGGAGCGCTTTCAGAGTTGCATGGTTCTCGCTGCTGTTGTGGAGGTGCTTCATGATGAAGAGAGTAAGTGGGTAACCAAGCAATTCAAATCATACACAGTCACTTTGATTTCTATCCCTCCCCCATTGTATTAAGAAGGCACCACAGCCACAAAGCTTATCTTGATTACAAGAAGATATTTTTTCCTCTAAAACCATTCTTGATCCTTCTCCAGAAAAGCACTAGCAGCTGCCCTTTCCTAACAGATTTTGAATTTGAAATTTGAGAAAGCAGGAAATTATTTTCAGATTATCTATTTACCATGGACATTTAAAAGAGAAATGCAACACTGGTCTCAAGGCACTCACTTCATGCTTCTATATTAAAGACCTCTAATATTATTCTGAGTAATTTATGCATTGTGCAATGCCAACATACAATCACCTCTAAGTGTGCATGGAATGCTATTAGACTGGTTACACCCTTGCAATTATTTCATTCATTCTGCAATTTCTGAACCAGATTTTTCTGCTGAATAACAAATAGCTACAGAGAAAGCAATACAGCCGTAGCAGTAAAAACTTTGACCATCTCTAGTCTAACTGTGGTGGTTTACCTGCTGTAGCGCAGAGCAAAAACACTGAGTAGCATCCTTGCGTGCAGGTGAGGCAACTGGAGCCCATAGGTTTTAAAGGTGTCAGTAAACTCAAAAACCCAGAAACCACTCATGTCCCATTTTAACATCTACAAACCGCAAGCCCTCATAACACTCCTTTTTATCTTTGCCATTTAATCATTGCTTACATAGCTGGAAGCTAAGTATATTTTAATCTGTAAAATCTTTCTTTTAGATGCTTACATACATTATATTAATGAGGGACGAGATAAGAAACAGAATAAAAAAATGAGAAAATGCTAGATATATTATACCATCCCACTTATGAGATTGCTGGATGTAAATCAAGGCCATTCTTAGATTATTTGCAGCATGTTTTTTTTCCTTTAAAAAATCCTCAGTATTGTGCGGTTTACTGTCTACATTATTGACTCAATGAAGCCACAAACTGCCATCTGTTATGATTCACATTACATTCCTGAGGATAAGTGAGTAATTGAGACTGATAGAGGTGTAGTCAACACTGGAGAAAAGTATAGCTTGAGCCCTGGTTAGAATAGTATATCTTACTAAAGTTTCAGATAGTATCTCTGAAAGTGTATCCTTCTGCAAAGGAACTTTAAACTTTTTTCAAAATTGGATTTTTATTTCTGGAGGATTTGGCATGGCTCAATTTCCGCCTTTGGTACACTCTGACAGTTATCTAGTTAAGACTTTTCAGAATATTTAATATTCACAGTACATCCTTCTATATTTCATACATACTCCAAAACATTTCTTCCCAAGGCACTGATACAAAGGCTGAAAAATAACACTTTCTGTCATTGGCTTTCTGGTAGAAGGTCCTTTTGACTATTTTTTTAAATTTTTTGTCCTGCATAAAGGAGGCGGGTATCTGTGGGCCCTATAATCTTTGCAGTAACTCCAGAATGTTGATGCAAATATAGGAAGAAGCAACAAACTTGGGGGGCAGAATATCTTAAAAGTGCTAAGAACTAACATCAGCACTTCGCTGTTTTGATTTGGGACATTGTGATGATATGCTGCTCATGGCATTGGTGCAAGTGCCAGAGAGCAGAAATATGCAGGACAGAGAATAAAAAAATAATCAGTCTTCGGTCAAATTGACAATCCTACTACTGTCTTAGGCAGTCACTATGACTGTAGTGCACGCACATCAACCTGGGCTTACAGGGTACTGCAGACTTGAGCTAGTCCCTGTACCATTTACTATTTATCTTCAAGAATCAGATTTTGGCAATAGTTGTTTTAAGACTCGTTGAGTGCAGAAAATCTCTCTCTGCAAGTGGAACAAGGACATTAAAAAAGGATGAGGAAAAGCAATTACAGTTTAAATTAAAAATTATTGCAATCAGTTCAAGATATTTAGGAAGAAACTAAGACAATTGTTTTACCCAGTCTGAAATGCATGTTTCAAAACACAAAGGAAGCATAAGAATTTTATTGAAAGGCAAATGCTAATTTTTTTTTTTGCTGGCTTTACATTTTTCTCCATGGAATAGTGGATTAAAAGAAACAAGTGAAATATGTTCTCCTCCGCAGTACAAGATGGCCAAAGTGGCATTGGCTGTATATGGATGCTGCATAACATGGTTGTGCCAAAGTTTAGCTTAGCTTTTGGCGGAGATGGAGGACAGACCCATAAAAGTGAAGAATATCCTTTGAGCAACTGGGTATTTACAATGTTATATTTAATTATCCCATGAGAACATGTGCACATGCGCTTTATATGAAGAAGATTCGAATGCTCAGCAGCAGAGCTATTACTAGTAATTACGTATTCAATGTAGTAGTGGAAAATGTCTAATATAGAGTCTTTCAATGTGATTTGATCTGCTGCATTCCTACAAAGGAAGTAAAGCAATGCCAAAAAGTTGGTTATTTTAAGCTGTGAGTGTGAATGTTATCCTGTTCAAAAGGGGAAGCATACTTTTATATCCTTTGCCTATCCTTTGTGAGATATCACTATCTGCTTTACATCAGCTGAAATTAGCTGCCATTTGGGAGCCATAAAGAGCTATCAATTACTTTTTCTCTCTTGTATTAAATGAGCTGTGGTTCTTCATATTAGCTGAGGAGTAAGTTTATATCAATGTACCTGTTTGAAGACGGTTCATATTTATACCTTATGAACAATAACCTGGCTATGTCAGTTTGGATGCAAAAATCTTGCTCATGTCAAACAAATTGATACCATAGTGCACCAGCACTTTTGATATCTACTCATCATTTGTAAAAGTTTTGTCTAAAATCTGAAGTTCAGCATGGCTTCACACTGATCTTGGACAGTTAGATTGGAGATGAAGGCTCTTCAAACTCAGTGTACATTTATCTGTACTCCAGGCATACTGATTACACCACGTCCCAAAACAGCCTCCAAATATTTCATAGTTTTCCACAGGCATTCAAAGCAGAGGCCCATTCTGCATCTCCCTTGCCAAGTCCCAAAGTCTGTTTGGGGAGCATTTGCAGTAGAAGCACCATCGCAAGTGTCATGTTCTGTGAAGTTAACTTTTTAAAAGCAATACATATGATGATGGATCTATGTGCACCATTTAAAAAATTAAGGCCTCATTTAAATGCAAATGTACTTTTAAAATTTTGTTAATGGAAAAATGTTGAAAATCTATTAAAAAGTGCTTTTGCTGTAGATATAACACAGTGGACTTCTTAATTTTTAATTTTCCTTCCACATCTGGAAAAATTAGACCTCATAAATGAAGCTTCAAAAAGCTGAGCAGAAACAAATTGGCAAGTTGTTTAAAAGCGTTAATTAGCCTCGGTCACGCCAGAAATAGAAAGGAACAGATGAAGACATTGTCCCTTTAGGCACTGACTGGAAAGCAAAGTGCAGGGCTGATGTTATTTTCCACAGAAAGGAAACTGCACAGTGATAGTACCAAAAATATATTTCAAACTTTCTCCTTGATTTACAAGACTCTAGACTTCTTTGTAGCATGGCAAAAATAGAACAAATATATTGATTCTACTGCCTAATCCCCTCTGGTGCTAAACTTCTGATTCCTTTACAAAGCAGGGCCAGGCAAGTTCTGGGCACCTTCCACAGAGTGAACACTTTCTTATCAAGTTCTATGGAGCAGAAAATGCAAACCCATTCTGCTGGCTGGGATATTTTAAGCAGTGGATGCGGAGAGGGAAGAGAATAAAATAGCTTTATTATCATAGTCCTTGAAAGGCTGAAGTGACATACAGCAGGCTTAAAAATGTTCTGTAGATAAATTAAGAAAATTAAATCTTTTACTCTTCCACACCTATATTTTAGGTGGGTTTTTTTGGTTTTGCTCCATATTTTAAGGTTAGTCCTGCAAGCAATGGTTTTCGCAGGAAAGCTAATTCTTTTACACTGAGAGAGTCCAAATTCACATCAGTCCGGGGGCTTTTCCAGGAATCCCATGGAAAAGGCAGACTTTTTCATGTGTCACATGGACAACATGTCTGCAGTAGACTCCATGTTGTTCCTTCTCCCTCCTTTCTCCCACCCTCCTATTCCCTCCATCAAGTTTAAAGGTAGTGATGGCTGTCTTCAGTCACAGACTGATTAATAACATTTCAGATCTGCTCTTTCCCCATATTAATGCAGATTGTGTTCTGATCTGACCTGAATGATTGAGAGCTATACTTCGCAAATAATTTGTCAGCTCTAGTACAGTATTTTAGATACTTATCATCGAGAGAGAGTCTTCCTTCCAAATGTATAAACTTAGATATTAAACCTAGGTATAGATGCTCCCTAAAAATGCAAATGAATCATTTTTATTTGAAAATATCAGCATCTGTTGAGACTGTAAAATTAAGGTTTAGTTTGGAACTGGTCCAGGCAAAATAAATCTTTACAACTGAAGGATAATATGACAGCAGAGGTGAATCTACACATTAGGAACCAAGTAGTTCCTTTTCTGGAAATTACAGAATTTTAGATCTCATACAAGTTCTTATCGGTCTGAACTTCTCAATCCAATATCTACATGTGGAATTAAACATTATATGGAAAAGAGAGAAAGGGGAAAAATAGCTAATCTTTGAGATATCATTCCTGACAAAAAAAACTAGCAGAACTATAGAACTATGTTTGAAATTTGCACTTTATTTTACTAATTTATCTTTGAATATGTACAAACTTCCAGAGGCCAGTGAATCATTACAGTTTTAATTAAAAACCTCTCCATCGACTGAGTGCATGAAGCTCTGTGTAACACAATATCTATATTTGTAGAGCCAATATAGTTTGACCTGCCATCTCTGTATAGGGTAGATGGAATACAACCAAAAAGCACATTAGAACAACACAGATCAATAAATATTGGATTCCAAGTCCAATCCAGTTCCCTTCTTGCACCAAGTAATCTAACAAAACTGAAATTTAATTGGCTTAAAAACAAATAAAATGATGCATTCTAAAGGAGAATATTTTACAAACATAAATCCACTCCACTGAGAACTGAACAGTAGTTCATCACTATTTGGATGATACCTTTCCACTAATCACCCTGGGTTTTAATTCCTGCAGGCAGGATTACAATAACAAAGAGCTGATCAATATAATACATTTATTCAGATCTGCTGATCATTAAGGAATAAGAATGTTTTGGAGCTCAGAATAATTTAGATTATTCACATCTTACATTATGTGGTCATAAAAGCATGTCTCCTTAGGATGCCTGTGAAGTCAGCATTTCCGTTTCAAGACATTCTTAACATACAGAAGGAACATCAGGCATATGCTTACTGAAATTACTGATAAAGCAGTACGAATACACCTTTCACATTTCATGGTTCTGTTACATCGGTCGATTGACAAGACAAAACCAGTAAACCTATACTTTGTAATTTTCATCTAAAAGTTTGAAAATAAACATGCTAGTATATTTTTAATAGAGCACTTTGCACATTTCTAATTGCTATGTAAGTAAACACACTGGTTTATTAACACCTCACGATAACTCCAGGAAAGGGGAACACTGATGCACAACCTGATTTAAACTAAACCCATGGATGGTCACATACAGATTGTGTTAGGGACAGAATCAGAAAACCTGTTCTGCCTAAGCATGAGCCAAGAGCTATGCCTCCGACAGAAGAGAACTGGGTTTCCTTGCCATTTGGCACACCTATAAGAGAGTCAAGTTAAAACAACGTCACGGATGCATCAAAAGTCATTTTTTTGACAGCCATTTGTGAACAAGCCCCATTTAGGTCATACTTTCTGGAAATATCTAGTAAGAGAATAATTTGATTGGATAACGTGCAAACTAGTACCCATCCAAATGAAGAGAAGTGACCTACTTTCACTTTTACTTCAGGCCCCAAGGAAGGATTACAATGTTCTAGCAACAATATGCTATGAGCAACTATCTTTCCCCCCTGCTAATACAGTCCTGCATTTTTTAGTTGAATTGAATGCTCTCAAAGGTCATGGCTTAGATCCCAGAAGCAAACTTTGTTGCCTCTTACTTTTTAATTCCTGAGGAAATCTACTACTGTCCAGATCATCTCTTTTCTCTCTCACCAGCGTACTTAACTATTTGTCCTAACTGCATGTTAGAGGACTGACTGGCCATTACTGTACTGCTAAGACTCAGACTCCCTGTGCAGTTCAGAACAGAGTAATGCCTAATCATCAGCTCCTTGTACATAAATAAAGAACTTTACTTCTTTTATATCCTGTCCTATCTACTCGTACCTACCATACATTATGTCAGTTAAAGTATGTTCATAAAGATTCAGCCATCAACTGATTAAGATTCATTCAAGACTGGTTGCCTTAGCAGATTCAGACACATTGTTCTTTGAGGGCTTCTTAAGTGAAGTCAGATTCATCCTTGGCATCATTCCACTGGCTTTGCTAAAGCCACAGTGTCTGTAATTAATACTGGCTCACACACACATGGTACGAAGGTTTGCATTATGAGGAAATTCTGTATCATCTCCTGTTTGCTTTGGTAAAAACAGACACTTTACAGGAGTCACAGTATTTTCTTCATCAAATAAACATGGAAATTATCTGTTTTGCCACTTTTATTTTTGCTTAACTGTTACATAGATGCCACTGTAAAAATAGAGGAGTAAAGTTAGCTAGTGTTAATTAAAGCTTTTGAACTTCCAGAGTACTTGTGTTTAGTAATAGTTTTTCAAGTGGATTTACATAGTATCTAATCTAGTTAATCCAGCCTCACATCTTCTTGATAATATTTTGCTTTTGTGGAATTTTGTGAACAGAATTAATTAAGATAATGCAGCATTAAACCTTTCATTACCATACTTCGGTGTAGAAAAAGTGTCCAGAGAAATCCTAAGTTCCTAGAAGACTCAGACCAGAAATAACACCCAGATACTCTGAGACCTAGTGTATTTTTCTAGCCAAGACTTTCCTGCTCATAATTTCATACTTTATAAATTTCTGCCTTTCTGATAACGGTGTACACATTGCAAAGCAGCTGCTTTTCCTAGGGCAAATCAGCTCCACCTGAAGACTTTCCTTTTTTTTAATAACTTTTGCTGTTATTTTAATAAGGACAGAAAAATCCTTCACTATAAAAAGTCTACATAGGGGAATGAAAAAATCATATCAGCATTTTTGAAGGCTACATTAAACAAAAGAGATACATAGAGCAGTGTTGTGGAAAGAAAAAGTGTTTGTTTGCTTTTCTATATTCATTTTTCACTCTCTTTTACACCAGAGAGCTTTGATCATGACAAACTGAATCCAGTTGGCTCCGCAAAAAGAAATAAGGCATTAATGAATATCAAATCCAGAGGAAATTATTCTGGCTTTAAAGATAATATTATAGTTGTTGGCAGTGAATGCTTTTGTATTGGTCATTCTTTCTTTTTTCTTAAAAGTAACTAATTTGGATACATGTTAAATCAATCAGATCGCTGGCTATTATTCAGCAGAAAATTACAAAGGCTGACCCACCCCTGTGGTGGACTGGCTGGCACTAGCCACTGAGAAGAAAGGTCAAGCTTCAATTGACTTACCTCCTGGGGAAAAAAAGGTAATGGAAAGGGAGATAAAATGCTAGTAAACAAGTTTTCCTCAGTACTCCCTATACACCACCACTACTGCTTGAACACTCAAGCCCAGATGCTGCCTTTATTCCCTTCAGCAAGCACTGTTACAGCCCCAGAGGAAACTGCATAATATTTTATGTGTATCGATAAAAGAATGAAACTGATTAATGAGATCTAGAAGAATGTGTAGATTTTTCCCTCTAACAACTCACCCCTTCTCTGGACTGACTTGTGCACATTGATTTTTTTCTGTGCAATCAATTTCATTTTAAATTGCTTCTAGCAGTTATTTTGTTGCTATAGGAGCTTCCACAGTTTCTCTGAGCTATGCTGATGTGCAGTTCATCTGACTATTTATTCAGCTTCTCCTGTTAAGCCCATGACATTGAAATCACCTCAGTCCAAATGTTTTCATTCTCCTACTTTCTTTGCCTGGCCCCTTGCACACAAGCACTATAAAAACCTCCCATGCACAGTGGTCTTATTATTACATTCTGGACTTTTCCTGGTTTATTTACTGAGTTTTTCTTTACTCCTGTTTTTCCCTTAATACATTAGGGGTATAATTAAAACTGCTACTTCAGCCTCTTCATACTACTGACTTCCTTCAACAACACTTTTTACTCTGGTAGCTTTTAATGTACTCAGTCAAAAACTGCTTCAAAGATCCTTTTCTGGTTCTCCTACCTGCATTGGATCTTCATTCTCCAAAACCTTTCCTAATCTACCCCTACCTTATTTTCAACTCATATTCTCAAATCATATGCTCCTACCTCTGATCTGCTGATTGTTCATATTCAGTTGTTCAGCAAGCTTCACTGTTCACCTCTGCAGCCTGGTGTGTTCCTTTCTTTTGTTCATCATGAACAGGAAGGATTCATACAAAATTCTGCAATGAAATATTGTCAAACATTTACTTAAAATTCTACCGTGTGTCTTTAAAAAACAGCCAGTCTATCTATATAGTTGCTGCTGTTGCATTCAGATCACTGCCTATTATGTTGATCTTTCTTTTCTGGTCATCCTCTGCTGTCTCCTGCTTTCAAGAAGAAGTTGGGGGCAGCCATGAGTTTGTCTGTACAGCACCCAGGATTCATGTCTGAACCTTTTGAAGCCACCAGAAAACCAGTAAATGACAAGCACTGGTACCATTGGTTCGTGAGTGTATACCAGCTGGGGACAGTCATATTCTCTTTCTCCCCAAAACAAAGACTTGTTCATTTTCAGAAACAGTTACATTATCTGTTTTTAAAATTAATCTTTTTTTCCATCTAAACAAAATCTGCCTTTTTAATTCAAAACCCAATATTTTTGCTCAACATCTTTGCAGAAACAATTCAACCAGTTCCAGTAATCCTGTATGTAATTAAAGCCTTAAGTACATAATACAGAGATAATTATGAAACAAAAGATTGTGCTGTTAATAAGACCAGCCGAAGTACTTGTCAAGTGCAAACAAAAGCATAAAATCCATTTCACGCCACTTAAAGCTTTTGCAGCCTTCATAACACTGTGACTGTTTTCTCATTACTTTTCCCATTCATAAGATCTTTCTCTAAGCTAAGAAAATCAGTAAACCTTAAGCTATTGGGAAAGAGTATAATGAAAAAAGCCATGTGTGCGACTTTTGATACACTATTTAGTGAGACAGAATAACCCTGTTACTACCTCTTGGCACAGAAGAAATTAATATTAGGTTAAACAAGACTTGATTTTGAACAGAATCTCAAACCAGTTTCTCCTTCTGCCTTTAAGACTAAGTCTAGAAACTGTTGAAGGTGTTTGAACTCTTGTTCAAACCTGCAAATTACACACATAAATGTATATTTCAGTTCCAAAGAGGGAGCCAAATCAGTTAAATGCTTCTAATAAATGCAGAGTTACTGACAACATTAGTGTTTGTATACATGTGGCTTGCTGTGGCCTTTTACACGTGCATGCAAAGGAGGCAGAGTAATAAGCAGCAATATTTACAGGCAGAACATGTGCCATATTGAACTGCCAGTATTTCAACCTTGACTTATTTCCTGTACAAAGGAAAGAAAGCACGATTCTCGCTTCCTCCCTTGAGGTTGTCAGCACACTATTAACTTGAGAATCTTTTAAAATCAGCAATCAAATGGTTAGCCTAGGACAAAACAAGGAAACATCTGTCAAAATAACAACTGCAATACCCACTCTTTGAAATTAATTAGCAAGCTTCTGGAAACCTATTGAGTCCATTACTCCTTGCTGTTCTGCATTCTTCTAAAGCATCATAGTAAGTAAGATTAATCAAAATTTAAGGGTTCGCAGTGGATATACTAACTGGAGATAGGCTGCTTGCTTGCACAGAGCTAGGTATGGAGCTCTGACATGCTACTGAGGTAAAACACTTCATGCAACTGTGGTAAAACACTTCATGCAACTATGAGAGTGGTTGAAAACAACAGATGCACAAGAATCAACAGTCGCAAGTTGCAGCAAGGAAAATTTCTGTTAAATCATTAAAAAGAATTCTTTGCAGTGAGAGCGAAACACTGGAACATATTGCTAACTGAGGCTGTGCAATCTCCAGCCTGGAAGATATTCAAAACTCAACTGGACAAGGCCTTGAGCAATCTGCTGTAATCTTGAAATAAGCCCTGCTTTCAAAGGTGGGTTGGACTAGAGACCTTCCAAGCTGCCTTACAACCTGAATGATTCTGGCTGTATGTCTGTTATTGAGTAAAGGAACCAACTCCTCTGATTTATGATAGTCTTTTATATGCTCTAGAATGAAATTTGTCTTTATAATCACTTATTATTGTCTGTTCACTCAGACAGTGACAGACTACAGACTACAGACCCATCTTCCTTTTCTGCAGTTCTGTTGCCTCCTAGATGCTTCCCATTTTCCTGTGTTTATAAGCAAAGTTTTTAAACTACTGTGACAGATGTCTTGATTTCTACCATTTACACAAGTGACCAGAAGCTGAATTCATTTTACTGGAATAACAGAGATAAGGTTATCATAAGAAAGGTGAATATATATTGACAGTCCTAGGGGCTATCCACACACTGAACAAGCACACAAGTATTACAAACCCTGCGTTTGCAGAAGGACTGTCTCAACTGTCTCCAGTGAGACCAGCCTCAAGAGAATAATTTAGTCTCTTTGTCTATTTAGTCTATACATTCTTCGCTGACATTATTGACAAGTATGGGAATTAATGCCCGCTGTAATGCAACGCTTCTTTTCTGGTTATAATTCAGTTACCGTCAATATCCTCCTAAGTGAAGGAATTGCATCCTTCACAGTAACAGGATGCTGTAGGGGCAGCCAGTTCTGTAGCTGCTGAGATCCCTCGCTAGAAGGCACTAATTTGCATTGTTCATTTGATTTCAACTTGAAGCCAATCCTGCAGCATTTTCCTTTATACCAGTTCAAAATAAACTGTCTGTATGATTCTGAATGTAGCTGCATGAAAAGTCCTCACACCTTGTGCTCTCAATAATCATTCTGAAAATGTCACTATGCGCACAGTGCCACAAGTGAATAATGTCACTTTCCCCTTGCTTGGCTTAGAGAGGAGGCAGTTATTGCTAATAAATTTCTCTCCCTTCTCAAGTTTTTTATGACATTATTTTTTATTTTGTTCTTCTTCAAGACTAAACATGTGACATTGCAAGGGTCTGGGTGACCACTTACACCTGGGCAGTGGAAGATGGTAGCTAAAGTAGGGCCATAGCACAGTAACCATAGGAATGTCTCAATCATATAGATCAGCCAGTGATTTTCAAGAAAATCTTTCTTGCCTTTCATACACAGAATGCCCTAGTACCACAAAATGATTAGAAGGTGGCAATTGCAAATGTTTATGTGGCAGGGAAACAAGAATACAAATAATTCTTCTCATGAATAGGTTACTAGAGGGGTGTTAGAGATTAAAGCAGGAAGCTGTGGAAGGCTGGCCTGTCAGAAGGGTTTGGGCAAAGGAGAGCAGGAGTGAGAGGAAAGCATGAGAAAAGCACCTTCTCGACCTACAGAGATGACATTGTTAATCCCCATTTACCACTTGAAAATAGTGAACACTACACAGCTTTATCCCAACTATTTCCTTTCAGACACACGTTCCTCCATTTTTCAACCGTTACCTTTGCACTGAAGAAGCAGAAGCAAAATGCCCCATTCTTGCCCATCTGTACAAAGTGCTGTCACATTATTCAGAATTCCAAAACAAAACACAAAACCGCCAAGATTTCCCCTCACAAAGCTCTCCTTAGGCTGGCACCCTGGCACACTGCTGCCTGTGGAAAGCTCCCGCAGGGTGGAGGGCACTAGAAATCAGCTTCATGTGAGACAGGGTGTTTAACCATCGCTAGAAATGGTGGTGAGGTTCCAAAGCTCATATTGGCCGAAAGGGAAGGCAGCAGTGCGATGAGCAGTGATTGCTGATAGCATCCCGCAAAACAAGTATAACCCAACTGGGGGAGTCAGCAGGATTGCTTGTCAGCAGCCGGCACTGAAAAATGTATGTCATCATCCTAGCTAATAAGCAGTCACTGTCTGTCTGTGAATTTAACAACGAAGAGGTTTGTTTTTCACTTTTTAAAATGGTTAGCTTTCACATCCTGTGCTAGCAAGTACTCATTTTTCTTAACACCTAGCTTTTTTAAAAAAAAGGAAAAAAGGTTTCAGCCTTGACAACTTATTACGACATAGAAAGGATGAAAATGTCTCTCCTTGAACAGTCCCTTCCATTGATTGTCAGCCTAGTCATTTGAAACTCTAGCAGCTTACATTACCTTAGTGAGCTTTAATCGTTTTGGCATAGTTAATTTTTCTGTGAATAGGAAATAAGGTCTGACAGCCATCAAAACCATCAGGATATCTGCATCACCAATAAAGGTCTGAAAAAAACAGCTCTGTTCATTGTGGAGGGCTCTGATATTTTAGAGTATCATACAATGCTGCCACAGTACATCCGCATAGCCCCTTGTCTGGTTGAATTGCACAGCCATTCACTGAATTATCATCCTTCAACTGCCATATCCATCCTTCAACTGCCATATCCCACTTCAAAGCCTTGTGAAGAATTTAATCGCTGTCTCTGCCCACTGAGGGCTCAACATCAATGAAAATGCAAAAGCAAATACTAAAGAATAAAAGAGCAAGTCAGCTAAAGCTGACTCACAGATACAGGAAAGGGAATACTAATCCTTCCTTAGGAATTGTCAGTGTATCTCCCTTTCTGCCAGTGGCAATATTTTAGGCCCTTCTTCAAAAGGGTGCTCTGAGTATGAAAATCCTCACGCTATTATCAATTTCTTTGACATTAACTGAATGCCTATTTGAGCAGTTTCTTGCAAGCGGAGAATCAGACGTTGGACTACAATCACAGGGGCACGAGACCATCTGGCTCATGGCACACTGTTGATAAAACACAGAATAAACATCTTAAAGGTTTCTGGAAACATCATAAGACACTACTATTTTTAACCTAGTTATATCCACTACTCTATGTAGTTACCAATGCAGGTAGTAAGAGAGTAAGATGAGGGCCTTGGTATTTCCTTAAAATAAATAGCCTATTTAAATGTAATCATAATTTGGATTTATGAAGCTATACAGCCAGCTTCTGCACAACCTTGGGATAAAAAGTGATACCAGTTAGTGTGATTAGTGCCAAAATACAGACATGAATAGTTAGGGCTGCCATGCCATCCTCAAAAGGTACCAGCTGCAAAAACATGCAGGGATAGGTTGGTGGGTGCCTTCTCTCTTTAGAGAAGCTGGCAGATAGCATTTTTTCTGTTCTTCCATGTGAATTTCTTCACTTGATAGATAATAGAACTGCTTCCTTTAATTTAAGAAGCAGCAGCTTGTGTGCTGAATTTAACGCTATGTAGTCTTTTCCCGGTGCCCATTTAGGTACACAGTTATCCAGGGCAGCCATGAGTCATTGCAGGCAGTCTAGGGTTAAGAGACTGAGCAGAGCTGAGTCTAGAGAAACAGAACAGTCTAGAGAAAACCAAGTAAATCCAGCTGCTCAGCTTCTAACATTTAAAATGAAAATATCAGTATTGTGTTATTGTAGCAATACTTAAACTCCTCATTATTTTCGGAGAACTTTAAGTTCAGTTCCTTCCAGTCAGGTCATTCCAGTAACATTTATGTCAGCATTTCTATTCTAATAGCCTCCTATTTTAGAGGTTTTATAACTCACCTACCTATAAAAATATACTTCATACTCAGGAAGTACAGTCTCCTTTTCTTGGTATTATTTATGAATATAGCACAAATTTTATTTTAACCCAATTCCACATTAGTTCACAGGTGAGTTACAAAAGCAGAAGTCTTTAAGATGCCATTGAAACAGTATGTGTTGTATAGAGAGGGAAAAACAAGCCAGGGAGGGAAAAAAGGAATGAAAAGGAAAGTAATATCAAATTAGGATGGAACAGACATAAAAAATAAGTGGAAAGGAAAGAGCTAGTAAATACAATGTTGTTCTCTGCATCTTCAAAAGTGTTTTTTTCCAACCAGTAACCAGTCTCCCTAGTATCCCCATGCAACAGATCATTATTCCCCAAGGTAGAAAAGAGAGAGGATTTTCTGTGTGTTAGGAACAGTGTGAGACATTCAGCATTGTACTGGCAAAGTGGTTGCATCCTAAGCCCTCGCCGTGCATTAAGGGAAGTGTACACAGAGCTCAGGGCAAACTGCAAGTGAAGGAGGCTTTTCAGAGAGAGCCAACATTGCATGCTGCTGCCTGAAGGGCAATTAGTCTTCAAACTTCAGCTTACTATCTGGCAAAGATTTAAACCCACTGATTGTCTGTTACATTTACAGGTGACTAAGGATGCCCTAATAATAACGAATCATTTTATGGAACCTGAAATGATGTAAAGAAAAGTCTGTGCATCAACTTGCTTTACTAGTGGGCTAAAAAAAGAAGAAAAGACCTTGCAAAATCCACAAATTATGGAAATGTGACTAAATGAGGGTGCTTGAGGCTTCCAGGTGCGCTTGCCTGGTACTGAGAAACCCTGTGGGTTTGGTTGTGTAGCTGCCTGTACATTAAGTTGCCAATCTGGCTTCTTACAAGAAGTTTCCTACAGCATCAGACAGAGTTGAGATGTCGTAAGTAAATAAGACAACAAGGACAACAAAATCTACTGCTACCTCCAAAGAACTTGGCTGAGATCTCATAAAGCAAAAAGAGAAATCCAGGCCTAGCATCAAGGCTCCAAAAAATCTGGAAGCCACACCTGAAGTGAGAATAAAATAAGAAAGTACTATTCCAACCATTGGGGTTTTTTGCCGAGCTATTCAGAAGAAGCAGCATAATTTTATGCTGCTACAGGGAACTGTACACCTTCCAGGAACCAACGTATTAAAAAGAGCAAAATGTATCAACACAGATTCTTCTCCATTGTTTCTGGACCTTGGTGTCCTACATGACACAGATCCTTGCCAATTTAATCTAGAGAGCTTTTTTTTTTAGGGACTAATCCCTGTAGGAGGGTCCATATAAAATTTTCCCCTCTATCAGCTTTGGCTATACTCCAAACATATCTGGAATGCAGAATTTGTATCTCCATTCTGTCCAACTCTAACATGCCATTTTCCTCTTGCTCTATTTTTACTTTTCATGGTCTAGTTCAGCCAGGCAAAACTGTGCAGCAGTCAGAGTGCAAGTTTAAAATATAAAAAACCTAACCCTCATAAACACAGCAGAAACAAACTATGTTTTCAGTCTTTGCTCTGCTTTTCACATACATTTCATCTCCAGAAAAGCAGTCCATCTCAAGAAAATTCTTTCCTCCCACATAAAAGGACAATTATTATCTTGTTTAACAGCATCTTAAAACATGGCAAAGAGGAGGTTTTATTTAGAAAACCTGTAAGTCTTTTTTTCTAGCTAAAGGAAAACATTGTTAAAATGGGATATTACGAGATCATTAAGAGAGATGCTGCTAAAATGAAAGCCTCACTTCATACTTCCCATTTCAAACTTCTCACCCAATGTTTCTTTCTCTACATTTATAGTACAAGGTTTAAAGTATTTGTTACAGTGATTTTTTTACCCTGAAACAAAATAGGCAGAAATTTCTGTACTTGAAGCACCAAATCTGTAAATGAATGAAGTTTACAGTACCATGATAATGACAATCTCTCTCTCTGACCTGTCACCAAAATTAACATAAACTGTTCTTTGGACTTTCAATTAGTCTGCTATGATGCCAGGAACATGTACTCTTCTTGAGGTCTGGGGCTCTGGGATATCCCCACGACGCAGCCTGCCTGCTGGCTCCCTGTGCCATCTTGCAAGCCAGCTGACTCAGCAATCTGCAAGCTATAGTCCCTTGGTTACAACAGACTAAGCAGTGCTGTCCCTGTTGCTTCATTGCCTGGGAAACTGGAAATAGATAGTGAGTATTTTAACTGACATTAGAAGGTGCCCTACTGTTCTACTGCTTTCATCTGAAAATACATCCAATCTAAACCAAGTCCAAACATTATAAATTTTCTAAAATCTGTCCTTTTGTTATGTGGTAGACATCAAATGGTGAGAAAAAAATAATTTTGCATGTCATCACATGGAAGATAGTCTCTCTGCATCATTCCACTATCTGGATTAGGTTATTCAAAAATGTTGTCCTGAAAAGGAGGCCTCAGATTGCAAAACAACGAGAAAAGCCTCACACAGAAGCAGGATACCGAGTCCTATGTATCTAATACCATACATTTAGCCACATTTCAGAACCATATATATTCTCATTAATGACACAGACTGCCTATTCAGGCAAGAATCATATGGGTCTTTCAAAAAACAAAAAATGAAGGAGAGTCAATGAGAAAAAGTGCCACTAGCTTGCTTTTTGTTTCTCCTAGAAGCTTGGAAAGGTGAGTGTGCATGTTAACAAGGAATATATCTCTATGTTAAATAAGGAATGCCTTTTATTTCAGCCCCTCCACCCCCTCAAATACTACCAGCTACTGACATTAAGAGCAAACTTTAGTCCCTGATCCCAGTTCCTTTCTTGTGTAATGAATGAAAGTGAAATCTCTGCAAGCCTTTGAAGAATTTCCTTCCCCCCTTTTAAATTGTTTTTCAGTCAATGGGAATTTGACAAATTAGTTAATAGCTCACATTAGAAAAGTCCTCATTATGTAAAAGGCATGATAAGGGTAGAGACATATTATAGATAAGGGTGATAAATATTTCACACTTGAGTTGTCAAGGAAAACAATTTTAAGTAAAACTCCTTAGGTCTAGACATGAAGAAATCCTAAGCTTATTGGGGGTGTCTTGGGGTATTGTGTCGCCTAAGGCTGTGCTATAAAAGATGTAAAATTAGATGGTGATGTGGTCCCACTGGCATTAAAAATAATCTACAAACATTTATCTAACAAACATTAATCTACAAACAACTGCTCTGAGGATGATCTGCTGCTTTCTGCTTTAGGGCAACATGTATTCTTTCCTTGAGCATGAGAACAGGCATGAATGAACAGTTGCCTCACCATATGATTCCCTTCGTCCTCAGCCAGTGCCACTGCACCCTGAGAGTCAGGCTAAGGTGAGTATCATTCACAGCAGGGGATAAGGAACAAACTCCTCTGCCTCACAAAACAATGAATGGAAAACTAAATTTGGATGGTTTTGGTTTTTAACTTGCTGCAATCATCCTCAACTGTAGCCCCTTAGGGAGACTTATTTCATAGAGTTTAGCATTTTGCAGAGTGTCCATTAAGCAAGATTATTTCAGCAGCAATTTCTTTTCCACCAAGTTCCCTACACAGGAGATTATCACACAACTTTTTTAAACACACAACTTGTTTAAATACACATCCTTGATAGTTCTGTATCTTCCTAACCTTTATGACTCGGTAAATCCAGAAAGAAAGTTACCAAGCAGGATTGTCAGCCTTTGCTCATTTCTTTTTCTTTTTTTGTCAGTTGAAACTATGCTAGTTATATATATATATATAATCTGAAGGGAAAGCAAACAACTTACATCTCTGCCTCAGGAGACTGTTCAGAATGATACCAGCACTTCTAGAAAGGCTCTCCTCAATGCTGATATGGAGAAGAAGGAATTCCAGTTCATCTAACTAGCTAATCTAACCAGTACACTTTGGAAGCCCAGGAACCACAAACTGCTACCCCAAAGTTCTTTCTCTGGTTTAAAACTCAAAAAGATCTCATATCCACAGCCAAGCATGTTTAAAGATGTCATTAACAACCTAATCAGTGTCTATGCGGTTCAACCAACACTCAACTGTTATTTAACTGAATGTATGGTCCCTCTATGCTTCAGCTCTTAGGAGCTTTTTAAAGCATGCTATCAAGTCCAGGATACAGACTAAAGTTTTTATAAGCTTAGTGCTTGGCACTTTATTTTCAAAATGTTTATACTTGGGGCATGGTGATCAGGCAAGCCACACATTGGCTTATTGTCTGAAACAAAATAGTATATTTATACTACCACCCACATGTGAGCATGAAATGTATTAGTAATTAATATTTCTGTTTCAAGAGATTAGATTCATGAAGAGCCTTTGTTCACCATTTAATCCCCTGTTCTCTGGGGAGGAGACAGCAAAATGATGGCAGGAAACTCCAAATGAGCAAAGCTGGTTGGCACTGTTTCTCATTACGATTTCACTAAATACAGCAGAGCTGTGTGTCCATAGGTACAATTCAATAGAAAGCTACAGCACTAGCTAGCTTTTTCTCTTTTTGCAATGATTATTACAGTATCAGTGTAGCTCTATTTCTTTTACTTCCTTCAGGAAAGCAGCAGAGAGAAACTTCCTAGCTTTTGCTACAGGAGTTCGGAAATAAACATGGTTATAAATCAAAATTAGGGATTTTATAAAAGGAAACTGAAGTGTAAATGAATGTCATGCTCTGAAACATCCCTTTTATAACCTCTCTCTTCAAGAGTGTCATACTGAAAGCGGATCCCCATCTGTTTGTGATATATGGTAGATATATGTGACATATCAGTATGTGACTCTCTGTAAATACTCTTTTCAGTGTGCATCAACAGTGAGGAAAAGCAAATTCACTGCATATGCAAAACATGCCGTGGTCTTAGTAAGACTTTCCCAGGGGAACTGCATGTAAATTTTGGGACCTGGTAACTTATGTTAAATTTTAAACATTTATTTCGTAGCAGGCACCCAAAGAAGAAATCACACAGTACCTTTCTTTTAGGAAGCATAAATTCTAAGAACTTTATACCTCTTCTGTGAAATTTCTGGCCAAGTTGTAGATGGAAAAAATATAAACACCAACTTTCTCCAAAAAACCCCCATCTAATACAACATAAATAACATTTAAAGAATATGAGTGTCCTTGATTGTGCATATTAACTATGAAGTTCAGCACAACTACTCAGGGGAGTTACTGCTAGTGAAATCAATTGGGTATGTATCTGGAGCCAAACAGAGTATTAGTCCAAACTTAGACAGTCCCAGGTTTCCCCTAAAAATAATATAAATTAAAAGTGGTAAAGGCAGTCACAAATGAACAGTTTGTAAGCTACAAACATATATTTTACAAAACCACCTAGAGGAGAATGCAAAATACAGAGAAATCAATTGTTTTTTATAGAAATTATATTCCGGTTTTAAGCGAAATGTTTTAGAAGTTTCAATTTCAACAAGTAATTTTAGCTATTTAAGTGAAAAAAAAGAAGACTTGGGATTATAAGGGAGTTAAATTTGATATCTCAAGTATTAGGTATAGTGTGTGTAAAAAGTTAATGTGAAGTGACATTGACCAGATGAGTACTCCAGTGTGCTAAGCATTGTACGAGTTATGCTGTAAATATAGTCCCTGCTCCAAAGAATTTATATACTACAAAGTGGCTAAATCTGAGAAAAGAAGGTGCTTAAGAAATATACACTTAATTTGGACTGGCTGTGCAGGCAACTGCAGACTAGTGGGTAGCAGTGAAAGGAAACAATTATTCACATGAAGAGGATAGACAGAGAAGTTTGAATTTAAGGTTCCTGAATTGGCTTTTCTTCTTGCACTTGTCAGGATGAAAAGCTTGCAGAACTGTCTGAAGTGGCCTTTTGGCATTTCCTTAGCTGGTACAGGCCCTTTAGAGCAGTTCTACTTCTCTTTTGTCCCCATACCTCCCATCAGAGGCATGTTTCAGAGAAAAGTCAAAGCACTTCTACACTCAGTGTTCAGTGCAGAGAGGATAGCCTAAATAAAAGCAGCGCTCTGGAAAGCATTTTGAAAACTGACAGTTCAAAGAAAGTCAGGAAGTTCAAAGCTGCAGAGTCGTAAATTAATCATTTTTCATCCAGCACATAAGTGCTGTGTTTTTACTGTGTTTCTTCTTTTGATGTCAGCAGTCTACCATATCTGTTAGGCACAGCAGCACACAAGTTCATTCCCCATGATAGTAATCTGACACTATTCATTTTGAATCCTATTGCACATTTTAGAAAAATACAAAATTCACAGCTTATTTGTGTTTCCATTTAGTTGGAACAACTGTGGTGAAAATAAAATAATAAGTTGTATTTTCCTTCCCTCCACAAAATACTGTTCTTAATTTTTAATTTCTTTCCTGTTTATGTTAGCATTTGCTTTCCTAATTCTGCAAGCATTCAGGCCTGTCATGTTGCAGAAATCAAGGCATACATTTCCTATGGAGCCAATTACTTTCCATAAATTTAACCATTCTCTTTCAGTCTTTTTAGTAGCACGTGAGAGGGTTCAGTGTTATTTTTATGCTCTGTGTTAGAAACAGAGAAGAAAAATAACTTGCTTTCAAGAGGTAAAAAGTGGCAATGGCTGGGATGATTTCATGCGTATTCTTTTAATTGAGATCAAGTAACTGGAATCTGTGTCTGATGTCATGCAGAACAGGGATGCGTTTTGGGTTAGAGTTATATTGCAGTGGGGTGGATTTCTAGAAGATCTGAGCACCTGGAGATCTCAGTGGCTGCCTGGGGAGCTGAGAGGGCTCAGCGACTCCAAAAATCAAGAGGGTTGGGTTCTATAGGATCATACCAGCAAGCCATTTCCTTCGTATGAATGTGTGCAATAATACTGTACTGAGTGTTGTACACTATCACCTGAATCTGAGTCTTGAGTTAGTAAATCCATGTTTGAAGTCTCTGTTAGAATGGTTTTTTTTTATGGAGTCAGTAAACAGAAATCTAGCTGGCATGTGACATATCTAATAGAAGCACTAGAAAATAGTGTTTATCTATTCATTAATAATATGCATACAAATAATTATTTATGCATTTGGCAAGTCTAATTTATAACTGTGGAAAAGTCTGTCTTCCTTCCCACATAGTTATAATTCACTCTTCATACATCAGACAACCATGGCATCGGTCACGTTCTTATTCCAAACACAAAAAATGCACATATTTCTC
Organism: Aptenodytes patagonicus; assembly: GCF_965638725.1. Lineage (NCBI taxonomy): Eukaryota > Metazoa > Chordata > Aves > Sphenisciformes > Spheniscidae > Aptenodytes > Aptenodytes patagonicus. Next base: position 16,218,178 of record NC_134961.1, on the reverse strand, counting down.
ACGATTTAAGCTACTGCTTTTGAATCTCTCCATGTTTAGTCACATATAGCAGTCATTAGCTTATTTGCTTAATTTAGCAAAATGAAAGTCTGGACAAACTAGCACATGGTATATAAATATAAAGAGATATTCATTATGCATTTAAACACTTTCTATAGCAAAGAATATCATGGAGTTACAGCCTCATTTCCCAGAAAAATCAGTTTAGAGATCCTGTAGTAATTCTCTCTTCTATGTAGGCTAGAGAGATTAACAATTCATTAGAACAAGATAGCTTGATTAAAGTTTTCTTAAACTCTTGTTAAAAAGCCAGGTTGCCAATTAGCTAAAACTACTTTAAGTTTAGCACATTAAAAAAAAAGAAAGAAAGGGAAAGTGTTATGGTAATCTGTGTCTACAAGTGGTTAAAAGTACCCCTACAGATTGTGCTGCTGCAACCTATTTTAGGTAGAAATTTAAGACCTAGAACACTCAATAAAGCAGAAAGGCTGTGAATCATTTCCATATATAATGAACCTTGCCTGCCTATAGAGGGGTCAGCAGGAATCAACCCAGAACCTTTAACATGGAAATTGCAGGCTTCTCCCATTAAAGCCAAAACAAAGTGTATGCTGTTACAGTCACTACAGCCAGATTATAGAATGAGACTCAGGATTGCTGACTGACCACTGGAGGTCAAAAATTATGAGGTTTTAAATGCAAAATGATGGAATTTTAAAAGTTATAATCCATTTAACTTTTTTATCAATCTATGCGTACCAACAGAATTCCTGTCTTCCTTTCAATCTTTCTTTGAAAAACATGACATCCAACAATTTGCTTTGCATTTATTATCTGAGTTTTCAAGATATGCTAAATGTTGTAAGAGTGACAACAATCAGCATGGAACTGGTATAGCTGTCTCTTTTTACATCCAAATGGAGTCTAACTAATTTTGATATAAATCCAAATACATTCCTAAACCATGTATGCAGCACATACATACAAATCCAGGTATTTTTCTGGTGACACACACATAAATGAACTGTTAAATGCACTCGAATAGCAAAAATGGAGGCAAGATTCCCCTCTAGATCCAGTCGTGCCAAATGACTAACAAAATTGCCTGCAGAGCGAATCCTTTATCTGACTTTACTTAATTGTCCTTTTCACTGGAGTTTGAATCTCCTGCTACCGGTAAGCCATGCACATTCTCATCTTTTTCCCGTGTTTGTTTTCTGAAAAGGGATCCAAGCAAATGGCCACCTCCAAGCAAGCATGGGCAATAGTCGGAGTGAAGGGCTGGAAAAGAAGCCAAAAAAGATTTTAAGCCATAGATAAGGACAGCAACAAATTGCTAGTTGCCCAGTGTACGTGAAGGGTCATAAAGAGCGCTCACATATCCTGTAGCTTAATTCCACCTAATGATTATGACCAAGAGCTTGTCACAGTTGCAGACATGACTTGGTTTGTTTTGAAAATAGATTTACAAAACCAGCAGACGTATCACACGTCTGATAAGCAATGTAACTCCTACAGTTCCCAGACCATGGTACCGGTGGATCCCAAAGGGAACTCCACTACACTTAGTCCAATGTATGATAGGGTCTCCTCTCAAACCTCTTCATTCCTGGATGTTTCACCACTGGTGAAATGCAGAGGTAGCTGGAAATAGCTGAGTTATTTCAAGTTCCCGTAGCAGCACAGAGCTAAAGCTTCCCACAGAGAAGTTTGGACACCTCTAACACTCAGCCCAAAGTAGAGGCAAGCTCACTGTTAAGGGAGGTGGCAGTTGGGAATCTAGTGTTAAGCTATATTATGTAAAAAAAACAGTCATCATCTATATTTGCATGGGTCACATTGTACACAGTCTTTCATGCTGTGAGGAGAAACTGTTAGTTTCATTTGTCAGACTAAAGCATAGAAACTAAGTCCCCATGGGACTTAGTAGCAGTTAGGCACTTAAATCTCTTTGGGGTAATGAAATACTTCAGTGACTGTGTGCAAGGTCACACTGAAGCAGAACAGGGAAATAAGCGTCCATGCCCTGACCCCAGTTTCTGAAGTTAATGGCACACTCTGTGTTTCTACAGGTTCATGTTCCGGCAAAGTCCTCTTTTATAAAAGACTCATTGATAGTAAAGATTATTACAACTATTTGAAATGGTACTTCAGGACATGTCTTTTGTCATGTAATATACACAGATCTTCTGTTTATATCCATAATTTATCCCCCCTCAACCTTTCTGAATTACAAATGGAACCACTTATGAAATGGGACTTTCAGATATGAAAACCTGTAACTCGGTAAATCCAAGTAAGGACTGTGACCTTACTGCAATAAGGAAACTGCAGACTCTGTCCATATCTGTAGCTAAACACAATCTGTCTTAATACTTGCCTACGCCATGCCTATATTTTTCAGGACTCTTACTCCAACTTCAGTGACATTATAGAATTGTATTATACCATGACCAGTTCTCTGCCTACTTCAAAGGCTTGTGTATGCATTTGATTTTATTTCTACAAACATAATGGAACATTTTCTTCTAAAAATCCTTCTCACGGTTTTGCCTCTAGTCACACTTAAAGGAAAAGCATCTTTACAGATATATAGTTTATTAATTGTATTAGTCTTTCAGCTGGGCAAATTAAAACATTTAATGAACTTATATTTTATAGTAAATTCTGTGTTTCTGCTTCAAGAACTAAAGTGACACACAGCAGCTGAACTGTTTTAACAGAAGCTACAAAAATGTATTAAATGCCTAATCTCAGACAGAGTAACATTTACAGGCTTCTGATGCACTATTTGTTGTTTTTCTGCATCCTTCTGTGTGTAAGTTTAAAAGCCACTATTCATTCCTCTTCAGTATATTAACATGGCAATTCCATTTCTGTAAGTGCTGGTGCATAAATAATTCAACTGGCATTAAAATATAAGCTCTCCCAGAAGAACTCTGTATTTTATTAAGACTTTATACACAAAAAGAAATGCAGCAGCAGAGAAAGACATCTCATTCTAACTCAAAGGCTGGAAAAATACCCATAGTCACAAGACACATCTGGTCAAGTATTATTTGGCTACAGCTATATTCAAGGTTTTTTTCAGTGTTTTAGAGAGACAGCACTCTATCTAATCTGTTAAACATCATGAACGTCTCCTAGAAAAAAGGTTAATTAACATAAATGTGAATTTTCCTAACAAAGGCACAAAACTCATCCCTGAACAAAATCTGAAGAGAATGAATAAAGGAACAGATAATTATTCTTACAGTTACAATTTCATAGATTGAGAAAAGTTTCATTCATCTTCATTTACACAATACCCACGCAAGACGAAGAGATGTTTACCATAATTGCAAATTGATTTGTCCTGTAAAGGGTTGTGCTATGGAGAAGAGTGAAGGAATAGGGCAGAAGAAAAACCCTATATTTAGGCATGCAGCAACACCTGTGTCTTTTCAGTACAGATCAGACAGTTTGCAAACACTGAACACTAAGTATAGGAAACAGAAGAAAATTTTATAGCTATATAGGTAATATTGCCTCATTAGCTTGCATAAAAGTGACAAGTTCAAAAAATAGCACTGTGTAAAAAATTCCATTATTTTGCCAAAAAGGTTTTCTTGCTGTTTGTTGCAGGGTCTGTTCAGTCCAAAAATGTCTCTCTGGTCATATTAACCTTCCTCACAGCTATTTCTTACTGCAGGGAGTAGATCCCGTTTAGAAGCCTTGGTAATATCACTAGTAATTTAACTTTCAGAAAGCCTCCTAAATATGCCCCATTTCCAGACCCATGTTCTCTGGTCTGCCATGAAAATAGCACTAAAAGGATATGCTTTGGGAAGCTTACACTTTTGTGTGTGTGTGTTTTATTGAGTAATTTGGACTGCTACAGAAATTCTCTGTGCAGTTTGTCCTGATGTCAGAAACTGCAGGTGGAACACAAGAAATTAATGCAGTTTCAGCTGGCAAATTTCTCTTCTTGCGAAGACCACATTCAACATGAATTGCACTGAAACAGTTGATGTGTTCCTTATGAACAGTTTAGTATGTGAGGTAAAGGGATCACATTAACCATACCAATGGCCACAACCACAACTTTCCAAAGCAATGCTGGCAAAACTCTTCAAATGCTAAGTATAGTTTTGAATATAAATATTTTCCAAAAATAGGTAGTGGACTGCTGATGCAATTTCTGTCAATGCATCAGTTCTAATATTCACTCAAAAGAATGGAATCATCTTGTGCAAAGACTGAGAAGTTCCTAATCTAGCCTAGCAAGCATCCCTTGACTTTGCCATTCAAAGAAGGATAAGCTATTTTTATTCATTCTACATAATAGCATTTTCAATAGTACTTGAATATTTTGGTCTTCTAGGCCAATTAATTTGTAAGATAGATAGTTCCTCATCTGCAGCTGCAGGTATATACATAATGTGGCTGAGGGCTGGATATTTTCTTCTCCATATCACATCCTGAATAACAGGGCAAGACCTCTGCAGGATTAGAGCTTACGAGCTCTCTCAATGAAATCTTGCTCTGGCAGCCAGTCTATACGGCAGGGAATGCACTGATCCTTCCCGAGACAGCAGATACCAGACTTGTCAGCAAACTATGAAGCTACTTCAAATAACATAACACTGCAGCAGTGTTTCTATACCTTCACTATTTGACATTGTGTTGTTACCTATTTGTAGTCTCTCTTTGCACTGATTCTTTGCCCTTGATTCACTCATTGCATATGTGTAGTAATCTCTGCATTGATATGGTTCATGTGATTCCTTTAGCTCACATACTAAACTATTCATAAGGAACACATCAACAGCAGAAAATGGAGGTATCATATAAGATATTTTCCAGAAACGATGGGGTCTTTGTGGGGTACCCCCAACTGAAGAGCCTAACGAATGTTTTCATTTATAATAATAGGGCTGCTGATCCAATTTTAAAACTGTGCCCTAAGCTGATTCAGGAACAACCAAAAAAGCTGAGCCAAGATGGACTTAAGGTGCCAAGTTCTTGATCTCTGATTCTGCTGTTAAGTGTATCTAGTAATTTGGTGTCAAGGTACAGCTCTTTTTTTTTACAGGCTCTTCTCTGCCTATTAAAAGGGAAAGGCGAAGCAAACACTGGGAGGAGGGGAAATGTAGTTTCTACGACGAATGAAAACTGCTTAGGTTCATTGGCATGATTAAGTCACTTCAGAACTTACTGGGAAATTAGAGAGGGCGAAAAACCACATTTAGCACAGGAATACGTTTAGTCTACCCTGAAAAGAGTGGAACAGAGCAGGATCAAGACTTCTCCTACAAAAGAGCTCAATTCTACCAAAAAGAGCCCAATTGCACCATTTGATAAATGTGCTATAAAGAAATATAAATAAGTGATAATTATCACTGGAACTGTGTAGCATCTATTGTATGGCGTTGCAAGCTATAATAGTGTATAGTCATACAATCTATGATCCTCGCTTTGTTTCCCTCCTGCCTTCCACTATGAAACAGAAGTGACAGCATTTAGGGGAGCATACAACGTGTGATGAAACTACATATGATCTCAAACACAACAGTCTCACAAAACACTTGTGCCCCCACCAAGCATTCCTCCAGGTCCCCACCTGCCTCGGGCATTGCTCCGCAGCCAGGTGCAGGCAATGGTACACTAGCTCTTCTCACGCTCCAGGGCTCCCAGCCAGTTCTGACCGTGCTGGCCTGACAGCGTGCCTGTGTGAGTGTGCATAAATGGTTTCCCCACCAGAAGTCCGCCATGCTTCACAAGCTCAGAACCTAGGTAAATCTGTGACCGTCTCTGCTTGACACCACAAACATGTCTTCTGCCATCTTTACTTCTCATGTCCTGAAAAGCTTAAACAGGTGAATTGCTCAAAAGTTTCTATGTACACCAGGGTAGGATGGCTTGCTGCATAGCAGGGGGAGGTGTTTAAAGTCAACTCTTCCACGCTGCTAAGGAATCTCTTTGCTGTACTTTTACTTAAACATAGCTCCAAGCTTTCAATTTGCAGTTTGGATTTGCAGAGCACTGCACATGCTATCTGAAGAAGCATCATGTCACAGCATCTTTACCTGAACAAAACTGTGCTACAAGCAGTGACCTGGAAGATGCAAAACTGAGTGAGTAAAAAACCCACTGCTCCTCAGTTAAACAAGCTTTGAATCCTTTCTACTGTTTGCATGGGCACCATCACCTTAGCCTCATAAAGTCATAGCAAAGGTTCTGGCTAAGGAAAGGGAAAAAGAAAAAAAAAGAAAGAAAAAACAGGTTTATACTAGCTAACTTTAAATGTGGTCTTCACTGGAAGACCCTCACATGACTTCCACTTACCGATTTGCCTTTTCAGTACAGTAAATTAGCTAACATAAGAGTGTGGGCCACAGTTTCTGTCACTGGCTGCTGCTATGTAGACAGAGACAGGTGGTGGTGTTTATTTTTACTAGGCTGTGTATTATGTAATCAGAATACAAACCTAGATTTGTTTTTGCTTAAGTGGAAGGATAGGTTTGGAGGAAAGGAGAAGAGAACATTCAAATCCCTAAAACTACATACATGATCAATAGTCATCTAATACAGTAGGAAAGGGGATTCTAAAAAAATCCCATCCATGGGTTTGAATCCATCAATTTGGCTGCAAAACCAGGATTCTGTCTAATTCTAGGGTTGACTAATTATGGTAGAACTGCATGCTGATGCACACAGAAAAGGGAGCTTGAACGCAAAGTCCACGTATTGTCCAGCTGGTGCCAAAACTCACTGCTCTGCCAATTTTTAGTGTGAACACAGGATGTGCCTGGCTCAACACAGTCCACTGCACTGCTAGCTTAGAAGAAGGAATATAAGTGTTTGGTTTTAACACAGCCTGAGCGTGAGTGTGAACTGTTAATGTTTTGTGGCAGCAATGTAACATTGTCTGGCTTCTAGGCACAAATGCAGGAACTGCACCAAACCCTGCTGTATACAGCTAATGTCAAGCAGGAGGTGCTATTTCCACTATAAATCCATCTGTATTCACACATTTAAAAAAATAGACTAGCAAATTTAATCTTGACAGCTACCAGAACATGTGAAGAGCTTTCACAATCTTGCTGTTAATCTTCCAAAAGTGTGACAATCACTGTTTTATTTAAAAACAGTGCAGGCAAGGATTCCACTTCTCTCACCCTTCTGACACACGCAAAATTGTTTGCAAGGAAGAAAGCCAACTTATTCCAGGGAACACAACCAGCCTACACTGGAACAAAAGTGTTTCTGCCAGGAACATACAGGTCTGCAGAGATGGGAACTAATGCAAAGAAAAGGAACAGCCTAAGGAACAAATAAATTGCCTTCCTAGAAGTTACTAGACCATGCCAACAGATCCCTACATAGATTTGGGTGAGACTTTTGATCACAATCCATGGAAATGTGACTGCAACAAATCAGCAATGGAACCAATTTCATCACTTATTAGCCTAATAGTGACACAGAGCTGCTACCTCATCCGCAGTCATTCACTCTACACTTGGGTCAAATACCTTCAAAGACCGAGGCCTGTATCACCAGAGTAGCCTATTCACTCCCTATCAACAAAAAAGGCAAAGCACTATCTATTGATTTGTTGCAATTCTTTTTTTTCTTCAGAAGGGTTATCCTCCAACTATGGTCTAGGCCCAAATCTGCCTGAAGTTAACTATTAACCTTATTTCACAGAATGAGCAGCCTGTAAATACTGCTGCCAGATCCAGTTAACAGGAAGGCTTAAGTATGAGTCTGATTTGCTGTTCTGCTGTTTCCTCAACTCCGTTTTCAACAGTTTGTCCAGTAACTGCTAATATAGGCTTGTTCTCTAAGGAGGAAAATCTTGACGTTGACTGAGGCTTAACTCAAGGGTTTTTAGACACTGCTAGAAAAGGTTTTCTGAATTCCCTACGCAAGAGCATACTTAATAAAATATTATCCTGAAAGAAATTCACTGAACCTTGAAATTCCTTGTAGTAGTTAGATACCAATGCCTGATACTGAAATTGAGAACAACTTAGTAACATTTGATTGAAGACTAGGATCTTTGGGAAAATTTAGTTTAGCAGCTCAATTTGGAATTGTAGTCTCTTGCTACTGTCTCAAGCTTTCCAATATGTAGTCTTTTCTTTAAGTCCAAGCCCTTGGAAGGACAAGAATCTCAGTTTTCATTATTTTCAATGTACTCTTCCAATCTTCCTGGCTACAAAGGAAATGTTGAAAATTTATTCAAGCTAACTCTTTAAATGGAAGGAAATAACCCAATATTATTCTTTTTTTTTGCATTTTAATGCCATCTCTAGGGGCATTTGGCAGGAACATACTGACTCATGGGTTTCTGAGCTTAGCAGTACAGACTGAAATACACTCCTATGGGAATACATACAAGAAAGATGGAGATGGATTGTCTAGTTCCTGGCAACTTTTGAAGTTATTTGGAACACTACTGGTCAAGCAAATCATTAGCTTTCTACAAAAGAAACTATAGGAAAAAATCAGAGTAAAGGGCCTAGATACACGTAATAGTAATGGAAGGAGAAGTCAGAGTTTCTGAACAAACTACTTTAACTGTTATATGCTGCAGGTTACCTGTCAAAACAGTTATGTACAGGCTTTTTTGTCATCTTCAAATCTAAGAAGAGTTTACAGAATTTTGACTCATCTTGACTTTGTGATTCCAGCTTCTTTCAACCTGCAAGTGTCACTGCAGGCCTCTCAGCAGAGCCTGCAGTGCAGGAAGGCTGTGTCTACAACACTGAGCAGCCAGGCATTCTTCTTGTTTGGTTGCTTGTTTTTGTTTTATCTGTGGGTTTCTATCAAACAAAGGTGCCAAGGAAATCTGATAGACAGTAAATGTAAGGGACAGACAGACACCACCATTAAGACTCAAATAGTTCTCTCTGCAGTTTATTCTGTAACCTCTGTTCTGCTTAGTACTACTCATACTAGAGGTACCAGATTTTATAAGACTGGTTGCATTATTACAAGACCTAAAATGCTTACTAATTCAGAGTGTGAGACTAAGTTTCCAACATGTTCCAAAATGATGGGAAGAACTGAAAGTCATTGAGAACAGCATCACTGGGAGCATTTCGGCCCTCATTTCCTCAATAAGAAAGTGGGTAGATAAAGCTGTTGGAGAAGGCACTTAACCAAAAAGATAAGAAAAAAATTGCTTCCAAGGTGTTTATAGCTTTTCCTAAACTAAGCCATCATTTTTTTAGCTCTTAATGGGATACTACAAATCTTTACCTAAGACTAAGGAATTAAGATGGGGCAAATGCTGAAGCTGAATTCTTTGTCTTAAGTGTCAATCAAAAAGCTTGCTTGGGCCTGCTGCTCTTACAGGAATACCTTAGATAGGCTAAGAACATTTATAATAAAAGATTTTGAGCATATTTTCTTCATCAACAATTTGCTAGCGTTACCACATTTATGTTGTTCATCTCCTACAACTCAGCATTTCAGTAGCATGCACAGTTCTAAAGAATATAAGACTCATAATTACAGTTCAAATAATAAAGGAGAAAATATTCTGCACATTTATGGGAAAATGGGAATCAGGAGATTTGGGTTCTGTTGCTAGATCTGGCACAGATTTCCTACGTGTCCTAGGACAATTTGCTTATACAAAAATATTCAGATGTTGCCAGGGGAGTTGGAAACCTACAGTAGACTGGCTTCTAGAACCAACTCCCTTAGTACCATATACTTTTTCCAGAAGCACTGAATACTCACAACTTCTTTATGTTTCTGCTGTTGCATTCAGCATCTCTGGCATACAGTCCTACACACCAAATTGGGCCCACAATCGGTGGAACTTCAAAACTGTGAGCTCATACCCATCTGGGTTTTATAATCTGTAGCAACTTTGCCTCACCCAAGACAGAAAGAAAAATATTAATCCATTTAACATTGGTAGCAGAAGACTAACTATTGAAGATTACAAGCACTGATAACCTTGAATAGTTCTATAGAAATACAGTGTTGATATACCAACATAGACAGGAGCTATCCATAATGTGAATGTGGTAAAGCAATTTAAAACCAAGCAACTGCCAAATGCACTCTGCACATACGCCTAGATAATATATTTAACCATACTTTTATAAGTGGATTTTTAAAGCAAATAGATACAGGAAACTGTAACTACCAGGAAAGTAATGCATAAAGAAGCTGAGGTTTTGTATGTTCACATAGTTTACAGGAACATCAACTAAAAACAAACTAGCTAAGGTAAATAAATATGCAGCTGAATGGACAACTGTCATGGTTTAACCTCAGTCGGCAACTGAGCACCACACAGCCGCTTGCTCACTCCTCCCCCCCCTGCCCCCGGTGGGATGGGGGAGAGAATTGGAAGAGCAGAAGTGAGAAAAACTCGTGGGTTGAGATAAAAACAGTTTAATACTTGAAATAAAATAATAATAACATTATTAATAATAATAATGTAATAATAATGATAATACACAAAGCAAGTGATACACAGTACAATTGCTCACCACCCGCCAACCGATGCCCAGCCAGTCCCCGAGCAGCGGCCCCCCCAGCCAGCTTTCCCCAGTTTGTGCACTGAGCATGATGTCCCATGGTATGGAATGTCCCTCTGGCCAGTTTGGCTGTGCCCCCTCCCAGCTTCTTGTGCACCTCCAGCCTTCTCGGTCAGTAGAGCACGGGAAGCTGAAAAGTCCTTGACTAGCGTAAGCACTGCTTAGCAACAACTAAAACATCAGTGTGTTATCAACATTGTTCTCATCCTAAATCCAAAACACAGCACTGTACCAGCTACTAGGAAGGAAATTAACTCTATCCCTGTCGAAACCAGGACAACAACACTGTAACAAATTAACATCTTATTCAGATATTTCCATTCAGCATGCAAAAGAAACAAGATGTCCAGAAGACAGATTTGTATGCTAATATTACTAAGGTCTACAGTAACATATTGGAAGACTTTGATTTCATCAATTTATCATGGAAAATGTGTTGAAAGACACAGAGAAAAGCTGGTGACTTAGGAATTCTTACTGTAAAGCTACTTCAGACCATGTGCTTGTGTGACATGTAATGTAATTTCCTTGGATTTTAAGCAATAAAATGGAATATGGCTGAACGTGACATGAGATGCAGAAGAGGTTGCAATGCATATGTATCAATATATACTGAGCAGTAGTCCCTGCTCAAGAGCAATGAATGTCATTTTTCTGCAAGGTTAAGGAGTCATCATCAGGGTTAGGAACTTAAAGCAGGAAAAGGCTGTTAAGTGAACATTGTAGCTCTGAGAAAATACGACAAGGTCAGAGAACTTCATTTTCCTGTTGGTGCAACTGAATGATTCTTCCTCTGCAAGTCAGGCGATCTGGAAGGTTGGCCCTTGTTCTCCCTCACTTGCCACTCTGTTCCCTCTTTTCCTCTAGTTGATACCCGGCTTCACAGGACAGAGAGGAACAGACATGTTCTACTTAAACCTTTGAGGCAGTTAAATTGCGTGACTCTATTGCACAGGCTCTGATTTTGACAAGGTGTGAGTTTTAGCTAAGGATATACCTTTGACCGAAGACTGAGCTGAAACAAATCAATGCCCAAATTTGCACATTTAATTTTCCTGAGCACCCTCTCCTAGACAAGCCGATTCTAACGACAAGAGGCAGTGCTTGGAAGCATTTGATATGGCCTGACCATACACAACAGGACTAGGGCTGGTACTGCTGCACTCCCAAACCCCCATAAGCACAACAGATAAGATGATGTAGTTAACTACAGAAGGCAAGGAACCATGAGGAGTCTGAGCATAAAGGAGAGTAATAGAAAATGGAGATTCAGTAGACCTAGATGTCTGGGACATCTCACTAACTGCCTTGTCTGGCATCTTCTTATCACAGAATAAACACCTTCCTATTCTTGGCACATCTACACTATAGATGTCTATAGTTGACACTCTGGATGTCAGATTTCCATTTACAAGGCTTTTTTGTATTCACTCAGCAGTAAGAAACAGGTCTCTCTAGAATAATCTGTTTACATTTCTGCCCAGCATTGTAAAAAGAAGGCTATCATCAGTTGTGTCTAGGAGACTTTCCAAGTGTCTTGAAAGTAGCTGGAAACCTGGTCAGCTGGAAACCTGGTCTAAGTGCTGTGTTGGGTCTGTGATAATCTTTCGTGCCACTTCCAATTTGATTCTTTTTAGAACTGGCTGTCGGAGTCTGTTCTGCCACAAGCTAAAGGTAAAACCACTGGATTCCCTTGTGTCTCTAAGTAATACACTGATTTCTATTCCAGACAGTTCTTGGTTTTGTTTGTTTTAAATAAACCTAAATAGCATTTGAATGGCTGAAGAGCTGTATAATAGATTTCCCCAACAGTTTCTTTTAAGCTTTTCAACCCTCTGAACTATACCGCCTGCTAGTCTGGAGATCACACTCGTATTCTCCAGTGTTTTGACCCACTATTTACATTGCATTCCTCTCAGCCATCTGAGCACAATGTAGATCTCTCAACTACAGCTGTTGATCTGTATTTAGTAAATAACGCCCCCTTAAACAATCAGAAAATACATGACTTGGTCATATACCAGAGGAAACGCAGGAAGAGCATTTCAGGCCTGTCTGCATCGTAAGAGGCTGGAATACCAACTCCATCAAAGCTGTTAATTTAAATTTTTCCTCTATATTATTCAAGATTCATAGCCAGGTTAAATGCATCTTTGAAACATATAGATGAACACCAATGGGCTGAAGGTACTGTGCACTACTGTACAGGCTTGAGTAACAACTAGTAATCTGAATAAAACACTGAAAAGCAATTTAGGCTATTAATACAATCTAAGCCATATATGTAGACATGCAGCTTATCTGGCTACACATTGACACTCCAGCAAACAGAAGTAACCTGTTACTACTTAAAATGGAAATATGAGATAGATACAAATAATCACATTGGTCACAGCCCTACCCAGACATCTGATAAGAAATAAGCTCCAAGGGAAACCATACACTATATAAAGCAAAACTGCTCACCATTATAACTGTTCACAGATGTAAATTGCACCTTAGTAACACCTTTCACGTTTGAATACCTACAAATTTTGTTGATTTTTCTGTTAAAAAAATGCGTACCTAATGCCAGAAGACTGTTTCCAGAATCACTTCATATCTGATAATCCTATATCCCACCTGAAGCTACATACAGAGTCTTTCCATAGTTTCAATGCCCCAACAACAAGTAAAATGGAAAGGGGCTATTATGTTTGGGATAAACTGCACAAGTTGCTGGGGTAGTACTGTCACTGTCTCCCAATGCTCTGTATTCTCCTTTAGCTTTGTCCTGGTTTCGGCAGGGATAGAGTTAATTTCCTTCCTAGTAGCTGGTACAGTGCTGTGTTTTGGATTTAGGATGAGAACAATGTTGATAACACACCGATGTTTTAGTTGTTGCTAAGCAGTGCTTACACTAGCCAAGGACTTTTCAGCTTCCCATGCTCTACTGACCGAGAAGGCTGGAGGTGCACAAGAAGCTGGGAGGGGGCACAGCCAAACTGGCCACAGGGACATTCCATACCATGGGACGTCATGCTCAGTGCACAAACTGGGGAAAGCTGGCTGGGGCGGCTGCTGCTCGGGGACTGGCTGGGCATCGGTTGGCGGGTGGTGAGCAATTGCACTGTGCATCACTTGTTTTGTATATTCTTTTATTATTACTGTTATTATTATTATTACTATTTTATTTTATTTCAATTATTAAACTGTTCTTATCTCAACCCACGAGTTTTCTCACTTTTACTCTTCCGATTCTCTCCCCCATCCCACTGGGGCAGGGGGAGAGTGAGCAAGCGGCTGCGTGGTGCTCAGTTGATGGCTGATGTTAAACCACGACAAGCTTTTTAAGCATTTTTCTTGTCCTTCAGATTGCCTGTTCTCTGTTTTTCCTGCTAATATTCTCACCATAGAGTTCTTGACTCTTCACAAGCCTAAAGGAATTCAGGGAATTGCCCTGTATTCATAAATAACTGCTCTCTCCAGCAGCACCATTCACTGTATGTTCTGTTATTCAATTTGCAATACCCTACAAGCCCTAGCACAGCATGTTGTCTTTGCTAGCACTCAGCCAGTGCCATAAGCCAGCTGCTAGCATGGGGACAACTACGGTGCCTAACTCTGGAGAGGTCTAGTCTATCCAGACTATCCATTATTAGTATAGCTGCAGTAATGAATAATAGCAGAGAAACTTCACAGGAAAGTCTAGTAGAGATGAGACTCTTCAAGAGACACAGAGGTCTCTAAAATGGAGAGCAGGTATTCAGTCAGGGTGTAAGAGCACCTAGGGAATAGACAGGAATAAGAGAAATGTCTTCATTGTATTTAAAGGATACCAGACTTTTCAATGTAGTAAAGTGATCTGATTTCTTACAGCAGTTAATATCAGCCTCAAAGAATATGCACTTCCAGTTTTGGAATTCTGAAATACAGTGGAAGAAAAAAGTTCAAATATTTCCTACAAAAGTTGCCTTCCAGGGAATAACTGCTGACTGGAGACCTCACCATAAGGAATACTGTATAGGTTTTCTTTTACAGAAAAATGCAATGCTGTTTTGAAATCTTGTGCATTCACCCTGAGGAATCTGCAGGGCACTTCGTATTGTAAGAAATGTATCTTGTCATTAATGACTAATGACTGGTGGGTAATCCTGCAGCACAGTCCCTTTAACTGACAGGACTGCACACATGGATGACTTGCAGCAAGATTACCCTAGCATGGTTGCTAGGCGGCAAATGTAGTGTCTAGAAAACATTTGATGCTGACAGCTACTGTAAACTGTTTTGTAAGGAACAGCTTTACCAGTGCATTAATTCTGCCTCAATAAAGGATTTTCTAAACTAGAGCTATTCCAAACAAAAACATCATAAAAATCAAATTTGCACTGAACTTTGGACATATACAACTTAACCTGCATTTCTCAAAACAAAGATTTATTAAAACAGAATTCTCTAAAAGCTGAGTCAACAAGACAGTTAGGTCACTAGAGAAAAAGCTGTTCTGCTCCTTGCCCACAGATTATAGGCCTGGATCACAGGCACTCGCAACTCTGTCCTCCCTGGACTTTGGAGGGAGTTGGCACTGCTCAAATAAGCGTCTTAGCTGATGAAACAAGGATGTAAAATTTTACTTGCAAAACAGTCAAGCACAAATGTACACTTCTTGTGCACTGCTCACCATGCAGGGTTAACACCTTGAATTCTTTTGTCTCAAACCCCCTCTCCCCTAAGGATTTGCATATGTTGGTAACTACAGTACAGCACCTCTCTCTCCCTAGATTCACATATTGAACTCTGGTATTCTTGCAGCTTTCTGGCCGCCTTCAGGAGATTTAGTCCTCCGCACAGTGAGCGATATACCATCTACCACAGCTAACTTCCATTTAACACCCTCTAAGGCCCTGCTACCCCGTCTAAACTGGTCACAGAATACTACCAATAATTATAATGTAGCAAAAGTCACATACTCATTTAGGATTTAACATAGCATAATGCAGTTACTGCAGAGCAGATTCAATTCAAATTATGTCCAGCTGCAGATTTTCAGAGGGAGAGTACACCTAATCCTAAAAAGGAGATAAAAATGTCTTTACTTGAGACTTGAAACAATGGAAGTAAAAGGAAGAGGGGACAGTTACAGATAGATTAAGTTGCAGGAACACGAAGGAGAATGAAGGCCTTTGCACAAACAGCATCAGAACAGCTTATGGCTCAGCTTCTAGTACAGTGAGTAATTGCTGGTATTCAGGAAATTAATCTGAAGATCTTAATTGCAACTAAAACAATTACTCATAATCAGACTAGTATATGTAATAGTCTTTCCTACTAATAAATAAAATAGCTACTTCATGTATTAAATATTGCCTATGTTAAATGTTCCGATTGTTCTGATGCAATATTCCTGTCCTGGGTTTCATAGGTTGTGAGTTGCCTTCCAGGATCCCAGAGGAGTAAACAACAATGTCCAAGCAAAATTTACCAGGAAACTTGCAGAAAAAAATTGGTGACCAGAGTTATCAAGGGCCTGGATGGAGCTGTCTGAATTGATTTGACAGTTTGGGTTTAAGTTTCCAGATCATTTCTACCTTCCCTGTTTACATCACTCAAAAACCATTTTGTCTCTAAATCACCTCTAGCTTCTCTACTAACATCAGGCAGTTGTAATCATTAAGTGCAGTAGCAAATGTTTTCATTAGATTTCTATTCTTTGTAGGTATCAGCTGTATAGTGTTTTCTGGTTTTCTGTAATGGCTTTCACTTCCAGTTTGAACTGTTTACTGTGATTCGGTTTCCCAAGTGCTCCTAAAATTCAAAGCAAAATAAGGCAAGTTGGCACAAATGTTGAGATAACAAGGGATTTCTTTTTCGCTTGGCTACAGTAGGGAAGGTTCAAACTAGGCTTCATCTGGAGAGATGTTCCACTGCAAGGCAATCTGTCACAATAAATGCAATACACTGGTGTAAACTATGATTTGCATTAGTGCACTTACACTGTTTCAGGAAGTGCTTGCTATAAAAAGCAGAACTACGGTGATAAAATCTAGTAAGACTGTCAAGAAGTTACTAAACATTTGACTACCCAGCCTCAAAACAATATCACTCCAGTCTGAATTTCTAGCTCTATGTGAATGTATGTAGCTCAAGTACATCATGAAGCGTATGGACCAAATAGCTTATTCTACTCTGTATGCTGAAAAGGTAAAAAATGTGTTTTAAACATGCAAATTAGCAATCTAAACAGATTATCTTTGCGTTTCCCCAGCTAACACATTCAATATGTGTCTTGAAGACCAGACAAGAGATATGGTCCATGTATGGGAAGCAGTAAACCAGGAGAGGGCTAAAAACCTGGTAGCTGTTCAAAAACACCTTTTGTTTATTTGATCAAATGCACTTACAGTGGTAAACTTGAGAGAGAAAAGCTTCAGTTCCAGTGTACAGGATGGGATATTTACCTGTCCGTACCTCCAAAACTGGCCAAGGACTTACTATTAACAAGAGCCATACGTATACACTAGGACTTCTTTACAATTGGATTTTTTAATACCTGGAAGAAAGAAGAAGATAGTAAAATTTAGGGGTCCATAGTCTAGAGGCCTTGGACTCTTAGGGACAAATGTCTCCTCAGCACTGCTCTCCCTGTGCTGCCCCCCTCTTCTGGATTCACTTATGAATGTGAATCTGTTGTTCCCTTTCTCCTTCCTCTTTTCACTCACAAAAATAAAAGAAAACTTGGAGCTTTCTTTATAATGTTTAAGTGAAAAGCTGGAAAAATGTGACTGCAGCTTGGGTTTGGTTTTTTTTTTTTAAAAATACAGGTAATTTTCTTTAGGTTTTTTGTATAAGACATTCTCCCAAATGTTACTTCTCCCAAGTAACTAGCAATAGGACGAGAGGAAATGGCCTCAAGTTGCGGCAGGGGAGGTTTAGATTGGATGTAAGGAAAAATTTCTTTACTGAAAGAGTGGTGAAACATTGGAACAGGCTGCCCAGGGAAGTGGTGGAGTCCCCATCCCTGGAGGTTTTTAAAAGATGTGTAGATGAGGCGCTTAGGGACATGGTTTAGTGGGCATGGTGGTGTTGGGTTGACGGTTGGACTCGATGATCTTAGAGGTCTTTTCCAACCTCAATGATTCTATGATTCTATGATTCTGGTATTACTTATAAAATTTTCCTAGGGGAGTCTATGGTGGTCTGGAGAACTGGAAGAGGTGTAACATCAGAAATAAATCAATACATGAAAATGAAGCAGAGAGAATGAAAATGGAAGAGATTTACAGTCAAACTATTTTGGTTGTGTTAATACTGTAATTATTTGATTTGAACAGATGAATACTTTTTTAAACCTATACACCTGCTTCTCTTCTGGAAAGGGTGGGGATAGGAAGAACACAACAAGGAAGTCCTTCAAGAAGATTCCCTGGGAAATCTCTATAGAGAAAAGGAGGAAGAGAAAGCCTGAAGTTCAGAAGTACTGTAAGCCTCTGCAAGCTTTAAAGGAATTAATAGAGTAAAGTTAGGCCTAAATGACTAAGAAGCAAAACCAGAAAAAAAAGTATTTTGATTTCGGGGGGGGGGGGGTGTCACATTCACTGATTTTACAATCCTGATAAAGCCACCATGATGTTAATATTATCTAGTAAAAGGAGGGTAATGTCCTTTCTCTTTACATATTTCCATACTATTCTTTAGTAGTTCATGTGGTCAGCTCTTCCAGAAAGTAGCTCAATCACCCCATTTATCAGGAAATGTTTCTTCATAAAAGAAAAAAAAAAACCCAACCACAAACTTAACAGTTAGCAATGTCATTTTTAAGACAATTTTTAAATTTTGGTCCCTGCTCCTCTGGAGTATCTGCAGGCTATGAAGGAGGCTAAGCTCTTGCTGACCTAATCATACCCATTTTTTCAGTCCTCCAGTTTCATACTAAGAAACTAGTCAGGAGCTGATTGCAGACTGTTTGTCCTACAAAAAAGAGATTGCTTTGCCAAAGTAAAAGCATATTCTGGGCCACACTACTGACAGCAGAAGGAAATAGGAGTGTGCTAGGTTCATCAAGAAGGGGAAGAGGCTGCTACATACAGGAACATAAAATATGTGGTCTTTTTCCATGGATGAGAGAAAGAACTAAAACAAAAACTTTTTGGCTCTGCCTCCAGTCTTGGAACAGGGAATAGTTTTGTTGCATATGTCTTTGTGGTAAAGTTAAATTGAAGGAAATGCTGAACAACTCTACCAAATGTGGTTTCCAAATCTATATCAAGGAATCTGTTTTTCAGCATAACACAGTTACCTATAGCGCCAAGCAAATGCTGTTCCTGCAAAGCAAAGTTTATTACACTGTCAGATCTTTCAACCAGGAAACTGTCACCTCTCATGTCTACTACAAACAGTTTCTGCAGCCTAATTACAAAGCAACATTTGATTTCGCTAAAACCCCTATGGTGTCATGTTTAAAATAACATGTTTTAAAATAACTGTTGGATTCAAAGTCATAACCTGGAAGGATGGGAAAATGTCTGTATACACCCAGATACACTGAGTGAGCCTGAAATGGTGGCACTATCATCAGATGCCTTTTCTCAGTAGGCTTCATAATTCTGGCATAAAGCTTTATAAATAACTGCTGCAGAAAGGAAATGCCTTGTACCTTGCTCATCAGCCTTCAGATACAAAACCAGCCTCCAAAGCATGGAACAAAGATGTTTCAACACAGCAAAAGACAAGAAATTTCTCTTTTTGCGTATTTTGAAGCAGTAGAAGTGAATAGGAGATAGCTGTGTTGCAGCAAAATAAAGATGAGACTTTTCTGTGTCAATATGACGTATAGCACTGTTTTCACCTTTCTAATTATCATCTGTGTAATTACATATAAAAGCAGCTCTTTCAAGACAGAAGGCAAGGCATGTAAGCAGAAACACCTCTTGTCCCAAGTTAGGTTCTATGCCAAAAAAGGCTTCAGCCTTCAGAAGCCTGAAGCTGAGCTTATGCTCAAATGGGTTTTAAACAAGCCTTTTTTCCTGGCCTGGATTCACAGTCTGTCATCATGAAGTACCACTTACAGCACTAATCAGAATAAGAGAATTCATCATTACTGCTGTCACATAAGAACTATCTTTTGAGGGTTTTCTTTTAAATAGATAAGGTGGGTATTCCTGGAGGTGGAATTAATGCTGAAGTGAATTGATTCTACTACTCAGATATACAGTGAGTCTGTTCTCACACTAATCTTAAAAGTGCTTTTACACTTTGTGAGTCATAGCAAAATGAGAGTAAGGTGCAGCGTGGACACAGGAATATATACGTATAATTACAAATGGATATTCAGAACTGCACAGGATAACCAGTGATGTTACTTCGTAATGACTGCCGAACACTTTAAAATAGAACGACATGCTCATTCCCCTATTCTCAGGAGTATCAACTGCCTTCATTCTCTCATCACTGAAGAGCAAACACACCACATTTTCAGAATGTGATGGAAAATTAAAATAGTGGTGTTAGTGGAACCTGTCTGATAATTTCATTATCCTTCTTTCTTTCCTAGAAAACTGGAAATTAGTTTCTTTCACTATGGACAAATACTCAGCCTTGGGCCTCAGAGTTTATCCACTTGCTATCATCTAACGCACTAAAGCTGCAATGACATTATGTCACTCAGTAGCTTTAGCTTTGCAGGCATGAAAAGAATGCCCCAAGTTTAGTGGACATGATACAGCAAGCAAACATAAGCAGACAACTTTCTAATATACTAAAGAGGTCAACCGATATGTTGTATGTCAAACAGCTGAAAGGTAAAAAACAACCTCAATCTTTCAGCCAACAGTTGGAGATGTGGAGAGCTCGGCTTCATCCTTGACCGAGTACAAAAAACAACAGATGCTTTCTTAAGCACAAGGCTATGGGAAACTGGTAGGGTTCCACAGCAGAAAAATGCAAGAAAAGCTTCTGGGGCATGTACAGCAAGCCCTGGTAGAGGAAGCAAGTCTTGCTTTAGTATTACCCTGTGGGTTTTATAAAACTTTTAAAAATTAAACTTTGACCTGGACAGACTCTTCATATACTTTCATTCCTCTTCATGCGCAGAGCTGGATTCATAATTTCTCATTCCCTTCTTTCAGGTGAGATAAGAAAAGATAAAACTTACCTACCCAAGCTGCTGGAGACATTCAGCTTGGTCCCCTTTTCTCTGTGATATGTGCTCTCCAGTGGACCTGTAAGTAAAGGTGCAAGTTGTCACTTATACCTCCTTAAATAGAGAGAGTGACATTTTGTCCTCTTTAACAATCCCTCTATAGACCTGCAAAACAGCTATTTCTAAGGAACAGTTAAAACACACATAAGAAAATGTTCTGTGTGGACCAGTCTGTTTCCCTGATACATTTTCTAGGGTGCAAAGATGATTACTGAACACATTTTGCAGCAAGGAGTGCTACAAAACAACAGAAAATTGAACAGGTATTATAGATATAATATGTATTTGTTGCATATTTGTTGTCTTTCCAAGTAGGAATGAAGGAAGCGTGTTTTATTTTACTAGTTACCATTTCAGAAGCAACACAACGTATGTCCCTCATTAAAAGAACAAATATTGACAGTAACCATTCAAAATTTAAAATTAATGGATATACAAAGAATATATTTAGAGGACACAGGGTGTAACTGACAGAAGGAAACTCCAGAAAGAGGTACATTTAAAATAGCCACATTAGCTATCTGAAAGCTGTTGAAAGACAAGGAGAGTGTGATGTGAATTTGCAACAATGGAAATAATTTCTCTAACAAAGTAAAATACAGGCAAATCTTAATCTGATCATGAATTTCTCTGACAATGGTATAGTCCCTGAAGAGAAACCAAAGAATCTCTATAATTAGTAACGCTTAAAGTCAACATTGCTGGAAACTATGCTAGAGGTCAGAGTAGCTCCAGCAGAGATCCAGATGACTGTGACAATGATTACAGCTGACCCCAGAATTCCTCTGCAGGTGATTCCCAGTGATGTCAATAAGCATATGTAATGGTTTAAAATGTTGAGTGCTGTGATAGGAAAACATCAAAGCAAGAGGGTATGCTTTAAATAAAATTCAGAAAATTGTTAAATCTGTTTATGTAAGTTATGAATATTGTGGGGAAAATCTTATTGATAAACTTATAATTTTTTTTCTGGGAAGAGAAAACTATCTCCTATACTAGCATGTTGCATGTTCACAGTTGTACATCACTTGTGCACAGCTAAGGAGCAATAGTAAATAAATGAGAGGAAACTCTCAATTTTTCATCCCTAGCACAGCTGAAGAGCGTATTACTTGATTGCTTTAACTGAATCTGCCAGTATGCTTCACAAGCTTCTGGTAAAGTATAAAGTGGGTTCTTTTTGCTCCCCAAATGTGAGGATCAGAGGTCACTAGAGCCTTGCCCCTGCTATAAGCCTTAAGTGTTAACTGGGAACAGGTGAAGGTGGTAAAGTTAAGAGAAGCTTTTAAGCAATTCTGAAGGATTCACAGCCCTGTACTTTCTCCACAGCAGACTGGAAATTTCCCATGCTATAAGCCTGTGCAGATCAAGCAGCCCATTTGCAAAGACAAGAAACTGATGTGAATGAACCTGCTTTGTTCTCGGTGCAATTTACTAAATATGAGTTATAAAATCACTATAAAAAGTTTCTCAAAGGCAAAAAGTTTTCACATTATGCCAAAAGAGATTGCTCGTCTTCTCTTAAGGCTGTGCTATTACTGGATGGCTTTTACCAGTCACCTCTGTGGTAATTGCATTCATGCTTTTTGTACAAAAGGGCATGACCCTTCTCACTGAAGTGGATTAGGACGCTCACAGACAGTGGAGTCTACATCCATGGTTACGTAAGTAAAACAGGCATCTCCATAAAGATTCAAATATCTAAACGGGATTTAGACATCTTATTAAAGTATTGGCCCACAGGCTACCTCTGCATCTGCTCACTTGACAGAAAGATAAGTTACTGCCATGGCCAATATTGCTTTGCCAGACAATCCAGACCATTATTTACTAACAGTGAAAGTAACTCGGTGTCGGTGCTTGGTCTTCTGCTTCCTCTCAAAAAAGATTCTGAACTTTTAAGGATGTGTTTAGTAGTACTTTGTCATCTCTTCTATGGTGGCTAATGCATAAAGACAATAGAAACTGATGCTGTGCTACACTCAATAGATCCAAAGCTTAAATAAAACATTAATTTTACATTAAACAATGACTGTTCTAAAATGTTCTTAATTGGCTGTGGTATCTCAGATGTTCCATGCCACCATGCATTTTAGATTAAACAAAACTACAAGATGGTGTGCTTAGAGCAGTCTGTACTATGAGACAGCTTCTCTGCTAATGCTGCAAACTGGCTAGATAGGATTCGGGAGCAGTTCAGAGTTACCTGTCATCTTAGGAAGGCCTCCTGAGACACCAAAATGTGTGAGCGGGGCTGTACAGCTTCCAGGCAAAAGATGGCTCATGTCTGGACAGCTTTGAGAGCGAGCAGGGGAGGTGAGGCACCCATCTGGGTACTGAGTCATATTTACCTTTTCACTGAATGAGAATGGAAAGGGACAATGCACTTGGGATTGTCACGTGCCCATGGTGGACACTGCGTTAATGCAAGGAAGAATTACTTTTACTCCCTAGAAAATTGTGCACGATTGTGCTGGTTCTGGCTGGGATAGAGTTAATTTTCTTCAGAGTAGCTGGTATGGGGCTATGTTTTGGATTTGTGCTGGAAACAGTGTTGATAACACAGGGATGTTTTCGTTACTGCTGAGCAGTGCTGACACACAGTCAAGGCCTTTTCTGCTCCTCACCCCACCCCACCAGCCAGCAGGCTGGGGGGGCACAAGAAGCTGGGAGGGGACACAGCCAGGACAGCTGACCCCAACTGACCAAAGGGATATCCCACACCATATGGCGTCATGCTCAGCGTATAAAGCCGGGGGAAGAAGAAGGAAGGGGGGGACGTTCGGAGTGATGGTGTTTGCCTTCCCAAGTCACCGTTAGGCGTGATGGAGCCCTGCTTTCCTGGAGATGGCTGAGCACCTGCCTGCCGATGGGAAGGAGTGAATGAATGCCTTGTTTTGCTTTGCTTGTGCGCACGGCTTTTGCTTTCCCTATTAAACTGTCTTTATCTCAACCCATGAGTTTTCTCACTTTTACCCTTCTGATTCTCTCCCCCATCCCATTGTGGGGGGAGTGAGCGAGCGGCTGGGTGGGGCTTAGTTGCCGGCTGGGGTAAAACCACAATTATATAAACCAGCATCTATATTGTAAAACAGGTGTTTATAAAAGTCATGGTAACTTCTGAACTTGATCTGTCAGAGTCTATTCCCTCAAAACTCCTTTTGCCAGAAACCTCTTAAGACTTTGGATGAACCTCAAACAAGTTGGGATCTGTTTTACCAGCAACTATACCATGTCAGAGGAGTTGCACTACTCCGTCACCTTTTCGCTCTCTGGCATCAGTAAGGACCAACTTCAGCGGAAGGGTGACAAAACCCTGTATTGGGCAATTTCCTAACGCAGATACATAGTTACTGCACCACCACAGGGTGAAATACTAAATATAATGGATATACTGGGAATGAGATCATACTAGACTTTTGAGACAGACGACCTTCATGAGAGTCAGGGAGCCCTGTCACGCCGTCTGCATCGAGTCCCCCGGCAGGGAAGCCTGGCCTGCGCCAGTCAGTGGCTGTCAGTGCTCACCAAGCACCACGGTGGCTCTGGGGTGGCCTTGGCAGTAACAGCGCCCTTGCCATATTGCCAGAGTCGAGAAAGGGCCTCCTGCGGGGTCAAGGCGGTAGCTGAGGGGTTTCACCCCCGCAGAGGCTGGCGAGGAGAGCGCTGGGGCCGGGGCAGAGACCTCTGGCACCCTCAGTCCCTCCACGGGGGCGGCTGCGGGGCTGCCCAGCGCGGGCGGCCTCTTCCCGCCCGGCCGCTGCTCCCTCGCGCCCTCGCCTCGCCGCCGGGCAGGGCTGAAGGCTGAGGCGGCCGAGGGCGGCGGCGGGAAGGGGCGCGCCCCCTCAGGGGATCCCTGTACCTCAGCTTCGCCTTCCTCGGCCCCCCCGGCCCCGCTCCCCGACACTCGCCAACCCCTCGCGGGGCGGGGCGGGGCGGCCACCCACCGCCGCTGTCAGGGAGCGGAGGGGAGGGAAGGGCCGAGCCGCCGCCCCGCCCTTCAGCTGTTGCTGGCCGGGCCCTGCGCGCCGGGCGCCGATTGGCCGCCGCGCGGCGCCGCCCGGCCCCCCGATATAAGGCGGCGCGGGCGGGGAAGGAGCTGTCGCGCCCGCGGTGGCGTCGGTGGGTGCGCCGCGGGGCGGTGTGCGGCGGGGCCGCGGCTGACGGTGAGCGCCTGGGGCGGGGGGCGCGGCGGGATCGATCCCGGCACGAGGGCGGGGGGGCGGCTCGGCTGGGCGCGGTTCGGCTGGGCGCCGCGCGGGGCCCGAGAGCGCGGGTGGGGGGCGGGCCCGCCATGCTGTGAGCCGGGGCGGGGGCCGCGCTGGGGCAGGAGCCGGAGCCTCGGGAGCAGCGGAGGGGCCGCCTGTGCTTCCCTTCCCCCCCCCCCCCCCCCCCCCGGGCCGGGGCCGCCCCTTCCCGGGCGCCGCCGCGGCGGAGCCGCTCTTTGTGTCTGCGACGGCCCGGCGGGAGGGGTCCGCGCCCGGGCGGCGGCCGGGCTCCGCTCCGGCCCTGCCTCGCTCCCGAGCGGTGCTGGGGCGCCCCGCAGGCCTCGCGCGGGCCCCGGGGGGTGACTCTGGGCTCCCCCGGCGGGGCCCCGCCCGGGCGGCGGCTCTGCCCCGTCCTCCCGAGCGGCCTGTGCCGCCTTGCCGCCTGCCCGGGGCCTCGGCCCTCTTCTCCCGGCGCTGTTGCAGCTGCCGTGCTGCAGTCACAAGGCGATGCCTCACCGCTTGTCAGCGGCAGCTCGGGGTGGGCGCGGGCCGTGCCCGCCGCCAGCCGGGCTCCTCTCGGCTGCAGAGGCTCGTCCCCGCTCGCTCAGCGCCGCAAACTCCTCCTTAGTGCGAGGAGTTAGGTACGTGCTACAGAGTAAGTCCAAACTGACCGTTATGTTGACAGTCCTGGGAGTTCACGGTGACGTGAGTTGTTCAAAATGAATCTTGTTCCTTCCTCTGAGCATCTGCAGTGTACCGTGCTGTCTCGTGCTCTTCCTTTTTCTGACGTGAATGCAGGTGTAGACATCTGTCAGCAGATGTTGCTTTTGAATAGATCTAAAGAACTTGGAACAACTTGTAAGACTCTTGCCTTGATTAGCAGGTAGGTGAAACAGTATCGGATCTTCTGTCCCTGACCACCTGTACCAGAAGGTTAGATGCCATTATGTAACTCTGGAAAGCCAAGAGCAAAAGAGACTTGGGATGCAGAGCATCTAGAGACCAATGTAATCCCTCTCCACAGGGGAGGAGCAAGGAAGACGACTTGCCAGAAGATCCAAAACCGATGTGAAGGTGATTCTGAAACTCTGAGTAGAGGACTCCTAGCCTGAGCTGTTGAGCTACTCGGTACAGGTATGTGATAGACTCTTAGAGTACTTGCAGGCTGAAGATTTGAACTAAGTATAAAAACTGCTTGAATATCAGAAATGTATGGGTGCTATCTAGCTGCTGTTAGACAAAGCCATTAAAAAACCCCAAACCACACATTTGGAGAACTACCTTGAATGTGTAGATAGAAGAAGTTTTTTTAATCAGCAAACTTAATGTTGCTATCTCAGCAATTTTTCTAATATATCAAGAATGAAGCTATGCCATAGGATACACACAGCATGTTACTTCTGATAACTGAATGTCAGAATTGACCTCGTTATCTTATCAGGACAGACCTCCTATTAGAGCTCCATGTGGATGTGACACTGACAAATATAAATCTAGCATGTGACAGATGCTCTGCCAGCCATGCAATGGCCTCTGAAGCAAACATAGTCTTAACACTAGAAATTTGCTTCTAGTTCTGCATAACTGGCTGACTTGCCTGACGGGCAGTTGCGGTGTAAACCTATTCCACTTGCTATGCTACTGAGAAGGTCTGCCTACTCTTGAAATTGTGTCGCTGTGTCTGGGAAACTTCCTAGACTGCTGCTCTCCCCTCTCTTCATCTTACTGTCTTCTGTAAAATATTAACTTTGTGTGAAGCTTTAAAAGTGATTCTTGATTAAGGTACTACTACTCCTCGTGCAGAAACTAACTGCTATTTCAGTGAGTGCTGTTACTTACCAGTTTTTGTTCTAGTGTTTCTAATAGTTGCTGGAATACTAAGTTGCTGGAAGACTGTCCATAACTAATTAGCCACAGAAAAGCCTTTTTTAGCTGCCTTCCTTGCTCTTTTATTCCTCATCACATGTGTAATAAGGGTTGGGAGGAGAAGATTTGCATTGAAGGCTTCTACTAAACAGCTCCCTGCTTCTAAAATAGCCTCTGGCCAAGCCCCAGTTTGTGCAAGGTAACTTGGCTTTATCAGAAAGAGGTGGCATTAACTGGAGTTAATTAAGAATAACAGCGATCCCACTTTTTTTTTGGAAGTGGTGAAGCCGGAGCACTCCTGTATTGTAAACGCCTAACTCTTTATGGCTGGGAAGTGTGAGTGCTGTATTGCACTTGTGTGCCAATGGTAGAATTACAGCTCTGACTTCCCCAGAGGGTTTTCCCCTCGTATTCCATTGGCAATAAGGATGCTCTTGTGATGAGTACGCAGCATTCCCCAAAAGTAATCTTACTGGCATATACAGGAAAAAGCATTTTTCACAATTAGTAGCATGTAGTGCAAGCTGCTGTTACTTTGTCTCTTGAAGGTCTTAACATGGGAGGCTTTTTAACTAAGCAGTCATTACTACATCTTTTTTTAATTTTTTAAGCTGAAGGTCACTCTGGTAGTTTTACTCTCATTTCCTTTGCCCTGCCCCATTCAACTTTAGGTGAAATATTGTTATAGAAAGTACACCTCCCACCTTCCTCCCCCCCGCCTGCAAACCCAAAAAACCAAAGCCCAAAGACTTAATACTTGCACCTTAAACATAACTGCTTGAGGACTTTGGTATATTTGGGTGAACTATAATAGATTTGCTTTTGAAGCCTCTTCCTATAGCTTTGGCTTCTATGGTAGCAGTATTTCTTTTCAGAAACATGCCTGCAGGCGTTAACAATAGTGAACTTAGCAGCAGAATGCCTATAATCCTGAAAAACTTGGTTTAGAAACTAATGCCAGCCTTGCATTGAATTTGTCCCCTAGCAGCCTTCTGCAATTTAAACTGCCTTTCTGTTTGTCCTTTACTTACAGCTTCTGAATTGGATAATAAAACTTCACAAATGAAGTTCTGAGTAGAAGCTGGTATTAGGCAAAAAAGAAAAGATGCACTTATTAATGGAAAAATGGTTTATAGCTGATGTTTTCACTTCTTGATTGCTGTAAGAACTGAGATAGGCTATTTGCAGTTCCCACCAGTGAATGTAACTAATCTTGCTAATGAGTAAATAGGCTTAGATGCTTGCTTTGATAGCAAGTGTAGTGGGAAGGGATAAAGCACTAGAAGTGCCACCAAATATATATGGATGGTGTTAGCAATCCCTTTGAAGATCAGGAATTTACAGCTTTTAATATCTTATAGTAAAAGTGATAAAATAAGTCGGTGCTGCTCCTGGTATGCTCATGGGCTTTTTTAGCTCAGGTATGCTTTAAGGGAAAAGTGGGTCTGAAAGCTAGTTGTAATCTCCAGTATTTCTCCCATCAAGAAGTGGGAGAATCAGCTTAATCCTGATTCCAGTCAGTTGCTGGTGGAAAGAGTAGTGAGGTTGGAGTTCAGTGTCTAGAAAACAACACAACTACCAGAGAGGCCTTTGGTTTCTCTTGCACGTTGTAACTATACTAGTAAATGTACTGTGCTAAGGATAGAGTTAAGGCTGCAGGAAAGCTTTAGCTTTAGGTATACAGTGCCCTAAAGCCAGAAAAATAGCAGCATGAACTAGCAACAATACTGTAGCTTTCAGTGCCAGAACACTGAAGGTGTTTGAAACAAAACTATCGAAAGCTAATAAAACAACAGTGCTACCATCCCAGTTACTATCATGCACCATTAACTAGCTGTTTGTGCCATTGTATATCTGTACAGATGCTTAATACCTGATTTCATATAGGGTGCTGGCTCCAGGCTCCTTGAGTGGGAAGGAGAAGAGGATACGCCTGCAGAAGGAATGACTTCTACACTTTATCTCATTGAGAAGTGGAGTTTAAGTGCTTTGAAAAAGTGACCTTGAATTTTATCTGGTTGTGCTTTTCCTAGAAAGTGAATGTCGATGGAATAATCTTGCCAAAGATATGTAGGCTTGTTTACTCCTACAACTCTTAGCATTAACTATGGTATGGTGCAAAGATGTGAGGAGCTTTCCAAATAGAAGCTAGAAAGAGCTTCTTGATGCAACCTGATTATCTTGACAGTATTAATGTGAGATCACACTTGTTTCTGCGTCTAGAGAAAGGGAATTTACTGGGCAGTACATCCAGAGGAAGTTGTGCTCTCTTCTGTCCCAGAGTTCAAACTGATGCAGATCCTTTGAATTTTTAATCAAATCAAAAAGCATTCAGAATTTTAAAGGTAAAAACCCATAGATTTGGCCAAGAAAGATCTTTAAGAGGAATCTGTAAGTTGCTGTGTTGCACTCAAATTTGGAATGGAAATTGTTTAATAAGGGTAAATAGGTCTTGTGCATCCTGGAGGTTCTAGTTCTCCATCTCTAACACTTTCTACCTTGCCATATCAAAGCAAAATCACTTGAGACACCCGAGAGCCTAACCCAGCTAGAAGTGACTTTCTAGTGTAAACAGAGTGAGTATTCGTGTATAGCATCCTGCCTCAAGGACAGGTCCTGCAACTTTCTGTTCTGTTCGGATCTACTACTGTTAACATCTCTGTTGTCTTAAAGAGCTCTTCTAGTTAGTTGGTGATAATAAATACAAATGATCCCTTAGACTGGAAGAGTTTGATAATATTCTTCATTGTGTGTAAAGTTAGGAGCAAGACTTCTACAAGAAAAGATGATCTCCAGTTGTTAAATCTGTCCTTTTTCAAAGGATTCATGTGAATTTATTTTAGAAGGAGCTGTCATGAATAAGCTGAGTTGACTTGCTAGAGCAGAGGATGAAGAAACAAAGCTGTCATACCCAAAATAATCAGCATGTTCTTCCTGGCCAGCTCTGCACCTTGAAACTCTCTACTGATGCTCCTGACTGGCATCTGCTGTAGAACTTCATATATTCTAGAAGCATCAGCTGTGTGGGAGTTGCCAGTGACTGAAGTCACCCACTCATGGAGTCCATGTGGGCCTGCAAGGTTCTTCCCAGTGCCTGCTGAGAAATAAGACTGAGACAGACTTGGGTCTGATCTTTGTACAGTTTAACAACAGGATTTTTCCAAAAGGTGGAAGTAGGGGTTAAATTGCCTCACAACTTCAAGCAGGCAGTAGCAGTGTTATTAAGCAGTAATTGTGGTGTTAAACAGAACTGTCCAAGAACAGTAAATAAGAATTAAGAAAGTACTCACGCAGCTCTTCACACAAGGACAGCAATAAATGCCTACCTCTCATAATTCCTCTGAACTGCTCCTGTGCGTGCTTTGTTCAGAAAAAGCACCTTCCCAAACAGTGGACTTCCTGGTCCAGCTGTACTCCTCAGGATCCCCAAAGAAACTGGAATGGTAAGAGCCCAGTGTGCAACCTGATAAGAGAAAGCCTTGTCTTAAGACAGAGGTCTGCACCCTTAAAGAGCCCTGTTTCTCTCTCAGATAGGAACTTAGAGACCTGCCTGTGTTTTTCCAGGTCAAACTGAGACTGTTGCAGTCTGCAGCTGTTAAAAAGGGGGAGGGAGAAATACATTCTCTTACCAGATAGATTTAGTCCTTCGTTACCTAGACCTAACATCTAGCTCTTGTTTTCAACTTGTTTCTCAAGACTGCTTGCAAATGTCTGTGCCTTGCTAGCTATTATGCTAAGGTCTAAAAACAGCTTGCCAAAAGACCCTGGCGATACAGAGAATCGTGATGTGCAAAGTTTCATACCTTATATAGCTGATGCTGCCTACTCACGTGAAGTCCCGCAGAGTGGTAGCATTTGCAATGCTAGTTTCCAGTATTAAAAGCTATTTTCTAAGTGACAGTAACTGTTTAGTTCTAATAGTAAGGTTATGTGCTGCACCAAACTGCTGTAGAGAAACAATGCTAGTAGGCTGTCATTGCTGCCAGCAATTGTGCAAGCTGCAGAAGAGGGCTTAATGTGGACGTGCAGTGCCTGCACGAGAAGCAAGGTAAACTATCTTTTATGCTGATGCTGTACTGTTGTGGCTAGATCAAACAGTGCTGCAGTTCAGACATGCCCTGAGGAAAATTAACTACATGAAAGTCACTCTTAATCACCCTCAGCTGATCACCTTGTGTTGAATAAGCACTGCAGAACCAAGATGATCATGACAAAAATCATACACCTCTCCGGCTGCAGTGGGCACATAGCTCTGCTGAGGGTGTGCGGTGTGGCTAGTTTTGTTTTTCTTACTTGGGCAAAATTGGGTCTGCAGGACTTGGTTGGCTGTATCAGTTACACTTCAAGCTATTGGTTGCTGTAGTTTACAGGACTGGAAATGTAGCCAGAGTGTGTGCAAGTTAGTTATGTCACATTGGACCCTAGTGACACTCATGCTGAACTTTAGTGGATGTGTCCTTGCTGAAAGGGCGACGTGGCAGTGTGCACGGATCTGCCATTCCATGAGACATCAGGGAATAAACTTAGTCTCTAGCTTGAGTTCTGTTGGTAGAGATAGTGCACTGTAATTGCCTTGACTCTTTCATGTTGAAATGCTGGTGAGAATTCAAGTGCAGTGGATAACACTCACAATAACCTAATGGTTCTGGCTCAAGGTTTGTTAAGGCTGACTTCTCCTGAGGGGTTTGTATGAAGATGCTGCTGTTGCAGCTGAGAGACTGCAACAAGGATGGTGAGGAAGAGCCTTTCCTGGAAAGGGGGAAGAATCTTCCATGGGAAGATCATGGAACAGATCCTCCTGGAAGCTATGCTAAGGCACATGGAGGACAGGGAGGTGATTCAAGACAGCCAGCAAGGCTGGCTCAGACTTGCTTTCAACAAGGGCAAGTCCTGCCTGACTGACCTAGTGGCCTTCTATGATGGGGTGACCACATCAGTGGACATGGGAAGGGCTACAGATGTCGTCTCTCTGGACCTCTGTAAGGCCTTTGACGCAGTTCCCCACAACATCCTTCTCTCTAACCTGGAGAGGTATGGATTTGATGGGTGGACTGTCTGGTGGGTGAGGAATTGGTTAGATGGTCACATCCAGAGGGTAGTGGTCAACGGCTCAATGTCCAGATGGAGATTGGTGACAAGTGGCCTCCCACAGGGGTCTATATTGGGACCGGTACTGTTTAGTATCTTCACCAATGACATAGACAGTGGGATCGAGTGCACCCTCAGCAAGTTTGCAGATGACACCAAGCTGAGTGGTGCGGTCGACATGCCAGAGGGACGGGATGCCATCCAGAGGGACCTGGACAAGCTCCAGAAGTGGGCCCGTGTGAACCTCATGAGGTTTAACAAGGCCAAGTGCAAGGTCCTGCACCTGGGTCGGGGCAAACCCTGCTATGAATACAGGCTGGGGGATGAAGGGATTGAGAGCAGCCCTGCTGAGAAGGACTCGGGGGTACTGGTGGATGAAAAGCTGGACATGAGCCAGCAATGTGCACTCGCAGCCCAGAAGGCCAATTGTGTCCTGGGCTGCATCCGAAGAAGTGTGGCCAGCAGGTCGAGGGAGGTGATTCTGCCCCTCTACTCTGCTCTGGTGAGACCCCACCTGGAGTACTGCGTCCAGCTCTGGAGCCCTCAGCATAAGAAAGACATGGACCTACTGGAGCACATCCAGAAGAGGGCCACGAAAATGATCAGGGGGATGGAACGCGTCTGCTATGAAGAAAGGCTGAGAGAGTTGGGGTTGTTCAGCCTGGAGAAGAGAAGGCTTCGGGGAGACCTTATTGCAGCCTATCAGTACTTAAAGGGGGCTTATAAAAAAGATGGCGGCAAACTTTTTAGCAGGGCCTGTTGGGACAGGACAAGGGGGAATGGCTTTAAACTAAAGGGGGGCAGATTTAGACCAGATCTAAGGAAGAAATTTTTTACGCTGAGGGTGGTGAGGCACTGGCCCAGGTTGCCCAGAGAGGTGGTGGATGCCCCATCCCTGGAAACATTCCAGGTCAGGTTGGACGGGGCTCTGAGCAACCTGATGTAGTTGAAGATGTCCCTGCCCATGGCAGGGGGGTTGGAGTAGATGACCTTTAGAGGTCCCTTCCAACCCAAACTGTTCTTTGATTCTATGAAAGGTATGTTGCCCTCATAGACTGGCACTTAGAGCAGCCAGAAGATACTCCTGTTATTCCATTGCCAGTCAGTGGTTATGTGTCAGCTGAAATGCAGACATTGTTGTTCTGCACTTGCAGCTGACCTTAGAACCACTAGGGACTATATCTGTTGCACCTGAAATTGTAGTATTGAGCCCTAACCTGATTCCTACAGCAGTACAGAGGTAAGATGTTCTTGGGTAGGACTGGGTCTGGGTCTACTAAAGTATTCCATGAGTTTGTCTTGTTAAAGAGCTATAGTAGGAAAGAAAAGGTAATGACTGACTGGCTTTGTCTTATGTTCCAGTTGAAGTGGAGGAACATAAAGCTACCAACTTTTAAAATTTCAAGGTTATTGTTTACAGGCAAGGCTCACATGACCCCTTAAATAGTGCTGTGAATTTGGAAGTGGAAGTAGCAAAAGACATTCCTTATACACTTTTGTCCTGCCAAAACTCTACAGCAGACAAAGGAAGTCTTGGAGCTCCTCCTCTCTTCCATTTTCCTGCCTGCTGCCTCTGCTCCAATTTCAGCTGCAGTCGTAACACTACCTTGCTCTTGTGGTTTGAAAGCCACTAAGAGGAGCAGAAGCTTAAAGTAGTGATCTTCCCCTTGTGTTTTGTTAGTCTTCAATAAATCTAGCTCTACCTGCTTCTTATGAAAAATGCATATAAAGCAACATCTGTTGTTTTTATCAGCTCAGTGAACAACCAAGTAATTACTAGGTAGTCAACCCTTCTAAACAGACCAGTGTTATGGACAGACTTATAGTAATGCATTAGCATTGCAATTACGTTTGCCATTAGCTTACCAATCCTGGAACTGTTAGTATGCAAGAAGGATGTCTATAAATTAAATTTTAAAAAGGGCTGGACTTCTGATACTCAAATGTATTGTTTCTGTAGGATTCCTTTAGGAAAACTAAACGTAGCTGAATTGCTACTTTGTCATGGATTTAAGAGCTCACCCATGTTTTAGCATTTGTATTAAATAGTCTTTAATTGCTCTATACTAAACTGTATAACTTCCATACAGTCTACTACGTGTCTGCGTCTTGTCTCATCTTCTGTCTCCTAGTAAAAATTGTTACCTCTTAGCAGGCTGACCATGTGTTATCTTGACAAGCATGTCAAGAGTTGAAATAAGTTTAGCTTTCATTTGCTTTAGTTTGATGTGGAAACCTGCATCTTCAAAGGCAGTTTGTTGAAGAAACAGCTTAAAATGAGCAAGAACTGTAGGAGTGCGAGAAGCTCAAAGCACTGAATGCAAGAGCATCATGTGCCATTGTGAAGGATACCAACTGAATATAATGTTGCTGAATATGGTAAACTGCACAACTTCATTAAGTATCTATTTTTCTCCACTGCAGGAGCCTGAAGATGCAGCAAGCCTGATAGTGAGGACCAAAGAATCTCCTTAAAGAAGTCAGACAATCTGAAATATTGACAATGTCTATTATGGATCACAGCCCCACCACTGGAGTGGTGACTGTTATTGTTATTTTGATTGCTATTGCGGCTCTTGGTGCCTTGATACTGGGCTGCTGGTGTTACCTGCGTCTGCAGAGGATCAGTCAGTCTGAAGATGAGGAAAGCATTGTGGGTGAAGGAGAAACCAAAGAGCCTTTTCTTCTGGTGCAGTATTCTGCTAAAGGACCTTGTGTAGAGAGGAAAGCTAAGCTAACTCCAAATGGCACAGAAGTACATAGCTAACTTGGAGCAACACATGTATATGGACTATGCTTATGATGTGTGTAACCAGCAGAATATATTGTGAAGAACCTGGTCACATGCACACTACTCATCAGAAAACACCCTGATGAGGATTAAATAAGCTTTGTTTGCAACTGCATGCACTGAGAAGCTGCACTTTGCATCAACTGTGTATCCTAATTCCTCTATGACAGGAGCTGACTCACCTGGCATAACGTCCATTGCCGGCAATGGACACAGGAATATATTGGTGTGAAGAGACTACTAGTGTTTTTTGTTACTTGAATGTTTAGCTGAGCCTATTTTGTTGGAGCTACTACTGTAATGTGAACTACTTTACAACTGTGAACTGTAAATAGGCTGCCAGAAGCTTTTTGCTTTGTGTTCCACAGCACATGGGAATAATATGATGCAACTGTAAATAACACACAAGGGGACTCCTGAATCACAACTATAGATGGGATTCCAGACCTTCAAAACCAAATCTGCAGTTAAAGCTTGCTTCTGCTACTAACTTGAGTGCACAGCCATAAAGTCAGAACTCGTACTCTTAACAGTTTATTGGACTGACGCAGAATACTTTCTTTGAAAAGAAGGTATAAGCCTTCGGTAACATGTTGAGGGAGGAAACACAGGAGCTGCAAGAAAGGAAGTGATTTCCTTTAGTTGCAGCTAGGTAGGTCAAGCTTTTGGCTGCTAGAACTTAGTTCTCCAACTATGTAGCTACTGCAAGGAAACTGCCATTTTGATGGATTCCAGCCTGGGAACTAATGATGGATACTAAACCCTCAGGGATGATCCAGAAGGTTTCCAGGAGTCTGAAATGGCAGTAGAGCAGGCTTTTCTGCATGCTGAAACTGCAGAAGTGATTACTTATTAAAACTGGCATAAGTGCAGTTTTAATATGAATTTTTCCTAGAACCCCTGTTTGTGTACTTAGCAGTTAGGGTATATGTTAACAGCCTGTTGTAAAAAGGCATTTTAGTCTGTAACCAGTCAACTACAGAATTCGGTTAATGTATCTTGTAGATAACTCTCTTGATTTAACTGTACTACTACAAGATAAATTTCAGTCTTTCCTACAAAAACAAATGTTGATATGGGGAAGCAAGATTGCTGATTAGTTTGTTAAAGGTTTTTTAACTAGCAATGGTGAAGTCCTTCCAAATAAGGACATCCCTTCCATTTCCAGCCCTGTGCTATAGTTCAGCCATAGGAACTGTAAAAAGAATGTGTTAAATGGTGAGTTCTGGACCCCAAAGGTTTGGGGGGGAGGAGAAGGGGCAACACTGAGCCACCAATGGCAGCTTACATATTCTAAATCTCTTAGGGTGGGCACATATGCTTTGAGGCCACTGACCTGTTTTCTATGACTTTATACATAGCTTCCTTTGCTTCCTGAAATTTTTAAATGCTTAATTGCCTAGGAGAAAAAAAGCTACTGTAAATCTGTTCCCTGAGATAAGTTACAAATAATGAAGTCTAAGTTCTTCAGCTCTATAGGAAGCATTAGACTTGGTTCTTGTACCTGTACATACAGAATAACTAAGTAACATAGGCCTAGCAAGCTTGCTTGAGAATTATAACTATATGCAAGACAACACTGGCCTGGACAAAAACTCTTGTCCCTTTCTTCTACAGTAAGAGGTTGACTTGCATTTTTAGTGCTACGTTTGCCTTTTTTTTTTTTTTTTTTAATTGAAGGCTATAATTTGAAGCAAAATTAATGCTGTCAGTAGCAGAAAGCTCCTGGTGTTGCCTCCTGAGTACAATATGTGGTACAGCTGATAGAGGGCTGTTCTTGCCCTGGCATGTGCTTTTTTTTAAGATACCAGTCTCATGAGACTTGCACATATAGCCAGACCCATACACTTAAACTGCTGTATTCTAGACCTCTTACAAATCAAGGAGAAAAGGATTAATTCATTAAGACTTTCTTTAGTTCACGCATGGCTCTTGCAGGTTTCAAGACAGTCAGATAACTGGTATACAAAAGTGATACAAAGTGCTGAAGTTCTAGAACAGAATAGTTGTAGCAAGATGACTTTGTCCATTCAAGTTTACTGATTACACAGATGAAAGATCTCTATTTTAATTCAGCAAAGAGAATGCAGTGTAAAGGGCAAACTTCAGAAATTATGGAAAAGTATAAATCAAAGGTCTAATTTCTCTTCTAGCAGCTGTAAGAAAGCCAGTGAAAAATAACTGGTCCTTAGTCACAGGTGCTTCACACTGCTGCCCCTGAAAATCAGCCTCTTCAAATGTATAGGTGTTTGCAAGTTAGTACAATAGTAAAGTGCAGAAAGTGTTTTCCATTCTCTTCTTCTCTTTAGATGTGGGTATCTAATAAGTTGTTCAAGTATACAAAAATACTCCATTTGATTTTTCTTTTTCTAGACTGTGTGGGGGAAGTAGTCTTTACTTACAATGAATTTCAATAAAATTTGCATAAATACCTACCCAATACTGTTTCATTTGACTTTGTGTAAGCAATCATTCTGTCCTGTTTCCACTACTGTGATCTGTCTCTATGGTATCAATATTATCAATCCTTTTTTCCTCTACTGTGGCAGTAGCTGTTGAAACTGATACATCATTATCTTCAGAAAGTGTTCGTTCTGACTGAAGGGATTCTTTAATTTCATCTTTGCTCCGTAGCTTTCCTTCCCTCGATGCCACCAGGATTCTCAGTAAAGTATTCTCTTTAAGGAGGTTTTCTGATGCATCAGCTAATTCTTGAAGCTTTTCAGCCATTTCTAATAATTCTTGATTCTTCTGGTCATATGTGGCCTGTAACTGCTCACTGTGGAGCTGCAGAGTCTTGTGCTGCTTTTCCAGTGTGTGTTTTTGCTGCTGTAGTCTATGTTCCTCTCTCCTAGCTTCAGAAAGCTGTGCTTCAAGCTGGTCATGGGCCTGATGAAGGGCACCGATTTCTGATCTTAACTTCTGAATTTCTCTCTCTAAGTGGGAGATGTGTCCTTGCTGTAGAACTGCCTCTTCATGTAGGCATTCTTTGGTACAGGGCTCTGATGAAGAAAGACTTGAGTGATGTAAAATAAATTTAAGGAGATTAGGAAGGTTAACTGAAAAGTCTTCAGGGAACTTCACACTTTGTTCCTTCCTACAAAGACATAACAAGTTAGTATTAAAACATTCAGATAGGTAAGCAATGATAATTTTATCTAAGAATCTGCTGTTCAACTCCAACTTGATATCTTGGTTTTTATCAAGAATGGTTAATATAGCAGCTAAGAGAAACGTGAACTCATGTAATAAAGATGATAGAGCACACGGTATTTTCTTTTGATGAAGCCTTTTACCTGTATTCCAGTCTGGGTGCTGTAAGCATCTCTGCACTGGATTGGTATTTGTCTGAGAGCAAAATTTTTTGTCAAATTTCAGGAAACAAATTTTACTCTTAAAAAAAAGTATCCCAGTTATGGGTTATGAGCTTGAAGTAGATATTGTTGCATCACTGTTGGGCAGGTGTGATCAGAGCTTACTGATATTAGCATTTGTTAGTAAGTTGAAGGACAGCATTTAAGTGTTCCTAATTCTACATACATTGTTAGAAGTTAAGTCCAGATGTATAAAGCTATCTGATGGGAAATGACTATTTTGAGCCTATATATGTTATCCTGGAAGAAGAGCTTAGTGTGTTCCAACATCAGAAGGGTATTACAAGAAGCAGAAAAGTACAATTTGCTTTTAAACAGTAAGCAGTCACTTTAGTCAGAAGCAAGGCCCTTTTGCTGTCAAAAAAAACCTCTTTTTACTTGTTCCTCTTACTTCTTTCTCTTTATGCCACTGAGGTGATCAAGGAGGCGAACCAAATAAGTTTTTGGGTTTTTTTGGTGGTTTTTTTTTTCCCTAAAGCTCATTATATGGCTGTGAATACTAAGCCCAGCATATGAAGAGGTAGGCCCGTTGCTTTCTGCTACAGCATAAACTGTTATTCTTAACCTGACAAGAGTCCAAGCTGCTTGAAGACCAACAACTACCAAGTTTCTTCCTCAAGACTACTAGCCATCAAAAGACACCCACAACCTCCAGCTATGTCAAATGTTAAAATTATTGCCCTTTTTGGACCACGTGCCTACTTCTATCACAAAACGTAGGAGGCTGAACTGTCCTCCGAGGACCAGACAGGAACTAACTCTTAACCTTCTCTTTCTGAACCAGTTACATCTTCAACCTTTCACTGAGCATGCTGCAGTGTAACATGAGTTTGCTGCCTCCTGACTATTGCAGTAGAGCTACTTACACGTCAGTATGTTTAACTGGGAAGCTAGATAATAGTTTATCACTTTGTATCATCTTTAGCCTTCACCAGTTAGAAGCATATTCTCTCTTTCATTAGGGAGCCATCAAAACAGAGAAGAAAAGCTTAGCTTACTTCCCTTTGGTTGCCAAATTCATAATCAGATTAATGGTACGTAGCATACATTCAGACATGGGTTAATTACACAAGTCAGAAAAAGGATATAGGATAAACCCAAACAAAAATTATTCCAAAGCAAGAAAGCCACATTCAAGTATAATGCCTAATGCCTCAAAGTTTACATGCTGCTCATGGACAACTCCTATGTCCCCACATGTGACATTATGTTTCTGAATCGCTTACACTGTGCATCTGAACAGGGGAGTTACTCAAGTTACCAGTTACAGTTGCCTCAAAAATGCTTTCTGCGAAATCCAACTCATTAGCATATGGGATATAAACATATGCTAATTTCATTTACTGAGAACTACTTATTGCATTTCAGGTAGAAGACAGATACCATATTTTATCAGTAATTCAAGAACTTCAGCTAGATGAGGCTCCAGTTCATCAAAATTAAGCTATTTCTGGAAGCATAAGCAACATGATTTTTCTTCCCCCTGCAGACTTTTGGTGATCAACCAAGTTACTCTTGTAATTACCATCAGCAGTTTCTCAGCTGACCATCAGCTCACATCCAAGTTTAATGAATCATGACATGATTTAGGCAAAAAATAGTCTACACTAAGACAAAACTGACTCATTATACAGTGGTAATATTTTACTATATCATCATCCATTCTCACTGATCAAAAACACAGTATGTATCAGAAAAAGCTAAAAGGCTATTTAAAACTAAAAGCAAAACAAAATATTAACAGCATGTGGTGGAAAGAAATTGAGAACTGAGTTAATTTGCAAAAATTGTCTCATAAGGCAAACGCAGAAGGAGCTGCATAGAAAGCCTTAATATGAGGCACCTTTATATTCAAAATTAATACATGACTACTCTAGTAGTGCTACTGATACTACAAATACTGTCAAAACCTAATTTTCTTGATTACCTAGATGCAGCAAAATATAAAACACGCTGGAGAGGAAAAGCAGGAGAGAAAACAATGACTAGAGGTAAGGTACCTTTATGAAACCAACTGGAGTATTACAAAAACAATCTTACTAAAACCATGAAGTCTGTCACTCCAGAGACAGTCTAGAGCTGCTTTATAAAACAGACCAAGGCAAAATGAGTATCTATGAAAAGAAATAGGGAACACCAGACTTTGTAGTAACACAGGGAAGATGGTAAGTATTAGAGGAAGCTTCACTTACCATAAATTGTTTTGCTGCTCTAAAACCTGCTTGAGCTATGCTTTAAAATAATTCAAGAAAAACCTTTTCATCATGTTATACATGACACTCACTCTGTCCCCTAGAAGGTACGGTTCTGCAAACTAGATCCTTGTTCAAAAGCAGGAGGGAAAAATCACTTGACTCAAGTTTCCAAATAGTATTTTGGGGCTCATTAACTACAACAGTGGTCTTAAAACTGTAGCCACAACAGTATTTGGAAATCAGTTTCTAAGTTTTTCCAGCCCCAAATTTAATCACATTAGTATTCCAATGGTTGTTAATATGGTTAGATCTAGTAGATCTTCAGCTTATGCCACTTGACCTAATGGAGTAGAAGACAACAGCATACTACTACTACTACTACTACTACCACCACCACCACCACCACCACTAGCTGTCTCAGTTGTCAACAGCACCTCATGAA
Source organism: Aptenodytes patagonicus (assembly GCF_965638725.1). Classification (NCBI taxonomy): domain Eukaryota; kingdom Metazoa; phylum Chordata; class Aves; order Sphenisciformes; family Spheniscidae; genus Aptenodytes; species Aptenodytes patagonicus. Next base: position 16,177,490 of record NC_134961.1, on the reverse strand, counting down.
ACAGCGTGGCTCATCTCAACTAAAATTGAGACCACTCATCTTTAAACCAGCAGGTCCTCTGCTTGTAGCCACTCAAGCCAGCCAGAACTAATGGACTGTGCAAACAAAAGATAGAGTCTGAATGCTGGAAAATGTGCAAAACAGACCCAGTGGAATCTGCAGAACTTGACAGGTACCTGGATTGGGGTATTGGCACTGAAGACTACAGCTTTTGCTAAGCAGCAGATGAAGGTAATGCTGCCTTTATGTAGACAGGTACACACCTTGGAACTACTCCAGCTGAGTTCCTGCTCAATTCACCTAGGGAACAGAGAAGGACTGGAACTGAGCTGGAGGAATGTGGCAGAGGGAGCCGGATCTGAGGCTGATTTGCAAAGCTTCCTGCACAAAGTAGGGGAGATGATGAGTTGGAAGTTGGGGTGACTCAGAACTGATATAAATGAAACTATTTCTGTACTGAATTAAAACATGAATTTAGAATTTCAAAACTTAAGGCACAGGTTTAAAGATTTTGTTGTAGGTAACACTGCACAGTACCAATAGTCTGAATTACCATTTGCTGATGATAGAGTTCTTGAGGGAGAAGGGTGGAAATCAACATTTGTATCTTACATCGCAAAGAGGCAGGTATTTATTATAGTGCTTGTTTTCATTTCCTTTCTATAAAAACTGTAATTGTCTAAGATTGAGTATTAATCTTTTAAAAAAAGAAAAACAAAACCCAAGGTCAATCAAGTCTAACGCATAGGGCATACATGTAACACCAAAAACGCCTGAAACAATAAATTGAGCACTTTCGAAAGCTTGTGGCTCGCTTGCATCTAATGTTTCTTTCTTGTTCCTCAGCCTACGAGAGGCTGGATGCACCTGCACTGTGTGTACTGGTACAAAGGAGAAATGACACACAGGTTTGACACTGGATTTCAGAATTTCTCCCTGCTGCAGACGAAGAGTAGGATTCAGGACGCTTGTATGCCATTTCCAGGTCCCATCCCAGTCCTAAATGTACTCTCCTGCCCTTTTACATCCCTAACTTTAGAGTTCCTTTTTTTCCTCACCCACCCTTTGTGCCTTTCTCTACCCCACCTTCCTTTTCTTGCTTTATTTTTTCCACCCATTCATGAATCGATTCCTGTTGTCCAACTCAGCTTTCTTTCACCATCCCACAAATTATTCTCAATCCTAGTTGTCTCCTTGAAACTACACTTAGCTGTCCTACACTCTTATTTCTTGGCTCTTTCTCTGAGGTCTTGCTTGCTGTATATAGTTTCACTTCAACAGCATGTACACCTTGTTTTACTGCTAATCTCCTTTGGATATTTTCCTCTGTAGGTGTTAAACTCCTGCTGAAGCTTCATTTGTTTTCTGTTCTAAAGAAACAACGCAAGACTTCTAGAATGCCAACAAATCTGCTGCTACTTTTCTCCTGTGGTAAGTCCAGCACTTGTTACTGAGTCAGAATGAAAACCAAAACATTTTGGCAATATACACAAATTCCCATGATGTAATTCTGTAGTATCTGTAAAAGCAATGCTGGGCAATTTTTTTTTTTTTAAATTACTGCTAAAAAAAATTTAGCCAATAGCATTAAGGACACTAATGACAATTACAGTATCTGCGCTATTTCAACAAAAAATTTTTTAGAACTTTGAAAAAAATTTATTTATGCCCAAGTGAAATGGTGAAGTCGTAAGTGTTGTTTTAAGGAAGAAAAAAGATATTTCAATAACCACAATGTTAGTTTACACAGGAAGTTCTTACATGAAATAATGACTTTCAAGCATGGCTTTCACTTGAAGACTGTATCACATCATTTGAAATATTCACAGTTTAAAAAAAAAAATCTTATGTTTAAGAAACACTGCAGTAGAACAGCTCAATAAACCCCCTGAAGTCTTTGCAATCGGTTTTCCAGTTTTTCTAGCCACGCAATATGACAATCTTCCAATAACTTTTATACAATTTCCGAACAATTTTGAGAATGTTTTCATTTTAAGTACATTTTCTTACTGTGTCATACTTCTGCTTCTTCAATTACCTTTTTTCACTCCATCCCATATTCTCTTTCTACTTGATCATAACATTCATAACAGTTGTTTGGGGTTTGGTTTTTTTGCTTCATATTCTTTTATGGCAACACAATGATGTCACCAAAGACGACTAATGATATCACAAAAGCAGGAAAAAGAAAATAATTCTGTATTTTTATTTTATCAGGAATGAAAACACCTCTTATTTAATGTACATTTCATACACTGAAATTTCTTTTAATATGAAACGTCTTTCAATACAAAATGGAACATAGCTGACATATAAATGAAATGTAAAACAGAGGAAAATTTAACCCTTATTTTTATTAAATCAGGACAAGATATGAGCTATCTCTATATATAATGCCATTCCTATACTATGCAAAATCAGAGATTTTGCCTTAGATAGTAGCATCTCCTTTAGAGAGCTTATAAAGGCCAGAAGTATTTCAAGTCATTCTCTCTGCCGCTGTTAGACTAGTTATTAGCTGATGGAACACTTCCATGGTTTATGCAGATTGCCAAAGAATCCAATATCCAAAATACAGGTACAGCTCAACACACATACATTCCCCCCCCCAAACATCAGAACAACGAGAGAAATGCAACCTGAAAGAACTTCAGTTTGAGCAATGAACACTCCAAAGTCCCTCTGATTACGTTACATTCATTCCATCACAGAGGAGCGAGGGAGAAATAAAAATTCACAGATTAGGACCACTGTAATATTTCCAAAGGATGCATAAGCCCTCCTTTAGAGGGCTTTTTTTTTTTTTTTTTAAAGACAAATTTTTTACTTTACAAACACGTAACAATCTATCTCCTCTCCCTCTATGAAGTCAGGATTGTTAGTTTTTGTTCTCTTAAATGAGACTAAGCTTGGGCTGGATTACTTACTCTCCATCTGTGCTTATTTTTTATTTTTCTTCATTAAAAACAGCAAGCAAATCCTTGCATTTTACTGCAAGAATCCGTTATAATATTCTTTGAGATCTCTCTCAGTTTATCCAATTAGAAGCAATTAGATACAAGTTGCACTAGATCTATGTTGTACCACCATCTACATAATTTCTCCCCCTTTTCCCCCTCCTGTAATCACTCATTAATTTATTTGGACCATGCCAAAATAATAATTTTAAATACAACCAAATAATAAGGAAAATTAACTGAAGAATAAGGTTAGTAATGCTGCTGTTCATAAATAAAGACTTAGAAACAATTAAATAATGACCTTTGGAGAGAACATTCACTATCTGCATACCATCACCTATCCATGCCTGTTGCCGGGGGTGGGGGGTTGTTGTTTTGTTATTGTTGGGTTTTTTTAATTAGAGTATGCATAAAGTAAGAATGCATACATGGAAATGAATTACTGTTTGGCTTTTTTCTCGACTAAGACATGTAACCAGATAATTATTGTAACTTAGTAAAATGAAAGTTAAAAACCCACAGGGAAAATGTTTTCATTACCTCTGATGAGGAAAAAATAAAATGGTTGGGAGACGGTCCGTCATAAATTCCCATGGGAGGTCATTTCGAGTGATATCAATTCTGTTAAGAAAAGACACACTGATGAAGAGAACAGGCAGATGAACAATCTGTATTTTCTTGTAAAACACCATTTTAGGGACTGGGAAGAAGGAAATGCAAGTATCTGTGAAAGTAAGTCTAAATGTGTTATGTCAAAAATATGTTGTGCATACGAGTCAGCAGAATTAGTTACCAATATTCAAGATGATGCATCTCAGCTTAACAAATATCTGTGGGTTTTTTTTCCCTAGAAAAATATGTGCAGTATTCCAACTGCTCTCACTCAGCAATTAAATCACTCAGTCACTCATTATGTACACAGCTTCATTATGTACACACCATCCTTCTCTGAAACAGACAGACCTGCCTAGCAGTTTCAATGCGAGACTGAAGTTTTTTCTATTCATTAATTTGTTCCTCAAGTACAACTCTATGAATATTTTCCCCTCGAGTAGTTTTGGGAGTAAATTACTGTGCTTTCTCCAAGGACAAGCACATTGTTGAAGGCACAATTTTTTCTACAGCTCTACGTAGAAAGGAACACAAGATTTTGTGAATGGAACACTTATTCAATTGCTCGTTATGTTTTTCCTCTGCATTTTTAGGTTTTCTTCAATTACAAATAAGTTCTTATTAATCACAACAATTTTATTGTAGAAAAAATAGACAATCACATCAGTAATACTGCAATAAAAATAATGGAGCAAATGAGAGAACTTCAAAGTCGGGAAAGAGAATGGGTGTAAATTTGAGAGTAGCATTACATCTGTGGGAATAAAGCTGCAATTATAAACAGGTGATAACTCCAGATTTTTAACTGAATTTTTTTCCTATACATCTCATGCTGCCTCCTGGAGTAAGTTAAGTCAGAATGAAACAAGGATGCAATCAGAGCAGATGTTGTTAGTACTGATGTATTATCAAATACATGAACAAGAATGTTTGGGTTGCACTGAAACATTAAAAACCCTGTAAACGCCAAACAAAACCATGGCTTTTTTATATATATAAAAAAATATATTTTAATACATATAAATATATATAATACACGCTTTTTTTTTTTTACACATACCTCTATAAACTGGTTTTGGCTGGGATAGAGTTAATTTTCTTCATAGTAACTTGTATGGTGCTGTGTTTTAGATTTGTGATGAAAAGAGCGTTGATAAGGTAGGAATGCTTTGGTTATTGCTGAACAGCACTTCCACAGCATCAAGGCCTTCTCTGTTTCTCACTCTGCCCCCACAGTGGATACACTGGAGGGGTGGGGACACAACCGGGCAGATGACCTGAACTAACCAAAGAGCTATTTCATACCATATAACATCATGCTCAGCAATAAAAGGGAAAAGCGGGGGTTTTAGGGGGGGTTAGCCATCTTTTACTTGGGAACCATCTGGGCATCGATCTACCCAGAGGAGGCGGTGAGTAATTGCCTTTGCATCACTTGTTTTGCTTTCTTCTCTCTCCTTCCACTTATCCTTCAATTACTAAACATTTTTGTTTTATCTTGACCTCCAAGTTTTCTTGGTTTTATTCTTCCTTTCCTCTTCCCCCGTCCCACTGGGGATGGAGGGGGGAAGTAAGCGAGCAGCTGTGTGGTGCTTAGCTGCCCACCAGGGTTAACCCACAACAATATGTATTTTGCCTACCTCAAACAATTTTTCAAATACAGTACTGCAGGATATAATAATTATGTGCTACAAATTATCAGAGAGAGGGGTAAAAATTATTTTCTGCTTGCTGTTTTATTGATTCAATTCCTGAAATTAGGAAGCTTCAAGGTTAATTGCACTGTTTAAAAATTCATTTTAATTGAACACATAACTACTGCAGTGAAATTGAAAACCACCAAATTTATACAGAGGAAAACAAAATAATGCATTCAAAGAGAAATGAAGCAGATGACATTCGCATCTACTATTGCAAGATTGTAGAGAGAAAAAAAGTAATTATTTTCTAGGCTGATGACCTCAATGAACTTACATTATTCTAGAGAGATGAAATTAGAATCTTTTTTACCTTGCCACAGTGAAATTATCTGGAGGCAAAAGCCGAGCAAGTTCAATAAAGATGTGATTAAGAGAAGCACAGAATCCACACCACTGTGCATAATAGAGCAGCAAGACATTCTGGAAAATGAAATGGAGAAGAGTTTGGTTATCTATTGTAGTTAATCTGCAGTAAAGGAGGATTAGTCTTCACAACATCTAAAACTTGGAACCCTTAAAATGTGAAAAGAAACTACATCCTAATGTTTATAAACTTTATTATAAGCTATTTACTGATGCCCTCTGTCTACTGAGTTAACACACGAAAACTTTTGGGGAATTCTCTTTCCATAAAGACAAAGACAAAATGAAGAGGATTGTTTAGTTTAGGATCATTTCCTTTAAGTGAAAATGCACCAAACTTTACTACACTTCGCAAGATTCTTTTGTAATCTTAAATTCCTATGTATCTAACACAGTGACTGTATACTTCATGGGGGCGCAGAACAAAAAAGGTGATGTCTAGACTTCTGCTTTTTGCCTCTAACTAGCAAAGCAGGAGTTAGGGCTGCTGGAAACAAATTACTGGAGAGGCATACATTCACTGCAGACCTGCAAGACAATGGGTATTAATCCTTACTATCACATATTTAAGAAACCAAAGTAATTTAACTACTGTCCAGGATGACATCTTACGTAAAACAATTTCATGGCATGCAATTGGAAAGCTTTTACCTGTGAGAGTTTTGGGGGTTTTGCTGTGTGCTTTCAAATAATGACTTAGGTTTAAAACCTTCTATTTGTGGGGTTTTGGTTTTTTTTTTCATTATGTCTGCTTTGCAATAATTTTTAACTGTTTTAAAGAAAGTTTTTTAAAAAAATGTAAAACATAGAAAGAAGTTGTGGTATATTTATTTCCTTTGAGGTATGAAACACAGAAATCTTAATATTCTTCCACGTTACCTCAAACCCTATGTATTTAGCATGTGCTCCTGCTACAGCGGAAGAAAGGAAAAGGAAAAAAATCAAGTCATGGACACTTTTTTTGGTTTTTTTTTTAATTAAAATCTGTATTTCAAACACACAGGAAAAAACCACACCTCCTCCCCCCAAAAAAACACCAAAAAACAACCCCCAAAAACCCAACAAACCTTGAACTGTGGCAGAAACCTGCCAGGGAATCAGTTGCACTGACTTTTTGATTATTTTAACACCAGAAGATGATCTCTTGCAGATTTACTTAAGATCACACTATTCTAAATTGCCTTCTTTTAAAGAAAACTTTTGAGTTGTTACAAAATAGGTTATTTTATGTTACAAATAAGCAAAGCACATAAATGTAAAAAAAAAAATGAGACCCCCTCTTCAAAAGTCTGAGCAATGATTTGCAAGAAACTTTTTCAGTAATGAGGTACCTTTTCACTCAGAAACACGGTATCATGAAAGGTATTAGTAGTCACTTCAGTGATTACACGCTGTTCATGAAAATGGACTGAAGGGTCATCAACAAGATGCCTTTTCAAGGGACTGTAGAGAATACTGAAATTTTTTATGAAGTTCTCTGAAATGAAATTGATACATAACAAAGTTATTTCAGTTTCACAAATATGTGATTTTGGCAGTTTTTACCTTGAAATTCAGAAGAACTTACAGAGAAAATACAAATTCAAACCTGGTTTCATGTCATTAATTTTTGACAGTTTGGTATCAACTCTTGGGTAACTACCACTGATGAAAAAACAGAATAAAATTTCACTGTTTTTTTGTTTTGCTCATTACAGTCGTCTTTTCACTTGCCACACTACTCTCTAATCTTGCTTCTACTCCTATTCCATGTACTATAATAATAACTCTCTACCCTCCTAATCTAACCACACACCTGGTAAGTCATAAATAGTATCCTCTCACCGTTTTTCACTGTCTACATAGCATTAAGTATTTGGCCCTTATCTTGAAGGCTCCACTTAATTCCACATTCATTTGCATTTATTCTTTCATTTTTAATTACTTTCCCTGTAATTCTCCTTTTGCTTTAGACCTTTAAAGACTGTGCTATTCCCATGCCAATGTGACCAGCCACCTTTTGTTTCCCAGTGACCACCTTCCTCTTCATTCAACTTTCTCCTTAGTTTTAAGATATTTAACAAGTAGCTGGCTAGTGGTAAAAATTTAAAACAAACTCCAAAGGCCTCAACTACCTTCAGCTACACTACTCTGAGCCTGGAGCATGTTCTCTAAATTGCTGCAAGATATCAACTGTATCCTTCTTTTCAATTTAGATAAATATTATTCTATGCATTATAAAATAAGAGTATTCAATAATCAAGACAAAAGATATATCAAACACATTAAAAATAATTATTTGATCAAATAGAAACATCTTGTGCTGGTATTTTCAGTCCAAAAACTAGGCCCAAGTAAAACTGGCACTTTTGTACATACATACAAAATACCAGACCATCAAGTTTATCTCTGAAATGCAAACAGCAGTACATTTAATTTTGTATTTACTATTCAGCATTTCATTAAATTCTCACACCAGACCAAAACAGTTTTTTTCTTTCTAGATCTCCAGATTTGGAATATCTATGCATGATTAAGTAGTAACTGAAAGGAGGGGGCTAATTAAAACACATTGCCTGCATTTTCAGAAACCATCTGTAAAAACCGAAATCTGTTAAAGGTATTAAACACAGATCTGTTTTGTTATTTTAAAATATCAAAAGTTAAGAGGCTTAAGGAAGTAAAATAAAAAAAAAAAAAAACCCCAACACAAAACCCAAACATAAATCACAGTGACTCCTTGACAAAATACGTAGAAGCAAAAAATTTTCTGGAAGTTCAAATGACTTGGAATAGAAATATACTGAGTGTTACTCAGCAGAGAAACCCTCATCATGCTCAGGAAATCCTGTGACCTGAAAAAAGTTGACACAGAAAGTACTGGGAGCAGAAAGGGGAAGGAAATTTCTATCCCCTCACTCTTATCTTAATTTTTCCTAAGCATCCTTTTATGGTCACTGGGGTTTTTGTTTGCCAGAGTGTTTTTCTGGGGGGTTGGGATGGAGACAGGATACAGGGCTGGATGGGATCCTTAATAAGAACATGGCTATTTGTTCTATGTTGTGCATACTTTTGTACTCACAGATTTATGGCAAAATGGAAATGTAATTAATGCTATAAGAATTATATTGATATACCTTCTTGAACAATTTATTTTAATACTATGTTCACCTGAATTCCCTTCCATGTTTACTTACACTGCTAACATTAAAAAACATGGCATTTTCTGAAGGCAGACTCAGTTTTGCGCATCATGATAGGTAAATGCATGTGATTAGGCATGTTGTGTCTTATTCAATAACTTGCAAATAAATTAGAACTGCGACTGTTGGGTTGGTTAGTTTTTTTGTTTGGTTTGGTTTTTCTCCTCCAATTCAGCCAGGAAATACAGTATTGACAGATTTGGCCAAAACCAGTTCAGAGCTCTACCTTGAAAACACACATACTTTTCAAAATAAATTTAAAACAATTTATAAGATGGTTTCAGAGGACAAGAGGAAAGGCTAGTCTCTGCTGGTAAGTGGGCAGTATCTCACGAAATTCTGGGATATTTTAGTACACAGAACAGCTGAGCAAATACCAACACCACCATTAACATACAAATGTCTTCTGTAATATCAAATGTGTTAGATGCATAGTAATTTTTTTTTTCCAGAAGCATATTAGTTTACATTTTACCAATCCTTCAATGCATCAGGCAGTCAAGAATCATACGTTTTGAGGTTCACTTCTTTTAAAGCAAATTACTTTTGGTATCTACAACACGATTCTACTGCTTGGTTAACTACTAAATAAATTAGAATAGAATAAATTACGATTCATGTTGACTTTAGCTTCACTTTTCAAAATGGCATTAAGTTTTCCATTCATAAGCTTATTTGCAAAATTAATTTTCTTATTTCAAGCATTTGTATAGTGGATACCATACCCAGGGTAGATCCAACAAGTGACTGATTTTGATCCAGGACATAGTGCACTTCTTCTTTCAGGTCAACAATGGCGGCAAATTCCTTAAGATGAGTAGATCTTGATGCTCCTAGTCTCTCTGCATATATCCAAAAAAGATTTGAATCTAGTAGATAGAGATTCAAGGTTTTGTTGGTCCTGCAGCTCAGACCAGTAATGTTAGTGCCACTAATACAAAGGTCAGGAATAAAACAATTCCTATCCTCAATGTGAGGAATAGAATGTTGGGTGTTATCTTTCTTCCCATGGGAAGAAAATGCTACTTTGGGGGTCTCAAAGATGGTCTTCTCAGAACTAATGAAACTTAAAAAATGTCTGTTTACCGTCCTGCAACATGCAGTGTAATAGCTAAAAGGACTATAGAAACTTAAGAAATTGCTGCATTCTATGGTATTTGATATAACTTGAAAAAAGGTATGTTCCTGGAGGTAGAAAGAGTCCAAAGCTGCTTCTATCTCTAAAAAGTTACAGTATGGCACATGGACTTTATTTGGTTTGACACCAAGCGTCTGGTTAATGCAAAGCTCACAGACATTGTGAGTTCTAGATATTGAATGCCACTGCGGAAGCACCACCGTGTTACAGCATGGGTACTTGGTTATTGAAAATGTTTCTGATAATTTCATATGTGCATCTGGTACAGAGGAATCAAAAGCTGGTGAACCAGTGTCTCCTAAGTGTTGAAGATCTGGCTCAGCTGCCTGGCTTTTATTACAGTTGTGGTATTCCAAGGCCACTTTGGTAATCTACAGGGGAGGAAAAAAGAAAAAAAGAAAAAAAAAAAGCAAGATTAACTGTACGTAGTTCACTCAAATGCAGTTATCTGTTGCAGGTTTAACAACATATGTAATTAAGAGATGGAATTTCAGAAACATGAAGTTGATTACTCTTCTCCTTCATTCTTACAAAAAATTATAGGAGGGTCTGACTTGATAACAAAGTTAAATTTTCAGATATTTCAGCATGTAAGAATTAAATGTACAGAACAACAAAAAGCCACTTTAAAAATTTTTCAGTCCACTACACTGATCTCAAGGTCCTCTTTGCTTCGTATTTATCACAGTGCAATAAAACTACATTTTGAGGTTAAATCCCACTACATGAAGCATTAATCAGTACAGGCTCCTGAATTTCCCTTATCTTCCAATATAAGGAGAAAATAAATAAAAGCATTCCCATATGAAGAAGGAATAAAGATTTTTCCTGGTATAGGTGGTGCACAAATTTTGTAGCAATCACTAACAGTGCTGAAGTAACGTTAGTATTCTCCCAGCCGTGGGCATATAGTTGTGATACTGCAGGTGTACTTTGCATATAGTAACGCCTGACTTATTGGGAGAAGAAAGAAAAAGGGAAAAAAGAAAAAAGCCTGCCTCTCAGTGCAAACATTCCTGTGCTGCATCACCATTTTGTTTTTCATAACCAAGGGGAAACAAGCAGCAAAAAAGGCATGTGTATGGACCACAGAAGGAATTCCCTTTCTAGGAGATAAATAACAGAACATACAAGAAAGGAAAATGAAAGAGGAAGTTTCCCTTCATCCTTATCTATCACATTAAACGTAATCAAAATACAGAACATACACACATTGCTTACACAAGAATACTTTGATAGGAATCATTATAATTATCAAAGGGATGTTGAAGCGTCACATCTAGAAGGGGTGCTGTGTCACATGACCATCAGTATTAAGATGTGGTCTACAGCAACGTACAGTCTTTAAGAATTCATTGTTAGATGTTTTCATCCTGAAAACGCTCAATTAAATACTTAGAAGAAACTTGATCCTTCATACTATAATCTAGCCTGAAGATTTTGGCTACCTACATAGAGAAACATGAGAAGAAATTATGAACAGAAAACCAGATTTGTGATACGAAAACTCATTTCAGTGAGCTACTATCAGAAAATAAAAGTTGCTCCAAGAGCTTTCAACATACAACTTGACAGCCTTGTTCTTTGCAACTGCCTTACAGTCAAGTGGTTTCATTGCTTGATGAAACCCACAGGACAGCTGCAGTAAACATCTCTTCCTATGGCAAACAAATTGCATAATATCTATCAAAGTGAAGCTATACAAGATCAACTGGAATATTTTGTATCTCATTTCAAATTTTGATATAGATAAATACTGTTCTTTAGCAGAATGAAATCTGAAATGGAACATCTTATGTTGCACTGATTTGATCTCAGTAAGTGGTACCTGTTACTAGAACGTTTAACCTGACAAGCATCTCTGAATTAAGTCTGCCAAAAATAAGACAGGTTAGTACAAGAATAACCGCAGTTCTTTTCCAGACTTTCCGCAAAGATTTCCCCAACCCTATCCTGTAGGTTTTATTGTCTATCCTAACTTTTATTGTCTATTTCTAGTTTGGCTAAATATTGTATCGTAAGTTATTTTCACTTTTTTCCTCATTGCTTCAGACAGTGCAATATTAATTAGGCCTCCTTGTGGAAACCACACATTCCAGGACATAGATGCCATGTATGTAAGTCAGCATTGCCCCCAAAACTTAGCCCTGCTTTTCATCTTCCACAGATCCTTGTTTCTTGTTTCACACTGTCCTTAGTGCTATGCGATCACCACTGTGATGTGCAGCTGTGATATATTAAATGGGACAATGGATTACAGTTGAAAAATAGCCCAGGAGGGAAAAAAAAAAAATTTTCAGCCAAGTTAGTTTCCCTACCTCATTTACTGCACAGCTACACAAACTCCTGTCCTAGGCAGTTCAGAAATGGAAATAATGGCAGAGGAAGAGAAATTTGAAAGGCAACTAAAGAATGCACAGGATATAAAAATCAGATTAGTTCTGAGTAGTTTTTCAATTGGGCTATATTTCAAATAACACTGTCTAGTTTAATAAAAGGTCCATTCTTCCTTGCGCAATCACCTCTGGAAAGATGGAAGGAGAGAAGAAACAGAATGGGGTGGACAAAACACAAGTCCTGCAATATGCAATACATTCTTGCTCTTTCATTTGAGCTATGTCAGCTGGAACAGAAGACCAAAGATCTGCATCTCACACAGCACTCACCACAAAAAGAAGGAAGTCAAGGAAAGAGTTAGGTGCTTGTTCTAAACAACTGTTGACATGAGACAAAGGCATTTTGTGTGGGATGCAAACCAGCGTAAGGGAGTTGTGATAATATGGCTTGAGGAAATGTGTTTTTAAACAAAATTGAATACTTGGAACATAAAATGAGATATCTGTCACAATTAAGCTCAGAACCCTGACTAGAGTTCTCAAGTTCTAGTATTTTTGAAGTAAAAAAAAAAAATTATTTCACTTACTTCATCTAAAAGAGGATGAAATTCTGCTAAGGGATTGTAAGGTATAAATATGAGAAGTGCTGGTCCTTTCTTCAGCTCATTGTTTAGAAGAAGGCTTTTTCCACCATGTGGTCTCAGCCAGCGTATGAGCATCTCTCGATTTTCTAGAGCCCACTTGCAAATGTTCTCAGCAGTATAGTTCATGACATCATTTGGATAGATCTTGAAGGGGGAAAAACCAATTATTTGTCCTCACACGGTTTAGCAATGAACACAGTTCTCAAATATGGCATGCTTTGTTACTGTAATGCCTAAAACTCTCTTTCTAAATTTAATTACACTATTCAGTGAGCTTCAGTGTTTCATATACCCTCTCCTTTTGGGAAATCTTTCCAAATGCTCATCAGATCATAGCAACACACACCATCTTTCAGACAAAAAGTATTCTACCAGGGAAGCTCCTCTTTCTTTTTCTACAACTTTTTAATCTTTACTTTTCTCATTAGTATAAATTTTCTTTCTAAGTGAAAGAGCTCAGTCTCTAAGTTGGTATCATCACATATCTTGATTTACAGCATATTAGAAAACTTTTTACCACTACTCATTCACCATATTAACTCATTTTATATTAGTCTTTTAAGACCCCAACATCAAGACTGCATTTAAAACTGGTACTTCTTATTACTGAATGCAGGGAAAAGAAATGCACAGTAAAAAGCACTCACAGCTTCTAGGGTCATTTTAATAAATTAAGGCAAGTTTATCCTAAATAATTTGCACAGACAAAAGTAGTTTTATGTATTTACCGGTAATTTAACCTGAAAAAAAATCCATGTTTTCCCTAGTCTCAATTTAATAAAATACACGTTACAATACTTATCTTCATAGAGTTTCCACTCACGGTAGCAGTGTGGACAGATAAGGTCTCTATGCCAAATAGCAAATTTGAAAGTTAGTATTTTCAGTGTGTCTTCAAAAAATGAGGCACGTGGATTAAGAGTTACTATAAACTTTCAATTAATTTGCATGATTTTTCTAATCAGTGTAATGTCATACCTTTAAACTGAAATCCAAGTCTTCACTATTCCTACTATCTCTCCACAAAATCTCTTTGTCTATATCCTCATTCAAGTAGGTCTCTAATTCTGACCCACTGAAAGAGGTAGAAACTTTAAGAAAAACAGTTTATGTAGTCATTTCTGAGGTGCTTTGTTTTTTTGGGTTTTGTTTTGACAGAGACGATCAACTTGGGTCTTAGCTACTATTTAGAACAGCTGCTGACTGGTAGAATGAAAATGTGTATTACTGTACAAAAATATCGTCCTTAAACATCCTGTATCCTAAAGCTCCGTGAAACACTTATTCATGGTCTACTACGACAGAGCTTCAATCTCCATGTACTGTCTCAGAGTCACTACAACATAAATACAATACTCACAAGAGATGTGTTGACATGTCTGTGCAAATACACGCTGCCTGAATGCACCAATGAGATCTCCTCTGCAACACGTTTATCTGTGATCACTCCGAAGCGTATTGTTCCAAGGTAATCTGAAAGGGCAAATTTTCAGTTTTTAAACACAATTATACACACCAAACTTCTTTCCTGAAAGCCTTAGAACACCTTCAAACCAGAACACCAAACATTGCTGTGTAAAGGCACAGAAATCTTACTGAATAGCAACTGCCAATATTGGTGATTAAGGGAGGTAGAAGAAAGATGACAAGAGCAGGCAACAACAAACGTGTTCCTCTTCTGCACTCAAGGTATAGAGAATGTTAACCTGAATTGTCCAAATTCTTTATTTGTTTATTAAATATAGAATCTGCTATCATGGATGGACCTTGCTATGTGTTATGCCATCTCAAAAACCAAGACGAGATATACATATAAGGAAAATGTACGAACATTGACTGTTTAGATGATGTACATTTAAATATATATTGTTTAAGTAAGTATTTCTATATTTATAAATATGTACACACAAGGATAGAAGACTTCTCATCTTTATGTTGCAAAGAACCATCCCAACATATAAATGGGGAAATTACAGAACAAAATATAGGAGAACAGGCTCTGTATCATATACGAAGTCAGTGGCACAGTAAAAATCAGAATAATGGTATTAATTTCCTTCATTTGCTGACAGGAAGAAATAGCCATAAAATGTGCTAATCTTAACTTTCTTAAAGTTACATCCAGAATTTGAGACCCAAAAAAAGGTATCAATCATTTACAAAGTTTGCATATTTAAACGCAAGAGTTTTTGTATTTTAGATTGTTAATGCAAAACAACAGGGGGAGAAAGCCCTTCTCTTCATGCTCTTCTTGTACCAGCTCTGTAACTCCATCCAAGAAAGCACTTTGTTGAATTCAGTTACTAAGTACTGACAAAGTCAAGTTCATCCTGATGCCGCTGAACCTGACATTTCAAATGTTGCACAAGACAAACACTGTTGGATTCAACTTAAATAAGAGCTAGTCTGATTATGGCTTTATATGGGTTGCAGCTACACATTTAGGTTTTTGAGGAAACTGTATCTTAATGTATCCTTGAATAGCAGCCTGTCATATACTTTATTCCATGATGGCTGATCACATAATAAGCCTTTTATGTAAGCAATCCTCGCACTGTAATAAAAGACAGTCTCATAATTAGATCAACATCAAGAAACACTCAAAAGGGATTAACTCCCAAGTTACAAAATATTGCAAAAAACTACTAAAGCCTATATATATAATTCATTCACAGATGCCTTAAATTATGAAAATGAAGCTTTTACCTTTCTTTAATGAATGTAATGCTGACGTGAAGAATGTTAAATAACCAGGCGGTTGAGGTGAAGCATTGAACTCAAAATATCCTAGAACTCCAGGCTGAAATAATAAGAATTAGAGTTAGTTAAGCTATTTTCAAGTGTAAATATATGGGGCACAGCAATTATTTGCCTACAGTAAAACACAACAGATTTTAAAAAGACGTTTACTGAAGAACAATCACTTTACGCTGCAAGAAAAATTTTAATATTAAAAGACTGAATGGAAATCAGTTCTACAGTTGTCATTCAAAAGCTATGTATGAGAGGGGGTTTTTATGGCTGTAGATGCATAAGTTTCAAACTGCGTATTTCCCATGCTAGCTATTGAAGTTCACTAAAACCCATTAATTTTTGCTTTGGAACTATTTATGAGCCAGTTCCAGCACCAACGTAAGAATCATAAGCATCATAAAGACTTCTTTTAGAATTGGAATATCAAATATGATTTTTCAGAGTATAAACAACTTAAACAGTAACCCTTTAATTGTTCACTGTGTTGCCCATAATTAGCAACTATATATGAATTCACACATTTTGTGCATGAATACTTGATCTGCTAAGCCAGCTTATCATCCCATCATTAAGCTATCAGTCACTGTAAATTCTTTCAGTATATCCTGCAGGAGTCCATGAGAGACCAGCTGCACAAAAAATAACGGAAGAGTCCCATATCCCACCTGCATATCCATAAAGTTCTTCAAATTGCCAAACAGACAATTCAAAATTTAAAAGACTCATCCCTAAATAGGCCTATTGACTTTGCCAGGTATGAAGCCTGAATAGCTTCCTATTAAATTCAGGAAGAGAATCTGGGAGAAGCTGACTTGGAACAGAGAGGTGCGTAGTCTTTAGACTTCTCTTGTTCCACAATTTCAATTAAGTTTTGGTTTTAAATTTTGCAAGATATAATCCATTAAACATTATTATTAATTATGTTTTTTAACACATTACTCAAATTGGCTCAAAAATCTTTCAGGACAGAGGAAGTGATGGAATTTGGTTATTTTGTGTTATTTGTTTCCCAGTCCCACCAGTGCACACAGAAAGAGCATTTGATACACAAAGCAAGAGCACTCTAGGGATTGCCATGGAACAAAAGCTTCCAGACTCACCGATCACCCATTTGTGTGTCAGATATATTCCCACATAGGTATTTTCATTTGGTATTTCGGAGGCTGCTTTCTTTTTTTGTGGCGTTTTACAAATAAAATTTGTAATTTCTTTTTAAAACATGAACATATATTTTACCTGTTACTGTCATTAGTGATATGAATTCAGTTATCCATACCAGCCATATGAATTGAGCTAATTCAGTGTGAATTAGCGATCTCAGGATGTTCACCAATAACAACATTGCCCATTCCAACTAATGACCTGCTCTTTTTAGGCAGGAATTATCTTTCATGAATGAATGCTAAACACAAGACCTTTGTTCATAAAGATTCCTTATGAGGTACCCCAAGAAAATTATCAATAATAAAAATGAGATACAAGCAATTAGTGAATTTTCTGTGATAACAATTGTCAAGAAGGAAATAAAAATATAAATAAAATAGAAGTGAAAAAATACAGCAAAATAATACATTATTCTTTTTTAAACAATAAACAGGTTAGTAATGAGTGTTCATCTTTTTCTCCTAGTACCAAATTAAGACAGTAAAAAGAAACAATCCCTTATAAAAAACTTTTAAAACATTCAAGTGAACCAAAATAAGTTTCCCATTTATCGACATTTTAGTTTCCCCTTTCCTAGGACCATTTTTCAGTACCATTACTATAGGAAGCGAACTTAGAGCACCAAATAGTGAATGAAAGAGTAGTCAAAAGTGACAGCAAAATGTGACAAGAAGCCAAAAGTCAGATCTAGAAATATTTATAAAAGTTATTTTAAAAGGCGATGTTCTGACTGCCAGTTCTGTTGTACACTAATAGCAGCTTAAGACTTCCAGACTGTGAGGAGTAAGATGTTTTCATGAGACATTTTTGGAAAGTGTTTTTTCAGTAAGAAAAAATTGTAGTGGGAGAATACATACTAATGCTATATACCTAATCAGTAATCTGGTTAATTAATGTCCTTTTAATGATCATCCTAGAATAGTTAAAATTTCCTCCCTGTTACAGGCTGCAATTATACATACGAGAAAAGTGTCTAAAATACTGTATTTCTTCTCAAGTACCATGCAAATTTTCCTGTTTTGTCAGAATGAAGAGATTCACTTGCTAATACCAACTACTCCGTTCATTTTGACAAAATAAAACACTTCCAGGTGCTAGCAACTAACAAGGAATCTTGCTCCATACAAGTGAGATTCAAGTCTTGCAGAAGAGGTATCTTGAAGTAAATAAGAGGTTCCTAGTTTTGAATACAGGTATGCTAAGAGCAGCTTGATGGCAGCATCTCCCACTTCCTTTCACGTAAGAACCTCCAAAGCAATCAATAACTGGTGCAGCAACAGCGCCCTGCATACAGTTTATATGGGCATCTACACACAAGCTGTTATTGATGATCAGCTGCTTCCAGGCAACCATCTGTGTGGAGTTATGATTAACTATCTTCACAGAGGCAGTTAGGAATAATCCGTTGAACAGGATATGACTTGCTGCTATATAAAATTGGACGATAAAATATCGGAATGTGACATAGGGGTAGTTTAAAGACACTGCATTAGGAGCGTTGGTGTTGCTAGAGTGGAGCTTACTGGAACTTTTCTTTCTGTGAAACAATTTTCAGCACCTGTCTCAAACCGAGTGTCTGTAGGAAAGATTTTGGAACAAACCTGAGGACGTCAATAGTGAAAAGTCATTAGCACCACCTCCTAATGAAACTCATATATGGAAATACAAAATCATTAATTGTAGTGTAGCTTATTTCTTGCTTCTCCTTATTTCTTATTTCTCCTCTCTACACCAGAGGAATGGAAAGGGATGCGTGATGCCAATTAAATCAAACAAATAACAGACTTGACAAGAATCTCAACAATTACGGAACACCAAGTTCATAGAAACTTTAAGAATTAACAGAGATCTTCAGGTGTGTAATTTTTATTGGAGAACAGTCAGCATGGTTTTATTACTGAACCATGCCTCAAGTCTATCACAGCTCCGTGAAGGAATAAGCAAGCGTGTAGATGACCAATCTACTCAATGCAGCATACTGTAATTCCCCAAAAGAAGTTACCAAACACACTGGAAGAAACTAAGGTCATAAGGAATAACGTGGAAGGTCCTTTTCTACATTAGTAGAAAAGACAGAAAACTACAGGTAGAAGTTACTGTTTTTCCACAGTCAAAGACAGCCAGCCAGGATGTGTACTGATGCTCATATAGTTCAACATCTCTATAAACACTTTAGAAAAGGGAGAGAACGGTGAGGAACAAAATTAGCAAAGGTTATTGGGAATCACTGAAACTACAGCTGACTCAGAAGAGTTGCAGAAAGACAGTATTAAATGACTATGCGATGAAAGAGCTCTGAACTTTAAAGGGCAATAAATGTGAAGTAATGGGAACAGAGAACAGAAAAAAACCCACAGCTACTGATTAGCTTTTACAGCTAGAGAAACGCTTTTACTACTCAATTAAGTTATTTCTATCCCAATTTGTATTTATTTATTACTATGTTTTGGCTATTATTGCATTGAGGTAAGGGAGATGGTATTTTTTGTCAGAATTTCAGACTTGTGCAGGCAGGCAATTTGTTTTGTCTGCGAACGCAGGAAAGAAAACGGCAAGAGGAAAGGAATGTGTTATCTCTGGGGAACAGAATAACCAATATTACATACCACTAATTCTACACTGTAGAAATGCAAAGAAACTGTTGATTGATATTAGATTAATAAAATTTACAAGTAAAAGTCTGTTCATTTTCTAATGATGTTAAAAACATTGTGTATCCAGAACTGAAAGCAAATTCTCACATCATCATTTAACATAGGCACCACAGTACTCCACACAAGAGCAAGCTATTAAGTCAAATCCACTTCTGGGTCAGATCCTACACAGCTGGTTAACGCTTAGGAAGCATTTCTGCACAAATAGAGCAAAGAAGAAAGCTGACATCATGTTAAGGCACACGCCGGCTACCTCCCAGAGAGACCAACTCCTCCCCCACCTCTCCCAAAGCCAGAAAATGATGAGCTCCCTGGGCACATTTAATTTTCATAAGTGAATGAAGCTTTTTGTCTAACTACAGAAGCTGCATGTTTTCTTCCTCTGTGCCTCAGAAGGATGAGGCCATTTCTAGTAGCTGGGTTAGTCAGATGAGGAATGGGACATGCCAGTTTGGATTAAAATGAAACTGTTACATCTCTGCAGTTAAGAAAACAAAAGAAGTCTGATTACAGGTACTTAAAGGTACCTGGAGTTATGGTAGGAACGGCGTATCTTTCTCCTGATGTAACTTAGATCTTCCTATAAGTTCCAAGATTTTAACTGCTTTCCAAATCGGATTTTTTCCTTGATCTCAAAAATTAAATTCTAATTCTTATCCAGTTCTAGTTTTGCACTAAGTATCATTCCACAACCACAAAAAAACCTTAAATAGTATCAGAAAATGCAGAATCTCAACTTTCGAGTCTTCAACCAGAATTTTTTTCACGGGGTTTGAGCGCCCTCTTGTGAGATCAATGCAGCATCTCAGGATATTCATGATTTGGTTGAGGAATGGACGTAACACCATGTAACTAACACCTCTTGCTCTTACATTTAGCTGGATTCTGTTCATCAGTATTTCTTAGAAATAAAAACATGCTAATTAACATTTGAATACAAGATAAAATACTGCTAGATTTCAGTATCTCTTGGTGTGGTTCAACTTACAAAAAATGTTTTGAATGTTTATCTTGGTACCTTTACTGTACTTGTTAGTTCAGTCATGCTAACATTTAATGGATTTTGATATTCAATTGAGCGTGGGTAGAGCTCCTAGTTTTCTTTGCTAGATGCTTTTTCTGTCAAAAGCTGGCTACTGGAATTTGAACACAAGATTAAAGCACCAAAGCCTTCACAGATTAGATGGAAAAGGACAACTACGAGCTTGAAGTCCTGGCTATCAGTAAATTGACAGGCAACAACAAAATGCCCTTGAAACAAGAAAAGAAGGGTGCAGTAGCTCTTTTAAGTGTGAAAATACACGCTGAGCAGAACTTCAGCCCTGCACATGAATCACTCATCTACTAATGACTTACCAACCTACTGCATACTCCAGATTATACATAGTGCTATCCTTGGACAGAAAAACAAAAGAACGAGGACCGAAGGTGAGTGACAGGCAACTGCTCTGCGACCTACTGCTTCCTTAATATGGGAGACCTTAATACCAAAGTAGAATGAAACAGTCAAGGAACAGAACGGGCACTGCCTAACTGCAGTCTGGGGATCAGCTACAAAGAGGTTCTCTTCAACAGAAATTTTCAAGTCAAAAATAAATACCCCTAACATAAGCTTGCAGAACCCATTCCCCAGCAGAAGACAGGACTGAATTAGATACTGATGATGACAAATCTTTCAGAAAATATTCTGAGCTTCAAATTAATTAGCTTTTCAAAGAAGAAATCACAAAAACCTCATCAAGCAGCAGACAGTGGTCAAAATGCCCAATGATCTATTCTTTACAGTCTTCTCTCCTTTCCCTTCTGCTAAAAATTAACATTTTTACTATATAAAAGACCAAAAATCAAAGGAATACACTAGCCAAGGCTCTCAAAATAGCAATTAGTTTGTGTCATACCTGCACTTCCTGTAACCTACTCTATTCCTCAAAGTTTCTCACTTCTTAAACACAGGAGTCACCTCCTGGATTGTATCTTCTCCTACAAAAGGTATAAAATTCCTCGACTTTGATGGAAAACAGCAGAAAATATTCACATTTCTAACTGTTTAAAATGATGAAACAACGTGTTTATTTCTGGTTTAAAACTAACTTTTCCTTTCTGCCTATGTTTCCCTCTCCATCCATCTTCATATACAATTCTCTATTTCTTAGGTCTTCTCTGTATCCCAGCTCCTGATCACTCAGCATTTGTTTTTCTTATTGCACTCACCTGGACTTGCACTAGCCAATGCCCTGTTCCCTGAATGGATCTTACTGCATGAGTCGGCTCAGGCAAGAGACTGAGCACCTAGTGCCACGGTCTGGGAAATAACCTCAGCCTTAAATGACCACGGGGCAGCATGACAGAGCAGACTCTATTCTTAGTCCATTTCAGAAAAAAGAACCAACAATCACTGAACATAAACAGAGATCGGGCATTTGGAGCCACAGAATTTGAAGCACAGGAAGGGGGGAAGTTTGAACATAGAAATAAAAAAATCCATTCAATTGCTAAGCAGTATTTAAAAAAATATTTTCTGGTTCCCCCATGAATGTGTCTTTTATCTTAGCCTTTTTCCAATGGAAGTGCACCTCCTACTGTAAAGCAAATTTAAGCTTAATGACACTATGCTTATTAGTTACTTTTTGCAGACTACCAAGAAATAATTCACACAACACAGAGCAAAAACCAAGCATGGCTGTTTTCAAATCTCTATAGGAGGAAAAAAAACCAACAAAGTTTTAGAATGGCAAAACTGAAGCAGTGAAAGGACAACAGAATTGCTTGTGATCACAGAAAGTATCAGCATCAGAGACAGACACACAGCTCCATACTCCTGACTCTCAGTCCCCGCTTAAAACACTGGAAAACTAAACCCATGAATAGCTCCTGAGGGATAAACTGAAGTGTGAACACTGCAGCACCTACCCATGGTAACTACCCCTGTGCGTCCCCTTATGCTGTGGCAGCTTTCATTTAACAGCACAGGTTGTGCTCCATCCTGCAGCAGACCCAGTCATTAGAGCATGAGCTAATTCTAAGGGGAACTCTGCTTCATTCTGAAACACTGGAAAGCCCCTTGCATGTTTTGGCCACTACTACAGCATCAATTTGTTGATCATGTTTTCCATTCTGCTCTAATAGCTTGGGGTTTAGTAAGCTTATGGTATTTCTCCATTGTGCGCTACAGAAATGAACAGTTATAAAGGGATTATAAATGGTTCTGTTCTAAGCACATTTTGTCTAATTGGAAGTTATTAATCCACTACCATTGCTACCAATCTTGGCACCTCTGAACACAACAGACTGAAAATTAGTAACACACAATGTCCCAGGGGATTAAAATCATGAAGTTACAGCATACAAAGTGGTTAGGAGCCGTTATTTCAACTGATTTCACATTTGTTTTTACTTAACAGACTTATCTTATTAGAAAGGTTTAATATTCCTTTAAAAATTAAAGCAATGATTACATATTTCTCAAATGCTTTCCCAACTTAGACTGCAAGACTTCTGCGAAAAGATTTCTCCCTTCTTTCTTGTTCACATGTAATTTTTTGATGAAGTAACAACTTTGATTGTTGCCTCTACATACTAAAGTACTGTAAATTAAGAGCATCACTAAATCGTAAGAGTCACTATACAGGGAACCAACATTATGAATTCGTCATTTCATATTTTTATGATTTTATCAAATTTACAGGGCACTTATTTCAGGATCCTGGAAATAAACTAGTACTTTGGAGCAGATCATATTTAATCGTGAAACAAGTCAAACTCTTTCTGAACCACAGTGGTAAAGCTAGAGAAGAGAGACAAGTACCTCATAATTTGAGAGGAAATCTAGTAATTTTGATCGAGACGAGATGTAGAGTAGTGGTGTCATCACCCGGCGAACAAACTTTTCAATATAAACAGCACTCATAGGGCCTTTGTATTCAATTGGTCCAAAACTAGTACCAAAAAAAATAATAAAACATTAAGACTTAAATTAACAATAGAGAGAGTCCCTCCTGGGGTGGCAGAGAGAGGAGTTACATAGACAGCACGCTCAGCCTCTAGGGAATTGCTCTCTGTGTTAATTAACAGTGGCTTCTGTAACTGATAGAGGAGTTGTGTTACCAGACTTGAAGTAAAGCGCAGAAATTGCAGTGACTCTAATGCAGTGTCTATGGGTAGGTGCAGTGTGTTGGCAGGGACGAAGGGATGGAGACCACCTCTGAGTCCCATTAAAGAAGTTGGTAAAATGCAGGTATGAATTATATGATCATATACTTATCTTTCTGCTTTGTTCAAAGTAAATACATGTGACTTAAAAATACAGATTTGAGAAATGTCACTATTTTCACTTGATTTTCTAAAATCTTTAGAAAGTTCAAACAGTATCAATCTGAAAAGGTGCAACATTTTTACATAGGCTTTTACAAGTAGCACTCAATAAAGCAGAGACGAATCCAGTCACACTGCTGATGAACAGACCCAGTGAGTCTACAGTTCCTCCCCCAGCCATCTGATAAAATAGCTCACACTACATTAGGTAGTGCTAAAACAGAAGGTGGGCCGGGCCTTGTGGCTATGATTTCCAGAGCTTCTCCTTCATCCCCTTGAAATCCTGCATCTGATTTATTATCATTAGGTTGGACAAAGCATCACAGTCCAAAATTAAATCAAACACAAAAAGTATGAGGAATCAGTCCATTCCCACTGAAGAATTTAATGTGATGCATTTTTTAATATAGTTTATACATACAGACACTCTGAAAAATATCAAACTCGCACGGAGATACCTATATTCCAATGCTTTGAAATGGTCTTCTAGAGCCCAAGAGATTATTTTACGTCCTACACTGGTTTCTTACAAACCTTTCTCTGAACAGCAACATGCACTGCTTCAACATGACACATGCCCAGTACGCAACATTAGAGGTTTAATATCTCAGGCATGAGGGGTGCATTGCCCTTTGGGGTTTTTATGAAGTATCAATATGAATTTACATCTCATCTTGTTGCAACTCTGTTTAAGGTTACTGATAATACCCAAGTGTATCCATCTATTGTGTTGTAATTTCAAGATCAAATAAGTTTAAGTCAATGTACATCCAAGTGGGATTGCTGGGTTTTTTTATTACAGTTTGAATTATGCCAGTGCCATCTGTGTCTATTCCAAGTTCAGCTGCCAAAGATCAGGATTGTTTCTCCTCAATACATAAATCCCCCCCCCAAAAAAAAATCAGCCTCTGTAATGGAAGGGAGCTGCAGTTTGAGACTAGAGTACACAAGTAAAACACAAGTGATAAACTACACAGCATCCAGCTCTATTGTACCTAGCATTAGAAAGTGTTTCCTTACCTTCTGCTCCACACAAAGAGAAAAAAAAAAAAAAAGGATAATACATACAAATACTGAAAAATAAAAGTGAGATTATATAAAATTTTATACAGTATCTCAACATTTGGAGCATAAAAAAAAGTGAGTGTGAAGTTCAAATTTAGAAGAAAGTCTTCAGTACATAGTGCCATTTAAATATGCACTTAAATTCCACTAACTTCGATAGCCCGTAAGTACGTACTTTATTGCTGTCACAAATTGGGACCAGTTGATATAATCCATCTACAGAGCAAGCAGACAACTGAAATTAATATATAAATCTGAATTCTTTACTTTTCGTTGGGGGCAGAACTTCCAGGAGATGCACAGGCAAAAAAATTTCCTTAAGGGTGAAGAATTGCACAGCATGTCATTTAACTGACATTTACAGGCCTTCTTGACACCTAAGTAGCATACAGGATGAGCTTCACCCAGAATCTCCTCCTCTACAACTATTTACCATAGCCATAAATGTAATATTTTCAAAATGCAACATTTTATACAATTTCTGTTTCCCAAAACAACAATAAAAACCCCAGACTGTATGCATGAAATCTTACCTCCGATGGTATAAGTGTATCACAGGAAAATAAAAGAAATGCTTCTGCTTCCTGCATTTCCCCTGGTTCCACCAGCAATTTACAGCCACAAACAGCACCTGCAAAGCAGGTAAAAATTCACAGCTAACAAAGTACATTACTGTGACCTTCTTTATTTAACATGTATTTTTTCTAATCCATTCCACCTGCTATTTTCAGTGTCGTTTCAACTCAGTATTCCATATCTGTGCCTCTTGATTCTATCACACAAGACTTTTTATTATTATTATTACTTTTTTTTTTGTCATTTTGTAACAGCAATCCTTTTGGTCACTTTTCTTTCTAGTATTTAAGCTTCTTAATCTAAATCCTTCAAATTTACTTAGTCATAATCCGTATTAATTACTTTTTCTGCAGAGTGGAGCTCAACGAGTGGAGGTTTAGGACAGCTGTACCTGTGAGGTGTTCACAGGTAACCAATTGATAGAAAGCAGTGCTATGGCTGCAATCTTGTATCATTACCAGTGTCTCCAAGGATCCTGGAACTGGAAGCAAACTCCCTGTAATTTGTGTCTGAAGGCAGGTGAATAAATCTGAGAACACTTTACAAGAGGAAACTTGCAGAGTTCCCCATGCAGGAGCAGAAATAACAGAACTGAGCAGGAATCACAGGTTTTCTCCATTTATTCTAACACTCTGTATGTTAAATTAAAATTAAGACAACTAGCTGAGTTACCCTAAAATGTGAGCATTCAAGTCCTACTGGTTCCCATGGGATGACAGAAATTAGCATCAGCTTGGAGATTCAAAAGCTATCAGGTCATGTTTAAGATTCGTATCTTCTCTGGAGTTACCTGGCCTGACAATCTGCTGGCCACATGTTCTATTTCTTCTCTTGCTGCAATGGACTGGCCGCACCATGGCGCATAGAAGAAATACAGCACAATTTCTGAATCCTGACGAAGGTGATCTGCATAGTCTAATTGTCCCCGAAAAAGATCAATGACTGGAGATCTTGCGGAGAAAAAATTCACTGGAAGCTTTGCTGGCATTGTTACATCTTTTGCTCGGCTGCAGGAAGGAAATTAAGAGTGGTTGTTGAAACTGTACAGCAGTAGTTAAAAGAGTGTGCCCAAAGCCCTAATTTTTAATCTTAGCAAAGGTCATGCAATGACAAAACTTTAGAAATTTATGCAAACGACTACAACTTACATTATCTGAGTTAGTTTCATGAAATACCATAAAAATCTAAAGATCACCCTTAACAAGCTTTAGAAAGTCACGCTGTGATACCATGCACTATGTTTATGGGTATGTTAGCTCACACTCTTATTGCTGGTTGCTATAGAGCATAAAATTACCAGGAAGAGTGATTTCTTTGGATTTCTTCCCTGGCCTCATCCTCTTTTAACACTTGTACTTTAGGTAACAGCACCCTGATAAGAGAAGAGACACTGGTCACAAAGTTTTGTGATGTGATGTTTATATAAACAGAGACTATTACCCTGCCTTACACTTTGTTTTAAAGTATCCTGCACTCCTATTCTTTTATATTGTATTAGGAAAAAATATGTAAATATGTGTTAGTTTATTTTACTGATTAGAGCAGGGACTGCAAACTGTTCAGGGCACATTTCCTCTTCAATGTAAGGACAACATCAACAAATAGAGAGTCTCGATTTAAAGAGATTATGACAGATTAAGTTTCTTAAGAGAAATTAGTTTGACCAGTAATACCAAGAATGTAAACCAAATACTCAGGAAACCATTTTCTATCAAATCAGCAATCAAACAATCCAGAACTCGGCATTTCCAAGGTGTTCAAAAGTTGTTATGGTATAAACTGCCTTAAATGCAAGTGAATGATCACATTCTTTTGTTTATATTCTCTTAATTCCAAAATTTTCCACTAGCTATATTTACACTAGAGCAAGTCAGATTAAAAACTGGACTGCACTACTGTAATGCTCAATTTTGCCATGGTTCCTTACGTGACAGGAAGTTTTAGGAAAGACTGTGCATTCCTTTACCTTGTATCACAATAAAAAGCTATAATACAAAAAATCTTTTCACCTGATATTTGATCTTTCTCAGGTTACAATTTTAGTAATTCTGATAAAATTATTGAGCCCCGGACACTGTCAAACTCATATGTTAAGCAACTTCCCAACAACGCTGCCACATTTTCAAACTTTAAAATCATTCTGGTTTGTAAGAAGTACCTTTGTTTTTACAATACAGACCCACAAAAGCCACAGCTGCTCTCTGCTTTCCAGGTTACTAAGCATACACTTAAAGCTCAACATTTAAGAATCACTCCCAGTATGTTTTCTAGAAGTTATGGAAATTCTTAATTCATATGTAAGAGACAATATTTACTTCAAAATCCAGAATTTTGAAAATATTAGCTGGTTCCTTATGTTTACAATTCATTAATTCCACTACTCACAAAATCATGTTTTCACACAGACGGCCAACAATCCGGTTTCTTCTGTGGACTTCTACCTTTGTTCCTTCCCTTCTCCCCCAGTCAGTAACCCAGCACCTCCTTCCCCAACCCTTAGGTTCTTATGTCACGTCACAACCAACACCTCTGGTTCCCTCCCATTCCTGCACCCCACGCTTACCCAAACTGCTAGCTTCTTCCTGTGATTTCTAACTGCCAGCTGGACAGGACACAACACTGACGTGCTACGGCTCTAACTCACAGGTCAGCGCGCGCACACGCTGATTAGCTGCTGAAAGCGAAACACGGCAGCTAAGTGTTCATCTCAGACTAACACATACTTCTTCAGAGACATTAACTAGAATTTCTCCTCTTCAACTAGTTTAATGAAAATGGACAACCTAAATATGTTTAAAACCTCTGCTTCCTCTACTGAATTAAATTGAAAGTGGACAAGTGGTTCAAGAGCTACAGTGTAAGCCTTAAAAGTGAGATATGAAATTGGCTCCAAATTGCAAGAAAGTGTAAAACAGATCAACAGAAGTCCCATGACATGAATGAGCCAGGAACTACGTGGCTACCTTCGAATATGAAAAAAAAACTCCAGTAATTATTAAAAAACAAAACATAATAAATCAATAGCTACCAGCTTCTTAAGCTGATTTGGTCAGTAGTGTCTCCCTCTGCAATACCAAATGCGTAACAGAGTACTTTTACATAATTCCCAGGTTTACAAAGAGAGTAGTGCTCCAAACCCCTAAAAATTATAAAAGTATAAACTGAGGATTACATAATAAATGATTATACAAACATAATAATCACATACTGTTTATTAAAACACTGATTGTGTTATTTACCTGCTGCACAGAGTCTATAAAAACTTAAACTCATTTCAACGGAACAACCTGGCAATAAAGGAAAGCACATGCAAGTGCCTGTAGGATCAGCCCCTTTGACTGCAAGGCCCTTAGAGTGGGGTTGTCTCGAAAGACATTTGCATAGAGCCAGAAATAATTCAGGTTCCAAACCACAGGCTTTCCATAATAATACATGTAAGCTATTCCTTGAGCCAATATAAACCTGCAATACCTCAAACCCCGCTAACGGATTGCCTTGTAGTAAAGGAATTTTCCCTTTCCATACTTTTTATCTATTGGTCTTTAAAGTGACGTGTTGTAAGCGTAGCGGTAGTAACTGTACTCTGGTGCTGAGACTTGTTTGCAAACCGTACTGATGTGTGGTGAGAAACTATGTACTGTAGTCATAGTTAACGAGCAATTAACCATCCTCCAAATTGCACGTGGAATTTTTACTTGAATTGCACTTGAATTTTCTATGTTCCTGACAGCAACAGAACAGGGAATATTTTTCTGATATTAGTTTGTCTATTTAACTACAATCTGAAAAGCCAAACCCTTTTAATCAAACTGTACAGAGTACAGGGTGGTGAGAAGCACATGCCATTTGTGAGCTTTCAAACAGAGCTAGCAGTAAAATGAAAGGAACATGCAGGTTTTAACTAAAGGAGAGCTGGAATAAAAGAGAAGCATCGTTGTAAGTGTGGAAAAAAAAAAATTTTTTTTAGTAATGGACAGTAAAACAGGGAGGTGCTTAAGTTCAGAAATCCTTCACCATATATTCTGTAATATGGCAAGAGCTTTACACTTTCATCTAAATTATCTGGTTGCTGTGAGATACAGACTACTGGAACAGAGGCACTGCTGCTCACAGAGCAACTCATTCATAGACTTAAAATTCACTCAGATCCAAATAATACATCCTCTGTGGACAGGTGAGAAAAGGCGGCCTTGGTATTTTTCAGAAGCATTACCTGTGAATCAAGCGTTTCTTGAAATAAAAATTTGTCAGATTCTGCCGAATAGGGAAGTAATCAGATCCTTGTAGACTTCTCCCACTCCCAAAATTAAACCCCAAATGCAGTAGATGTTCTTAAATTAATATAGTATGACTTGAGGCACATAACAGTCACCTTGTCCTAAAACCCATCCAGAACATTCAGATCCCAGTTTAGGCTCCAGAAATGAGCTGCCCAGCTGCAGCGCATTTCTGTGCCTACCGTGCATCACCCAACTCTCCCCGCACTTCCAGCTACAAACATCATCTGGTTCCATGCACCCATGTACACCAGGCTCTCAGCAAAGAGGAACCAAAGAAACTTTTGCAATGAAGGAAGTTCCAGCTCCCAAGAGGAGCACCACCAAACTGGGGGGAAAAAAAACCCACAAAGCATCTTTCTGTCTGAAGCAGCTGCAGGTAATGGGGGTGTCGACACTAACGCATGAGCCAGAAGAGACCCATTTCCCCCCACTTTGTACCCCCATGCCGATGCAGCCGGCTGAGCATGCCGAGGAAAGGGTTTCAGCCCTATGCGCCCTCAGACCTTCTGTGGCAACGCGAGGTACGAGTTATTCCCTGGAGATGAGGAAAAACAGCTTTCTCAACAAAGCGCCTGTCCCTCAGGTGCGTGTGCATCCGCATACCTACCGCCACACCCCGACGCCCCCCGATGCAGGCATATGTGTCTTAAAAATACCGTCGCTTGTTCCCCACCCACGTATTAACACGGGGACCGGGGTCCTCCCCCCCTGCCCCGCTAGCCCCTGCCCGGAGCGGGTCACTGGGCCCCTTGTCCCCGCCACACCGCTAAGCTGGCGACGGGATTCCCCCACAACACGAGAACGGCCGTCGTTGCCATGGGGATCGCATGTCGTTGGGCCCCGGAGGAAGATGTCTGACGCCTACCCCAGGAACGGCCGCTCCTGACACGACCCTGCCCCGCGGGGCGCCTCACGGAGCCCGACCATAGAGAGCAGGGAGACGCGCGAGCACAAGGGGTCGCGCCTCGGGAGGACCCCCGGCCGGCCAGTACCGGCCGCCCTCCCCGGCACACCCGCAGGCCCCGGGACGGCACCCTCGCAGGCGGCTCTGTCCCAGGCCTCCGGGGCACGCACCGCCTCCAGGAAGAGCGGCGGGCGGCCGCTTCCCTCGGCCGGGCCCCGCGTACCCCGGGTCCGCCCGGCCCCCGCCCGCTCCCCCGAAGCCGCCCCCCCGCCATTACCTGCAGGTGACTTTGAGGGCGACGAGGAAGGCGCAGCCCAGCACGATGGCAGCGCCGCACAGCAGCTCGGGCCGCCGCGCCATCTGGGCGGCGCGAGGCCGCAGCCGAGGGGCAGCCGCAGGGCCGGAGCCGCCGCATAACGACATCACCCCCGGCCGAGGCGGGGAGGGGTGCGGGCCACCGGGCCGCTCCCGCTCGCACACGTCTCCCTACCGCCCGCCCGTCAGCCGCGTCGGGGCGGGCGGGGCGGCCCCCGCTGCTGGCGAACCCGCCGCCGCCACGTCGCGCCGCCCCGAGCAGGCGCACAGGCGGCCGGGCCCGGCCGCGGCAGGGTGCCTCGGCGGCCAGACGGGACCCCGCGGTAAGGCGAGGGCGGAGCGGGTCCCGCCGGGGAAGGGCGCGGGGAGCGGGCCCGGCGGCGGGAGAGGCTGCGGCGGGCCAGGGAGCGCTGTCAGGCCGGCGGCGAGCGGCCCTCGCTCGCTCCCCGCGGCCTCGGGAAAAAAACGTGTTAAGAATGATTTTGTTCGCCTCCTGCTATCTGTGCAGGACATCGTTAAAATTCCCGTCGCCGGGATCAGCGAGCAAATAATTCCCCAGTAACGCCTCCGTTTCTGCGAGGACCGAGCTCCCTCCGGCAGCTATTCCCCGACAGCCCCCAGACTGCAGTCATTAAAGATCTCACACCGTCCTTACAGAACAAGGATTTCATGTTTAGTTTTGTCTAGAATTACTTCCAGTAATTTACAGAGCACTTACATTAAACAATGAAAGCATAAAATTGAGAAAACAATTCAGAAAGGCACACGATACAATCAGGTTTTGTCACAGAAATAACAGTGTCCATAGTACTCTATTTCAAGCTCAGTTTATTACAAATAATGTAAAAAATTAGCATTGCAGTGGGTGGTATTTCAAGCACCAAGCTAATTTTGAATGCATACTGTACATTGTATTCAAATGTCGTTCAGCCTAGCCTGTCAGGAACAGTTACTTCACAAGTTCCCCTAGCTACGGCTGAAGCATAAGGTGGTGTTTTAATAGTCGTTGTGCTTTTATTTTGTGAAGCGAAAGAGACAGCATCCAGGCTTGCCATGTGTATGGGTATCACTGAACTTTGGTTCAACACTTTTTACATACACAATATACGGCCAATGACTACATTCAAACTACTGAAATCATTCTTAAAGCTCTTCTAATTAGATAAGGTCAGCCAATAACAGAAAAATACTCTCGAGAGGAGGGAGAAGTAAGTCATGGGGAAAAAAAAAGAAACCTAGTTTTAGCTATTTTGAATGATTGGCTGAAAGAAGCTTAGTTAAAAAAAAGAAAGAAAAAAAAAAGGAATTAAGTGAACACACAGAAAGCCGAAAGCACGATCTGCAGAGAAGCCAAAACGCAACAGAAGCTCCAGCGACTGTAAAGCCAAAAGGCTCATCAGTCATAAGTCATCTCAGCCCATGAATGGTTTTCCATTTCCCATGGTCTGCAGGAAATGCAATTTGAAGTACCATCCACCTTGCAGCTGAGGTGATGGTTCACGCCCAAGTCAAAAGGCAATGAAAACATGTCCTGGCACCACGTAGCTCCAAAATGCTTGTCTACTTTGCAAGTTAGTTGGCCATTTTTGTTATTGTAGTGATGTGATGAGCTAACGACAATACAGAAAACTGCAAACAAACAGCTGAAGACACAAATACCAACTTATTAAATTTTTAGCTACAGGTGCTCAAGCTTTTGCTAATAGGCAAATCATTGTTTGTTTGTTTTTACAAAATCTCAATCCTGAGAAGCTACATGCAGAAAACAGCTCTGTGTAAAGTTCTCTTTATTACAGGCAACATTAGTCCATACAATAATACACAATACTGACATACAAGTGTAATCTTTCAAAATCATCATTTAAACAGCAAAGACCAAGAAACAGAATTTTAACTACTTCATTTTCAAAAATTAATACTTTTTTCCTCCCAAGATCCTTTTTCAGTAAATTATATTGAAACATACAAATAGAGAAAAAATACCATTCAACATATATTGTAGTTAAATGGTTATTTTGTTTAAAATCTTTAATAAGAAAATCCTTTTTAGCAACCTACATATAGATAAGTAGCAAACTTTGTTTTAAACAAATCCTCTCCATTAAAAGATCTGAAGAATTTTCATCCATCATTTTCTTCTTAGCCCGTAACACTCTGTTTTGTAATACCTTGATACCTTAAAGTTTTTCAACTGAAGGACTGATACTAGGGGGCTTCCTAGATATTATAACCTCTCTTCCCCCCTTCTATTTCCTAACTTTCTGTCCAACAGAAGGCGAGTAAGCACGTAATACTTCAGATTTTTTTTAATCACCACTCTGTTTCATGAGAGCATAGACAGGTCTGCTCAATCCCCCTAAATCTACTATATTTTGCTGTTCAGGAGGAACAATATATGCCAATAAAAGCAGAAAACCTGCAGCTTTTCTGTCACATGCTTTTGATTACTGTCAAATTTTCTGGTTTATGCTTCCAGCTGATAACATGTATGTGTCATCTCAGTATTAGTTTAAATCTTTAAACAAAAAACTATATTTTCCAAAGTCATTATCACTGGGAGCAATCAAGTGGTCTTTTCTTGCTTTGCTGAGCTTCATTCTTAAAACTTGTCTTCGTTCTTCCCACTCATGGAGTTCAGCATTTCCATGGGCAAATTTACAGTTGTTTCCTTCAGTGCAAGTACCAGCCATATATCTGTTAAGACAGATTTCAAATAGTGTTTTCATAGAATTATCATGATCGCTACTGTACCTAGGTATTTTCTTCTGGTCATGTTTTTCAAATACACTAAAATATTAAGGACAAAAAAAAAAATTGGAAGAGTATTTACTTTTTAAAGTAAGATGATACTAACTCTGTTTAGCATTTGATTATGTTTTTCTTTCCCAGCTGTCAAGTATTCATAGAGGACAAGAGATGGCTCTTTTCTTTCTGTTCTTCATGCTCGTACTTTAATGAGTCATTTAATGCTTGAAACCTTTCATTTCATCAGGTCAAATTATCAGGTAAATGAATACCTTATCATTTAACTCACTAAGCTAAAGATTTTTTTAACTATTGTTAAAAAAAATCCAACTAATTAATTACCCTTTGTTAACTAAATTTGGTTTTTAAGTACTCAGTATGACTTAAGAATCTATTTTATCCTAGTATTTTTGTATTAAGTTATAAGCATGCCAGTTTGTATTCATTTTATACTGCATATCCGAGGTCTGTTAGGGTTCAAAATATCAAATACATTTAGGATGTTACTTAAAAATTTAGTAAAGGGGGCATGTAAGCTTCCATGCAAAGACTGCAAACAAAAAATAACTTGCTTTATACGCTGTGCAATTTCTCAAGATCTCCAAGGCATTCAAAATTTTCAATTTTAAATGGAGTAACAAAGGTATCCGTTACCAGCAAACTGAACATTTAACTCCAGAATGCAGATTCCAAAGGTTTTAGCCTTCCAAAAAGATTCCAACAGTGGAAAGAACTTTCAACAGATTTACAGAAAAATCTACTCCAGTCAGATAAACAGGCTGCATTTGAGAATTAAAGAGAGCAGCAAAACATACAACCAATGCTGGAGAAAATCAACAGGTCTTGGAAGTTCTCTTCCACATGTTCATAAACGATTTCCAGTAACAAATACTCAATTTCAACAAATTTGTTTTGATGCTAACAACATTTCTACTTGCCTTAAAGCTCCAGTATCACTGTCCAGCTAGGTACTGTTCTTGTGTTCCACAGGTAATTAATATCCAGACGCCTAAGTAAACTTGTAATAATACCAACAATACTTCGCACAGCTGCAATAAACTTGCAACCCTTTATTAACATCACACAAGCAATTAATTTGGTTCCGCAATTAGGCACGTTGTCACTCCCTGAGTTCTAACAGTATGTGTTAAAATACTGTTAATTACTTAACTTCTTGTTGAAAGGTGTATGCAAAGCAAGAAACACTAGAAACATTTTCTGTCAAAACTAATAAACGCCTTAATTATTTACACTATGAACTGTCATTTTTCAGCATTTTTGACCTCTGAAAAACCACATACCTATCACAAATGCTAAAATATCCGGTTGGAAAGCGATACTGCCAGCAGTTTTGATCGTCCTCAGTGTGGAAAACCTTCTCTTTATGCTTTTCAGAAGAAATGTGACCCTGCCATTGCTTCTCACTGTTACAGTTCTTCCCACACATCCAACAGTGAAAATCCACCTGTTTTACAGGGAATTTGAAAACAAAACATTGAGAATTCAATACTGTAAGCACAGAACTGCTCCTAATACATTTTGAATGTTTTCTTTATGTTGGCCTGTAAATTGTTTACCTAAACAGATACAGTTATTTAAACAATCACCTAAAGTTTATGACCTCCACTGGCTTTAAAGGATTCAGAAGAACTGCTTTACAGTGTCAGTTAAAGTTTGCATTTAGTGTAGCTAGCTATGATCTAACGAAGCACCAAGAAAATAAGGACAACAACGTATGTTACTGACTGGGGGGGGAACCCAACAAAACCCTGCATGTTTGAATTTAGGATTATACCTATGATTACTTACTGTAACTTCAGCATAGTCAGTCGGCATGTGAATCTGCTTCCCGTTTTCTTTGTTTGCCTGAGCAGCTGTATCATCTCCTTTTTCTGGTTTTTGACTTTTTAGCCATATGTCATACAACTGCTCCAAGTCTTGAACTAATGAGAGCAGAAGCTAAAATAAGTAATTAGCAATTAAGGCAGGAGTTTGAGAATACTAGATAAATGACTGAGTTTGCAAGCATAATTCAGTCCCCACCTATTGTAAGAAGAAAAAAGGAAGGACACAATGTAGACAGTTACACAGTTTAGAGATAAGAGCCAAGAGCAATATGAATCTCTGGCTACTTACCAAGACCCATTTCTGCCAATCTAGGGGAAAGTAAGGTGTTACACATTTCTGAACAGGCACCCAAAGTACAGATAACAACAGTGCCACTAGGTAACAACTGTGCCGCTGCGTATCGATACATTAGTACTTCGAAATTCAGATAAAGTGTGCTACAGTTTTAGGTAAATTTAGTCTGCTTTCTTGCAGACCATGGTATTATCATTTATATCATTTATTACTTCTGATTTTTGATTATTTCTCCCCAGTAACACTCTAATGGGATAACAAGTCAACAGAAAGTGAATAGTAATTCCCAGTAAATATGCTGGGGGGGGTGGGAATTCTTCCACAAATAGCTTGCCCCCATATGTTATCAACATATTCCTAGTGTGTGCACATGGCAATACAGAGTATAAACACCAAACAATATTGCTGCATAGATCAATATACTATTTCTAAGACATCTAAAAAACCTGATACAATCTATTGTTAAAAAACACATCAAGCAACAAATATATAATATAGCCATTTTTATTAAATACTGGTTTTGAACTCAGCCTGGGCTTATTCAAACAAACAAACAAAAAAAAGGCACCTGCAAGGTTTACTACAAAAGACAGTGAAAGAAAGTGGATTAAAAAGTAACTGAGGAACAAGAATGATAAACAGAACAGTTAGATTTACAACATGTTAGATTTAATCTTCTACTTACTGCTGTTCTCCTTCATATAGGTCCACATCTCTCTTTCCTCAAGACTGTGAGCAAATGAGCAGTTTCCATCATACTGACATTTCTTGCCTGAAGCAATATGATTGCACAACTGGAATGTGAATTGAAAAAATATCCTTATGAATATAAAGTAAAATGGATGATAGTAGAAATTTTTTTTTTCCAGTCTTGGCTAGTGTAAAAAAACTCATATATTGCAGTTAGGAAAAGCAAACTGCTGGAAGCAAGTACTATGACTGCTTTTTGCCTCCTACCAGATTACCAGACCACAGATACGTTTAAACGATTTCTGAAATATTTACTGGCAATAGTAAGAACTTAATAACTTTTTAAGTGATTTAACTAACTTCCACTGATGAGAAAGGGCTTCAGTAATAACATGTGAGATCAGTACTTTTCTAAGGCTGAACTCTGTAGAAACACTATAAACATATTCCCACCAACTCCCATGAGAATTTCTGCAGAACTGATGAAACCAGCCCAATTACTAGTATTTTCCAGTTACCCTATTTTCTTAACTAAAACCATA
The DNA here is from genome assembly GCF_965638725.1 of Aptenodytes patagonicus. NCBI lineage: Eukaryota > Metazoa > Chordata > Aves > Sphenisciformes > Spheniscidae > Aptenodytes > Aptenodytes patagonicus. The sequence continues at coordinate 16,140,413 of NC_134961.1, read as the reverse complement.
GTTTTAGGTTAACATACATCAAATTGCAGAGGCACTTGTTTCTTTGCAGGAAGAGGACGAATGGTCATCCACTTCTTACGTTCATTAGACATGACTAGCACCACACGGCGATCTTTGGTCCATCTGAAAAACAGATGCATTCAATAAGAGAAAATACTATTAAAAAAAGACACATTGTGTACACAGAAGCAGAACCAGGAAAGCCCAGAAAGGTTCTTTATAAAGCTTTAACCATATATTTGAGATTTAACTAAATTCTACTGAAACTTTCCCATACCTGATAATTAAAAAAACCCAACAAAAAACAGCCACAGAAGTGTTTCTCATTACCAATTATTAACATACTACAAAGAGATGACTGTGTTCTGCTTCAATGTTTTTTTTAATTCCTTGTATGACTCTTTCCTAAGCAGTAACAAAGTTTCCCAGAAGAGGTTTTAAATGGCTGACAAAACAGTAAAATTTTCACTGTTTGGTCTTACTTACGGGTGCCTTGCCTTTGCACTACAGTATTTTTTGTTTCTGTCTGGCTCATTAACTTGACCATTTCTCCAGCACTGACCACAAACAAACTTCATCTTCAAATTAAGTGATCCATATTTCATTTGGTTCCCAAGGATCTTAAGCCAAAAAAATAACAACAACAATAAAAGGTATTTTGTATCTGCAAAGAAATCCATATATAATTATGAATTACCTCCTACGATAAAAGTTTACAACACATGTCCGGAAGCAGATGTTACACTGCATGCCTTGTAATAGTTTAGCTTGTAATTTCAAACTAGACATTTCTTAACAAATGCATTTTTATTTAACTTATTTCTGATTTATGTATATGTACCCAGAAGTTGTGATAATATACACAAACTAAACACATAGAAGTCCTACATATTGAAAAGATAATTAATTGCCCTATGGCAGCTAACTTTGAAATTATATTTAGGTTTTGTGTTCCACCTATGACAGAATAAGCAAAGCAAAAAAGGAATTGCATAGAAGCAAAGCAGGCATTTTAGAGTAAGTGGAGCAAGCCGAAGAAAGCCTACAGTGAAAGGGATTATTTGAAGAGAGCATTAAAAAAGTAATTTCTAAAATAAGCTACATTATTCATAGACATAGAAAAAGAATTATCACCAAATTCACTGTAGAATTAGTTTAATGGAAAAATGAACAAACCTGTGATCCATGTGCACTAGCTTCCATGTTCTGCCAGTATTTCTTTGATTCTTGAACAATAGTATCATGTGAAATACCTGTAAAGGAAGGGAAAAAGTTCTTGGGCGCTTATGACTGTTGTAGAATTACAGACATGCTCAAACTGGAATGCTACTGAAGCCCCAAAGCTTTTAGCTATTTTTCTTTTTATGTATTGTATACACATACACACACTCCTGTGTGGGCGTGGATATACATTTACATCCATACACAGACACATATATATACATACTTCAGAATCTCATGAGGGCCTCCAAAACAGAAATATTGTATATATCATCACATGAAAAGCAAACATAAAAGTTTTTTAAATTACAGATTGCTCAGATAAGTTAAGATGTATCTTTGAGTGTTTATTTAAACATAATGTACTAAACCTCTTATCACAATCTAATTAGAAAAGCTACATTGTATTATGGACCACAGAAAAACTATCCAAAATGCAAGCTGACAGGCACTAGATTACCCCTGTGTTCTTTAAAAAGATTTTAAACAAGCCCTGTTAATTAGGTTTCGTTTCAGAAAAAAACCCATTCTTATAAATACTTTGGCTAAGGTACCTATCGGAGCTATACAACGTTCACACATACTGTAACATTTACTGCTCTAATTCCACACAAATACAGACTGTCATCTGTGTTTGGATTTGAGGGTCAGTAAAATGTTTCTTTCCTGAGGTAGCATTCCTTTACTGCCCACACCTTACATTCAGAAGAAGAACCTCATTCAAAGAGCAGAGACTGAGCTTTAATTGACTTTGGCAAAGCACGAGGGCAGCATGAACACATCATAAAATAAAAAAATATGCCTCCTGTGGCAAATCAAGTTTCTTGAAGAACCCAATCCTTACTTCAAAATAGAAATTATAGAGTAAGTATTTGCTATCCTTGACTTTGTAGGGGCAGCTGGTAAGAAAATAACTGTTCTACTTTCACACAGAAACTTCTAAAGGCTCATCTCAGGAAAGACAACAGGAAAATCAGCGAAGTCTCTCTCTATTTGACCTTCTTCCTCCAAAATTTTCAGGTCAGTATGACATCTCGTGTCAGTATGCCTGTACAAGAATCTAGATAGAAAGCTGAAGCAACAAGGAGCCTCTTCTTCAAAAAAGGGACAGGTGAGGATAAATCACAGACATAAAGTGGCAAAAATGCCAGAAACATTGTAACACATTGAGATTGCCACATTTCCCTTTTTCCTCTGTGCATCGCAATGATCCAACATGATTACTTAATATGTAAAGTACTGCTGTCATACAGAGCAAGGTAGGAAGAATGAGAAACTGTTATGTGGTACAAATTATTTACTGTTAACAGTTCAATTGCTTTTTTTTAAAAAAAAAAAAGTCATGGAGAGTTTGGAACTCATGACCAAGGAACGGGCTGTAAGTTCAGAGACATGTTGTTCAAAAGCTATCAGCTAGAAATGAAGTAGTAAAATTTGTTATCCTCAAACAAGCCAACAAAAACAAGCCAGATCAACAAAAAGCAGTCAAAATGTCCCATGTAAGCAAGAACAGAAAAATAGTTAAGTTTTATCAACACATACACTAATGAGAGACGAAGTAGCAAACTGGAAAGATTTATTTTCTGGCATAAGAACAGCAGAATTGCAGTAAGCTAAAAGAAAGGTTTAACTGTGGAAAAACTTGATTCTTGTACTGGGGGATGGAGGGAAACAATGGCATAAATATTTCAAGCTTTTCTTTCAGTGCTCTGTGAAAAAGAAGTTTGATCAAGATCTTCCAAACATTGAAGGTTTAAAAATAAAAACAAATTTAGTTTGACTTGGATTTAGTATCTGCTCAAGACTTCTAATTTTATTTCAGGAAAACAAATCTGATCATAATGAGCAGTTTTGACAGTTTTTATTATCAAAAACTTGCTAATTTTGAATAGCTAGTAGCCTACTCAATACTTTTACCATATTTACATTACTGTTTATCGTGTGTGCATTCATATGCTGTATGAAAGATTCCAGAAAGTTGTAAGTGAAAGCACTGATACCAATTTGCTAATTTCAGAAGGGAGTTGAGACAAGGAAGAAGTGGCATTACAACAAAGAGTAAAGCGAGCATTTTACCAAACATACCTGTTTCCTTTTGCATTATCCAGACTTTAAGCTCTACCAAACTGTGAGCATAAAAGCATTTATCCTCTCGTAAGCAGCCATAATGCACCTCATGTCTGCACAGGTCAAGCTGACATCGAACTTGAAAAGGGCGGATTTTGGAATATTTCACCATAGTTTCTCGCAAAATGTGGACAAGGCACCTGTTTTGAAAACAGTCAATTTTAGATTTTCCTTAAAATGACTTTGCTCATGTGTGGAAAAACACATAAAATAACCACCTCTCATCACAGCTTATTCAAATGTCTTTTTAACACTTTTTACTTGAAACCAGAAAGCCAAAAAAGTTTCCAGAAGGAAGTAGCATCTAATTATCATTTCTAGGCTGAGTAAACCAACATCACGGAACAGTACTCTTGTGAAATCCAGAGGTCCCTCTTCTGCAAAGCATTACTGAATTCAATCCAGCTGGATCACTGGTTTCCAGGAGGGAAAGCATATCATGTCCACTTATTCTTTTGTACAGCACCATTAAAGAAAGAGTTGATGCATCACAGTAACAGCCTAGCTCTAATAGCTGTCGTGTTTCCTCAATATAGAGAAGCGGAGTACAAACAAGGCAATTAAAATGCTCCCACTTACGTTTCCATTGTATAAAAATGATTATTCTCCAAAACTTATTTAACACTATTACTACTATGAAGTCTTTGTTAACTTTCAAAGAATAATTAAATACACTTTCCTTACACTATTTTTTATCAACTGAATTAATAAGGACTATGGTCTATTTCAGACACCGTAATTAAGGTAAACCTGTTCTTAACTGACTGAGTTAAAACTACAGCAAAATAAGCAAAACAGACCGAAGAAAGAGCAAACTTAGAAATTCCTCTATCAATTTATCATCACACATCTATTTACATTAATGCAGCTCACCAGGTAGATAAGCTATTAAAAACTGACACCAAAACCAGTAAGATTCAAACACGAGGTTGGATACCACTAATTTTGAATGCATTGATAAAGAAATAGTTCACTTTCCATTTAGTTACGTAAGACAATCCTTGTTCAGTAAGTTTGTCTTATCAATACTGCCAAAGCATAACAGTCAGTTAGCAAGGAAGAGAAGTTAATCAACAGGCAAGAAATGAAAGTCAGTATTAAAAAATGCCCTGAAACCTTTGCTTTTAATTTGAAACTTCAAGAGATGGTATTTCAGACATACTTGTTATCTTCAAAGTCATGCATAGCAGGGTGAGAACAAGAAGATGAGTTATCCTTGTTCCTTTTGCTTATTATTCTGGGTTTGTGATCAAAACATTTCTGGAATACAAAAACAGGTAATTATAGAGTATGTATTTTATACATTTAAAAACATACCTTACCTTAAAGGTTTTAACAGAGCCTTCAACTAGTCTCTAATCTAAAGCTAGCCAGATTATTATTGGAACAATGCATTTCAAAATTTACAAAGTAGTCATGCATGAACCAAAGCATTTCTTTCCAGGTAATTTTATTATCTGTTATCATTTTTATCGTGTCATTAGAAATAAAGCAGCACCTCACAAAGAAACATAAATAATCCATGATGTTCTTGAAGCAGTCGGGACACAGTCAAGTTGATCTTTCCATTTCCTCCAAAAAGAGCTTCTCGACTAAAGGCTCCTTTGCGCTCCAGTGTCCACACATCTATCTCCTCTTGGCAATACGCAAATGTGCAATGACCTGGATATCTGCATTCCTCTTCAGCAGCAACATCTAAAATGATAACATTGAATATGACATTGCTTTTACACAACTTTTATTGGAAATTCATCTTAAAACTTCCACTATCTCCATTTCAAATGTTTTTAATAAAGAAGCTGCGTCTGTTGTAAATGCGTCACTTAAGTCTAGCAGACAGAAGCAAAACCTTATGCTGAATGACTTGCTGAAAATGTAAAACTCCTCAGAAAGGCTGATGCACACCTCCATCAACTATCCTTTTCTAGTCTAAGGCAACAATGCTGAGAACCCAGAATACCCTTTGCTTAAATACAGTCAGATATAACTGTTAATTAATCCACGAGTCATCTTGCTTACATCATAAGTAGAGGTTCATACTGCAAGAGTCTAGTTGGAAGCAAAGTTATTAATGATGAAGAACAGTACAGAAGTACAGTTCATGTTCTCTAAATCATAGCATTAATGGTCAAAATATGGCTCTCCTTACAGCCTTTGAAAATATAAACAACCCTGTGAACTTCCTTCTCCACCTCCCATGAGCAAGAATAAAAACTCATTCTGTACTTCACTGTGGAAAAGCTAAACTATATTACTTTGAGTGTAGGCATTAACATTTTACTATCTCTAACACGTACCTTTACATATATAATATGGTCCCACATACTGTGTCTTTGTTGGTCTCGGACGTATTTTTTTCCATGATTTATCTTCAGAGTTTTTTATTCTGCCAATTAGAATATCCTTCTTACATTTATGTTCTAAACTGGGATGGTAAGTGTAATCCAATAATTTAGGACCTGGAACAATCACAGAAAATTGCTTATATTTGCATAAATTGCAGCATACTTTTAACATTTCCATACACAGACTGGCACATAAGCCCAAAAGCAAAGTACACGAACACACTGTATAGAATTCCTACTTGCACCAGCAACTCTGAAGAACCAAAAGTCATTAACAGCCACATCGAGCAGAATAGAAGAAAACTGCATACTTACAAAAGGACCAGTCTCAGCAAGAAAAAAACCCACAAGTTATTTGGGGAGGGATGCTGTGTTACAACCTTAAGATTACTTTGGGACAGCAACAAATTGCTGCCTTTTTTCAAATTCCAAAGTATATGTTTCCATAACGCTAATTTAAAACTTAAATTGCTTATTTATAATAAGTCAATGCACATGAATTCCAAGGATCAGTAAATGGCTCTCTTAACCTTCAACTTTTATTGTATTAGAACAGTTACTATGTTCAGAGACAAAACACGCTAGGTAAGAAATACACACATGCCGAAAATATAAATGCCAATCCCAGAACTTTGTGATTTTGGAAACAAAAATATGCCTAACTTTGGTATCATCCTAAAGACAGAGTTTAAAGTGAAGATTACATTACCACTAAAATGAAGAAATCGGGGAGAGAGTCTGAAGACAAGCAATGCTCAGTGAATTTTGCTATTTAAGGGACTACAAAAACAAGAGTGTGACCCAGTTTCCCTGGACAAGCAGCTGATGGAACACTACAATTTCAAAAGTAGGTAGTAAAAGCAGGAGACACTTAAAGGCTTTGATAGAGATGCAAAGAAACAGAAGAAATAGCAGCTTTGATACAAAAAGTCAAGATAGGAACGTGCTAAGTACTTCCACCAACATTTTATAGCTCCTGCTTTTAACAGAACGTGTTCTATGGTTTTTCAAAAATCACTTCATGGAGTTTTCTTGTAGAAATAATTTTAAACTAATATAAAAGTTCTTAAAACTACAATAGTCATCCCCTAAATGTCTTGACACAATTCTTTATAAGATCCGTTACTACGCTGCACTTTATTAGTATATCAATATCAATGACACCTATCACTTGAAAGACAATGCTTATTTTTAAGATTAGTCTTAATAAAAGCTATTGCCTCTAGAATACATCTCTGTTTAATAGCAACAGCTCAGGCCTAAAAGATTAGTTATATTAAAGCCCAATACTGGTTAAGATCCTTTAAGTCAATACAGTGGAGTTAATTATTACTAAGGTTTGGAAGCCTCAGGATTACGATTTAGAATTAGTTTGAAAGAACAATAAAACAGATGGGATGTGAAGGTTACCAGGTACTTTGAACTGCGGTTCAATTCCCCATGGCCAATCAGAGAGAGTACTGCAAGTTTTTTTTAGTCTTGAGCAAAGGTGTCATTCTTCACAGTACCCTGGGGGTTGGGAGGAAAGCGAATACAGAATGTGAATGACCTTACATAGTAAACCTACAGGTTGGGGAAAGCGTGTGGTGATTTGTGGTGGTTTTAGGAATCAAGAATCTATTAGCACAAGAAATAAAGACAAGAAGAAAGAAGATAAAATATTTGTTGAAACATTTTACCAGTTCTTTAGTCATAAGACCATACTACATCTGCAAAGAGCAAGTCGGGATTAACACTGTTTAGTACCCAACAGTATTTTAATTTATGAACACTAAAATTTTAAATGTATGCTTTTTAATTTTTTAAAAATCAACCCAATTGAGTCCAAAAGCCCCTTACCTTTTTTGACAAAACATAACTGGCAGGCCTGTCTTAGCTCATGTGTGCCTTCTAATGGGTTTCTTCCCACAAGTGCTGAAGATACAGGTATATTAGCAGTTGCACTGCTAAAAACATTTGAAAAGTCATTTCTAGTTTGGCCTGCAATTCCCATGTAATTTTCGGAGCCAAACAAACTACTAGGGCCATTTATCTGTTGGAAGAAAGCATATTTTACTTGATCCATGTAATTGAATTTATCTGCAATTAAAATTTAACATATTGAATTTATTCTTCAAAGCATAAGGAAGACTACACACAAAAAATTCGTACAGACTTAACCACATGTCTAAGGGGACACACAGATTTTACAAAAGCCGTACACCCAGCACAGACTAAGCATATTACAAGACCCAATCAGGTACAGGGAGAACAACAGCATTTGCCAGGCTAATTATTACTCCATCCTGGCTCACGAGGATGCAATCCTTCACGCCACCCTTCCCCACATAATCAATGGCCAGCAGCATGATTGAAAAATATACAGCATGACTAGAACACAGAGACCAGACGGATTCGCAGACACAAGGCGATCTCTGCTGTGTTCCTGTACTATGACAGTTCTCCAGGATTCCTAACATTTGGCACTCAGATCATAAGAGATTTTCTCTCTCTTAGGTTGGTTATTTTACACTTCCACAGTATTTTACAGCAAGTTCCTCAGAATGGAAAAGTGGCTATGACAGTAGTCAAAGTCTGCATATATAAAGCAACATTTGGAAATTTTTTCTTGTGTTCAATTACTGTTGCTGTGAGCTACTGTACAACTATTTTCCAAGCCAGAATCATATTTTAATGGTAAAAGTGCCATTTTTTAAAAATAGAAACTTATACTGTAAAAATTAAGATCTATGTTAAGCCTTCAAGGTGCTAACATTTGAACTGATGTGAAAGAAAACACGAAAAATACTTACAAACAATGGGGAATTATTGCTGCTAAGTGTTGGTGTTCCATCCCTAGAAGCTGAACTTGAGAGGTCTAACAGAATAAAAAGAAGTTTTAATTATTTCAGTTCCGCAAAACACCCTATGCAAAAAATTATTTATCATTCCCAAGAAGCAGAAGTATCAAAGTTTGGTTTTTTGACAAACATCAAAGGTTTGTTTGCTATGATTATTTTTTTCAATTATGTAAAAGCCCCTTGTAAACATCTGGGCTGAAAAATTACTAGGTAATCATCTTCAGTGTAACCATCTGATTAACATCAGCAGTAGCTTCACAGGCATATGCTGAAGCAACATGAAGATACTTGTGCAGTACAAAAAGGGTAGCTAGATAAGCAACACCTGACAATCAAAAATGAGGAGATGAAAGAGGGTTAAGAGGATTCTTTTATTTTTAATTTTATTTTGTAAATTTGGCTTTGTTCTAAAGAGAGCACGCTCCTGTAACACTGGTAATTAGAGACAAAACTTTATTTTATCTTTTCTAGTTCACTGGCTATTTATATCTTGTTATTTCACATATCTGATTTCACTACATAATTATAGTCCCTAGAGTTTGAATCCAAACATGTAATACTGGTATCTTTTCAGAGTACACAGTTATATTAGCCTTTTAGAATTCTTGTTTATTGCCAAATCATCAGAAATGGTTTAAGCTGTAAGAACACCTTTGTTTAAAAAAAAAAAAAAAATTTGAAGGAACATGGTTCCTTCTTTACACTTACTCACCTGAAACAAATAACTTACACAATAAATGCAGAAAAACTGAACAGAGGGAGCTTGGAGCATGCTTATGCAGACCCCAAGTAAGCAAAAGCTTTATTTATAAATTCTTGTGTACAACCAACACCGATTATCAATACTCTCAAAAATTGTGAGCACAGATCAAATGTTATGTAAGTGTTAAATATTACTGAATAGTTGTGAAAACTCATTTGTTAAAAAGAGAAGCCAGTTGGCTCATGCACAACTCACTCTCCTCATAAAAGGTTAAATATTAAGACTCATTTCTTACCTCTTTTTGGGTCACTGATTGAAAAGGTGCTTAATGGTGAACAAAAATTTTCCAGTGAAGAAGCCAAAGGCTGTGAAAAGATTTCTGAAAGAGAAGGTGAAGGAACAAATCCTGCACTAACTGGCAGAGTCCCCAACAAAGAGGCAGAGAAAGGTACACTAGGAGCTACACTTCCTGCAGGAATAGGTCCTCTGGCTCCTGTAGTTTGCTGGAAAAAAAGAAATTTAAAAAGAATGTTCACACACAGAAAAAAAAAAAAAACACAAACCTCTCCAGAAGACAATGTTCAATAGTATTTATTTTAGTAAAGTTTTTGTGAAGTTTTTATATACCTACTGAAAAACAAAAAAGGTACACTACAGTACTACAGTACTGCACAGCGCTACAGTACACTTAGAGAACTACAGTAATCAAACCCTAAACAATGCCCTAATGCAAGGAATTATCCACGAATCCACCACTTTGAAGGTTCACTTAGCTGAAGTTTATTAACTTATTAACAGATTTGGATTTTTTTATCAATCAGATCAAAGCTGAATTTCCAAATTATGTTAAAAACATAAGATAATAGGGAAGAGTAGTTAGAGTCAGAAATCTACATGATTTTTTCTAAATAAAGAGAACATAATTCAAATTGCAGTACAGTAAAGAGTTAAAGTTAGCTTTGACATAAATCCTCAGATATAATCAAATGATAACATGTTCTGCAAAGGCCAGATCACCTTTTTTCCTCCCATGGAAAATAACATATCCTTCTGCACACCTTTGCTAAGGACATTACCAAGTGGGGGAGTTTCCCTCCCTCCTCCCTGTCGCCCCAAGAAGCTCCCCCCTTGTCTGGGGGCTGACCAAATTGGTCTGCACAGAGTTTGGCCAACATGAAACTCCCTCTGTTCCCCGAGTTGTTCACCTACAACTCACTCAAGATTCTACACTACACGAGACTGCAGTCTATCTTGGAAGACTGTATCTCCTCCTGGCTTTCACTACAGCAAACTTAGAACAGAATAGACTATTTCAGCTGGAAGGGGCCTACAACGATCATCTAGTCCAACTGCCTGACCAATTCAGTGAACTTCCTAGGATCTGTTAAAAATAATTACTTTCTGCATTTCCGAAATACATTCCACAAAACAAAGTGCATAAAACTGAAAATTAGAAGCCCAAGCATTTTTTGATTTAAAGATTTACAACTGCATCCACAGCTGAACGAGGAATTAAAATCACAAATTGAAGAATTAAATATGCCACAGCCTCATTTAACATTACAATACTAAGGGCTCCGAACGACTGGCAGGGCCACAGCAGAGAGTCAGTAACCTTACTAATAAGTTCAGACATCTCTGTTCATCAATCAGAGCTCTCATTTTGATTAACAGTTGAGGAACTCTGTATGCTTCAGTCTGTTCTAGCTCTGGAATGACAGTGTAATTAAGAACAACTCTTCATGGGCCTAAATTTCTCTAATTATCTCTTCTAAAAAATATAAAAAGTTAGACTCATGATGGTCTAACTATTTCTGGTTATCCAGGAAGTGGATCTGAACAAAGCTCTGATTGCAGAGATACTAGTGAATGCACTAAAAGACCACAGCACAAGTACTACTGTCCTGCAAAGCTATTGGCATAAGTTTAACTATAGTTTCTACAGCTACAGGGTGAGCACTCCAACACACTCTCAGGTTCTGAGAAGGTTTATTTGCACCAAAAAGACCTCCACCACACCAGCCCAGACTTTGAATGTCTACTTCACTATTCACAGTACTTCCTGGAAGTAGTACCCCTCCCACTGTGGTAGTATTGGTAGTAGTATAGCAGTAATTTTGAAGTAGTATCTCTCCCCCAGCATCCTCGTTCAGGTTTTCAAACACATAAAACTAACATAATTGTCCTTGGAGCTCTGCTGGGTCCTGGTATCTTTACAGCCACATTTGCAAGAACCTGCATCTGAGAAAATCAACCCGACCATCCACGAATACAACTTTCCTAGTTACATTGAGCTAACTCGCATTTCACTACTAGCCCACTTGATAAAAATACAAGACCCCACTCATAAGGACAATCTTTCAAGAAAGAAAACAAACAAAAAGGTCTTACCATTACACTTTCATCTGGATCAGGCACAGAATCAAGTAATTCATCAAGTTCTTCCCCAATAATTATATCTCCATCTCCACAATCTAAACATGCTTCTGGCATAGAGAAAGAAACATTCCCTCCATTTGCCAACACTGCAGAAGGCAAAGAAACCTTTTCTACTTGAAGAGGCATAACAGAAGATAAAGATGGTACAGGCACTGATGACACTTTAGACACTTCAGAAACAAAGTTTGATGAAGGAGCAGCAGAAACCATCTCTTGCTTCTGGCTAGATAAATCTGAAAGAGGCAAGATGGGAATGACTCAAACTTTTGTTCAAAGATGTAAAAATATCTTGCATAACTTTTACCCTGACAACGTGGGAGGTGAGGGAGTGGAGAAACATGAAGAATGTTTAAGCAAAACCACATTGAATGTTTTCAGCTTCCACTAACTTCCAATTCATGTGTACTTATCTCTCAGTGTTTATATTCAAACTAAAAAAGACAGGAAAAGTTATAGACCTGACACTTTACTAAATCTTTGGCATATTCTCCCCTCCCTATTTTTCCAGGTTAAAGAGAACAGTATGAGACAATCACTATAGGAGCATCAAGTTGAAGAGACTGAAAGGAAATTTGCTCAGCCACTTAAACGTGTAGTTTTAGAGATAAACAGATCAGACTTTCTACCATAGATCTTTCAAATGACAAGATGAATTTTCTTAAGGAATTTTGTAACAAATATAACTAGATATTCATGGCATATCTAGCTTCCTAGCATTAATATTGTAACACAATCAGACTCACCTAACTCAATATCTTCTACAGAAGAAGGAGAATTCTGTAAGTGAGAAAGAAATACCTCTCAGCACTTTCCACAAGAACCATTAAAAAATTTCAAATTCATATTTACAGACTAAGAATGTAAGTCCTCAAATTTAGGTTTTATAAAATCTGAAATTTATGAAGTCTAATGGAATTTAAAGGTCAAATAATTTTTTAGATAAAGCATCCATTTGCTGACTAAAATCCACTCATGGTATCACTAAAAACCTGCAACCAACCAACAAAAGTGAGAGTGATACTTCAGGGAGTGAGAGAGTCTAAACAGTATCTTAAATGAGCTGTTCCTATGTTTCCTCATTCGTTTAGAGCTAAATTGTCTATATTCCCGTGAAAAAGTCTGTAAGACAAAGATGAACTCCTTTTCATTACTGCTATTCAGACACATTACAAATAGCAAGATAAATGCAAGTTCAGCTGCTAGTGAAGGTCGAATTTGGACAAATGCATAAATTAAAAGGGACTTTATCCCAGCACCCTTCACTTTGATAGTTGTCAACAAAATAAAATAAATAAATAAGCACATTAACTATGCCCTTGCCTCAAGACATTAAAAGTAAATATATTCATTGCACCGGATTTAATGTTTTAGCTAACATTTACTCTACAAAGATAACTTGAATGATCATCTTATGTCCTAGCCTGCCATAAACATATAGCAAAACTGAACACAAAGATCAACAGAACCCTAAAGTCCAAAATAACAGCATCTTATATAAAATGTCAATTGCACAATTTTCACTTCATCTTCATGAAATTATGAAACAATTATTCCCTGTAGTTTAAAGTCAGCCTGCACTTGGAACACGTAAAACCTTACCTGAGTTGATACATCACTAGAAACTGAATTTGAGGAGGGTGGCTGCAATGAAAAGATACCTTCATTAAATACAAAATTGCTATCAAGAGGGGGAAACCTCAATGCAAAATGTTGAAATAAAAATCTTACCTTTGCTCTTACATATGCTTTCCTTATTTTTAACCCTAGTTTTTGAGCTAGTTCTTGGGTAAGCTTAATGACACTTTCATCCTAAAAGACATAAATAAAATTTCATAATTTATATGTACTGTCATCTAGTCAAGGCATCTGTTTACATCTCAGTCTATATCCTGCAAGATTCCTATATGCAGAATGTCTCACAATGCACTTTATTCTTTCACAAACACATGGGACTGCAAGCTAACGCTGAAAAACACAGCTACTTTTTATTTTAAGCAAAATTACTCCAATATTTGGAATTTTTAAAAAAGCCAGAAAATAGACAGTATCCTTCTCTTCCATTTATTTGAATTTAAAATAATGTAAAGATTTTTCCAAAATCAGAGAAGTTCAGAGAAGTGGGGGTTTTTGTGGGTGGGTATTTTTTGTTTGTTTATTGGGGAGAGTGTTTGGTTTTTGAGGGGATGGGGGTTTTTTGTTGTTTTGTTTTTACACAAATTGAGGGCCACATTTCTGATTACCGTAATGTCAGTTACTACATAACACTGCTGAATATTTAATGAGAACTCTATATTTTGGCAGTAATTGCATCACACAACTAGAAAAGTTGAGTTAAAAACCTGGTCATATTTCACTCTGTCCTATAGTTATAATAACTATCCATTTAAATTATTTTAAGATTTAGTTTTCAGAACGTGTCCTACAGCTAGAAAAAGCTATTTATAAAACGTACATAAAGGCATATAAACCTTAAGCAAAAACATTCAGATCTGGAGGGTGCAAAGTGAGGATCCAAAGTCCAAAGTTACACATTCAGATAGACTGCTGTGTCTTTGGAAACACAACTGAAACCTCCTCTGTATCAAGAGGTAAACCTGTGCTCAACAGTTTGCCTAGGCACTTCACTGTAATTTTGATGTAGAAAGGCGAAAAAAATGCAACTCGGTATTCTGTCCTGTGATCAGTCTATTTTGAGCAAAGCATGTAAAGTTTCCATCAGCATTTTAGTTCAAATCAGGAATGCATTTCTGAAGTCAATCTCTTAATCATCCTCTCACTGCATTTTAGTTTGCATTATGAAGTGTCTCAGAGAGCCAAATTAGATTCATTTTGGATGAAACTAAATTGAAAGTGCTGCAGGAGTGCACTTGATGCACTCGAACTCTTTTTTTAAAAAAAAAAGAACCACCACAAACAACCATGGAAATCAGATCCTCAGGACCAGCATTTCAGTCTACAGATCCTCTCCTATTATACCACACACTGCTTACTAACATAGATACAGCCTAAGATTAGAGCTGCATAGTAAGTGATTCAGATGGAGAACAATGCACAGATTAAAATGTTACTAAATGCTTGGAAAGCTAAAATACAGTTATCAAAAGAATCAATATTGTACATTATAATTATGGGTGTTTTTTCTCTTTATGTCGTGAGTATACTTCTGACCGTAGAGAATTTTAAACAATTAATTCAGTGGTTTAGTGTTTATTGCAAACTTTTATGGCACTTGACCCCCACTACAAATTGACTATTTCTTTTGCTGAAAGTTAACACAACAAACTGAGCTTGGGGACTGTAATCTCTGCTATCAGTCTTCACTTCCACAACAAAATATAATTCTTTAGAGGAATAAAAAATATTTTACTGCATTAAAGAAACCCAAACCAACCAAAAAACCTTCCACAGTCTTGATGTAGATATGTTTTCTGTATCAAATCTTTAAAAATAATCACCAATATATAATTTACCTACCTGCGGCACAGCAAGAGAACATTTTGCTACAGCATCATAAGCCTTCTTATACCTTCCCAGTTCATTCAAAGCTTTTGCTTTCCGATAGAGAGCTCTGAAATTGTTTTCATTCAATCTTAAAGCTATCTCACAGTCTTCTAGAACTTTTTCATGCAATCCCTATGAGGGGAAAAAAAAAAAAAGAAAAAAGACTCTAATCAGAACTATTATCATTGAAATACTAAATTTAAACTGATTCGATTGAAGGTATTGAAACACTATAAAACATTCACCAAGGCCACTGCACATTGCACGTATGAGTTTTGCTAAGTCACCAACTTATGCAACTGCAAAGAAGCAGGGCCATCATTCATGTAAAATCCAGTAATAGTTAGGAAGACAATTTAGCTCTTTCACAAGAGCCATCTTATTCCACAGAGAAAGCAGCAGACTCAGGTGCAATCAGCAGTATAAATGGATAAAAATACTGTTCCATCAACTTCCAAGCCTAGTATGACTCTTATGTTAATATTCTAGTATTAGTAACTAAAAATATCTCAATGATAATACTTGTAAAAAGAAGAGATTAAATAATATGCCAAAATGATTATTTGAAACATGCCAATTCTCAAACCAACACCAAGAGCTTTTCACTCACTAGGAAACTTTCCACGTCTTCATTCTCTGTTAGCGCATTGTTCTTGAGAAATCATGCAGTTTAAACAGAAGCTTACCATATGAGAAAAACATGCTATCCTGTTCACGTGCAGCTTCTCTAAAATATCATCAGAAACATGGATTTCTTCAGAATTAGCATAATCAGCTATATTTATAGCTTCTGTATAGTGACTCAGTGATCCTCTCCAATCACCTTCTCGATATACATCATTCCCTTCATTAAAAAGATTTCTAACAAGCTCTCGTATAAATAACTGGAACAAAGAAAAGAAACATTCCTCAACAACAGTATTTGTTGTTTATCTTCCGTATTTCCAAATACATTTTTAAATAGAAAATTTACACTTGCACTTCACAGAATCAAAATGAAATGTAAAACTTTTGTCTATAACAGTATTTTTCTTCTGACATTTTTCCAGACAATCTCCAATATTCAACACCACAATACATGTAAACAAAAGACAGGCTGAACTACTGATAAAAGAATTACTTTGTATAAGTTAAAAAAGACACACACATATATATATGCTCCCTACATTCTTTTAGCAAGCAGCGGCCATAGCAAATGGCAAACTAGTAGCACACAAAGGCTGCTTTCGCAGAGCAAAAGATATTTTTTTACTCTAAAATGTGAATGATTGCATTTTTATCTAATATGTTCTCAAGTCCAATGAAACCACCTGCCATTGGATAAAAATGCTAAAAAGATGAATCTGAAAATATAAGTAAAAAATTATGCAAAATAATAACATGTACAGAAACAAAATATGTTATGAAGATTTATGTGACTGAGGTGCTTTTATCTCACTTTTGCTGTGCTACTCTAAACTTTACTCAGAATATCACATTGTTTTATCCAATGAATGCCTCAAATTCATCCCTAACACCAGTAGAGAAAGAATTAATCGGAACTGCTATGAGTGAATTCTGGGCATCCAAATATCTGAATACCTGTATCACAATGTAGTCCTCCAGTTCTAACATTGAGACACTGTAAATTACTGTTCATATTATACCATTACTTAAAGGATGACTAAAACCAAGAATAAATATAAGATAGGCCCATGTTAAAAACTCTTCTGGAAATGCAAAAGTAATTTCATTACCTCATATTGTTCTTGTGTCCCTGGATAGGGCAAAGTAGATCTAGAAAAAGAAATTACAAAATTTACTTATTATACATACTGCTTAAAAGACAGTCACATTGGAGAATACTAGTTCTTACTAAAAGCAGTCTCACTTGCTGCAACAGGCAAATGTCTACTGCCTGCACTGAACAAGGCAGGAGTGCTGTAGATTAGTTTTGATTAAACAACTGTGTTTTCTTATTACTAATGACTCATTTTCATTTAAAGTTACATAGCCAGTCTTAACTCTGCTGTTCAAAATGTATTAAAGTTTTGAATGCTCTAAAACCTCAATGTTGTTTGTTTAAAAACAATTTCCTTCCACTCCTCCACTGTGCAGAAACAGATTATACATGAGGAGAACTGCAATCTTCTTGTAAGTATTATAAAATGACAAATTATCTGTCAAAAGAAAACATCAATTTTAATTAAGTCATACCAATGACACTACAGGAATTTTAAGGGTTCTTTTGTATGACACACAACAGAGATTTTCTCTAGCACAGAACAGAGGTATTTACTTCTAAATTTTCAGGAAGAAAAATAGGAATCCTTTCCCCTCCCATACAGGTTATCTGAGAATCTGTTTCTAAATAATTCTTACAAGGGCAGTTTCCTTTTTTAAAGAATGCCTTATGGGAGCAGTGAACCAGTGTGAAATTTCACAATGATTTTAAGCTAGCCAGGATCTTCTAGAGAAGAATTTGGCATTGATCCAAATGAAAATTAACTACTAAGATGATTTTTTTTTATTAGGTTAAGTTTTAGCTCCAGGGAGTTGAAACACCCGTCCCTTTCAGTAGCAACCTAGTGTTAGGTGTAGCTGTCCGTAAGTATAAGGTGGGTTTTCAGGCTATCAGCATTTTCCAACCAAAAAAATTCAATGCTGATTTTTCTCAAAGGCAGAAAAGGAATACCCTCCCACCTTTAATCTGCTCTGTTTGGGAGCAAAGAGGGGTTCTGTCTTTTCTTTAAGACTGCTCTCCATTTCCATGTTCATGTCAGCAAATATTCTGAGGAGAAACACAGGTCCTCCTCCTTTCTCCGCTGGTGCTATATTAAAAGGACTTTCCCAGAGCTATCCATCTCATATATATACCTGTATAAGCTTACAAGAATAAAACTACAAAATCATACTCTATAAACTGGAGTCCTTTCTTAATGTCCTGTTGTCTAGTGCTTCTCTCTTCCGACACATTGGACATGTTATCCTGAACATCCACTTTTTGGATATGCCACTCCTTAAAAAGGAAGAAAGATAAATGGCTGTTAATATATAGCAGTTTGCATTTGGACCAGAAGGATCCAATCTCACATCAGCACTAAGTCCATCATACAGAGACGATACTGTTCCACAGCTTCAGAGAACACACTCTGAAGAAACTTCAGACAAACACTGCAGTGCTCACAGCAATATAAGTGGAAGACCCAGGTCAGAACCAACACCCCTTCTGTCAGTGCCCAGTTACACAACACTTCTACAGAAAACCGTTTTTCCAGATTCTACTTTATCTTTGGTTTTCCACTTATTTACTCTAGATCATGCAGAATCATGTCAGTGAAACTAAACCAAACTACAAGTGCAGCTTGCATGCATTACTGCTAAACCAAGCTAAGGTTCCACATTGTCCCCCTTTAACAGCTTTATACTTCTTTTATTTGTTTGTTGAAGTAGAAATAAACTCAAGACCCTGGTATATTTATTAATAAAACCCAAACTGATTAGAAAACTACCATTAAGTCTAATTCTAGAGTCTGTCATCATCACCCAACCACTAAGGTGTAATTAAAAGCAAAATACTACTGCTTTAATAATAGCTACCAGTTGACAAAGGTGAAAATCTTGGAAACTTTACCAGTAACAAAGACTACCTACTTCATTTGAAAAACTGAAGTACTTTAATGTAATTCCACATCATCAACTTGACATTTAAATTCAATTTAAGTAGTCTGAATCAGTAATTTTTTTTTCTTCATGTCTTTCATTTACTCAATTTACAAATATTCAATGTAAATAGGCTAAAATGATCTGTATAACCTTCAGATGAGGCTATTTAAGGTATGGTTACACAGCTGCATACAGTTGTGACTAATTGCAATATAACAACACAACTTATTTTTACAAAAAGTTCAGTAGGACAAAGTTTTATTCTGAAAATATTGACATTCAGAAAAAGGCTTTTAGCTTGAGGAAATACATTTTTTTGTGATGAAAATGACTTTTTGTAGGAATTCATAGTTAAAGAAAAAAAAAAAAAGAGAACTGCATGCAGTACATTTCTGTTAGTCTTGAAACTAAGCTAAAAAAAGCCAGTATTTTGTGCCAGGTTACCATTTCACATCAATGATGGAAGAATGAAAACAAAGTAAAATAAAAAACAAAATAATCCCCAGCAAACTCAACAAAATCCCAACTGAGAATAGAAACCGGCTAGAGAAGACACCCTACTTTCTCTGAATGATTTGGAATAATGAAACAATCTGAAGAGCCTTCAGCTCTAATACTGTTTACAAACCTTTCCAAAGCATCTTAAACAAGCGTATGAAGTCTACGCCATTTCAAGCCATTAAGAGTTAACCCTATTGTAACACATTCCTAAAACAAGCATAAGAAACTGAGTAATTTTCTTAAGGTCACTAAGCAAATTAATGGAAGCACTCCAAGGTCCCCACTTCACTTCACTTCCTACTGTGACCTCTAATATCAGCATGCTTTAAAAAAAAAAAATAAAAGTAAGAATCAGTCCGTAGATAAATATCATGGACAGCTACAACAGTTCACTGACATGAAGTGTTCAGATATCGCTTGTTTACGTATATAAATAGCACTCAGTAATCTACTCTCCAGGGAGGAAATAACCATGAACACCGTTTGTAACTGTTTTTCATGTTATTTATGCATCATCTTTTCTTCCACAAGTTAATAATACATACTGTGCTTCTGGCATATATATGAAATACTTTTACTAATGTTTTAATGAATAACAATAGCGTATCTACGAAGAAATCTAAATATAAATGCCAAAAGGAAATTTATTGGGAATCTGAATATTTTTTATTTACTCATTCATGGTTTAGGTTTTAGAATTCAAACCAGGGCTAGTAAGAGTAAGAAACTGTCACACTAACCAAAGACAGCAACAATATCAGCATATGCTTTCCCACAAAAATAAGCAAGCTATGTAAAACATATTTTAGTCCCTTGAATTAACAACTGATAAAGTAATACCTTGCCAACACAACAGTCTTGCATATGTCAAGATCTGGGCAAGTATTAAGATCAGCTTTACTCTACTAATTTTAATCAACCCCAATACTCCACACCAACAACTTGCAAAGACACGAAAAAAGTCCAACGTAGTAACAATTGCATTTATTTATGACCTCTAGCATAAATATTAAAGAATAAGTGATATATTGAAACTTGAGGATATGCAGATCCAATTTCTCCGTAACAATAAAGTTAATGGAAATGTTACAAACTGGCATCACAGATAAAAGAATAGCTAGCAAGTGATGAACATATGTGAGTGGTGTAATTTAGTATTCAAAGCAGTTTTCTATTTTTTTCCTACTTACTCATCTGCATCCATAAGATGTTCAGGAAAAAATTATCTTTCCTTAACATACTTTGACAGTCACGTTGCCCCAATATTTGATGATTTTGCAGAGGATTTAAAATTGTTTCAGATAGCACCTCTAGCAGCATCTCTCCCATCCAAATTATTCTTAGATCCTCCTGAGCAACCAGAAACACGTTAGACTCATATAAGGCAAGTAACAATCGTGTCTTGACTTTTAATGTCATCCATCCACTTTCAAAGTTTAAAAAACCCCACGCATTTAGCAACAGCTTTTCTCCTCCATCTGCAGGGACAGAATTTAAAACAAATATACACACGTACATACATTAAAAAAGTTAAAATGTTGCTTTGTTGCTTTTAACTATTACTAGAAAAGCAAAGCCTATACTGTTGCTTTACTCTGTACAATTCACTGAAAGAGACAAGCTAAAGGAAAAGAAAAAAAATAGTATGGGATCTGAAAAAAAAGAAAAAGGCAGACTAATGTATCAGTAATTAAGATCATAGGCAGAACTGATTGTTGCATTAAATGTTATATTTCTACAACTGCTGCTACATGACCAATACAAGCTCAATTTACTAAATCAAGTAAAGCAAAAAAAGCTGCCTAAACCCAAACAAGTTAAGGAACAATTTATACTGTTTTATCTTTATCACAGGCTTCAACTCATCATGTTTCACAAAAGCTGAAGCCAAGTGACATGAAGTACACTGCCAGCAGCCAATGACACCTTTTCTGATAATGCTGGTCCAGTTATACAAGTAGGAGATATGGAAGAAAACAAGTTTGTGCCAGCTCTGGCAGACAGGAATACCTACACTTTTCTCTTATACAAAGCCACCTATGCCTCTTACTGGTTATTTGCTTTCCTTCCAGCACAGGGCAAGACAATTTTCTTGGTTTCTATATTTTGGCACTTCCTTCGAAGGCATTCAAGATAAGTTTTAAAGGACATTCACAATATTTAGGATATGCCTGGGATAATTCTTCAGGCACAGGGGTTTTGAACACAACAACTGCTAGACGATCTTGCAAGCAAACTTGATCTTTGGAATGCAAGTCAATAAATTCATACAGAATGCAGACAATTGAGTTTTTCTGTAGAAGGAATACAGGCTTTGGTTATTCTGAAAAAAAAAGGTCACACCGCTTAAAACTTTGGATGGTCTAGCCTTTCCATTTCGAAATTGCAATTCCAGGGAGCAAGTATCCACAGTTTGCCATGCACGCAAGTGCCCCCAGCTGAAAATTCAGTCCTGAAGGATAGGGAACTGGGCAGGACTAATCCTTTCTCCTCCTGCATGCGGTTGTGCAGACAGCTTATTTAGAGATGAATGGAGAATAGAGGAAAAATGCATAACATTATTTGGGGACCAGAACTACTACCACTGGGAATTAATGTCCTTCAGCTGACCAAATAATTCCATTACCATTCGTTATTGACATTAATGGTTCCAGCTGTTATAAATGCTTCAAATAAGCATTCTCTGCACCTTCAGGCCTAAATGCTGAAAACAACTGGAAGTCAGCGGTCCTCACCGCACTTCCTCGTCCATGGAGCTAAAACTTAAAAACTAAGTGCAGTGTATAGATGTGTCCTTTTAAGATACAGAAGCATATCCTCTTGCCGTGCATCACTGAGTTCACTATTAATGCAATTACCGGGTTACAGGAATCTCAAATTAGATCTTTGTACAGTACAAAGCACACTGAAAATTTTATCGTGATTGCTGCTGATAGATCTCTACCAGCCTCAGTGGTTCAGCTGAATTATGAACCTTGACTGGAGTGCAAGTCTAGTGAAAATCACACTGAGCGAAGAGACCCCCTTTTGTATTCTAGCATCAGCCTTCTCTCCCTCTTTATGATACAGGCAGGAGAGAAGGTAAGAAACTCAAAATATTAAATCAGCTTAGCCAAAAATTAACCCATCATCTACACCATCATATGTCAAAACTTTGACCAGCAATCAGAAGTTGTGAAACCAGAAGCCTGCATATAAAATGAAAACGTGAACAGTTCACTAATGTTTCCATATAGGAAAACTGTACTCCAGAAGAGAGAAGTTACACCCTGGGTCCTAGAATAAAGGAAATACTGCAAAGAGAACGGGGAAGACTGAAACAGAACAGTAGGAGCGAATATATGGCTAAAAAGCTTGCAGTATAAATCCCTTTTGCTCGTAAGAAGTGAAAGCCCATCTCTGCTGCTACCTCCTGCACCACTAACAGCAGCAAGCACAATGTCTTCAGGCATCTGGATCCAAAAAGCTATGTATGTGTAATTCCCACCCCAGCAGCACAAGAAAGCAGGCCCCTACCTCAGCAGGGACAAGTGAGAAAAAGAAGTGGCACACATGCAGCTATACCCTAACTGCTTCCTAGAGAGATGTCACCAACGAAAACATCTCCATTACCCCCAATTCCAACCCAGCCAAGAATCATACCGGACACCAAGCACCTGCCCAACATAGAATAAGCCTGACCTAAAGCAGACTTCTCAAAACAACTTTATTGCTCATCCTCACCATCTGACAGTTTAAATGAATAATTACCGATAATAAACTACAGTGTAAATTGAAACATGCCTTACAGAGATTGTAAACTGCTTAACAGACTTGGAGTGGCATCAAGATGAGGAAGGGAAAATAGAAATCTTAATACAAAACCTTTTTAGAAATATCTTCCTCAGATAGCAAAAGCACAAAAGATTTAATATTCATGCTCATGCATCACTGGGCCATTACATAAGACATTTCAAACATGTAACGTGCTGGGGGAAGCAGTATACAACTGTGCTGGGAGTGAGCAAGCAGCTGTGTGGTGCTTAGTTGCCGGCTGGGGTTAAACTACAGCAACAACGACACACGTTTCAATGGTTTTGAGTTAATTCCTCTGCTTAATCTAACACTTCTGGTCACAATCACACAATTCTGTTATGTCAGCTGAAAAAGCCACTTAATAACACAAACATAACTCAGTTTCAGTTTTTATTTCTGTAAAGAGAAAAAAACTTGAGTGTTGTCAAAATTAAGTATCTAACTAAAACAAATGAAACAGAATATACGGCAACAGTTTAACACCTATTCACTCCACATTCTTTATTTACCTTAACCATTCAGTTGCATCTCCTCCCACTCGTTCCCTACCCACAAAATAGTAAGATACTGTTCAAGATTTGTTTTCTATTTTCAGAGCTTTCCTACATTTTTCTTTTAAATCCATGAAAGAAACAGGAGAGAACAAAGACGCTTTGTAAAGTCACTTCATTTCCCTAGGAAATTAAGGAGTGGAGCTGGAAGATTTTGGTTTATGGTTCCCTTAGACATTTCAGTAAAGAACAGATCCAAAATTCAAGCTGAAGAAGGAGCATCTTATCAATAAATCCAGATTTATCAACAGAATTTACACCAAGATAAGCTTTGGTAATCGATTTCCATGACTGCAATTGACACTTTGGGTTGTTTTGGGTTTGTTTGTTTGGTTTTTTTTTTTTTTTACTTCCTGTAATACAATTGTGACTTTCTATAACAAAACAGTAACAGAGCTGCCTAACCGAGAATACTGTCTCAACAAATTAAAGAACCGGAAAACGGGCATTGTTTTTCCCTTGAGTTGGATGAACAAGAGCACAAGTTACAGGGTGCACTTCTTAGCACAGTGTCGTGGTTTAATCTCAGTCAGCAACCGAGTACCACACAGCTACTCGCTCACTCCTGCCCCCCTCCCCAGTGGGATGGGGGAGAGAACTGGAAGAGTAGAAATGAGAAAAACTCGTGGGTTGAGATTAAAACAGTTTAGTAATTGAAATATAATAACAACAACAACAACAACAATACACAAAGCAAGTGATGCACAGTGCAATTGCTCACCACCCACCCACCGATGCCCAGCCAGTCCCTGAGCAGCGGCCCCCCCAGCCAGCTTTCCCCAGGTTATGTACTGAGCATGACGGCACATGGTATGGAATAGCCCTTTGGCCAGTTTGGCCCAGAGTGTTTACGATCAGACTGTAATTTGGAATATGCATTCTCCAAAAACCCACGACGCCTAAGAAAGCTTGTGTTTCCTTTTTGCTAGTTGGTGGAGACATGGCTGTTATTTTGTTGATCACATCCATTGGGATCTGACAACGTCCATCTTGCTATTTTATTCCTAAAAACTGGATCTCCTGTGCAGGTCCCTTGACCTTACTTTGTTTTATGGCAAAACCGGCCTTCAGCAGGATTTGGACTATTTCCTTCCCTTTTTCAAAAACTTCTCCTGCTGCATTGCCCCACACGATGATGTCATCAATGTACTGCAGGTGTTCTGGAGCCTCACCCTGTTCCAGTGCAGTCTGGATCAGTCCATGGCAAATGGTGGGGCTGTGTTTCCACCACTGGGGCAGTTGGTTCCAGCTGTACTGGACGCCCCTCCAAGTGAAAGCAAACTGTGGCCTGCACTCTGCTGCCAAAGGGATTGAGAAAAGCGCATTAGCAATATCAGTTGTGGCATACCCACCTGGCTGCCTTTGACTCCAGTTCGTACTGAAGTTCTAGCATGTCCAGCACGGCAGCACTCAGCGGCGGCGTGACTTCGTTCAGGCCACGATAGTCTACTGTTAGTCTCCACTCTCCATTAGACTTTTGCACTGGCCATATGGGACTGTTAAAGGGCGAGTGAGTCTTGCTGATCGCTCCTTGGCTCTCCAGTCAACAAATCAGCTTATGGATGGGAATCAGGGAGTCTTGGTTGGTGCGATATTGCCACCGGTGCACCGTGGTGACAATTGGCACCTGTTGTTCTTCGACCCTCAGCAACCACAAAATAGAAGGGTCCTCCGAGAGACCAGGCAAGGTGGACAGCTGTTTAATTTCTTCCGTCTCCAAGGCAGCTATACCAAAAGCCCACCGGTACCCTTTTGGGTCCTTGGAATACCCTCTCCTGAGGTAGTCTATGCCAAGGATGCATGGAGCATCTGGGCCAGTCACAATGGGGTGCTTCTGCCACCCATTCCCAGTTAGTCTCACTTCATCTTCCAATGCAGTTAGCTGTTGGGATCCCCCCATCACTCCAGAAATACAGACGGGTTCTGCCCCTATACAGCTTGATGGCATTAGGGTACACTGTGCACCGGTGTCTACTAGAGCCTTATACTCCTGTGGGTCTGATGTGCCAGGCCACCAAATCCACACAGTCCAGTAAACCCGGTTGTCCCTTTCCTCCACCTGGCTGGAGGCAGGGCCCCTCTAGTCCTCATCAAAGTATTTGTTTCTCATTTCTTGTACATACGAGTCAGAAGTTTCTTCATTAAGATCAGAAGTAAGATCAGCCCTTCTACTCTGTCTGCGGAACTGCCCACTGGAAACTGGAGCAGCAATTTTCCTGGAAGAATCCCCTTCTGTGATTGTTTTCCCTTGCAACTCACGTACCCGTGCCCCTAGGGCTGAGGTAGGTTTTCCATCCCACTTCCTCATGTCCTCTCCGTGGTCACGCAGGTAAAACCAACAGGGTGCCCCGTGGTGTGTACCCTTTATACTCTCTCTCGAGCAAAGGAATGCTGACTCCTAATAGCTGAGATATTGGTCCGTACAGGTGGGGAGTAGGACCTATCCTCTTTGAATTGCTGGAACTCCCGGGACGGTTTCTCCACGGCCAAGATAAGGGAAGATGAGAGACTTTCTTCGTACTGCCGGAGTTGACTAGCCAATTCATCCACTGTTTGTTCCTCTCCATCTTTCCAGGTCATCACTGCCAATGAGTTGGCATATGACGATGGTGAGCTCCTTATAAACTTCCGCCACATGGGTCGTGTGCACTTGACTTCATCTGGATCTTTGGATAGTTGTTCATTGCTCAGGTCACCATAAATCACCTCCAGCACAGCTAATTCTCTCAGAAACTGGATACCCTTCTCCATGGTGATCCACTTGCCTGGGCGACATATGACAGCTTCCTTGAAGGGATACCTTTCCTTCATGCTTGACAAGAGTTGCCTCCAAAGGCTGAGGACTCGTGTCCCTTTTCCAATCACTTTGTCAATGCCCCCTTCCCTGGAAAGGGATCCCAGCTGCTTGGCTTCTTTACCCTCTAATTCCAGGCTACTGGTCCCATTATCCCAGCATCGGAGCAGCCAGGTGACAATATGCTCGCCTGGACGACGGCTGAAATCTTTTCGTGTATCTTGCAGCTCACTCAGGGATAGAGATAGGGTGGTTACTGCCTCTTTCATGAATTCTTCCTCTTCTTCCTCCCCGAGCAGTTGCCAGCCCTCCTCCTCCTGTTCTTGTAATGGCCCTTCTCCAGGGTAGTCTGCCTCTTCCACTTCTTCCTCTGGCTCCCTTTTAGAAGAAGTTTCTTCCTCCCTTACTAAACGAGCCGACTTCTGCTTCCAGGATTTCTTCTTGTGTACAGGGGCAACTGATACCGGCACAGGTTGGCTTTTTGGTTCAGCCGCAGGGCGTGTCGCCGGGGTTGGAGTGGCCGCAGGGCCTGTCGCCAGGGTCGGAGTGGCCACAGGGCATGTCATTTTACCGTCAGATCCAGAGACCTTCTCTTCCCTTTGAGGGTACTGAATAGTGTTGAACAGGGCTCGGTAGGCATGGGCCAGGCCCCAGCACGTTGCAATGAGCTGCATCTCTCTGGAGTTGCCAGGGTGACAGCATACTTTTTCCAAATATTCTACTAACTTTTCAGGATTCTGCACTTGCTCAGGGGTGAAGTTCCAAAACACTGGGGGTGCCCATTGGCCTAGGTACTTGCCCATCCTATCCCACACATGCTGCCACTCATAATTATTCAGCCTTGGGGCAGATCTCTGGATGATATTCTTAAATTGCTTATTAACTTTAGACAAAACCAAAACAACATTCCAAAGAAATACCAATAGAAGTATCTTAACTGCCCAAGGATGTTCAAAATACTGAAAAGTTACAGTAATGAAGGAGGAAACATCATAGAAGAAAGTGGTGACACTACCATTCTGTATTTCCTCCATAAAAAAAACTCTCAGAGGAAGAACTGTAATTGTTAGTTGTCTCCATGCGTAGTACAGTAATGGCTTCGTTACAAAACTCACATACCAAATTAAGCCCAAGGTCAATGTTTTAAAAATAAACCTCCCAAGCGGAACATCACCAATCACTGCAGACCACAGCAAACTGCAAAAACCAACACCAATCTCTAACATGTATAGCAAAAAACTGAGCACGATGCAGATTAGACAAATCAATATTGAGAACATTGTGACCCACAACTGTTAACAGATATAAAGTCCTTAATACGCTCCGGTTAATCTGTTATTATCTCAAACCCTTTGAGCCCCACGTTGGGCGCCAAAAAGGACTGTCATGGTTTAACCTCAGTTGGCAACCGAGTACCACACAGCCACTCACTCATTCCCTCCCCCCCACCCCCAGTAGGATGGGGGAGAGAATTGGAAGAGCAGAAGTGAGAAAAACTCGTGGGTTGAGATAAAAACAGTTTACTACTTGAAATAAAATAATAACAATAATAATAATAATAATATAATAATAATACACAAAGCAAGCAATGCGCAGTACAGTTGCTCACCACCCACCAACCGATGCCCAGCCAGTCCCCGAGCAGCGGCCCCCCTGGCCAGCTTTCCCCAGTTTGTGCACTGAGCATGACGTCCCATGGTATGGAATGTCCCTCTGGCCAGTTTGGCTGTGCCCCCTCCCAGCTTCTTGTGCACCTGCAGCCTTCTCAGTCGGTAGAGCATGGGAAGCTGAAAAGTCCTTGACTAGTGTAAGCACTGCTTAGCAACAACTAAAACATCGGTGTGTTATCAACATTGTTCTCATCCTAAACCCAAAACACAGCACTGTACCAGCTACTAGGAAGGAAATTAACTCTATCCCTGCCGAAACCAGGACAGACAGCCAGAAAAACTCGCCTTGCGTGAAACGCGGCAGCACAGGAGGGCCCGGGGCACACACGGGACGGACACCGTCCTGCTGCCGGCCCCGGCCGCTGTCAGCGCCTCGCTCTCCTCTTTTCCTGTCAAACGCCAGGATTTTGTTCCGGTCACGAAGCAACAGGAGAGCTCTCAAAGCGCCAGCTTTCCTGGAGAGCGGCCGCGGCAAACCCGCCAGCGCCGCGGAGCGCACCCGCCGGGCCCGGGCCCGCCGCCGCCACCCTGAGCCCCTCGGCGCCGCCGCCCGCACCGCGCCGGGCCGGCCCCGCCTGCCGCCGCCTTTGTTCGCGCCAACCGGCTCCCGATCGCCGACGGAAAGCCCTCTCCAGGGGCGCCCGCCGCCCGGCCCCGTCAACTTCTCCAGCGGAACCGACAACGGCCGTAACCGACCGCGCCCGCCGCCCCCCGTGCCGGGGAGACACACACGGCGGGAGGGGCGCTCCCCTCCGCCGGGAGGGGCGAGACGGCGGACCGCGCGGCGGCGGACCCACCCTCGGACGGGGAGCGGCTGGCACCCGCGGCGCGGGGAGGGGCGGCAGCGGCTCCCCCCGCCCGCCCCGCCGAGCGGGGCGGAAAGGGAGCGGGCCAGCCCGGCGGCGCCGCCCGCGCCTGGGCGCCCCTTCCTCAAGCGGAGAGGCGCCGCCGCGGGCGGGGAAAGCGGCGCGCGGTTCCTCCCCCCGCCCCTCGCCGCGCAGCCCCTACCTGCTTCTCAGGCCCGCGGGAGCGCAGCGCCGCGGAAGGCGGAACCAGCGAGCCGGGCGCGCGGCGACGGCGGCGACGACGACGACGACGACGACGACGACGGCACCGCCCCCCCCGCTCCGCCCTCGGCAGCGCCGCTGCTGCCGCCCGCTCCCGAGCGCGCCCTCTGCTGCTGGGAGGCCGCGGGCACAGTCTACGGGCGGCCTGACTCGATTGGCTGGAGCGCTAACGCTGCGGGCTTTCCCATTGGCTCGCGACCCCTGTTTTGGAAACTGGCACTTCTGATTGGTGGCGGCTGTGAAACTCTTTGCTGCTGATTGGCTGGCTGCCTAGGCCCCCCCCCCCCCGCTCCTTTTTCCTTTCAGCCGGCCGCCCAGGGTAGCCCGCCCCTAGGCCTCTCCACCGCCCTGTGCGATCTATGGCGTGTGACTGGTTGAACAGACAACGTCCGCGCCACGAGTGAGCCCGTCAGCCGCCATCGCTCGGACACGCCGCTCCAGACAGCCCGACGCTGCGGACCTTCAAGTCTCCCACCGGTTCTCCCGGAAGCAGGCTGACGTGGGCGTTCTGCTCGCGGCGCCCCATGGGAGTCCTCGCGCCCAGTGACGTCACCCTCCTCCTTCCGCTCCCGTGCGGGGGCTACTGCGCATGCTCCGGGCTGGCGCGGCGCCGCTCCTGCCGCCTTGCGCGTGCCCCGGCGCGCATGCGCCCTCAGCGGCCGCCGCCTGTGAGGGGGCGCGCGGCGGCGGCGCCGCCGGCGGTGTCCGTGCGGGGCGGTGTCCTCCGGGATCCTTCGCCTCGCTGGGACTGGGCGCGGGAGAGGCGGCAGTGAGTGGGCGTTACCCCGAGGGTCGGCGGCGGGCGCTGCGCCGTCAGCGGCGTTGAAACGAACGCGGGGTGAGCCGGCGGGGGCGGCGCTGGGAGCGGCAGCCTGGAGGCGGCCCTGCGGCGTACGGCTTCCTCCGTTCCCCCGCACCGGCCTGACCCGAGGTGTTCTCCGCCATTCGCCCGGGATGAGTATTTACGGACCCGGGAACTTGTTGTATCTTTTGACCCTTTATGTTGGAACTCACACAGTACGTTTATAAAAACTCTTTGGCCAAATCATAAAACACGAGTAAGCAGGAGGCTTAAGGAAGGCTGTTTTGTCATGACTTTCTCAGCGCCAGCCGTGGCTGATGGCGCCAGTGGCAGGTGAAGGCAGGAACACCTTGCTTTGTGACAGGCAGCGTGTTCCACTTCTGCTGGCGCACCTCCTGTGCCTAGGGAATTGCTGAGTTACAGGTGTCTGGAATGCTCTCTCAAATGCGAGGGGGTGGGGTTTTTCTCCTCTCTTACAGTGGACATAATTGATGTTCTAATACTACTATTTCCTTTTTTCCAGTAGCATTAGTGATGACAATGTCGGTAGTACAGATGTCCCCACAAATAACATGATAAAAAACTTGAGACACTGATGTGGCCTGTATGGTAGAACTGTATAAAGAAAAGCTTTCCAGGTTTTAACAAATACAGTATACAAATTATACTACCGCTAATTGAGACTGAAAGGAATACAGCTGGTTACTAGTTTATCAGGTGAAGTTACGCTGATGGAAGGTTCCCTGACCTGGTGAAGCATACCTGTATTAAACATTGTTCCATTATTCAAGGAAGCATTTAAACTGAAGAACCAAGTCCTGCATTCAAAAAACACCCAAACTGTACTCCAAGATTCAGTCACTTGTTGCTTTGCCACTGGTTCATCGTATCTTCCAAGCTTGCTATGTTCGAGTCTGTTTTTGGATTCGGCCTAGCTACAGCCTGAAAAACATGCAATCGTAGTTTTTTTTAAATAGCAGTTATTAAGACAGAAGAAAACACATATTCTGTCATTTCCACTGCTTTACAAGTAGATGTGTTCCTTGTTGTTAATCTTAAGTTATGATAATATCTTAAGATTTATGATTGAGCAGTTAATTTTAAAAAATCCCTCGTGAATTCCCTTGTTTAAGTAAAGTGATATTTTGAGCTATGGAAGAGTTGGCACTTAGAGGAAATGGAAATTAAGGCTCTTATGCAGCTGCCTTTCTCAAAAACATGGCCAGCTTTTTAAACATTTTTTTTTCCACAATAAGCTTATAAAATAAACACGCAAAGGGACTTCTCTTGAACTCTAAAAAAATTTTTGGAGAGGAAACAAAAAACCAGTCTGGTTTTTATAATTCAAATGTTATAAAGTAAATTGCTTTGGAACCCATATTTATTATGTGCTGACTGATCAGGAGGGTTACATAGCTGTGAATGATAGTTTTAGATGAGCGGAAGACAAGTAAGTTTTTTCAGCGCATTCCTTTATCTGCAGCATCTGAAGTCCTTATCATGCAACGCTTTCTGAGATTAGTATTACAGTTCACTGGAATTTCTGACGTAAATAAGTTATTTATGTGTAGAGATAATTCCAGGAATGTATTCCCTTCAAAACTGTTTTGGTTTTGCTGTTTTGAAAGAGTCTTTGATTCTTTCCCAGACCCAGAATTCTATCATATATATGTATGTATGATGACATTGCTCTCTTTCCTTAAACAGTGTTTATGGAATATAACTACGTATGGAATATATGGTTATTCTAACTTCATGTGTATTTTGGGAAGGAAAAAAAAATATCTCCCTGAGTAACTAAAAGAGGAAATTTCAAAAAAGGTATTTTTTTAACATAACAGACAGTTTTGGTAAGACATGAATATATGTTTTAGCTACTACCAAAGGAAATACTCAACAACAAAGAATGTATACGTAAGTTCTATAAATACTTCACCAAGATAGAGCTGTATACAAAACAACAGTGTGAAACACAGAACTCCTTCAATGAAGCCACAATCAGGAGTATTGAGCTGTAATTAACCAGATTGAAAGAGTTAAGCCATATTACATCTTTATGAGAAAAGAAACCTGGAGAATTAAACTGAACTAAATTAGATTATGAACAATTCCTTTCCAAAGGCAAGTGACAACCAAAATAATGCCCTTTATTTTAAATAATCGTGTAGATTAAATATACTTTAACGTAATCCATTCTAAAAGTCAATCTGCAGTTGGTGGGTTTTTCACTTGTTTTTCTGGGGTGCCCACACTATTGTTTTTCTGTTTTCTGCCACTACTTGACACACTTCTTTTTGCTTAGGATACCCAGAGATGAGTGAGCATTGCTCTGACCAAAATAGGAAGACCTATTGCACGTTTTTGTAGCTGGCCAGCGTATGAAGGAGGACTCCCACTAAAGGTATTGCCAGTCTTATGTTTTATTTCTGCTTTTTTGTTGGTAGTGATGGATTCTTGGTATCGCCGTGATAAAACATTGAGTATTGCATGCGAGTTAGACTCTCTGTGGTATTTTATCTGTTCTGTCATGTGCATACCATGCTGTTGAAAACCCTAACTCACTGCATTACTGAAACAGCAAAAGCGTTTCTTTTACAAATACTGGTTAAATTGCACGTTGTCATTTCCAGCAGTTACTGGTCAGATTATAGGCTTGACCCTTGAAAATAAGATGAACTTCTTTTTTAAAACAGCAACTACATCAGTCTATACTCTTTTTTGAAAGCCATGCAAGAACAGAATATCCTATACTAGACAACATTTATCTCTGTAGAAATAAAAAGCTTTGGTAGATTTTTTTTTTTTACTTTATTGTTTCTTAAACATCTCTATTTTATTATTTAATTACCCTTAGACTTGAGCTAAACAGCTTAACAATATCTTCCTACACAAACGGCATGTTGCAAAGTTGTGTTTGTGACTTGGTACTCTAACAACCATGTTTCAGATATAGTTCGTTTACTTTTTGCACACAGTGGTAATGCCCTAGCAGAGAAGTGATTTCTGCTATCACTAAGAAATCGACAGTGGTGGAGAGGCAGCAGAGTGTTTGGAGAACAGCTACAAGGCAAGTTAAACTGTAACTTTTATGATATGAGCCTGATGTTAGCAATAAACATTTTTAATTTCCTTAAGAAACTACTTAGGATTTTTTTAAATTAATTTAAGATTTCTTGCTTGTTAAAAAATTGTTGGAAATTGTTTAAGCCAGTGAAACACCTGTGGGTTTTTGCATAGGAGTTAGTGTAGAAATCCATCAGTCATATCCTTTACATAAAAATTAAGTATTAGTATACAATAGAGAGTATCTTGGTTTTGTTTCAGTGTCCCAATCGTAATCTGCAGCAAAAATTAAATGCTAGTGAACAGTCATTCTGTAATGCCTCACCGTAACTTCCAGATTATTTTACTAAATCGAAGATAAACTTTTTGCCTTCCACGGCAGCGGAGTCACCACCCAATAGACCAGCAGAGGGCTTTAGCCCCACTCCTGCGCTTCCGGGGGTGGCCAGGCGCACGGTTTGTAGGAGCTCAATCCTAGGGGGTAGCTACAAGTTTATGTCTGACCTGAATCCAACAAAAAGTAGAAAGGTAACAATTCTTTTAGGCTGAAAGGTTCAAAATTAGAAAGGACTTCTTGAATTAAAAAAAAGTCAAGCAATTTCACTACAATATTTTAGCACACAGAAAACAAATGTATTAAGCTGGGCTAGTTGAAATTTGTTAATGCCAGCCACCATCCTGAGCATTAGCTTCAGGCCTCTGAATAGCCTCTGAGGATAATCATGAGTGAAATATGTTGCAGCGTGACGAAGTTATGGATGACTGGTCTAACGAGGATGTGAACAGAAAAGAGAACCATTTTTCAAAATGGGTGACCTATTAGAGATTTTCAGTTAGCCAGAAAAAAAAAGGAGGGGGGGGAAGTGCCAGTCTCTACTTTCAACCTTCTCTTAAAAGTAGTAAGACTTATAATGAGCAGGTGGGAGATGGATCTAGGGTTCTTTTCCCCAGCTAGCTTTACTCCCTAAGGTATCTAAGTTACTCAGAATGTTTGGAAACAAATCAAAATGCACCACCTCACTTTGGCAGGGGGAAGAAAAAGAAAAAAAGAGACATGCTGGTTAGGCTATTGGTGGTATTACAGTTTAGACTATCTCTTGATGTTGTCACACACATTTAAACAGGAAGAGTGGCAAAAGTGGAATCACGTGAAGCCATACCTGAAAGTGCCTCCAGAGCAACTACCCAAACCCACTCTTCAAGCACACTGTCCCAAAAATGCAGTAGTTAAATTTTTGATCATTACAGTCAAGGTGCCTATCTAAGATAGCCTTCCTAAGTGTTAATTGTCCAAAAGTATGTAAAAATATGCAAATAAAACTTGTTGCTGGGCTAGAATATTCAATATTAATTTGCAGAGCCAAACAGAGAGCTCTGAAAATGAGACTTAAAAATGAAATGGAAGATGTAGGGCATTTTGTATTAATTCAGACAAGAAATACTAAAGAGTAAATAAATTTGAGAGACTGATACAAATAAAAGTTCTGCTCTGTAAGCTCTCAGTAGATTAACTTCAGTTTTCCAGCTTACTGAGCCTTAGCACTGCATACCCTTAAGATCTGTAAATCTTTTAAGGTGCTTTACCATTTTCTTAAGGGAGTCACACATTTGCAAAATTTCTTACAATCAGACAAATGTATTTGTCTGGACACAAAGGCTGTATTTCAATAGGAATCATGTATACATTGCTTCAATTATTGATTTAATGATATCTGATCTATTCCAACTGACTATAGGTAATTTTGGCCAGGGTAATGAGCAGTCAGAAGTTCAGACAGTTCTGTGGGCAGTTCCCATAACACCTCTCTTCATGTCCAGTGAGCTAAGGACACTTTCTGAGAGTGCAGAATGCATCTTGAAAAATGAGGTACTGATTTATATATATCAAGATACTTCAGGGATTCAAGGAAAGCACATCATTAAGGTATTAATTTGTCAAGTCTCTTCTTTCTGAGAAGCTTTTAATTTTCATTTTGTTAACATTATGGTAGTCTTTACAGTTTCCCTAAAGAAAAGAATATCAGAACTTTTCCTACCCTTTAGAAATAATCTTTTTCATACTATTTATTGTGGTTAAGAAGGTTTAAATGTAGCAATCTACACCCACTTAGTTTATTGGATTATTTTATTCTATTCCATTTTCTCTATACTCTTGTCTTACTCATTTGTATGTTATAAACAGGCGTTGCAGATTAGGCTGAGGAAAATTATACCTATTTTCTGAGCTGTTTGCTAATATAATATTTACATCACTGTTGTAACTAGCTAACCCATTATCATGAGCTTCAGCTGTTTACATCAGGTCTTAATTTTATCATTTTCTGTAACTATGGCTGCGCTAATTAATTTAACAGTGTAAGGCGTGTCTGATTACTTCCTTTGGAAGACAAAGAACGTCACTGCATCCACTGTTAGCATGAATCTCAGGAAGTGTTTTATTCAATGTATAATGCTTGTTGTAGCTGTACTTCAGAGCTACACCTTTTTTTGTTAGATTCAATATCTTGATTTTTCACCTCAGTAGTCCTATCCTTACTTGCTTGGCTTTATATTTAGAGGTTAACTACAACAGATGCTGGAGAATTCTAGTGTAACTGAAAAGATGGAATATGGGTAAAGTTAATTGATCTCTTTTCTCTCACAGGTTATATATGAGGTTTAAGCTGCCCATAAAGAAGATGGAGGAGGGGAAAACAGTGGTTTATAATCTAACTCAGTTAAAGAATGGTGTTTTAGCAAGTAACACAGGCAGAACTGAAGAATACCTCCCTACCCAGGGAGGGTTCCTTGCCAGAATAGCAAAAAGCAACTTTTTTTTTTTTTTTTTTTTTGCTTTGCCAAGATCTAGAAGGTCTCAATCTCTTAATAATGTAAAAGCCAAATTAGTGTGAATTCTAGGAGCATATTTTAGTAAGAGTTGTCCAAGAGAGGCCAGGGAAGTTACTGAGCAAGGTGTATGCCAACTCTGCTGTCTTTGCACATGCTTGTTGTGTCTACTTTAGCAAGTAGACTAGTCCAAAAGAAGCCCACTTGTAGAGCAAAAGTTATGTGGATGTCAAATGCTCAGCACCAATGCACATTTCAGGGGTTTTACTTTGGAATAGCTTTAGTCTGAACACATGGGTTGAATGTAGTGGTTGGAGCACACCTTCCTGTCTTACTTTACCCCAAAGGAATCCAGGTCACATGCTCTGAGACAACTCTATAAAATGAACCAAAGCACAGTACATAGGGACAATCAATTTGGCTCACTTCTGAGCCAAACCAAAATGCTAACATAGACACACACTTTGCCAGTCAGATTGCTCTTAGCAGGAGTGATCTCTCTGAAGAAAGTTTTGCAGGGGACCTTTGCATAAACAAGCAGGGATCAAGCCAGATTTTATCTTTTTGCAGTCAGGTATCCTAATCACAAGCTAGAGTGTCGCTGGTGTATGTTTCTTTCTCTGTCACTAAATAAGAGACACTAATTCTTTTCACAATTTCAGCAAAAAGAGTAGAGGCAGTAGTTGCTTTAAGCTGGCAATCAGATTATCCTTTTCATAGGTGAGCTACATAGGTTAAATATCTTCAAAGCCTCTAAACTGTTCTCTCTCATATCCTGAAAGCTATTAACACATTGGTACTGTGTCTGCTTCCCTGCAGTCTTAGGTCAAAATGGCTAAATGCTATGCCTCTCTGCCTTGCTTAATCATATCCACGTGGCTAAAATAGAAAGTCCCCAGTCATCATATTGACTCTTATGAATTCTTAACTCTCTCCATATACTATGGAAGAAGCTCAGGCCCTTCACATAGAGAACCAGCCATCACAATGCTCAGTTACAGACCAATACTTTAATTCCTGCAAACAGTGTAAGCAGTTATTCATCAGCTGATCTTAATTGTCATCCTTATTCCAAAAGGTCAAGCAGTCATCCAAAACTCAGGTTTATAAGCACTAGTAAAAATGGCAAAGTATTTTCAAGCTGACTGAGCATAAAAACATACTTAAGGAATTCTTCAGGTTTACCTCTGACACATTCCAAGGAATTGGAGTTTCAAGTCCTCAACAGCAGTGTTTACTTTTTGCTTTATATCGTTATACTTCATGTTGGAGAACATACTGAAAAACAAAATCATCTTAATAATGTGTCTCCTAAAACGTAGTGAAACAAAAGTCACATTACAAAACTAACAATTTTACTTGTACACTGAAAAACTCTGACTGAATTTAAATAAAACTTTAAATGAGTGGCCAGACTTGACTAGGTTCTTTCAAAGAAAATACTTTTGACAGAAAAACAAAGGAGAATGAAGTTAGCTGATGCATTCGATCTAGCTTATTTCTGCTTATTCCTGTTTTTATATCGCTGAGCATCAAACTGATGAGAGGTTTTTCCGTTTTCTTTACAATTACTGTGGAAAAACAGGATTCAAAATACAACTTTTTCAGAGGGCAGAGGAAAAAAGAGTCTTCCCACCCTCCTCCCCCACACAGACACTTTTCCGGATAAAATTTGCTTGTAGAATTCACCTTTTATTCCTTCCTGGCAATCTTCATTTCAATTCTTGACTTTTCTTGAGCAACAAAAGGTCTTAAAATACAAAAAGGATAAATAAATATAGCGATTTCTTTTTTTTTTTTTAAACTGCAGAAATTACTGATAAGTAATGCTGCTGTGTATTAAGAATTATAAATGGATACAGGAATATTTTGGCAGTGTGTAGATCAGTCATCATCAACAGTTATTCCACTAAGTGATCTAGCCAGCAACTGAAACTTTAAAAATGTGTCAAAACTAGGTATTAGAAACTCATACATTTTCCTTTCACCTCTCTCTTCTATGGAGAAGCAGATTCTTTGCTTCAAATTAGAAAAAAAACAGAATACTTCATAACTGAGATTGTACCAAAAGAGAAATATTTTAAAACAGTATTTTAATTGCTGTCGAACTAGAAAGATTAGCATTTTAAGGAAATGATAGAAGTGGAGCAGAAAAGCATGAGAATGCTTTGGACGGGGCTTTGAGCAGCCTGATCTAGTGGAAGATGTCCCTGCCCATGGCAGGGCGGTTGGAACTAGATGATCTTTAAGGTCCTTTCCAACCCAAACCATTCTATGATTCTATGAATGCTGCCATAGGCACCCGAAGAAAGTATTTTCTTTAAAGAATCATACATTGCATCCCTCCGTCCAGCATCTTGGTATTCAAGCTGGTATAACTCTAAAATTATAAAATCTCAGGGATTCGATTGATTCACCACCAAAGTTGCTATATAAACAACACAATCATCAGAAGTTAGTGATTCCACAGGGAATTATTCTGAAGAAATTAATATCTGCAAAAATAAGGTTAGTGCATTTTCTTCTTATCTGAAAGAGTCAGTATTCCCCAGTATGCATACTGCTCAAGAATTTTGGGAAGCAAGCGTATAAACTACAGTGCTACTGCTGCCTAATTTAGTAGTGCTGACATAACTTCTGCTGTGAGCTGTATTGTAAGCATCTAGGTATATATGAATTACTCCTATAAATATATGCAATTTCAGAAGTGATAAGAGTTCCATGACAGTGGACTAACACAATATACTTAGTTTCACAGAGTTCTAATTCTGAAGTATGGAAGAGAATCCAGATGAATAGGCAGTTTACAGTGGCCATTACAAATAATGGCACTGATGGAGCAGCAAGACCTTTCACAACAATCTTAGTCCACATGGGTATTACAAGGCAGGATATAGGATACATGAAGTAATGGCGGAATGTTTTTAGGAAACAATTGCAATTGCAACAGAATTGCACTGCCATTAACAAAGCAGTTGCTACGAAGGCAGAGTCCCACTGTTTCTCATACCTTTGTGCTAATCAACTTTTCATTTATTTCATGCTCTTTTAATCTGTTTTATAAAGTCATTTTTGTGTTTCTAACCACTTGTGCTTCCACAAAATTTTAGTTTTGAGCTCGTATGCTATAAGACTCAAAACAAGCCTTAGATGGTTGGGTTTTTAACTCGAATGCTGTACTCTAAAATTGGCACCCCACCCATTGGCTGTATACAAAAGGAGGTTTTAAATTGACAGGAGAGTTAACATTCTTCCAAACCTCAGTCTGGAGCATGTATAATTATGCTAAGTCATTGTTAGAAGCTATTTTAAAAGGAAACATTGCCTGCCTTCTGAGGTTTTTCTATATACATATAGTTTGGACATGTCAGCCTCTCTTTAAAACTACAGAATCACTACTCTTGATAGAATAAGCAGTGCTAGCACGCTTTAAAGCACAGAAAATAAGACAAGCAGCTAGGCTGTTCCAAGTTTATATCTCTACCTTGCCAGTGATTTTGTATAGAGCTTCAGTTATCCTGGGTCTCATTATTTAAATTTGTAAAATTGAGCTTTCAGTTTTTAAACCTATGCAGCTGTTGCAGTGACTATTTGTTTACATAAAAATGTACTTTCTTCTGTAAACTGCTGAATCTCAGGTATTAGATAGTTTTATACATTTTTCTTTGTTACCTTTTCGAGATAGTAGGAACGTACTGGTTTAACTAAGGACAGAACCTAACCTGTAGTAAATATTGTTTACACTTTATTTATATTTTCTCAAGACTAAAGTTTCTCTGGCTGTCAGTTGAAACATTTTTAGTATTGAACTTACTGCCATTCCTTCCTTTTCTCAAAGGCTCTCCCAAATTATTACCTCTAACAATATTTTAATGAATAAACAACCTTTTTCTTGCTGGAAAAAAAAGGTTGTCTTTATTAAATTTTATTTTTACTATAAAAATATGACCCACTTAAAATGTGCATGGTGCCATCTTACTGTAAGTCAATCAGTTTTAAATAACCCCTCTTTTAACTAGGCTGTCCCATCTCTACTTCTGGTGCCTACTCTTGATTCAACTTTTTTCCAGCCACAGGCCCCTTACAAGACATTCTACTGTTAACAGAACAGGAAGTTCCTTATCTTCTAAAATTGTGTGACTCCAAATTTAATTATATGCTTTAAGCGGATAGAAAATATGCCTTGCTCAAAGAGAAATTACTTGGGCTGGTACAAGAAATTTCAGGGCCTATGGCATACAAGTCAGATGAGATGATCTGACCTTCAACTCTTTGAATAAATGACAAGTGACTTAAGAAGCTGAAGAAGAAAAGATGATGGGCAGAGGCCAAAACAAAGTGATGAAAAACAAAATTCAAAGACCAAAAAAATTGAAAGCAGCAGCCTACCAGTAAGCAGTTACACTTGTTTCGATGGCGACCCTTCTCTAAGGAATTGTGCTGCTTGGTGTTTTCACATGGGTTCTTAAGTCCAGTATTTTGAGTAAAATTAGGACTGCTGCAGGTCCTCCTCCTCCTTCAAGTTGCAGTCATAATGATCATAAAAGGACCCACCTAATTCCAGTCCTTCCAGTTGTGGGGTAATCAGCTAATTGTGCAGATTACAGAAAACTGAAGGGGGGGATGCAATATATGTGCTATGGTACAAAGTATTTCTTTCTTTATGTGAAAGAAAGTGATCGTTTAGTGCTTACATTATTTAGTGCTTCCTTTCTGTCCAAAGGAAGATGCATTCCCTTCCCTAGGATCAGGGATGAAGTCATTACAGAGAATTAACTACTTTGCTTTACATTTTAATTCTACTTCATTGCATGCACACACAAAACACGTTTGCACACATCCATAGGCAAACTGTTTGTTGCTTCAACAAAAATTAATAAATGAAAAATACTACTTGATTGGAAGTGAAGAAAATGAACC
The DNA here is from genome assembly GCF_965638725.1 of Aptenodytes patagonicus. Taxonomy (NCBI): domain Eukaryota; kingdom Metazoa; phylum Chordata; class Aves; order Sphenisciformes; family Spheniscidae; genus Aptenodytes; species Aptenodytes patagonicus. The sequence goes on along the minus strand of NC_134961.1, from coordinate 16,099,603 downwards.
TTCAGCAGCATCTCAACACACAATTATCCTTGAACATCCATACATTTGAAAGAGTGATGTACAGTATTGACTTTTAGCTTTTAAAATAAATACTATACAGGTATTTTCTTTGGTGGCTATCAGAAAGAACAAATCTAAAAAAAAATTCAGTATAGTATTTTACAGAATAAATATTAATTAGAATCGCCTATGTAATTAAGTTTGGGTATGCCTCCCCTTGACTCTCCATTCTAAATAAGACTTGGAAACAAGCAAAGATTATCTGTTCCTGGCAAATCCTTCCTAGGGATTACACGGTGCATAAACTAATAAGGGTTTATCTTTTCTTCTTTCTGAGAGAGGAAATAACTAGAGCCACATTAAAACATTAATTGGCTTTAAAGAATTCCAAACAGAATTAGGAAATTAAAAGGTTAAGATTCTCACAGCAATATCAAGTCACCATTAAGTTTACGTATGCAGGTCTTACGTGCAGACCACACATAAAATTCAGAATACTCTGTGTATGCAGTACTGTTTTGCTCTGTGAAGTAAAAATGTCAAGTATGCATAAGCTGTTTATTTTAAAAGATAATCTGAATATGGTTGGCATAAAAGTTTGTATGCAGCACCATATTATTCCTATTTTTTGAGGTGCCATAGTCACAAAACAAAGCTAGACAAAATTTCTACCATTCAACATAATTTAAGTAAAAATACTTAAGTAACTGAGACACAATTAGAATGTGCTAGGTTTTACACCATAAAAAGGTAAAAATATATTTAGTACTTGCCACCTGAAAGAGTTTGACGATCACTGTAAAATGGCTATTTGGGAATATGTCTGTTTATTTCTGCAAACTTTGAAAGGCTCATCAGTGAAGGCTACAACATACATTTGAAACTAGGAAGTTACCAAAGAAGGCCTCAGAGGAATGAACTACTTCGTTACTTAGTCACCTTTTGCTGCTGGTTCTTGAGATCACCTATGACTTGATGCTATATATACTTTAGGATAAATGCTTTAAAGAATTTAAATCCATTTAGCAAGATTCACACCTCTAACAGTTGAAGAGAAAACTATTCTTTTTAAAGCTTTACTATGACTGATTACTTGCTCCCCTGTTTTTTCTTGCTATCTTGCACATCCTGATGCCAGTTAGCAAGGCCTATTACACACAGTATAGCAAATTCACTTATTCTGTATAATAAATGGAAAGAGAATGACAGTTCCATCACTGCTAGTACAAATGTACAAATGGGGTAGTTCATGGCATTTGATGTATTAATTTTTTGATGGCATCTCATATGCAGTTACAACTTTTTCTCCTTTATACATAGGAAGAAGATTCTTCATACATGTTATTTTAAAGCATATGGCCCCTCTATGTGTTTAGGATGGTACGAACTTTATTAGTCACAGAACCTGTAGACAAGAGTTTTTCTAGATGGCTCTCTACGAAATTTAGTAAATACAGTATCACCATTAGGAATTTGTTTTATTTTAAACCAAGGAAGCAATTTATGTATTTGGATCAGGTCATCTTCCTTGTATTAAAATAACACTAGAAAGAACGACCAAGGCTTAAGACTGCCAAACCCATTGGTGTCCTAGTTTTCAATTTGTACAATGGAAATTACACAACATTTCTCTATGTTTTTGAAGACTCAGTGAACTCTGTAAGAGTTAAGTATCATCATCTTCCCTGAGCACTGTCACATTTACAAGGTACTGGGACTTCACTTCAGCCACTACCTTCAGACGCAACTGTTTTCTTAGCATTTTCTGACAATGAGTCTACAAGTCTTCTGCTCGTAAGTGTCCTGAACATGTCTTCTCTCGTCCATAACTGATCACTTTTAAGGGAATATAAAGCCTATAGAATCATAAACTCTTTCTTAGTTTTAGGAAGAAGTATTCTTAAGCCAGTAATTGATACTGCAAAAAGGCATAAGCTTAAGTCTTTATAATTACAGGATATATAAATTGTTCTAAATTCTTTATATTATATAGTACCCATGGCATCTGTTGCCTTCCAAATGCAGTGGAAAATAGGCCTACATAGAAAACTTAATAATATGTTTGTCATGATGGGCCAGATTTGAGAATGCATTTAAACTCTTACCTTCTATTGAGATGAGAGTCCTCGTTTCTCACTGGAAATCAAATCAGCAGCTAGTGGCAAAACAGCAGCAGCTAAGCAAACATTTTACTGAACATTGACCTGCACGTTGCGCACTTAACTCTACGCATACTCCTCAGCAAATGACTATTACATCTTTTGGCTGATTTGGAAGTATCTGGTTACTTCAGGTATAGCAAATAATGCTGTTAGTGCTGACAGTTCTCTGGTTCAATTACTCTTCATCCCAACCACACTGCAAAAGCAAAGAGTAAAAATGGGAGACAATCCAACAGCAAAGAAAGATATCCAGAGCCCTCTTGACAAGTGACACATACTCAGTTCTTCAGCACTATCGAGTCCCTTTTTGATCCACATGTCTTAAGATACCAGATTTCTGGTATTCACTTCTTTCCTACTCATAAATTCTCTAGCTAATCCCAACATTCCTAATCCCTCAGTACTTCCAGGGTTTTTTGTCTCTCAACAATACATTCAGTAACTTCCCAGTTCCCAAAGTAGTCTGGATGGCATTTAAGCTGTTTAGATAGATAGCTCTTGTGCTGATTAGCCTGGAACAGACAAGGGCTACATTCTATTCACCTTTCCTTTGATGGACACATAACTTAGGGTTTTATCCTCTGCCAAGTGTCCAATTGCCATAAAACTTTTCACAGCTGAGGAAGCAGACATCATGAACAGAAAGGTCATGAAAGAAAGCTGCAACACAAGCAGACCAGACCAATAGGGTGTCGCACCATTGACAGGACAAAGAACAAAACAGTAAGAGATGAACAAGTAAACAGATAAGAAAAATCTGCATGTTATTTTTAAGCAATTGAAAACATTCAGAGACAACGAAGAGCCAGTAGACATACTAAAAGGAAAAGTTACACAAAATCATAATATGTGCATCTCTGTCTCTTCCCTCTTAGCGGAATGTAGTCTGCACAGTCTCTATAAATCCATGGTCTATCTTCACCTTGAACAATTCTGCAGCTTCCACCCCATCTCAGTAAAAATAGAACTGGAAGAAGATTCAGAAATGGTCAACGAGGACAAAGGCATAAAAATGGAATTTCAGAACAGTGAGTTAAAATGGTAGGAAAGTAGTTCTTTATGAAAAGGGTGCTGCTTCTGTTCATGACAAAGCTGTCTAGATAATAAAAGTAGGCAAACAAAGTCTCAACTCTCTTTGAATTCAGTACAGATGATTTCCCCTGTGCATTTGCATAGCTTGGTGATACATGGGAAAAAAAAATTATCAATGAATTTGTTATTGCAGTAGAACAGGCCTACTGCCTTCCCTGCCTGCAGGGCATAGTTTCATGAAAACCTTTAGGCAAAAGGAAAAGTGGTATTGGAGTCTCTTTCCCTGGCAGGGTGGAACTGCTAGCTTGAAGCTATCTGCTATCACATCACAAAATCATAGAATCACATAGGTGGTAAGGGATTTCTGCAAGTCTGCAGTCCAACTTTCGGCTCAAGGCAGGTCCCATTAAAGCATGTTGCTTTGGGCCATGTCCAGTTGAGTTATGAGTATCTCTAGGGATGGAGTTTCCATAGCCTCTCTGGGCAAGCTGTTTCAGTATTTGACCGTCCTTTGTATTAAAAAAAAAAAGTTTCCTATATTGAATTTTCCATGTTGTAACTTGCGCTCATTGCCTCTAGTGCACCTCTGGGAAAAATCTGGCTCCACCTTTTCTACACCCTTCCATTAGGAAGCAGTAGACTGCAGTATGACCTCCCCTCACCATCATCTTCTTTAAACCTGAGTGAATCCAGCTCTCTCAGCTTCTTCTTGTACGTCATGAGCAGCAGCCCCCTGAACAGTTTGGTGGCCTTCACTAGCCTGGCTTTAGTATGTCAATGCCTTTCTTAAAACGAGACACAGAACTCCAGATGTAGTCTCACAAGTGTCAAATAGAGGGGAAGAATCACTTCCCTCCAAACCTACCAATGATACTCAGCCCAGTATGCAGCTGGACACATTTGCTGCAAGAGCATACTGTTGACTCACATTCAACTTGTCCACCATGGCCCCCAGCTCCTTTTCTACAAAGCTGCTCTCTATTCAGTCAGTTCCCAACCTGTCCTACTGCATGGGGTTATGCCAACCCAGATGCAGGGCTTTGCATTTGCCTTTGCTGAACTTCATGAGGTCCCTAACAGCTCATTTTTCCAGTCTGACTAGGTCCATCCGGGTAGCAGCCCTGCCCTCCAGTGTATCAACCACTCCCCCCAATTTGGTATCACCCACAAACTTGCTGAGAGGTCACTCTATCCCATCTCATTACATCAGCCATTTCAAGAATCCAAGGTGATATAACCTATATAAAAGAAAGCAAGTCAAGCATCCTTCCAGAGATATGCTAGAGATTTCAAATTTTGTTTTACAAAAATGCAAGAGTTGCATTGCTCGGTCTCTTCTTCTCTAGATATAAAAATAAAAAGTAGCCATACGTTCCACAAGAAGCAGGCCCTGGGTCTTTTTTTGGGTGCAAATGCTGAAATACAGAACTTGACTTACAGTGTGTAAGACATCTTCTGGAAGGCAGAGATGACTGTCGAAACTTAAGAGCTAGGCAAGCCAGAAATTATTTATAGAGTCCTTCCCCAGAATCTTCCCGTCTGTGGCTTTGCTCAAAGACTGATGATACATTTCCACGTCATAAACGTGGACAGAGTTGCATCAGTATATACATGGTACTCCAAGAACATACTTGCAATCTTGTTATTTGCCTGGGTGATCGTATGCACAGGATGGACTTCGTGCAAGTAGCCATTATACTTAAGGAGCAGAGGGTAGAATCTGGAACAGAACAAAACAAAACCAAAAAAAGACATGAAAAAAGAAAACTGTAGGAGTAATTTAGCTCCTTGGCATACATTATAACTGTAAACTAGTTTCAAGAACATTTAGGTAATAACAGCCTTTCCAGCACACAACTCTGTTATGGGCAGCTATGCGCTAGCCAGTGTTTTTGCAGAATGGACAGAATAACATTGCTGCCAAAGGGCGTATAAAGGACAACGCTACAAATGGTTCCCAAAATTCTCTCAGAACATATGCTACTCATAGGCTTACTATTACCAAAGACATTACAAGTTATACTATAGGCTGGTCTAGTCTTAAAGTTGGATTTTGTTCTGTATGCTAGAAATAGATTTGAGATAATACCAAGTGCATTGGAAAATACTGTAAAATGGCTTAGCAGAATGTTTTCTGATCTTCCACATGGAGCTTGTCTCTCCAAACTATGCTTTATAACTCGTAGTTTTTTGGAACAACATGCCCAACAATGCGAGCTGAAGAAAACATTGGTAAACAGGAAGCATTGGCTGTGAAAAGGAACTATGAGAAGGTGGAAAGACATGAAAGAGAAGAAAGCCAGCTAAACCTCTAAAAATGGGAACAAAGGCACTGAATGTTTCCAAACAAATACTTGAGTAAGTGAGGCTGGTTTTTCTTTTAATTAAGACAACGGTGATAAAGAAGTTGATTGTGTACTACTTGGACATTCAGTATCTGAAGGAACATACGCTTGTAAGGGATGTATTCCAGGCCAAACCTGTGTCCCAATCCAACGTTTAAGAAAATGTGGGGTAACTTGGGGACATTTGCCAAGTATAGCAATCAAGTAAATACAGTCAGTTGACTTACTGCTGGGAAGCAGCTCTTCAGTTCTAATTATTTTGATACCTTCACAGTGAGGCATGTGTTTTCTTTCCTTATTTTCCTCCAGGAGTCAGTGCCACGGAAGAACCCAATCTGGGACTTAAGCTGGGATGCAGAACACCGAGGTGCAGTTTCCCAGCTCTGCTACAGCCATCATATAACACCTTGAGCAAATCACTCTGCCTCCATTCCCTTCTTTAACAATGGGAAAATAATTTCTTTCACCATTCTTTATCAGTTCATTAATTCAGTGGGGCAGCAAATATGTCATATAGCCTAATTGTCACATGCTTAACGCAGAAGGATCCTAATTTTGTAGGACTTCACTTAGATACCTACAGACCCTAGTACTTCTGTACTCATCATCATTACTACAGATCTTCGTAACAGCTATATGCGGAGTATATATAAATTTGACCAAGGTAGGTGGTCAGTGCTTTTTCATTTCTCAGTAAAAATAATGGCTCTTACTAAATAAAAAGTGTTAATGGAACCAACTTCTTCTATTACTAGAAAAATATAGCTTTGCATCTGTTTAGTCAGCAGTAAACATACTGTTACACTGCTCTCAAAATCACTACCTTCACCTGCTCACAGGGAAGTGGATAACTTGCACTGACGTTAACCATATTTTAGACCATTCTAGCACTTCCCATCAACATTTTAACATTTTGGATTAATACACTTTATCATCTTCCTGCATGTACAGAATCACCGACGCTGAAAAACCGGGATTTTACAACTAACTGAACAAGTTTGCCCATAATATTATGCTGTGAGAATGTTCCTCAGTACAACTATGTGTCTCAATTATATTAATCTATTCCTCAGATTTAAAAACTTAATTAAAGCAACCATTGAACACATGCAACCTTGTTTGAGAAAGTATATTTGAAAAGCAAATGCTTCTCCCTGCCCCTGCACAGCTCCAGTTGACAAAAAGAAAGAATTCATCAGTAAGAAAGAAAATGCCATTTGTCACATATGACTTATACCAGTTACCAAATGCTTCAGATAAAAGAAAAAGAACACTAGAAAAAGCAAATATGATAGGTCTGCACTGCCACAGAAGTTTTTATTTAAAAATTTAAAGGGAATTTTAAATCTCGTTAAAAAAAAAAAAAATCACTACTCATCGTAATCCATATCAACTTCCAATCTGTTACTAGTATATTTTCTTAGCCATACGCCATGGCAATTAACTGGACAGCCTAACTTCCCCTCAATAAAAGTATTTCCTTCTATAAGATTTCTCCCCCCCGCCCCAATTTCACTAGACGTTATCTTTTGAACTTTTACTACAACTCGTAGGAAATAGAACTCCTGACTTGCATTCCTTACATCATCACTTCATATAGTTTTTGTCACTTCACATCTTTGTCTGCTTTCTGATAGAAGCAGCTGTAGTCTGAACATTTCAGCCTCACTTGGTTTTTCAATGATTTTAAGATTACTTTCCTTCCTTCAGAGAAAAACGTATCAACTGCACTAATCCAACACCAAGTGCACTAACGCATTTCATCAGTCAGTCTCCTGAAGAACAAACATGAAATGTAATTCACATTGCTCCCCTGGATACTGTTTTCATTGTCATATCCAATGGTATGCTGGATGGGATACTGTTCAACTGGAAGTTTCACTAAACTGCTGTTGAACACTATTAAAACGTTCTAATAGGTGTGACTTATTGTCCGGAAGAGTCAGTAAACAAATGCAGTATAAGTGACAGTATGAAACTAGAGTAACAGTAATTAGCAATGTGACTCCATGAGTAATAGGAAAATTGCTTTGACCCAGTTGATGGCAGTAGCAACAAAATCTTAAAAAAAAAAAATCTATCCCAAATAGATGGGGTTTCTATTATGACTCGTACATTACCAAGACTTCTCAGGGTCATTGACAACATTTATGGTGGCCACAGATCCTATTTCGCTAGTATTCTAGTCCATCTCTGTTGGGAAACACAGTGGTAGCTGTGGTCAACTATGTTTGTAAGACCCGAAAGACAGGGATAGAAAGACTAGCTGGCAGCGTATCACAGCACATCGTATCAGAAGCTACTTGGTATCGATCAGCAGGAAGGCATGGTCACACAGCAAGCCTCCAACAACTTCCATCCCTTTGCAGAATACAAGCTCTCGAGCTGGAAACCCTGCTTTCTTCTGGTTTGTCAAATTCATACCGTGATCCCTTCTGCTTGTTCAAGCACCGTGCAGTTTTGACTGGGCTAACATACCATTTCTGGTGTTCTGCATGTAGTTGCACAAAGGCTGTCAGGTGTACAAAGGCATATCAATATCCTACCTTAAACTGATGTGCTTCCACATTTATCCCACGCTACCCTAACTTCAGTGCCAACACAAACATTTCATAGAGCGTGGATTAATGAGAGCATAACAAAAACAAATCTGATCTGTCTGTGCATGCTTTTTGTCTTTTGGAATCAGACCACATACGATTTTCTACTTCTGATTAAAGAAGGATGATGTAACACAAAAATCAGAGCATTTTAATGCAAAAGTAGAATTATCCTTCAGTATGCACATGAAAAAACATTTTATTTCTTTGATGAAAATACCATTCACTACAAAAAACCTACCAGCTGCTCTCCAGTAGTAAGATGACATGACCAAGAACAAGTTATTGGTAAGTTCTGTAAAAAACCTTTCTCTCTCCTTCCGTATCCTAGCAGCGTAGGCCTCAATGGGATCCAATGGGGGCATATCCTGGAATATAATAATGCCAAAAAAAAAAAAGAACAACAAAACAAAACACACAAAAAAATAAATACCCAAAATTTCAGGGGTCCTGGTTACTTGAACAACTGACAGGAAATGCACTGGTTTCAGTGCAGTAATAAAAGGTCTGATGAAATATTTGGAATGTATGAGCAAGGAAAAAAAATCACATAAAAGCAAGCGGTACTGTCTGTCTGTTGAGAGGGGCAATGAAACTGTGATTCCAATATGGCATCTAGTTGCAGGTTTTACAAAATAATACAAGAGTTGAAAAGGGAATGGAAAAATATTCAAAGATGACACAATGTACAAAAAAATACTCAGTATAAGACTCTATTTTGGTTGAGGGAAGGTTAAAAAGTTAATTTGATCAAGCTACAAATATCCATAACCAGTTTAGGAGTTGGTTGTTCTTTAGTCCCCCAAGAAAAGTAACAATGCGGGGATGAAGTTTGGCAAATTCAGACTACAGGTACAGTGCATATATTCAGCACTGGTTATAATTAACCACTAGAATAATTTACAACACAGTTTACTGCCATCTTAATGCTTCAGATCTAGATTGAATTATCTAGGAAGTGCTGTAATTCAAAGAGAAATTATAGCTACCAGAGCAGGAAAGTCCTGGAGGAGCAGAGTGGAGGCCCCCCTCATCAGAGGCCAGCAGACAACCTGACTACAGGGTTCCCCCTGTGTCTGCACGGCGCTTCGCTGCCCGAGTGACAGGTCCCAGCTCTCCCCAAGTCTTCCAGTGGCAGCTCCTCCCTTCTGGCCAGATGGACAGCGCAGCATGGTCTTCAGCTCTGGCTCCGGGAGACCTGATTCGGGGCAGAAAGCAGCCTTTTATAGCCGGCACGCAACTGCTCCGGCTCACACCTACACGCTCCGCTCCCGGAGCAAGGCACTTCTGCCAGGAGCCCGCATCCCTGCCTGCCCCCGGAGCTGCGCAGACCCGCCCGCCGCGCTGCCCATGGGACCCCGCAGCCCGGCGCTGCCCCTGCGGCCGCCCCTGCTGCTGCTGCTGCTGCTCGCGGCCGGTGAGTAGAGCCGCTGCGGGCCCGGTGCCGGGGCTCAGCCGGGGGCAGGCGGGGGCCCCGGCGCCGGAGGAGCGGTGCGCGGGGCAGCCGGTCCTTCCTGGCGGGGAGCGCTCCCGTCCAGCAGCGCCTCCCCGGGCCGCGCCTGCCGGACGCGCTCGCCCTTCTCCGGGCGCTCCGTACCCTGAGGGATGGGGCTCGGTCGCGTGTGGGGAAGGGGAGGCGGAGGGGCGAGAGGAAAGGGCGTTAGGGGAAACGATCATGGCAAGTGCACACCTTCACACTTCGAAAGATGGTCTAACGCGCTTGGGAGTAACTTGGGTGTAACTCGCCCAAACGGAAAATACCGAGATGCCGGCCAACAGCTGTAGGCTGTAGCTGCACCGACAGCCCATCCGTTTATCAACTTCATGTGCAACATGGGAGTGTTGCCGGAGGGTCTCACATTACCTTTTGAAAGTTCTTCAGTAATGTGCAAGTGTGTTAAAAAGTTCAGTATTTAAAAATCGGGCTGCAGATTGCATGTGAAATAATAATCTTTCTACAAAGCCGATACATTTACCCACACTCTTCTCATGGGTATTAGAGCGCGCTATCTCAGAGCACTTAAGTTACAAAGCAGTTCAAAGGCTAGGAACTGCTGGAACGGAGATTGCCTACAAAACCATAACTGGGTTATTCTGAAAGAATGAGTCAGTCTTTATGAATAAGTTATGATGTGAGAATGTAATTAAAGGACCCCTGCCTCATACCTGAGCATAGCCGACTACTCACTTTGCAAGTATTTAATTATTTTTTTTGTCTCCTATGTCCTATTTATTAAGCAGTATTAAAGACCAGTTGTAATAATTTACAGTCGATTTCCTCATAGGTTTTCTGAGGTATTCATCAGTATAGTATCTGAATGTACTTACTTCTTTCACACTTCTGTGAAACTATATTATCATCCCTCTTTTTCAGATAGGTAGGTGGGCTGACACAGAAAAAGCATCCACTAATTTTAGGTTCCCGCGGTGACACATTAGAACCCAATTTTACCTATGACTACTTAAAATTATGTGCAACTTCAACTACTCAAAGCCTGGCTCTCACTGAGTATTGCAGTAGTTCAGTACTCCAACCCCAGGATACTCAGCAGGCTGGGAGCATACTATTAGTAAACGTCAATAGGCATTGTTTTTAAAGTGATTAAACTAGCTTCATGCTGAACCTTAGTGACAGCTGTAAGGATAAAATCCAGTTTTCCAGAATAGCATTCAGCTGCCTTAATTAAGAGATTCTCTTTTGTCTTCTTGCACTTTTTTTTTTTTATACATTCCTACACAGCTTGCAAACCAAATCTTGCAAATAGAAGGATCCTAAGGACAAGAGCCTCAATTCATTCTTACAACAGATTCTGTGCACAGAATGAAGCAGGGTCTGGGGGTGGGAAAAAAGGCAATCGCATGATTAAAGACCATAAGGTAAGGTGCTTGCATAATGGGGCCAACTTAAGGTCCCACCAAGCTCACTGCCCCAATTCTACTTCCTGACCTCAGCATGCCCCTATTATTCCTTCTGCATTTTGATCATCCTCCAGACTTCATCCTTTTCACGGCATAAACCTCAGCAAGAACATTAAGAAAAGTATGAAACACTGTTTCACTGCTTCTGCCAGCCTATAGTGATCGTTACAGGGAGCCTGGCTTCGCTCCGATAGCTCTGAGTCAGGCATCACAGTCACCCTTCCGTAGGCAGTGAGGAGGAAGGGAAATGCAATTTACCTGTTTCTCAATGCTTGGTCCACAGTATCAAAACAGGCAAATTTATCCTTTTAAAAAATTTACATGTGACCACAGTTTGTGGTGATTGCACGTCAGTAGTCTGGGCAACAAGATGAGGCAAAAAAGGCCATTCCTGATGGCTTATGAAACAAGAGGAAAAAATCTAAGGAAAAAGAAGTTTCCATAGTGCATACAGTTCAAAGGCTTCCACTTCTGGAAAGGTCTTGGAGATGCATCAGAATTCTAGTCTACTTATTCCCAAGTTTCAAGTTCTGAACTACTGGAGTCCTATGACTGTACAAAGGAAATATCACTATAGGAAATCTTACACGTTTAACATCAAAGATGTTTCTGTAGCCTCAGTCTTTGAAAGAACAGCTTAAAATTTCTTTTAAAATCCACAAAACATCACAGACTGTATTAGATGCTAATGATTAATGTAGTTATGTATCATAATTATGCAAAGCTGTGCATCTCTAAAAAAAAGATATACCTGCAAAAATAATTACTATGTTTGCATTGTGCCCATTGCAAAGAGTAAAATGTTATGGAAAACATGACCTTTCACAAAAAATTCATGTGTTTCTAAAATGTTTTTCTTCCCCTCTATGCATATGGAAATTTAAGGGACTGGATTTTTAAATACTATTGTAAGCTATTCAGAAAACTAGGAAAAAGGAGAGTAGGAAGCTATAGTGGAAAACATCTTGCAAAGACATAATAATGTACAGCATTTAGCACAGTCTGAACTCTCAAGAGTTTATACAGGCAACAAACCAAGACAGTATGGTGAAGTTCAAACTCTCCAAACATGGCAGGGCTCTGATTTGGACAACAGCAGTTACAAGCACAACACAAATATACTGTGATTACTTACTGTTACTTTCTCTCAGGCTGTCTTTAGTGTTTACTTAATTTCAGTCTTCAGAAAGTCACCCCATCTCTCTGGCTTATTCATTACAATCCCAAAGAAAACTGCATAGATTTGTTTGGGGGTTTTTCTTTCCCCATCTGCTATTTTATGGTGCCTAAAGTAGCCTTAGGATTGGTATGGTTTGGGTTTCCCTTCAACCTTTACTTTTAAAGCAGCTACATCACATCCAGTTAAATCTGAGTTTGCTGATAGACTAATCTCTAAGTTTTTTTTTTCCTCTCCCAAATATCTGTCTTTAAAGTTTTCTTTCAGGAATGAGAGCAGTTGAAACTTCAACAAAGTTCCAATTCCTATTATGCAATAAACACTGGAATTAAATATTACAGAATATTAAAAACTGTAACAAGACTAGACTCAAATTCTCTAACTGTAAATTATTTTTGTACACTTAGTTGTACTTATTTCCTGTGACCTCTAGATATCAAAACAATGTGGTTTTGATTTTTTCATACACATTATAAAGCAATGAAATCAAAATAAATGCAATCTGGTTCCCTCCCTTTCCCCCCCCTGCAATATTGTGTTTGACAGAGCTGCACACAATCTGCATGACAAAAACAAAAGATAGACTAGACATAGAGGGACGACACTACTCTTTCAGGAATGCATAATCAAACCTATAGGAATACTCTTGTCCATAAAGGTAAATGCGAAGTCTTCATAAAAACAAACAAAATCACACAGATTTTAAAAACATACCTTAATCATGAAACATTTGGAAATACGCAGAATGTCACTTCGCTCTCTGTATTCCACAGAAGTTCTGATAAAATACTTTGGAAATTTCATTATGTTACTAATACACTAACATTGCCAATACACTAACGTTGCCATCATCATACTGATACTCATTGTTTCCATAGTTCTATGCGTTCTAGGATGGTCTTTCGTCACTTTTATTAAACTCGGGTTACAAAGCTGTTGGGACAGAGACTTTTCCTTCGGTCATGTTCAGAGTATCTACCGTACAATGCAGTCTTGGTTTATACCTGGATGTCCAGATGCTGTAACACAAATAAACTGCAAGGATAAAAAGTTCACATCATTTTCTTTAACTTACATGGCACATTTTAAAGATTTATACCTGAGCTCCTCCAGGAATAGACAGTTCATCTCTTCTACTTTACATGGATTTAAATCAAGGGACTGGGATTTGTCCAAAATTAGAAAACAATTCTCTGATGCAGCCAGGAATATGACTTGGAAATTCTTAGTTTCCTCTTCCTGCCTTGTGCTCTCCTACACCATCCTTCCCCAGTTGCCAGGAACTGAGACACAATGTAAAAATTCTTCAGGAATTTCTTCAGAATCACTAACACCATGCAGAGCAAACCCAGCTTTGCCATTAACCACTAACGTGGTTCCTTCAGACATTACTGGCTAGCTATAAGAGTCTAGCCAAATCTCACTAAACATTTAAGAGTGTAAGCAGTTGTCATTTGTAATGCTGCAGCCTTATTGCAGTTTTTTTTCAGCTGGGAATTTACTGAACCTGTACTGACAGTGAAGATAACACTTTCAACACTTCATAAAGATAAGAAGCTGGTTATACTCAAATGGATGCTTCTGCTACCCAGAGCTGAAACATATATTCAGAGCTGCAACCGAATGGGAGATGGTCACGTGTCAGTTCCACAACGTGACTGTTGTTTTGACACCTAGAACTACAGGTTCCAAAGAGTCCACCCAGTACACCTTATGGACCCTTTGGGAAAGCGTGAGAGGATCTTTTTACCAGAAAGCCTATATTACTGAACAGCAGATAATATCCTGGAATGGGAACCATGACACAACAGATACTATTCATTATCTTAGCAAGAACGTTTTAGTGCCAATTAAACAGTTTTAAAATGAAACTCCGACTACATAGCTAAGGAAGCTTTTTTTTAACTCCTCAAGATGCGATTGCTTTTAATCGATGGCCAAAGATGCATATGCAAGTTTAAGCACTCTTGTTTCAACATCCTCTCCTCTCCCTAGATCACGTGCCCACAAAGCAGGAGGGAACAAGATCTGGGAGTAGTCGCCAGTCAGAGAAGTACTAAATATTGTCTTAGGAAGCCTAGCTATTTTCGTAAGTAAGGATTAGCTACAAACATTCTTTCTAAAACTTTTTTTACCATTCTCACATACAAACCAATTGTATTTCTTAGTGAGGTGATTTCATGAGGTGTTTAAATCCCTTTGTTTCATGAAATTACAAGTGCTGGAGGTCACCAGCATCCCACACGTTTCAAGTTACTCAACTTGTGCTGGGAACAGTATTTTTCTGGCAGATCTTCCATTAACTGATTATAGTTAATCATATAATCTATTATAATAGTCTATTAGTCTATTATAATAGATTATATGATTATACATATTATATACAAACTGTATAATCATATAGTTATTCTTTAGGAAAATAAATATCAAAGCCTCCAATGACAAAGTCTAAATATTTTTCTGCTGTCTCTCCTACAGAGATTATCAGTTACTGAAGCTTATTATCTTTCCCAATCTGTGTCCAGTACTGGGAGTTAAGGTTTATAAACTGTTCTTATACCAAAATAAACAATTAGTTTAATTAGTAAGACAACTCTAACCAGCAGCCTTCCACTAATTTGTTTTGTACTCATCCAACTTCTAAAAAATTGCTGCAAATACCTCGGAGCCTGTACTGCAAGGAAATGCTGCCTATTACCATTCAGGGTCTTCGATGCATTAGCTCAACCTGAAGGATGACATGAAGCCCTAAAAAAAGTCATCTGCTGTCTCAACATTTACCTGCTGCCCTGGACCTACTGCTTTAGTACTGACACAGGATAGTTAATAAAGTTCCTAAATACAGTCTTGTTCTGGAGAAATAATGGTGAGAATCTCTTAAACAAGAACAACAAAACCCAAACAAAATGAAACAGAAAAAAATAAGCAACCCTTCTAATTTCCCTGGAAATGACTCCAAGCACCCGCCCACTTCCCTGCTCTACACCCACCGGCCCATTTCCCTGCTCTACACCCCCCCCCCCGCCCAGTTATTTGGCTGCTTTGTCTAAAAATGAGGAAAAACAGAACCCCATCACAGAGGACATATTTGTTCAAATGTAAAGCATTATATTCTACAAAATAACAACATAGGCAAAATTGCATGTTATGATAAGGAGAAAATACTGCAATACTCAGGGCATCTAATCTTAGCAGTTAGTGGACCTAGACCGCAGAACACACGCTAGCCCTTGCCAGTTTTAAGACTGGAAATGACTGAAGTCTGCCATTGTATGCTGCCTTGATGGGAGGAAACCACTGCAGCTATTCAGAGTGTTGTTCAGTATTCTGCTCACTGTAGATTGGGGTAGAAAGGGACTGGGTCAAGCAGCGTGGCCCAAAGTGTCAAAAAAACCCCTATTATTTTCAAGTACTGACATTCATTATCAAAGTTAAAAAAAGTAAAAACAGTTTTATATCTGCATGTTTGATTCAATTAAAGAGTTTTTCTTCCACAGTTTATAAAGGCACTTTTGGGGAAGCCCATTTTAGAAATCGAAGAGGAATTCTTGAATTAGCTGGAGCCATTAGATGTACTACAGGACGATCTCCTTTTGCCTACCTACGTTATGGATGCTACTGTGGTCTGGGAGGAAGAGGATGGCCCAAGGACAGAGTAGACTGGTAAAAGTAACTATTTATCTGAGTAATTGAGTGCTGAATGTATGCAGATGACAGAGTAAAAAGACTAAAATATGAATTAGGCCTATTTAACATCAGTGAGGGTACTGACTGCCAAGAAACTCTGAAGCATTAAAATTGTGTTACTGTAGATCTACGTGAATCTTACTTGCCTTTAACTCAAACTCTCATTGCATTAGTATTGAATTCACAGTACAATTGAGTTTCTTTGCTGTTGCTGTTTGGCCAAGAGCTGAAGAACTAAAGTCTTCTTGGAGAAGCTTGAAAGCGCAAACATTCAAGCTATCTATAAAAATAATAATAATTAAAAAAAAAAAAAAAAATCGCAGTTGAAAGGTATTTTGATTCTACTGCCATCCATCCCATTTTATTAGTATTCAAAATAATAGAGAATTATGCAAAATTCAACCTGTTGAAAAATAACTTTTGAATAAAAGGAATTATGAATTATTACTAAAATAATTCTAAAACAGACCTTTGTATTCATTACTAAGTCTCAGCATATTGACTACCATCAATTTAATTTATAATTGAACATTAGCTGACAGGAAGATGATTTTCTGGTTAGTTAAATAAAGGTTTTATATTTTCAAGTTTATCATTATAATGATGCATTTCCCCACCGTATCTGACATCTCAAGTTCTGACGTATCAGACAGATATACTGTAAATTAAAAGGAAAACAAATGTCCAATACTCACATTTAGGGTAAAATATATGGAAAGTTCAAATCTGATTTTTTTTTCTGCATAAAGATTGTAGTCGTGATTAGACCTAAAACTTTTAGAATCTTTGCCTACATATTTAAAGTTTTTGGATGTGTAATCTGTTATTTTAAAGACAACTTTGTAGAATGTAGTTGCTACTTTAATGACTGGGAACACATACAAAAAGGAGTGACTATTATTAGTTCTGGTCATCTGTATACCTAAAGATAATGATGGAGAATCTGCAGTTTGCCAGTCTTTCACTGTAGGCCATTTTTTCCACTTTCTAAAAGTCCCACAGTAGCAAGAAGCTGCTTCTTCACAAAACATGGTTAGCTATTTGTGGTCTGGGTTTTAATAGCTACAGAATGTTAAGAACAAGCCAGAAGTGAGTGTACTTACTCAACTGAACAGAATCAAGAATTGCACCAATTGAATGTAGAGACATTCTTACGAAGTTTGATTTCTTAAAGTTTTGAGCTACGTTGTGGGCTGTTTACATTCAGAATTATGCCTGAAAACAAGTGAAAATACAGAAATGCTTAATCTGAAGTCAGAATGTCTGTAATGGAATTATTCAAATAATAGTTATTGCAATTTAGATGTTTGCCTGCCACTTATAAAAATAAGCTTTCAAATGAAGACAATCATATATTGCTTTCATAAGATAAAATGTAAAATCCTTAAGCATCTATTTTTATTTAAAAGAGGGCTAAAGTAATTCTGAAATTGTTTGTAAACACATGAAGATAGACTGCACTATGGCAAAAGAAGCCGTATTTCCTGGTTTATTTACCTTAGTACTGCTACAAAGACTCACTAGAAGTCAAATTTTTTTTTTTTTTTATTTCTACGCATGAAATGGATGTATTGAGCTACTTCACGGGCATGTGCTGTTCAATTGTTACATACTGCAGGATCTTTAAATGGAGATTCATGTGGAATTACCAAGCAATTATTATTACCAAGCACAGGGAAAAACAGTAATTGCAAGTGAGAGCTCACAGCATTAACTGTTTCTATTGCAGACACAAATTCCTCAGGCAATCTAAACACCATCTAAACTTCATGTGCTCACTGTAATATCATGGTTTTAGGCTACCAGGAGGAAACCAAATGACTAAATGCAAAGAGCTTGCGGATACATCCTGTTCTTCCACTGAGTCAAAAAAAAAAAAAGCGTATAGTTAGTTTGCAGCAAAAACTTAAAAGCTATCTAGTTTCAGATCCTCGCCACCTCCCCTACTTGCTATTCCGGGCTTGCAATGACTCTACATCAGAAGAGTAATTATTTTTTTAAGCATTAAAATATGCCATTAATGCTTACCTGTACTGTTCAGTTCCACAGTGTGATAGAAAGTCTATGAATTCTTTGTCCCAGTTATGACAGGGACAATTTGAAATCATCATTTTGGGCAATTTTCCAAATTTTCTCATAATACTGAGCAAAGAGTTTTAGTTATATTATAGCATTAAACAGTACCCATGCCTGTTTATTCCCAAACATTCCACCTGCTCTTAGCTTTTCTGCCACCATCTAAGGACTTCACTAGAAGACAACATTTATGATTGTATGCTACAGCCTAACAAATCTTCTTGTCCCTTCCCTATTAGTAACTGTTACAATAGTGTCAATAACTGGCAGAAAAATACATCATTCATTATCTGACAGACTATTCTGGCATTTAATCTTATTCTCAGAAGGGGCTAGGCAGGAGGCATACCCACATAAAAATTTATTGTGTTTCAAACTGAGAATGCTTTAAAGATTCTTTCTATTTTCATCTATGAGGAAGTTCAACTAGATCAATGGGTATCAGACATTTTCCTCATCATTGGTTACATAAGACAGTAATAATTTTTTCCAGGTGATCTATTAAACAATTACCTTGTTTTGATTCCTGAACAGGTGACTGTTTGCACATTCCCATATGTTGACTGTTTTATTATTTCACAGCCTGTAGAAACATGCTGATAAAAAAAATCCAGATTATATGACCATAAATCACCACAGGATGAATTAAGGCAAGCCCATTTCTGTTACTCTCAGGTGCTGCTTTAACCATGACTGCTGCTATGGTAAGGCAGAACAAGCAGGTTGTCACCCAAAGATAGAAAGTTACCACTGGGAATGTGAAGACAATGCTGCTGTCTGTGGTGAGTGAACAGTTCTAGTTTTTGGTTGGTGGGGGGTTTTTTGCTTTCCTTTTTTTTTTTTTTTTTTTTTTTTTTTACTTCTACTGATTGTCTCATTGACTTTATAGAAAGACATTTTCCTAATTAACTGTAAAATTCTTATTTTACCATCCTTCCTTTTGTGACTTTTTTGTGAAGGCAAGCTCGCTCCAGAAAGCACAGCTATGCCAACCAACTGAATGCAGTTTCTTCTTCTTAATCCCCACATACTGACACAAATAAGCAAACAAAATTCTGATCTACAAGCTTCTATTACCCTTTCAGAAAACACTGCCAAAAACCCCCCTCTTTTTACTCAGCATTTACATATGTTGAGGAACCCATATTATGCTACTCCCTGCAGGTCTCCAACTGGAGAGCAACTACAAACAGAAGGCAAGAAAATTACAACTGTTTAAAAAGGATCCTTTTTATACTTAGCAGAAAATATTTCACACCATTTATAAGTTTATGATGGACAAGTTTTTGGCATACTTACGACTGATCGGTTGCACAGCCCACTGCTAGTGGCTGCAACTTATGAATGAATTCACAATTACAACTTACAATTTCAAACACTGAGGTAATAAAATATTTGATGAGTATGTTTATTTATGGAAGTAACATGTCCACAAGCCATAAAATGTTAATTTGAAATTATTTACATAATTAGTGTACAAGTTGCAACAGATGGCTGACCTCATCCTGATAAATTTTGTTTGATTGCTCCGAAACATGAATGTAATATACTTGCCACGCTATAATATAAAAGAGAAGGACAAAGAGATATCGAAGAAACAAACAAAAAACATTTAACAGGAAAAAGCGGCATTTCTTTTACATTATTTGTTCACAACTCCCGAAGTTTTAGCAAATATTTTCCAATACACTTTGAAGACTTTTTGAAACTGTAACTTCTCACAAGCCCCCAAAATGTGCAGCGTTTGTTCTTGTTGTTGTTAGGTTTTGGTTTGTTTTTAAATCAGGTGCTAGGTCAAAGTTACTTTGCATGTAATTTTATGCTACTACCTAGAATGCAAATCAGCTTGAGAATTGGTTATTATTTGCACCACAAAAATGCAGACCTTTATATAAACTTGTTTACAACGAGTCTAAGTTTCTGACTACTATAGTTTAAAGGCAACACAGTAGGCCGTTCAGAGAAAACACAAAAACCTCTCATTTCGTAACTCAATTTAGAATTTGCCTGACTTGCAATCAAATGAAAGTTTTTTACAGTATTTCCTTTCCTCCTTTTCATTCAACCTTTACTTTGCCCAAGTGTCTACCTCATGCAGGATCTCTGCTTGCTCATTTCCTCCTCTGCTCCCAAAGTACTAAGCGTTTTCGCTCTCAAACTACCTGATTAACCGTCAAGTTACAGTCCACCTACATTTGGCTGTAAAGGTTCTGCTCCTGTTCCAGTCCAGAAGCTGACAACATTTTAAAATACTGGCCAAGGTAGTAGGCATGTCATCAGGAAACAAAGCTGAAACAAAGTCCCTGGCGTACCATGGAGAAGATTAAGTTTGGAGCAATAACAAGAGAAGGAATAGTTCTTCTCAGTTAAGGTGGTTTTTTTTTTTATCCTATCATGTTGTTTATGCTACTTATGCTATTGAGTAGTTCTTAGGGTAGCTAGTTGCAGCAGCAACTTATATACATTAAGAACACTTCTACTTCATAGCAGAATTTAAGTTTACTCACAAAACTGAACGCTTGTTCTGCTCCTAGACAAATCTCAAGCAGAGATTCGGCTAAGCTTTCAAAATGTTAAATACTCAGACAAAATATAATCAAGGATTTTTCAGTTTACAGACAGTTGCAGAGAGAAAAAACACACATTTCTGGGTTGGCACAATAAAACCAAAATATATTGCTGTAGAAGAAAATGTTCATGCCAAGAAGAAATGTTCATGCCAAGAAATCTGTTAAGTTACAACACTACAATTATAACACAAATATAGCCAGACATGGATTTTATCATCCTTAAACACACTTTACCTAACTTCTTACGGAATGCCTTGATGAAGGAAGGTGGGCAATTTAAGCTGAACATGGAACATCAATGCATCCCTTATTTCACATATATAATTTTAATGCTACATGCTTTAGTAGATTAAAGCATATGTGAAATGGAAAATATCTTCCCAAACTCAAGTTTCACTAGAGCAACACGGCAGGCAGGGAGGGTCACATACCACTCTAAAGAGAAATCAGTTATCAGCATTCCTTTATTAAAGAAGGTGAAGAAGAGTATTTAAATCTTTATCCAATTATTGTATTTTCACCTTCCAAGATAGTTCCACTGATTATCAACTGTCACTAAACGAAACCATGCTTGTATATTCTCTGTTGCTGAGATGTCCTAGCATGGAGCTCTGCCTAAAGAACACGAAAGAACTGGAAGTCTTACTAAAGCTCAGTACAGTTCCTATTGCACTTGCAATGTAAGAGCCATTTATGTGGCAAATATGGAACGTGAGGTAGCAATTCTTGGTATTCCATTTGGTATTTTTAATTACTTCAGACTAACATCAAGCTTACTGTGTTTTCTTTCAGAATCACTAGAAGACAAATGTCAAAAAATGGCATGTGAATGTGACCGTGAAGCTGCCAAATGTTTTTCTAAAGCTCCCTATCACACAAAATACCTTTTGTGGCCAGACTTTATGTGTGGTGAGATTCAGCCTTTGTGTAGATATTAGATATATAGCATCAGTCTTTATGAAAACTCTGTTTTTAAATCTAAAATTACTTTTTTGTCACAGTAGCGACAACAAATTATTTTCCCCTTTCTTCCTCCTCCTTCCTGCCACCTCAGCCTCTTCACCCCAGAATGGCCAAAGTAAACATTTATCCTCTTATTTACCTTCTACAGTGCATGGACTAAAAGCAAGTTCATTAGTTCCGTGTAAGCTTTTGTTGACTAAGTAGAAATTTGAATTTATCAGCTTAAGGAGTAACTGACTTAAAATCAATTTCATTTATAATGATTCACAGATTTTTCAGATTCATAATATCATTCACTGTAAACTTTTCATCCCCCGTCCACTGGCTGTAAGATACAAATCAAACTTTTCCACTAACATTTACCTTAACATTTGTTAACTTTGAACTGACCAGAAGAAATGCATGAAGTGACATCAGCACAAAGAGCCCTCTCATCTATATTAAACACTTACTATGAAGCCTAATTTAACTTTTGCATCTCATTCACCTTAAGTAGTCCTACCTGTATTAAAAATTGCCTAATATAATTCTTTTTTTCTAGTATTTACTTTTTAAATACAGTTTTCTAAGAAGTTGTTCACTTGATATGGCTCAAGCTCCTTACTCTATGCACACCTTGAGTTTCCTGAAGGCACAGGGAGAAGTTCTATTCTTAAAACTTCAGAGCCAGATTTAAAAGTGCAAATGCAAACCATCACCAACACAGATACATGAAAAAAGTAGCAGTTACTGGGACCAACAGCCTTTTCCATAAGTGTTTGATCTTGGACAGCACAAGTTTGCAAAGTTCAGAAGTGAACATACCTCATAAGGATATAAAGATGATTTTAGCTAAGGTCACTTCATAGTTTTTTGAAACCTTTTAGAAGAAAAATCAGTAACACGAATTGCTGAATAATACACTTTTTCATAATTGCTAATTTTAACAGTTTAAGAACCAGGAGTGTTTAATGTCTACTTTCACCCACCTCACTTACTTAAAGTTACAGGGCTACAGAACAAGTTTACACAAGTCAAAACTAATAACAAGTACTTCAATGTTTAAAAAAAAAACCCAAAAAACAAACCACTTCTTTAGGATGGATGAAGATTTCAAAACAGATCTTTAATCTTTAAAAATATTCATGGGCAAATTTAAATTTCATAACAATGTAGAATGCAACGGGACAAAGCTCTTGGGAGGGGGGGGAATCTTACTTTTGCTTCAGTCAAAAACTATACATTAACAAATGGTAATCCTGTTTATACAAAATAACTTTCCAGTCAATATTCGCCCACAGATCCAGATACACACATTATATTGCAGTAAGACGTAATTAAAGTGTCAGGTCACTTTTGCAAAATAATCCTTTTAAAGGATAACACTGAATTTAAGAATTAGCAACAGACTTCAAGAGGAGAGCATTAAAGAAGCTATTGATGAAGTCTAACCGATCTGAAAAAAAAATTTTGAATGGCAATCACCACATTTTCCAAAAGACAAGAAAACTCAAGCAGTCTTTGCCTTCAAAAGGGGGAATTTTAGAACAAACTCCGCTGCAAGACTGTGTATGACAGCCACAACTTTACATGTAAAGCAGACTGAAAAGACTGAAGTACTTTCAATATCAAGCCTATCCAGGAAGAGCTTTCCTTTGGCAAACTTAAGTTGAGGAACACGTTGCTAGCATGAAATCCTAAGTTAAAAAAAATAAAAATAAAAAAAAAAAAAAAATCACTGTAGCTGTTCAGAAGACACCGATTTTAAGGCAGGCTTGAAAATAACCAGAATGCACAAGACAGAATAGAGAAGTTTGATTTGATCAAAAATAGCGTGACATGACTGTATAAGTTTTACATGGCTAAATTAGGAATGTAATTTTTTTTTTTTCAATAGAAAATTCCTTTTGGATAATAAAGCCCATCCTCAAGAGTCGGAATCAGCTGGTTTAAGAGTAACTTACCTTAAGGCTTTTTTGTATGTTTAAGTTAACATAATCCACCACTTTCACTGCCACATATATAAAGAAGAAAAGCAAAGCTTATTTCAAATGTCCATTTTTAGAAGCTAAACAGATCAAAAGTTCCAATGCCAGTCACTGCACTTGTGTCTCCAGACGCCTTACTTCTTTAACAACAAGATCAATGTTTATAATTGGGTTAAAGTACAAGGCCCAGTAAAACAAACAATTGCAGACAAACTGAGGAATAAAAGGCCAAAAAATGGCAACAAAAAGACCCTGGGTTGAGACTTTCCAGAAATGTCTCCACATTCTGTGAGGAATAGTCCTGTGAAAAAGGAAAGGGAGAGGCTTAGAGAAACTTTCCATTTTGTTTTTACCCATTCTAAGAAAAGCTAGTATGTGCTGCAGCCTCAAATTATTTAGCACTTATTCAGGTACCTGTAAAACATCATTTTGTACTCCAGAAAACTTTCTTAAAATACAGTAATACTAGATTTTATATGAGGAAGCATTAAGTCAATTTATTCGGACCACAAAGCACAGCAAGTTAAAGTGGTCAAATTCCAGATTTGTCATAGATTATTTCCATGTACCCTGTTCTCTTTTGAACATGTTCTGCCCCCTAGCTGCTAGCCGAGAAAGTGAAAACCCATTATACACCAAAACAAGGATTTCTCCTATGCAAGTTCTAAAAAGTATAAATAAAAGATCACAGCAATTATGAAGTAATATTAATATGCTTGAATTAAGGCTTAAGCAGTAACTGAAAACAGCAATTTTGATCACCTATCAGAAATAATAGCGTAACTAAACTTATTTATGAACCTGAGAACTCATCCTTTAATAACTATATTGTAAGCATATAATGACAAAGTTCTGATGTATTTAGTTCTCAGCTGACAGCTAATACCAGTTACCATAAACAGCAGGAGTTAATTGGTAAATACCCAATGGTGAAGAACATGCTTTTTACCATTACTGCATTTGCTACATCTGATCAGTAAAACCAGCTATAAGAAACCCTTTCAAGTATTCATAGAAATAAAGATATTCAAGAATTAGTGCTAGTATATGTGCGGATTCAGATTCACGTGTTCTTATTAACCTCAGAGTTGTGGTTAGACACTGTCATTTCAGTGAGCAACTGTGAAATCGTAAGACTGCTATTTCTATTTATAAGGCCATGTACTTCCTACCCTCTTCAACGAGCTCAGTAAGACTTACTTCAATTCTCTTCTTGACCAGAGCCTCCAAAAGGAGAATAATTCCAGAACAGAGAGTAACATAGCATTTACAATTATAAATCTTGATGTCCAGTAGTGCACATCCAGCCAATCCCAAGCAAATTCAGCTATCAACTGGTATGGCAAAAATAAATACTTTACAATGAATTCTCTCCACTGTTTCCAAGAAGGATCTTTAAGGTCCTGTAAATTAGGATAAAAAGACTGTTAATAAATTTCCTATTAAACAGACACAATACTGGCTTATTTCCATGTGGTGGGTTGACCCTAGCTGGACACCAGGTACCCACCAAAGCCGCTCTATCACTCCCCTCCTCAGCTGGACAGGGGAGAGAAAATATAATGAAAGGCTCATGGGTCGAGATGAGGACAGGGAGAGATCACTCAGCAATTACTGTCATGAGCAAAACAGACTTGACTTGGGGAAATTAGTTTAATTTATTACTAATCAAATCAGAGGAGGATAATGAGAAATAAAACCAAATCTTAAAAACACCTTCCCCCCCCACCCCTCCCTTCTTCCTGGGCTTAACTTTACTCCCAAATTCTCTGCCTCCTCCCAGACCTGAGCGGTGCAGGGGGATGGGGAATGGGGGTTGCGGTCAGTTCATCACACGTTGTCTCTGCTGCTCCTTCCTCCTCAGGGGAAGGACTCCTCATACTCTTCCCCGGCTCCAGCGTGGGGTCCCTCCCATGGGAGACAGTCCTCCATGAACTTCTTCAATATGAGTCCTTCCCATAGGCTGCAGTTCTTCATAAACTGCTCCAGCGTGGGTCCTTACCACGGGGTGCAGTCCTTCAGGAACAGACTGCTCCAGCGTGGGTCCCCCACAGGGTCACAAGTCCTGCCAGCAAACCTGCTCCAGCGTGGGCTCCTCTCTACGCAGGTACACAGGTCCTGCCAGGAGCCTGCTCCAGCACGGGCTCTCCACAGGGTCACAGCCTCCTTCAGGCATCCACCTTCTCCAGCATGGGGTCCTCTACAGGCTGCAGGTGGATATCTGCTCCACCGTGGACCTCCATGGGCTGCAGGGGGACAGCCTGCCTCACCATGGTCTTCACCAAGGGCTGCAGGGGAATCTCTGCTCCGGTGCCTGGAGCACCTCCTTCCCCTCCTTCTTCACTGACCTTGGTGTCTGCAGAGTTGTTTCTCTCACACATTCTCACTCCTCTCTCCAGCTGCAATTGTGCAGGTTTCTTTTGCCCTCCCCCCTTCTTAAATACGTTATCCCAGCCGTGCTACCACCGTCGCTGATGGGCTCTGCCTTGGCCAGCGGCAGGTCCATCTTGGAGCTGGCTGGCATTGGCTCTATCGGACACAGGGGAAGCTTCTAGCAGCTCCTCACAGAAGCCACCCCTGTAGGCCCCCCCCCTTGCCATGCAAACCCAATACACTCCAAAACTCTTTTGTTGAAAAATTGTTTTTTCGCACATTGAAAGCTGTAATTTATCTTTTCCATACTTTCTGGTAGATAAAACTATAACCCAGTAATTTCCATTAGATTAGAATAAAACATCACAGACAGCCAGACCTTATAATGCCATTTGTTAAAACACAGGTATTTTGAGTGAACAGCCTTTCTATAGTCATGTGAACTTCAAAAAAACCAGTTGCACAGATTTTAAGTCTTAAAAGTCTTAAATCAATCTTATTAAAGGTAACGGTCACAACACTGGTGATCACATAAACTAAAAATCAAGGAACCACTTACTTTGTAGGACTTTTTTTTTAAAGTTGTATTGTAAAGAGATGAAACGGTGAATAATTACATCATGTGTTTTTATGCTGCTAGTCTTAAAAAGCTTATAACTAAAGCAAGTAGCGTATTTAGTATTTTGAACACTTACTAGTAGTTTTGTGACAGTATCTTCATACTTGTCTTCTTGCATAGGGCAAATTGTGTGGATGAAAGGTAGGAAAGCTTCTGCGTAATCAAACAAATATAGGTATAACAAACTGAGTCTTGGAGAACTCTTCAGTGCATACAGAAGAAAGAGTGATTTTCCTGGATTTACTGCCTGAAAAGTATCAAAGTATCAAGTTTCAAACAATGAAAAAATAAAATGAAAGGGACATGCTAGTTCTTAGATTCTTCTGACTATCATTTTTCAAAGGATCATTTTCCAAATACAACAGTTCATTAAACTGAGCGGTTTTTACAAGGGTAATTCTACTACCTTAACACTGCTCCTGGCTGTAAGAGAATTTTCTTTTAAAGATATTTTAAAAGTATTTAATATACATGACATACTTTACACAAAGTTTACCTTATATTCCCAAAGGTTCTGTGGTGGTTTAACGCCTAAAGTTTTCACACATTCCAGTTCCGCCATAATAGCTTTTCTATGGTTACTGTTCTCTATACTGTAAGGCTCTTTCGTGAAATCCTCCTCTGTCAGTGTTAGGAGGAGTCTACAAAAGCAGAAGAATTCAGAAGGTAAGCAGTGCCTCTTCACCAAAAAGATATAACTAACAAATTAGCAATTGCATACTGAAACAATAAGCTACTGATAGAAGGTATCACCTTTTGGATTACATTCCATATCAAGTGTTCTGAATCAACTGCATCTCAGAGCCTGGGTTTTAAATATCCTTCTTTTCAAGTTTTCTCTTGCCTGCTTTCAGCATGCAAATTTATCAGCTTGTTGGCTATTATTCAACACAGTTCTTCAGTACTTCACAGATCTAGTCTGGTCTCCTGAAATCAAACCTAGAGTTCTTGGGTGGAATGCAACAATGCATATAGCGTATGCATATTTTCACAAGAAAGAAAAGGTGGGAGGGGTGGATAATACATTAGTAGAATTCTACTTTCAGTATAATTTCAGTCTGCATTGTCAGCATTTAAAAGTTCTTAGAAAATTTGCAGTTAGCTTGCTTAGTATCTACTACTAAAGTTTTCAACTACAAACATTAAAACTTCCCCTGAATTTTTTTCTTATACATCAACAGAATATTCCCACAATCTATGGAACGAAGTATGGTCATTTCACAATATACCGTCCCTAATGAAAGCTATCCAGCAGTCCAAATGATAGCTGTTCTTGACAATTAGGCCTCTCACCTTCCATTCACTTTCTCCAATAAAAATCTTTCTTTATAATGTGAAGCCCATGGGCCCAGCTGCTCTAGCCAAAGTATCACCTCCTCAGCAGTCCATTTAGCAACAGGCTTGTGGACAAGAAGATCTTCTTCAAATTCTCTGCTACTCCAGTGATATCCAAGTAGAACTACCTATAGGTAGATTTAAAAAAAAAAAGTTCATTTACCTGCAAAGCAAATACATTAATGATACAAATAAACACACATTAAGGGGCTTGACATGTAAAATCTTCCATTTTATGGACCCTAGAATATTCAGGTTATAAGAAAGTATCTTGAAGTTTTACCCAATTTGTCTAACTTCTGTTTGCTGCATATTGCAATTGTAGTTCCTGACAGACAACTCTCAATGCTACCTCATTTACTCCGCTCAGCTCAAGTATCTTCTGTGCTGGCGATATTTTTATGTGCATGTAATTTAAGTATATTTGATTGCATGCTTAATGAAGTAAATATGGAAAACCAACCAGATGAAACTTACTGCTACGCAAGTTAAAGCTGTTAGAACGCCTGAGAAAAACCCTCCTCCTCGAGGATTTATTCCTCCTGTGTTCGGAACTGTAGGGATCTGGTCATTCCCATATTTTTGGAAGGTTGCTAAGCTGCGTGCTACATCACTGTTTTGCTGAATATCTTCTTTTCTTTGTTCAATGGCATCAGAAAATAGCTTTTCAATAACATCCCTAATGGGAAAAATATTTGTCATTGTACTATAACCGTTGAGGCTTAACATTCAGAAAAGGGACCGATTTTTGTTTCCAGCCTCTACTAAAGACTGTCATCTTTGAAAACAAGAAAACATTAGTTATTAATACTTAGTAAAGTTAAACTTAAATCAATTACTTCCAAACAACATTTTCCTTAGCTTCTAAAGATAGAGGAAGTTAAAATATCACATTAAAAAAAAAGCCTTATTTCTTATATAAAACTAAAATTGTGTGTGCTACTGGCAAGCCTTGATTATTCAAAAATGCTAAGCAAAAGACAACATAAAAGCCTACCATCAATCCTACCATCTATTTATTAAAATATTATTAACCTAAGATAAAGTATTATTAACACAAGAACTTGTAGGTAATTCAAGACAGCAAATTGATATTTCTAGCTTTGTTCTGCAGTAAGATCACATTTCTTCCTATAAATAATTCCTATTACGGAAATAATTACACAATTATCAAAGATCATTCTAACTTAGAATTATTAGGAAACAATCAGCTGTATTAAAAGATGCAAGTGTCTCAAAACTAAAAAAGGATCCCTCCTCTCCATCCCCAAAAAAATTCAGAAGGGGGGGGGGAGAACCAAAACCCAAAACAAAGCCAACCAAACCACCCCTTAGTTCCATGCAGAAAAATGTGATTGAACAGTTCAGTACAAGGGCAGAACATGAAAGACTTCAGGATTTAAACATCCTTGCGACAGTTCAGATTACCAATAAACTATGAAAAGCTGCAGCAAACTCAAGAAACCAGACAACTAATTTCAGTGGTTTTAGAAATCCAAAAATGACATAGTACACTCACCTGAGGAGGATGTTGACTTTGGGGAATCCTTCCCATTTTTCTCTGCATTCGGGGCATTCACTCTTCTTGGACGATACCCACCACAAAGCTAGGCAGTGTCTACAGAAACTATGCCCACAGTTAAGGGTGGTGGGATTGACCAGAATGTCGTAACAGCAGTGGCAAAGGAACTCACTAACTGATATCCGCCGACTGCTCTCAGGAGTAGCATGTGTTTCAACTTTTGCTCTCTCGGTTTCACCTTGTAAAGTCTCATCTTCTTCCATTTTTTTTTAAGCCTTATGCAAACCGAAAGCTCTCTTAGATCTTCAAACCAGGTAAGGCATTACTTCTGCAAAGCAACAAGATAAACCTCATTAAGAAAAAAGTTACTATAGAAGTTTAGAATTGCAAGCAGTATAATTTATCACTGTAATTCTTTTGTTGCTCTGATGGTTTTAAACTTTTTAACTAACTTAACTCTCCTCAAAATGAAACATGATCTTCTACTTTTTCAACAACATATTCATTGCAAACTACAACCAAAACCATACTCTAGATGTAAACAGCTGGGCTCAATCTATTATTTTCTTTTCCTGTGTTACATAACACATGAAAGTGAAACAAAAAACCTCACTATGATTCAGATGACTTTTGACAGTGCCTTTAATCAAGGTTTTAGTAAAAGACACCAATCAAAAGAAGTATCATTAGAAAATACCATCAGAGAATACAAAAATAAAACACCAGTATAACGTAATGATCTAATTTACTCCACCACTATTCTTTCCAAGCATTACTAACAAAGGTCAATGCTAGATATTGCTGGGCAATGTTTAAAAAAAAAACAAAAAATTCGATCCACAAAGTCGTATGTTTCAGAATTGTTAAGGGATTGATCTGCTTGCCATCTCAGTGGAGGACTGAACTCTATATTAACTTTATTGGTAATTACTCTTTGCTAGTATTTCAGAAAATGCACAAATGAGAAGAGTTTAAGATTGTTCCACGCTTACCAAAAATATAAACCTATTTGCTTGATGTTCCTACTATATTCCTTCAGATGGCTGTATCTAGTTGCTTAAGAAAAACACTGATCCAGATCACTTGCTTATCAGTCATAATATGTTAGAAGCTATCAAAAACTGTACAATTTTCTCCTCAGACACTACAAACCAAAATATGCTTATGCTCTCCACCATGTGGCTCCTGCTTACTACTAAGTTACCATCTTTCCATCCAGATCAAGCACAAAGAGGTAAGCATACAAGTTAGTAAAGAATAAGAAAAACCCCACAAGCAGTACAGAAATACAAACCAGTAGTGCAACTAGGATCCTCAGACTGCTTACAAACATGTCTTTTCCCAGCAAAGATTGTTGGCTTTCTAAAAGACAAACCTGAAACATCACATACAAGAGGAGAAATAAAAACAAGGTTTTGCACCCAAGAACATTCTTCTAGTTTTCCTGGAAGAGAAAGGCAACAGGATTTCTGTGGGTGCAAAAATATTTCACCGCTCAGTCTCTGCACCAAGTAAGAGAAGGGTCAGAAGTAGAAAGCTTACTAGCTTCTCTCCTGCCTCCTTCCAACTTCAGCCTGCTTCCTCCCCTCTGCGCTGCTACCAAAACCGAGGCACCGACGGTTCGGGCCTGCAGCGACGTGACGGTCGTTTCCTCCCCCCCAGGCAAGCCAGGGCCCACCTCGGAGGCGTCACCAGCCCACCCCTTCCCACGCTCCCAGCAGCAGAGGGGAACCCAGCGAAACGCCACCGTTCAGGCACCCTCAGGCAGCAAGCACAGGCGAAGGCTCCGCGGCAGCCCGGCCTGCCCAGCCTCAGCCCCGCCGGCCGTAGGCAAGAAGCCGGGCCCTGCCCCGCCGCCCTCCGCCCGACTCACCCGCCGGCCGCCACGGTCCCGGCGCACAGCGGCCTCCCCGCACCGCTTCCGCACAGCCGCCGCCCCGCGGGGGCGCGCCCGGCCCTAGGAGCCGCGCCGCTGCTCCGCCGGGGGCTGGGAGGGGCCGCGCGGCTTCCGCGGCCCCTCCACCGCCCCGCGCCCGTAGCCTCACGGGAAACGCGGGTGAGCATCGTTTCGGCGGGGGAAGATTCGGCGCCGAGCGGCCTCCCCCTCCGCGGGACTGCGGGAGGAAAACTGCGCCCCCGGGTCCTGCGGCAGGCTCCAAAATGAGAGGGGCGCTCTGGTAGGGGTAACCGCCACAGTCTCCTCTTCGGCTGAGCAGCAGCAGCAAGCTTATCGATACAGTCTATATAAGCAGAGCCTATTTCTTTTTTATCTTTAAGCGTTGTGTTTCAAAGCTTTTAAAATCACCGGACAGGAACGCTACCACACTCACATTTTTCTTAATACACTCACTTCCATATTCGTGAGAACTGGGCTACGTTTGCTGAATGTGTGCCTACACACCCAGGCAATCTTCCTTCACAGAAACTTTGTTCAAGGTTTATTTTACAAGTTAAGATCTAGAGGTCTAATCTCAGAAGTAAATTAGACTTTTAGATGCTAGTTTGCAATGCTAACACATACTGCACCAGGTTGGTTCACACAGAGACTATTTTTGCCACATGAGAGTATATCTATATATACACACATTCACAATTATTTATATCAGTCTCTGTTCTCTTACTGCATTTCATTTTGGTTAGAGTCCAAA
Source organism: Aptenodytes patagonicus (assembly GCF_965638725.1). NCBI lineage: Eukaryota > Metazoa > Chordata > Aves > Sphenisciformes > Spheniscidae > Aptenodytes > Aptenodytes patagonicus. Next base: position 16,067,608 of record NC_134961.1, on the reverse strand, counting down.
GAAAATTGAGTGATTTTTTGAAGTACTGTTGAGATGTATTTTTTCACTATGCAACAGTGACATTTTCTTAAAGATTTTGTTCTTGTTCCAGTTTGATACAAGCTACAAGTCCAGTTCAAATGACATTTGAGTTACCAAAACCAAATAATTAACTTTTTAATTATTCCAGGCTATTTCAATAAAGAAAATAGTCGTCTATCATTTCCTCTCCCATATTATCCAGATTTCTCCAGAGGACAATTACTACTGTGCTGACACATACATAGCTCTGGTTTTGTTTGCTTTAGAACTAGCCTAATCAGATTTCTTATGGGACAGAAAAACATGCAGCTGAAAAGTTCATCAACTGTTTGAGCAAGGATCCAATATTTGTATATCACACTTCCATATTTAGTTGTTTTACTTAACAGTTATTGCTTCTTTACTCACACGTGGAGTTCTGTTAGCAAGACTGCAGTATTATTGCTCAGTCTGTTTGTGACAAAACAATCACGATCCAATTCTGGCCTTCTTTAAAGTAATACATTAAAGGTACTAGACAAATTTCCTATTGACATGGAATAAACAGGCACTTATGCTCAAGTGTACATGCCATTTCAAGATTTTTTTTTAACACAAAATTCTAGCTATAACGGTTCAGGGATCATAGGAATGATTATGGATTCCAAAGCAATTTTCAGCTTTAGTCAAATACAAATTAAAACTCCACTAGCAGCACAGAAGCGCAGACAAGCAGGTAAGTCTGTACAAGCTAGCTTCCAAGGCTTATTTTATGAAAAGATCTACCAACCAGCTCATACTTATTTGTAATTTTAATTAAATATTTGAAGTTAAGTCCCAATCGGCAAATCCTTAAACTACCCTAGCATGAAAGTATTAAACCTCTTCTAGATCAGAAGAAGATCATCTAGATCTACCTTAGTACATGTGAGGTGAAAATGTGGCCCAGAATATTTAGGCCTTGTTCTAGAATCTAGGTTTTTTACTACTTTTTTTTGGTGTTTTCACTTAGCTTCACATTCGATGTCCAGTAAAGTAACAGAACATACAAAAGTGTTTGATACAGTCTGCACTGTAGACTTACCTGATGATGTGGAAATGTAACCTTTTTGTTCTAGTTTATAAAACTTCCATGTATAAAAAAGCAATGTAGTCTTGTAACTAGCTGTTTGTATTGCTCTCTCCCAAGAGTACCCAGTAATTTGGAAAGCAGCCAACGTTTTCCTGTGTCATTTAAAAAATGGGAGATTTTAAGAACTCTGATTACAAACTACACATTCATAAGTGCAGTTGCTTTAATATATACATGGAAGAGAGCCAAGCAGGTACTTAATTAGGCAAATATGTTATCTTCTGAAACTAAAGTGGAGATGTATGCCCTCTGAAACATTTCTTGACATACACAATTGCAAGCAGAAAATTAACGAAGACTACACAATAATGGGGATTAAAACTTGACTAAATATCATGAGAGTTCTAAATTCCTCTTAACACTTAATAGCATTTCCTTTTTATTGCCATATGTTATATACAGGAAGACAGTAAAGAGGAGACTATTCCTAAAGAAGAACAAAGCCAGAGAATGAGGCACCTGGGCTGTCAACTGCACCATCAAAGATTACATTTTTCTCCAAACGAGATCTTCTCAGAAAGCAAAAGGAAGGCAAAGTACTCCCATCTATTCAAGCTCTAGTTGTGCAGTTTGGGACACTAGTAATGATAGTGGCAAATGCAAACAGAAGTCATCTAATAGTTAAAAAAAAATGCAAAAAACCAACATAAAAGTAAATCTGAGGTGATTAATTGGACATTAGACCTTCAAAGAGAAAAAGATGTCTAGTATCAAATGGTAGTTCTGACTACTATCAACTAGACAGAAATTGGTTGAGACGGGTAATTGTCCTAATTCAGCAGAGTACTTTGCTGTTATTGTAAAAAATTACTTTGTATCCTACATGCAGGGCACATTTCCAAGATGATGGTGCCTGAAAAAAACAGAGCATACCATACTATATGCAAGGTAAAACTGTATTAACTCGTAGTGTAGATTATTGCACCACATAAATATTTTTGGAGTTACTATCACCAGAGTCAACGCTAACTACAATTGCTTTGGTTTAGTCCTGCTATTCAAGTTCTTTATGCTTTTTATCCTTCCAAGTTAAAAATAACTTTTTAATAACTAAAACAAAAACTCCAGAAGATTCACTTAAGTTTCAAGTTTTCCTTCTAAATATGTAGTAATACATACATGTTGAAGTAGAAAACGACTAATCTGTAACACGTAATACTTCAATTCCTATTAAGTAACTGCACTTTATTACAGCATCTTACATTTGCAGTTTAGCTTTGTTTTGTAGGTGAAGGCAGCAAAGAGTTCCTGGATTTGCCAGCTACTTGGGGAAAAATGTCAGGTTTCCAAAACAGCCATCAAGCACTTTAGAGTGCCATGAGCACTTTAACTACAAACTGCAGGAGCATTTCTTAAATAGAGGAGTAAGATGAAAATTTTAGGCTTCAGCCAATTTACTGCAAAACAGAAAAATCTCTACTACTATTTTAATTAACTTCTTACTGAGCACCATTTAATAATACAGATGATTTGCTGGGAGTGCATGTAGAATAAATTGCTTATACTGAAAAGGCAAAACTTAATCTTGAAGAATCTTTTAAAAGCTCTCTCTGCTCAGTCCTGTATAATTCTCTATCTTCTACTCTATGCAGAAATTACCTCCCAATTTATGGAGAATTTTCCATTTGTTTTCATTCTGTTGGAATTCTGGAAAAGATTCTTCATCTGCTGTGTGAACTCTAAACCTGCAGCCCATACGCTAAACTTTGCATACTCTCCTTGCCCACAACTGCTTTCTGCTCTTGTACAACACCTTCTCTCTTGGCCAGTTGCTTCCTTCCACAGCACAGGTGCAGAGACATCTTGCTGGGCGTTGAGCTTTGTTTACTGTTATTCTACAATGATGTGCAAAAGCGCTAGTTTTATCATTTCAACAGGAAGACAAACGGTTCTTCCATAATACTTCAAGCCTACCAGTTCCTCCGGATTTTTCATCATTAAGGCATAATCACCAGTAGTTCTCCACTATCCTCTTAGTATCTCCTCAGCAAATTCCCATCCCTTCTTTCTTGCCGGTTCTAATTCTGCCTTTCCGGTCTGAAAGGCAAAGACCGTGTTTTCCAACATCTATGACATTTCAAAGCACCCCACAGAAAAGCAGCTGTTTTAAGACTCCTTTTCCACTGGCGGCCCTATTACAGCTTTTCCGCTCCGCAGCGGCTGGCAGAGCTATCCCCCCCAACCATTACACAAGGCGGTGGGCAGCTGAGGGGCACTTTTCAGGCCTAACGGTCCGCTGCTGCAGCAGCAGCAGGCCTGCCACCATTCACACACATGCGGTCAGGCCTTCCCTCCGGGAGCCGTTCCTCCACCACCCCGCCCAGGGACGGCAGGCCTGGGGCCGTGCGCAGGAGCAAATGACCGGCACTAAGAGATCAACCACCGCTCGCTGCCAGGCACTGCCCCAGGAGAAAATGGCGGCCGCCCCGCCCACCGCCTCAGGGCGCTCACGTGGGCGCTCACGTGCGGCGGGGCGGGAGGGGCGGTTTCCGGAAGCGCTCGGCGGCGGTTGCGGGTGGTGCCGAGCCGGGCCGAGCTCCGGGCGGGCTGGTGCGGGCGCGGGATGGAGGTGATCAGAAGCAGTGAGTGACCAGCCGCCCCTGCGCGCCGTGCTCGGGTCGCACCTCGCGGCCGCGGCGGGAATCTCCGAGCCGGCGGCGCAGAGGACATCCTGGTGTCCCGGCTTCCCTTCTCTAGGCTGGCGGCGGGGTCCGGCCTCAGCCTCTCCTTCAGGGGCGAAGGGGGTCCCCGCTCCTTCCCGCGCCCTTCAGGGACAGCCCTGAGGAGGGAGGTGCGGCGGGCGAGCCTCCGCCCGCGCCCCGAGGCTGAGGGTGCGGCAGGCCCCACCGGCCCCGCCACCGGCCCCGGCCCCGCGCTCGCTGGCAGGTGCGGGCCGCTTCTTCCCGCCTGAGGATCGGCGGGCTGCGGTAGGCTGAAGTCGTTAGTAGTCTCAGGTGTGTTTTACCCCTTTACCCGCAGATTTTAAGGATAACCTAAAGAAAGTTTATGAAGCCATTGAAGAGTCGGACTTCCTGGCCATTGATGGGGAGTTTTCAGGTACAGTCATGCCTGTTTTGTGATTGTGAACTGTTGGCAATACCTGTGCGGGGTTCCAGGTGCCCGAGTTTGCTCATGTAATGTATCTCGGGGTTGGCTTGAAAAAGCTAAAGCTAAGGCTACCACAAAATGATTAAGCTACTTATATGTATGATAGCAAGGTTTTGGTCAAGGAAAGATACATGTCATACTCATACTGCTTCTACTCCCTCCCTACAGTAATCTTTTACATGTTAATTGATTTTCAGCTGCAGCTCAGGGAAAAAAAAAAGATTTTATATGTGTCATGAAAGCAAGAGGTTGGGATAAATAAGGGAGGCCCTGCAAGTGTTTGGACAGGGAAAGACAGCAGTAAGAACGTCTATGTTTGTAAACCCTGGAGGCTCTATGCATCAGAGAGGTGCCTTAATAAGTGCTTTAGCTTTGGGATACGGAACGAAACATAAATATGATCAAGATTAGGTTTTGTTAGATGTGGTGCTTACGGAAATATGGTGGTTGTTATGTTTTGCTTAAGGTGACTAAGTCACTCAATAAATCTATGGACAGCACTCTTCCCATTTTTAGTTTGACTTTGATCCTGCATTGTGTTGTAAAGAGTCATCGACATTATGTTACTGGTCGATCTTTTCATGTTACTATCATGTAGAATAGGAACCAGAGAAGCAGAGCTTTTGCAGCAGAGCTTTACTGCTGGAACACTACCATTAAACTGGGTGGCTTTTATGCTAAGACGCATACTTTTATGCAGCAGAAAATCTTTCTCAACTGAAATCATCTTAATATGTATTTTAAGTGAAAATGTTTTTCTTAAATTACTAGTTGCTGCATTTCTTTGCTGTGGCTAATTTTGAAAAGCTTACCCAAAGCAAAATATGTTCTACTTTTTCAGGGATCAGCGATGGGCCTTCTGTTAGTGCATTAACCAATGGCTTTGACACGCCAGAAGAAAGGTATCAGAAACTTAAAAAGGTAAAGTGTTTACCTTCATTAAAATGAAAATGCTGGAAAAATGTTAGAACTCCTTAGTTCAGAATAGAGACAATGTAGAGAAATATGATAGAGGTCTGTAAAATTGAGTTACATAGAGCAGACAGGGATTGCTTGTTTCATTGTCTCTACTAACACAAGAATTAGGGAGTGTTGCATTAAACTTGCAGAAGTCACGGTCACGACAGACATGATTCCTCATGCAAGAGTTAATAGATACATAGAACTTGTTAAAGGATGTTGAGAGTGTTAAAATCTATCAGTTCAAAGGGGGACTGGGTAAGAGAAATTCAGTGACAGAGAAACTACATCAGGACTAGGGTCCTTCCCAAACTACCTCCCCTGCCGGCGTGTGCTGTCCCTAACAAAACTTAAATGCCAGCTGTCACCACCACCTCTGCCTTTCTGCAGCACAGGAAAAAAAAAAAAAGGGCTGCTGGAGGGCATCGAAAGAGTTATGAACAATAGCCCAATGACCACAGGAGAGAACATACGGTGTGTGAGGGTCAAAAGGTCAAAACTGTGATGTTTTGGGTTGTGGGTTTGGTGTTTGGTTTTGTTCTGTGGTTTTTTTTTTTCCATAAGAGAAAGGAATCAGAAAAGAGAAATGCTAAGCATCTCAGCACATGCTGTTTCCTGAAGTGTCCAAGGAGTCAATAAACACTGTTTACTAATATTGATGAGGGAATTACTGGTTAGTGCTCCTACTGAGAAACTAGGACAACAAATGGCGAAAACTGGAGAGGAGGCTAGAGCTAAAAAAAACCCCCAAACACTAAAGAAGACAATAAAAATAGAGACCAGTCTCTGAAGAACATCCAAGAAGCTAGAGGATGCCATTTTGTGTTCATTTGGCTGAATATGAGGCTTTGAGAGCTTCAGGGTAGCTGATGGTTCAGGCTCTGCAGGCACAGTCAGTCTCTGTTGCTCATTGTCAGAGGTCTGGTGTATCAGAAGCCGGCCCCACATTCTTTGTTGTCACCTTCTTAAAACTTTTACCAGCTAATAAATTAACATGATTATTGATATTTTTGATCTTTATACTCAAAGATAAGAGGACTAATTTTATATGTCCTGTTGCCACCTACTTTTTTTTTTCCCTATGATAGAATTGAATAATCCTGTGTCGTCTTTTTGTTTAAAATGGGTGTTTGGCCCTCAGGAGGAATGAGTCTTTCAATGAGACCACAATGCTTGTTTATTTTCTTGTACACTTGCAGTGGTGTTAAAAACCTTTCCAATATTGATCCAACAATTGTGAAATACTAGAGGACGTGATGATAAAGTGCCTAGTGACTATGCTCGTACATCTATCACGTTATCCACTGTTAGCCACATGGATTAGAAGAACATTAAATATATTATTGCGTGTATTTGAAAACTATATACAGCCAGTGTCCCTCACAGCCTGCTCCCCCACTATGGGGAGTGTAAATGAACGTTGAGAAGGAGGACTGACAGCTGCTTTAGATGCAGCATCTCTCGTGTGTGAGCAACAGGTGGAGAGAGATGGGACTTCCCTCAGTTCTTCTCTGTTTAGGCAATGGAAGTGCATGCTACAAGTCATCTTTGGGCAATAGTAAGATGATTAAATGGGGATGAAAACTAGTTGAAAAACTCTGGTGTATTTACTTCAAAATTACCAGCAGAACAAATGTTGGTTAAGAAGATTCAGATTTGCTTAATTCTGAAATGGAGAAAAATCATATTTATTGTGGATGCACCCAGGTTATCTTTAAATGTGTATGATTTTTATTCTCATGCAAAGTTTTCCTTTCCTTTCCAGCATTCCATGGATTTTTTGCTCTTTCAGTTTGGCCTTTGCACTTTTAAATATGATCACACAGAAGAAAAGTATGTTATTCTCTTATTCCTTGTTGTCTTAATTGAGTAATTTATAAAGTAATATTGATAAGGTGTATTGACATGCGACTCCTCTTTTTCACAGGTATATAATGAAGTCATTTAATTTCTATATTTTTCCAAAACCCTTTAACAGAAGTTCACCAGATGTCAAGTTTGTCTGTCAGGTTAGTAGAAAAACAAGTTTGATTTCGTTTGGTTAAGGTACACCTGCAGCAAACTTCTAAAAAAAATATTTCCAGGAAAACTCTACATCATTGTAGAGGGAGAAGTGGTTGGTTCTTTTAACAGCTTAAAAGGCAAATAAACATAAGTTTCCGGGGTTTGGGTTTTTTTCTTATAGAAGAAATAAGCATCAGTTAAGAGCAATCCCTAAAAATGAGCTTTAAGGGAATATCTTTGACTTAAGTTTTTAAATCTTGTTACATATTGCATTGTGTGGTTTCTGGAATTGGAGATAATGTTCCAAACCTGGCAAGATGATTCTGTGGTTTTTTTTTTTATTCCTTTCTTGTCTGACTTCCTGCTCCCTTGCTTTTTCTGTTTGATCCTTTATTCCCATCTGCTTATCTCACTTTCACTGCTTCCCAGGCTATTGCCAGGATTTTTCTGGTCTCAGATTTGTTCTTCTGAAGCACATTTTGTTTTCTTCAGTTTCCTCTCTCCACATAGCTCGTTCTTTCATCTTTATCCCTTTAGTGTATTCATTGTTCTTGTACTTTATGGAAGTTGAAAATAAATAACAGAAGTAGCAGAGCCTAAACTCGCTGTGGCTTCTTTAGGGTAACAAACTTGGTTGCTCTTGACTTTGGAACTAGTATAATTTCTTAAGAAGTGTAAAAATAACTGAATTGATCTTTTTACACCACAGATACTCTTGCCAATTGTAAAGCTATTTTCTTTTGTTGCAGAGTTCAAGTATAGATTTTTTAGCAAACCAAGGATTTGATTTTAATAAAGTTTTTCGCAACGGTGAGTTGGTTTTTTTTTTCTTTCAATGTCTGCAAAATTTATGATGACATCTTTCCTCATTTTCTGCAAAAAGAAAAAGGCAGGCATTCATGATACTTTCTTAACACATAATGAAATTCTTAGAATTATTCTTATCTGTTCTACAATTGTGCTGGTAGTTAACTCCCTTTCAAAAAATTCATTGTATAGATTCAACAGAACAGAATTCCTATTTAGATAAGTGCTTGATTGTTTATTTTTGTTTGGTGGCTGAACATACATAGATTAACAAGTTATGTAGCTGTGTAATGGATCAGTAGTGACATTTTAGAAAAAGTATCAGTGCATTGTAATAGGTGCCGCTGCAGTCTATTATTAAAGTGATACAGATAGCAAGGAAGAGGAGTGCTAAATATTTTTGTGATTGTGATCTACAGCTCTGCAGTATTCAGGCTCGTGCCTTGTGCAGATGAGGCATATAGCTCTTAAGAGTCCAATGGTACCAGCTAATCTGGCATGTGCTAGAAGGGAGCCTGTATACACACAGATAAAGAATGGGGTCTAAAACAGATGACTGAAAGGGAAAGATGTGTTTTGAGCCTTCAGGGGTGTAACACTGGCAAATGCTTGGCTAGTAATAAGTCTTTGCTAAATCATACATCCCTAATTTGTCTCTAATTATGATGAGCTTTTAAATGTCTTGGTTTTTTGTTTGTTTTTTAGGAATTCCATATTTAAATCAGGAAGAAGAAAGGCAGCTAAGGGAACAGTATGATGAAAAACGTTCTCAGGCCAATGGTGCAGGATCTCTGTCATACATTTCTCCTAATGCTACAAAATGTCCTGTAACAATTCCCGAAGATCAGAAAAAATTCATTGAGAAAGTAGTGTAAGTAAAATTGTTTAATATCCTCTGGTGTTGTGGAAACTAAAACATAAACAATAGTGACATGTTTGTACGTTGAAGCTATTTTTATTAGTTCACTAGTTGTGAAATAGTTCTCTTCGTTATGAAGTGTTTTCTTGTCTTTTGGGGAGAGCTGTAAACATCGTAAAAGGAAAACGGTAGACATAGAAGCAAATCATCTGTTTCTTCCAGGGAACAGATAGAAGACTTACTAAAGAATGAAGAAAATGAAAGTTTGGAGCTGGAGCCATGTACAGGGTCAGTTTCTGAAATGACATATCTTCTAAAAAAAAGTATTTATTTTGGCCATATAGAATTAGGGGAGTGACAAGGAAGAAGAATATCTATAACTGTAGCAAAATCTACATTTGACTAATCTCTGAAGGTTGAGAAAACATGGTAACTTAGATGGATGTCATACTCTGCTTTATGAGTATAACTCATAGATGCATAACTTCTGCATGTAGTGACTAAGTATAGCCAAGAAGTGTATTGCATATGTGAGCCTCCTTTTGCTATTGCTGAAGTGCTCCATAAGCCTTGGATATGCATTTTGTAAACAAATTTATCGAATCTATTGAGCTATCAGTTATTCATATTTGACACTGTGTATTGAAACTGTTTTAAGTGTCTATTTAGCTTTGGAGTCCAGATGTTTGGAGAGTACGGTTATTTGAAAAATAAATTGAATTTAGAAGTACTAGAACATTGTGAAGCTGGGGGTGAGGTAACATCACTATATCTATATTTAGTAATCATGACTACAGAATATTTGTTTATGAGAAGATGTGTGGATAACTGTACAAAATGGCGTAAATGCCTTTACAGCTTTGCAGCTGAACACGAGAATTCAGTAAAACCCTTCCAAGCTTATAGGTTCTGGTAGCAGTGACTTAGGCTTTAAAAATCTTTCTACAAATGAACATGGAGCGGGCTTTAACTGAACATTATTACTTTGAAACACTTTTGTAAGTGGAGTATTAGTAACCCAATTATCTTTTGATTTTTAGATTTCAGAGGAAATTAATTTATCAGACCTTGAGCTGGAAGTAAGTTACTGGTAATACTGCCTTACTGTATATTTTTAGTATTTCTCATAAGAAATCTGAGTAAGATCTGATCTACTTAACCTCAGAGGTGATTCATTTAGACTTTTTTTTCCTTTAAGAGAAGACTTTTATAATGTTCTGAAGGTAAATTGCATTAAACTGGTTTGTGATGATTCATTTGAATATTTTAAAGCTTAGTATTTATTTTATCATTCCTATCTAAAATCAATGAATAGAACAGCACAGCCTAGAATTATGTAACAAATGCAACTTGACAGGTTTTTAGTGAACAGAAAGTGCATGCCCTTATCAGATTGTGGGCTTTACTTGAAAAACTAATAGTTCTATAGTAGGTACTGGTATGTTTCTAGTTTTCTGTTAGATGCCAAGTATAAGCATTTCTGATGACTTAAAAATCCTAATTCTAGTAGTAATTCTCTTCTCCTTTCTTGGCTTACTTTATCCCTCATCTTTGCCTAAATATATCCCTTAAGGCCTTAGGAGAAACTGTAAGGCTGTAGAGATGAGATTTTCATTGTTCTGACTGCACTAGTAAAATGGGAAAATACAGTGGAGATTTTTTTTGTACATTTAGTTAATCCAGTGTTGCAACAGTATCTAGCACTCTGTTACACTGGAAGTAGATAAAATAAAGCTTCTCTCTATAAAATGGAATCTCAAGAAGTGAGCTTAAGAACGAATCTGAAAAAAAGATGTTTTCAAGAATTTTTCTGTGTGGATTTTTCAATGTATTGATAGAATATCTATAGCTTCCAGTAGCATATAGTGTTATGTTTGTCTGACACTTACTCTTGCATCTTCTCTCAGTGGATGGAAGAGTGTGTTCATGAATTGGTTTTTTTTTAACATTCAGCTGTGTTGCTTTTTGTGTATACCACTGTGTATAGTGTGTGTGTGTGTATGGGTGAGAGAAAGCAAAGTTATGAAGTTAGTATGGAGATAATTAAAGCAGTAAACAGTGAGGTTATTAATTGCTCTTGTGTCCTGAACTCTTCACAGGTCATTTTCGCTATTGAAGTATTTTGTTGTGCAACAGTGTTTTGATGCATCCAAGATTTGTGACATGAAACAGCTTGAAAGTGAGGTCTAGGTTCAAAATTGTGTGAGAAGTCAGGGTGGAGAGAACACAGTAGTACTCTAGTATGTATTCTCTAGTACTAGTTTTAGTAATAGCCAGAGGATGAAGGAAACATGCTGGTTCTGCGGTTGTTATATAATTGTGGTTAGTTTATTATAATGGGAAGATCAGAGTAATATGTGATGCCCATCTACAAGAAGGGCCGGAAGGAGACTCCGGGGAACTGCAGACCTGTCAGCCTGACCTCGGCGCCAGGGAAGATTATGGAGCGGTTCATCTTGAGGGCGCTCACAAGGCATGTGCGGGACAACCAGGGGATCAGGCCCAGCCAGCACGGGTTCATGAGAGGCAGGTCCTGCTTGACCAACCTGATCTCCTTCTATGACCAGGTGACCCGCCTAGTGGATGAGGGAAAGGCTGTGGATGTGGTCTACCTGGACTTCAGTAAAGCCTTTGACACCGTCTCCCACAGCATTCTCCTAGAGAAGCTGGCGGCTCACGGCTTAGACAGGTGTACTCTGCGCTGGGTAAAAAAACTGGCTGGACGGCCGGGCCCAGAGAGTTGTGGTGAATGGAGTTAACTCCAGTTGGCAGCCGGTCACGAGCGGTGTTCCCCAGGGCTCAGTACTGGGGCCGGTCTTGTTCAATATCTTTATCGATGATCTGGACGAGGGGATTGAGTGCACCCTCAGTAAGTTTGCAGATGACACCAAGTTGGGCGGGAGTGTTGATCTGCTCGAGGGTAGGAAGGCTCTGCAGAGGGACCTGGACAGGCTGGATCGATGGGCCGAGGCCAACTGTATGAGATTCAACAAGGCCAAGTGCTGGGTCCTGCACTTTGGCCACAACCACCCCATGCAGCGCTACAGGCTTGGGGAGGAGTGGCTGGAAAGCTGCCCAGCAGAGAAGGACCTGGGGGTGCTGGTCGACAGCCAGCTGAACATGAGCCGGCAGTGTGCCCAGGCGGCCAAGAAGGCCAATGGCATCCTGGCCTGTATCAGCAATAGTGTGGCCAGCAGGAGTGGGGAAGTGATCGTGCCCCTGTACTCGGCCCTGGTGAGGCCGCACCTCGAACACTGTGTTCAGTTTTGGGCCCCTCACTACAAGAAGGACGTTGAGGTGCTGGAGCGTGTCCAGAGAAGGGCAACGAGGCTGGTGAGGGGTCTGGAGAACAAGTCTTCTGAGGAGCGGCTGAGGGAACTGGGGTTGTTTAGCCTGGAGAAAAGGAGGCTGAGGGGAGACCTCATCACTCTCTACAACTACCTGAAAGGAGGTTGTAGCGAGGTGGGTGTTGGTCTCTTCTCCCAAGTAACAAGCGATAGGACGAGAGGAAATGGCCTCAAGTTGTGCCAGGGGAGGTTTAGATTGGATGTAAGGAAAAATTTCTTTACTGAAAGAGTGGTTAAACACTGGAAGAGGCTGCCCAGGGAAGTGGTTGAGTCCCCGTCCCTGGAAGTATTTAAAAGACATGTAGATGAGGCGCTTAGGGACATGGTTTAGTGGGCATGGTGGTGTTGGGTTGATGGTTGGACTCGATGATCTTGGAGGTCTTTTCCAACCTTAATGATTCTATGAATATCTACTTGTTAAGTAGTGAAGGACAATATTTTGACCTTGCTATCGGTTGGATGCTCCGTGGCTCTGTGTATGGTAGTACTTTGGAAATTAAACGTGATTGTGGTGGAGTGATGCAACCCTGTAGCAGAGGTAACGACATTTGTATTAATATTTCCTATTAGAGCTTACTGTTAGCAGGAAGTTCAGGGTTGTTTATAGATCCTAGAATAATTGACATATTAAAGGCATGCAGTCACCAATGAAGCTGTCTTGTGGCTGCAAGTAAATGAGAGCTTTCTCACCAGTGTTTTGGTTTTGGATTTCTTGAAAGCAGAGATTCTAGATTGTGATGAAATATCTAGATGATGTTTACTTAATATTACTAAAATAAGAAGTTATAGGTTCCACAACAATAGGATGGGAAATTGCATAAGAAAATAGATTTTAGTGCTAGTTACTGTTAGGTAACGTAAGGAGGCCAATTTAACTAGCTTATTGCTTAAAATTTTCCATTATTTTAAATTAAAAAGGAACTTTTAATAGTTCTTTTGCACTTAAGACTTATAGTAATAATGAAACATGAAATTACCAAATCACTGTTGTGGTTTCAATATGCTAAATGCCAAATTAATAACTACTTACATTTACTTTTCATTTGTTTTGATGTAGGTATCCAAAAGGTATCCATGTTGAAACTCTGGAGTCAGATAAGGTAACTAGGCATGTTACTGCCTGTAACATTTGTTCTGTTTAAAGGAAATTGTATTTCTCAATTTTACCAACTCTCCTAACTTTTAGGTCTAACTTGAACTTTGTTATGCAAAATGCAAACGTTTTAAATGGAATACAATGAACTAGTTTCTAAACATTAAATCTGACCAACATATGGAGTGGAAGCATGTATTTGTGTGGCTTAATATTTTTTTTTTTTTTAAAAGGATACTAAAGGGTATTTTAAGATGTAGTGGATCTGACATTCAATATTGGTGAAAAGTAAATCTACTGGTGAAAAGTAGATCTTGATCTTAGAGGGAAAATAGTGGCATCACATGCTGTATCCTCACTTCCCAGCACAAATCTCTGCTTCAAAAGATACTTGAAATCCACTATTTACAAGGAAACGCTGATAACCTTTCCTCAGAAGTAAAAAGTGGATTTAGTAAAAGTAAGGTTTGGTGGATGAATCTAATACAGCTTTCTAAGCTAGGCTTTTGGGAGTAGATGATAAAGTGGTGCTTACAATAGAAACAGTCATGTTGCCAAGTAACTGCCGCTGAGGTATGACAATTTTCTTTACAATGTAAATTTACAGAAACTTGCAGTGGTCTTAAATATGAACTTCTCAGAGTCATTCCTCAAACTATACATTTTTTTTTTTAGAAGGAGAGATACATTGTTATTAGTAAGGTAAATGAAGAAGAACGAAAAAGAAGAGAAGAGCAGAAACAGGCAAAAGAACAGGTAAATAAGTTCCATTTCATTAGTTTACATGAAAGAGGGAGGCGGAGAATCTATGACTTCAATCAGCTATGCAAAATTGTGTGATTGGGTTTGGTAGTATTTCCCATTTGTTTGGCTGTGGCTGTTGTCTGAAATTGATCCTCCAAATTATACCAGATAACTTAGGCTTTGCAATAGAGCAAGAAGAGTTGCAAGACACTCTACAAAATTTTAAAGAATGAGTAATTGTAGAATAGTGAACCAATATTCCGGAGCAGTGAATTCCTCCTTATATGAATCTGCTGTATCAGAGAAGCATGGTCTAGTGATAGGAAATATCAGTTGATTGCATTTATTAGTGCTGTATAACAATAGTCATTGCAAAAAGTCTTGTAGAAATTCTCGAGCAAGTTTTCATGTTATTTGGATTCACAATCTGTCCTTGGAGCAGTACTCCGTTACAAAACTTGCTTGGTCTTAGTTGTCTGAGTTAAAATGTCCTGTACAATTAATATGTCATCTGACTTTTCTTGATAGAAGCATGCTGCACATGACTACTGTAGTAACAAGTTGACTGCAAGGTCATGTCTGGTATACTCAGGCACCCTCAGCAGTGTTTATAGGACTTGATATTTTTGCTTACTGAGTCTGACACAAGTTTCAAGAAGTCATAAGACTTGAATTGTGGGAATTCTTGATCACACTCTTGTGATGTGTGCTTACATGTTTCAAGATAAAGTCAACTTTCCCTCTTAAGAGGGAAAGAGATATCTAACAAGAGACCTCAACTAATGTGACATCTCTTTCCAAAAGGCAAGTTAGGGACAATTTACTACTACAGTAGATTTTTCCGAAGCAGTCTTTTTAGGTGTATTACTCACTCTGACTAGTGGCATTGGCATTCAGAGCTGAACTAAAATAACAGTGAATATTTTTACTGAATTTCACTTCTGGTTGAACAAAGACAAATAATGCAAGGCAGAAATTACTTCCCTAGACGTGAAAAAGAAAAATCTGTTACAAAAAATTCCTTAAGTGAAACTAAAATAGATGTTGTAGTCAGATCCCCCCGAAACCAATCTGAGTCAGTTTAAAATGTGTAACTCGCATTATATGATATCTTATTTGTGTAATATTTTAGTTGTATAATATTTGTTATTTTTGTTTATATAAATAGTGAAGAATGTTTCTTTCCCAGTTTCAATGTTAGCATAAAAATACAATCTGATTTAATAGAAAACAATCAGAATTCAACCTGTTGCATCTTACGACAATGTATATAAAAATATGGCTGAAGATACGTAGCTTAGTTTTAATATCTTCTTGAGCTGTTTGCAGTCTAATAGCTGTTGAGCACTATTGAAGATACTGTATTGACAATGAACTGACTACAGCTGTATTGGTCTGGTTGGGATGAAGTTAACTTTCTTCATAGCAGCCCATATGTTGCTGTGCTTTGCATTTGTGGCTAAAACAGTGTTGATACCATACAAGTGTTTTGGCTACTGCTGAATGGTGCTTGCACAGTGTCAGGGCTTTCTCTCTCTATTCCACCTTCCCCCAAAAGCAAGTAGGCTGCAGGAGTGGGCAAGAGGTTGGGAGGGGATGTTCGTGGTTATAGTGTTTACCTTCCCAAGCAACCCTTAAGCATGCTGAGGCCCTGCTTCCCAGGAAGTGGCTGGACATCTGCCTGCTGATGGGAAGTGGTGAATGAATTCCTCTTTTTGCTTTGCTTGTGCACGCAGCTTTTACTTTTCTTACTAAACTTGTAATTATATTGATTCATGAGTCTTTTTGCCTTCCTTTGAATTTTTTTTTTTTTTTTTTTTTTTGTACTCCCTATCCCCGGGAAAGGGGAGTGAGCAAAAGGCAGAGTGGGTGTTTGGCTTCTGGCCAGGGTCAACCCACCACAATAGCTTGTGACTTGTCCTACTTTACAGTGATCTAGAGCTACATATAAAACTGGAATTCTGTCAGCATCCTGCTTTGACCTCATGTATCTTCCAAATACTGACATTTCCTCTCTGGTCTGTTCTTGGTTATGTCTGAGAAACAGTTTGATCCAAACTGGTGTATCTGCCAGTTCACAGGTACAGTTTTGACAATATTTGTATTTATGTTTCACTAATGTAAAAATCTTTGCTTACAGGAAGAATTGAATGATGCAGTAGGATTTTCCAGAGTCATTCATGCCATTGCTAATTCTGTAAGTTAACATGATTTTTAACGTACCTTTGGTAGTAAGAAAAAAAGTAATTAATTCAAAGAAAGAATTCTTTTGCTGTTACATTTTGGAAGATAAGATTAAATACAAGTTAAAGTGGCTTCTCTTTTTTTTTTTTTTTGTTGTTGCTTCATGTTTTACAGTGGTTGAGTATGGTAGGTTAAGTAAGCTCTTAAACTAATGACATACACAACTTCATTATCTGTAAGAGTCAACAATACCAATTTCTTAGGGCTCTTAACAAGATTCTCTTAAGTAACTAAGCTTTGAGTTTTTTTTTTCTCTGTCCCTAAAAGATTGTTGTGGTTGGGGGTTTTTTTGGTTGTGGTTTTTCCCCCCCCCCCCCCGGCAGTTAAAGGCTTAATCAGAGAAGGTCATCTGGTTCTCTTCTACTTACACAGTTAAAATAGGCTATAGTTTCACATCTGTCCCCTTCAGCCCAATTATTTTCATGTAGTTGTTACAGCCTGCTGTGTAGAAAAAAAATAATAAGTATGCATATTGTTTTCTCTAGCAAATGGAGGATGCAGGGAAGCAGAAAAGGTTGTCATGTCAAATGAATCAAAGTTAACATTGAAAAAATTTCTTGTACTTTTTCAAGAAGGAACTTGCTTGTACAACATCTGGCATGAAAGGTTCTGCACCGTGAGAAGCCAGATCATGCTTCTAATAACTATCGTATATTACAACTGTAAAGAATATATTGTGAGTTGTTGTACAAGTTGTAAATTAAAAGATAGTGGACTGAGAAATCACTTGACTTCAATCTTAAATAGATTACATTTGGAAACCAAATGTAAGTAGCTGTTCTAGTGCATCTTCTCAACATTTCAAGCTGCTGCTGAAGGCTGTGATAGGTGGTTGGGAGTAGAGGAAAAAGGAGTGGCTGCTCTGAGAGAATGGAGGAGTCTGTGGGGCAGGCAGAGAGCAAATGGGGAGGTTTGATTTGTATTTGTTCCAGCTGCCCTTGGCTAGCATCTGGGATAGGTGCTTTTCACAAATTGCCCTTACCATGGCTGTGATTGGAAATGTAACTAACATTTAATGTTCTTTTCACAGGGCAAGCTTGTTATTGGGCACAATATGCTACTGGATGTTATGCATACCATACACCAGTTCTATTGTCCCCTACCTGATGTAAGTAATCTTCTGAATGTTCAGATGATGAAATAAATGCCTCAATGTATTTCTCTTTAGTCTTATCTCCAGACTTTCTTGTGAATGGAAGCATATGACAGTCTATTAAGAACAACAGAGAAGTATTTTAAAAAGAACACTTGTTACTTCTGGGTTACTGCCTTATTTTCTTAAATCTTCATGTAGAAAGCTTAGTTGGATTGAAAGCTTCTCCTTTACATTTTTAAAATGTTTAAATTAAATGTTGGAATTGAATTGTGGTTTCTGCTCATATCTGTTAGTCCTTCAGAAACTGCTTGGATAATGGCAGGTAAATTTAACTGACTGACTTGTTAAGATACTGGTTTGGAGCTTCAGCATTATTGTGTGGCATTTTTCCCCCTGTAGTTTACAAAGTGGGAATACATGTTTTCATATAATATAGTACAATTAATAGAATGATAAGAAATCTTGTAGCAGGATGATGTTCATTAGGGTGAAGAGGTGGAATGTCTGAATAATTGGAGGGAGCATACTTTCATGACTGCAGTAGGGCAGTCTAACAGTTCATGACTACAATAGTCTAACAATTAAGTTAAACTAAGCAATATATTGGCGCTGAGGACATTGTCTGAAGAAGCCAAAGGTCTCATTGGAAGGATGGCCAACGTGATGGTTATGTTACTTGCAATCCTCAAGGGCTTGTGGGTGTTATGGGAAAGACTTGATTATGAGATGGGAGAAAGAAGTTTGGGACCTGTTCAGTGTTGGAACATAAGCAGTTGTCAGTTGTTCCTGTACTTTTGACACTTGGAAGATCTAAACATGTAGGCAGTCAACTGTCCACATGGAGTGACTGCTTATATTCCATTGACATCTTAAATGCTGGGAACTTTTAAGTAAAACTGTTAACACAGCTGGAATTAGAGGTAATCTAGGTTATATAGTAGGATATGGTATTGGAGGTGATAGAACATTTCTCTTACGAATCGCAGACAAATCAGAAATAATTAGTCTGTAGTTCTATGTAATTGCAGGTGGTATCTAAGGTAATGCTGACAAATGCATCTTTTATGAGATGAGAATGCAGTTACTGTATCTCAGTTTTAGAAGCTGAATGGATAATTGTAGCTATTGCTATCTATCATCCTGAGACTGATAAACAGTTAACTTACTTGGATTTTATCTTCTGGTTTAATGTTAAATTAGGACCTAAGTGAGTTCAAGGAAGTAACATCATGTGTCTTTCCCCGGTAAGTTCTTAGTTCAAACTTCCAACTGTTTTAGTACTGTTTTAGCAAGCTGATATTGTTTATCCTAGCCCTGTAACCTAGCTGTTACTGGAAATAAAATTGGGAACAAGTTAGATAAATACAGTTTTTGAGGTATTCTGTAGCACTTCTTTTTCAGAAAAGCAGTGCTATTATTCTACTTCTTGGCAAAAGATGCAACTTTGCTACCCCGTTGTTTTTGGCATGATGTTTGGTGTTTTGAATCTGCACTACATTTGGAACAAGATTTATTTGCTACTTATTGTTTGCATCTCTTGCTATTGCTTAGTTGCTGTCCTTTTTCATGCTGAACAAAGCCAAGGAGTGTTTTGGCTGCTCTAAGATCTGAGAGTAATTTTTCAGTAGAGTGAAACTGCTGTTTCCCAGCTAATACACCAAAACATTTTTGAGGATTTGGCAAAATGGACATTCTTCCATTTCAACTTATTAGCTCTTACTTTGTTTCTAGGCTATTGGATACTAAACTGATGGCAAGTACACAACCTTTTAAGGTAAATTAATATAATATTATAGAATGATTTGAAGATACAAGTTTGCATTAAGCGTGTATTGAAACAATTTTTTTTTTTAGAGAGAAAAGTGTCTATCAATGTTTTCTGTGATGCTCCTCTTTTGTAAAAGAATGGTTTTTCTTAACCCCTTATCTAAACTGACAAAATTTTTAGAATACAAATTTTTACTTTTGTACAAGTGACTTTTGTGTTTGTTGTGGTTTTAAGGTAACTTAGCAGCTTTGAATTCCAAAATATGTACAGTTTTTGCTACTTAAAATGTGATTAGCAGATTTTTTGTCTCGTAAATTAGCACAAGATTGCATGTCTCCTCAGGAGAGAAAAAAAAAAAAAGTGTTATTCATGAACAAATAGGACCTGGAAGCTGCTTGTATACTCAAAGCTTTAGAATATTGTGAATGCTGACTTAGATTTGTCTAGAAAAAGACACTTGAACATCATCATTAGGTTCTATTGTGGCCTGCTGTTTAGTGGGTAGTCAGCAGGAGAAAAAAATTACAGGTTTCTCTTAAAAGCTCTTGCAGCATGAGTTTTATTCTAACAAAGAAGTATTGAGATAAGTGATCATACTCTCTGCTTTCCTGTGTGCGTTTAGAATGAGTTAATTAAAAAATATGCTGATGAAGCAGCATCTATCTTTCTGCATACCTTTCTGACTTCAGAGCATTGCATAACAGAAAATCTCATTAGAATGTACTTAGTAGATATTTTCAGGTTTGTCTTGTATACTACTGTAGTAAGAATAGAGGTTTTTGTATTTTGAAAACTAATAATCCTGCACAAGTTTTATGTTTGGTAGTTATGTTGGTATTTGTAATTTTTACAGTAGATGCTTGGGTTTTAGGCTATTGTTATCAAATGGTGCTTTGGGATGCCAATGTAATGTATCATTTAAGCTTGTTCATTGTACTGAGTTCTTCAGACCACAGACGATGATAACTGTAAACAGCTGTCTTGATTTAGAACCAAAGGAAATTTGGTCCTCAAAAATTTCAGACAACTTTAAGAAAGATTGTGTGAGATTTTGGGTTTTCTCTTGCTGTTGATTCTGCATGTTTTTTCCGTTGTACTGGTTGACAAAGTATATTTGATTATTCAGGAAGTTTGGTTTGAATAAATTAATAATCTACATATCCTTTCGTGACATTTTATAGATGCATATATAGATTCGGTAATGCAACTCAGCTAAGCTGAAGTGTAGGAGCAGCTTTCTGATTGTCAGGCTTCTTTCACTGTCTTTGTATTACTTTAAATCAGCAGTATTTACACTTACAAACCTATTCAAGAATGTCCAGTCAGCAAGCACACTTCAATACTCACCTTGAACCATTGCCTTCAACCATTATGATCAATATCTAGGATATTTTGCCTTGCTGTTTGTGTTGCCTTTTCCCCTGCCACATGTACCATGCATGGAACCAGATTCAAATAGAAATATTACTTTGGCATAATTTATTATCAAGAATTCTGAAAAGTATTAATAAATGCTTGTGACTCATAGATACTATGTTGTAGGTGAGGCAAGTACTTTTTAAGACTTGTCTTGACAGATGACTCTGGTGTATTAGTTTGAAATGAGGCTATGTATAAATACTTAGAGAACACAAGGTGGCAGCAGTATTTTTATCCTATTTGATTTCAGCTTCCAGGGAAAATGTGCTTGGCATTGGCAGTTAATGGTGTCTTTTCTTGCAGGAGATCATTAATAATACATCCCTTGCAGAACTGGAAAAGCGTTTAAAAGAGGTTCCATTCAGCCCTCCTAAAGTTGGTAAGGTTATATCAAAATGGTCTTATTTCTGAAATGTTGTCCTCTTTCAGAGGAAAAAGTGTTTTGATTATTTTTGTTCTTGGTCTGAAATGTAAATTCCCCTATTAATACTTAGTGTTTTGATGAAAGGGACTTCAAACATGGGCAATGCACATACAGTGCAGTTGCATTTAGAACTATTAGTGGAAGTCAGTAGGAATCCTTCCACTTTATTTCAGATAATAGAAGAATGGATGTATTCAGTGAACAGCAGTTTCTTCATCTTCTAATGATGGCCTTTTGTTTTTTTAGCTTGATTTTTGTTGAGTAACTTGAAATTGTTTTAGAACTGTTTCATTTGCTTATTATTGTCCTTCAGATCAAAGCCAGAGCACTCTAGTAGGCACTTGGACAAACAAAACCAGGAAAACTTACACAGTAGTGACTAGTCATGTGTGTTTTAGAAATCATTAAAGTTCCCTTAAAACTTTCTTTGCTTTGAGGTGAATGAAAGGATATTTAATCAAAGGGCAAGCTTATCTCAGGGTTCTGGATTTTTTCTTAAGTTGCTGATTTAGAAAAGGGAGGACAATACTCAACAGTAGAGTATGTTGGAAGGGAAGGTCTCAATGCTTAATCAAAAACAAGATGAGTGATACTTTTTTATATTGCTGAATGTGCAGAGCAGATGCACTTAAGCTGTAGTAACAGGACAGATAAGACGGATAATCTACAATCATCTTGGACAATGAGCAGGAGCTGTTGGTACTGAGACCTAAGTAATACCATACATATGGAGTGTACAGTAATTGCATGCAGACCTTTTAGTGGCATATCCTCTGTAGCTTCTTCTCAGGATGTAACATAATTTGGCAGCTGTCAGGTACTAATTTTTGCTGATGTAATATAAAATAATGATTTTACCTTTTTTTTTTTTTCTTTCTTGAGCAATATATGACCATAATGGTTAATTGACTCAGAAGTGTTAATATTTAATCAGAGGTGATTAATGTGGTTCAGAACATCCAAAGCAAAGCGTGTTTAAAAATACTAGAATACTTTCATTAACTGTTCATTTATGGGTTTTTTTGGATATGTATCTATTAAAAAAAAAAAGTTAAGCACTAAGAAATGTCCTTTTCAGCTCAGCCAGTATAACTTAATGTTGTCTGAATCTCAGACAACTTTATTTTTTAAATAAATATTACAAAGGCTCATCTGAAAAAAGGCCTGATGTTTTGCTACTCTAGTTTTATGTATAAAAAATTTGGATTCAAGTTTCTTTTTACGAACTACAACAAATATGTATGCTTACATATTTCCACAGTATAAGTTATGCTAGTATTTCTGTATCACTGTTTAAAATCCTGGGTATGTTTCATCATAGTTTTAGCTTCTTTTGCTAGATTGAATGCAATAAATTAAATGGAATTGTAGAGTTCACTTTTCAGTCTGTACCTTAATGTAAGGGTCATGATTCGGGCTTTTCAAACAGTTAATTTTGGTCTTCCAGTCCTATTCTCAGTATAACTTCTAGAGGAAAATGAGCCAGCTTTCTAGAGGTTGAGAAGCTAGCTACAGAGGTGAAATAACTTTGATGTTGGGAGTGGGAAAAATGTAAATGATAAAGAAAAAAGTGTGATGTGCACATACTTCTCTGTTACTGAGACTTGGCCACTTTCAAACGCTTCTCTTAAGAGAAGTGCCTATTAAGGTTCCCACTTTCAGAGGTGATTCAAGGGATACTTCTCAAGGTCTTCACATAAACACCAAGTATGATTGTCAATAAAGTTGTCAATAGAGACATCCTTTAATCACTTAGTTCCATCTTCATTATTTAAATACCTTGAAAAATCTGACCATAGGTCAACTGGATGGTTAGCAAACAGGTTAATAGTAGAGTTTTCAATTAGCCTGAGTGTCTGTTCTTTTAAATGCAAGACAGTCAGGAAAAAATATGCTGTGTGGGGAATCCTGCTGTCATTGTGCTAGAATTAATACTCCATTTTGGCTAAGTAGGTATGTAGATTAACAGCTTTTTAATAGGAAGGAGTTTCTATCTTAGGAGCCTATTCTTACTTAAAAATACAGAACAAAACTGTGCTTTTTTCAGAACTTCTGAAATTTCAGAACTTCTGAATTTTCAGAAATTCTGAAAATTGTATAAACTTACCCAAATGATGTTATGCTCTGACAAAATAAGTGTGTGGGTAAGCATACAGGGCTGCCTTTAACTTCTGTGATAACGTGTTTACGAATTGTTTTTTCTCCTCAGAAAGTGCAGAAGGGTTTCCAAGTTATGATACAGCTTCCGAACAACTTCACGAAGCAGGATATGATGCTTACATTACTGGACTGTGTTTCATCTCCATGGCTAATTTCCTAGGTATCTATGTAGTCTTTTTCAAACCTTCTCCTTAATGCTATCTGTAGCTGCTTATTACATACTGAATTTCTTCTTCATTCATCAGGTTCATTCCTCAGTCCTCCGAAAAATCATGTGTCTGCTAGATCAAAACTCATTGAACCTTTTTTTAACAAGTAAGTAGTTGTTGTATTAAAAGACCTGCTAAAACATGGAAATAAAACACTAGCCTTAAAATATGTATCTCTAGCCTCAGAATCAATGGCTAACTGCATTTTTCTTTACACTTCAGTTTTGATTGACTTTCTGGTTCACGCTAGTAATGCTGCAGAGAGGCCAGAATGTGTAAAGTTAAATACCTTTTCTTTTGAAGAGAATGGTTTACTTTCTGCTAACCTGTAAAAGGACACTTAAAACAGTACCTGGACTGCTTTAATGGCCTTATCCATGCCAGTGTTGAGAATATGTTTACAATTTAGAAAATTATTTCTGGAGTAAGCTTTGGGAGTAGTGGAACTGAAGAAAAACTGGTGAGGTGTTCTTTATGTTGTAGGACACTGTCAGAAACTGGTGATAGTTAAAACTGAGTACGCTAAACGTTCTGGAAAAACTAAAATATCCCTACCGTAGTATCAATCCAAATAACACAAAACTATCGTATTAACATTAGCAGGTAACCCATTTTTAAGAAGGCATGATAAACATGTGTGATTAGTAGTCTATGGGATGATGCTATGATCAGTATTTTGCTTTTGAATTGGATCTTCATGCAAATTACTTGAACAAATTGAAGTAAGACTTGAGAAATCTAGAAGTCTTTATGCACAGATTTGATTTTTTGCATATTTAATCTGTAGATTTTACCTTATGAAGCTTCTAAAGATAGTATAACCTGTCACATAAAGGGAAAGGAGTTGAAGTTAAAAAGCTGCTAGTGTTTTAGTCTGTCTGTTTGTTTGTTTAAATTCAGGACAAATTCCATCCTTTCAAAACCCTATCATATATGAGTTGGCAAAAGTAATTATTTTATCTTCAGATGGCCCACACAAATGAGGGTATAATCGTGATCAATGGCTTTCAGCTTTTATTGGTCTGGAAACCAAATTACTATAGTGGCAGCAGTTAGGAGATTCTCTTGACACTGAGACATATATGGAGTTACTGCCTCACATTCTAGCAGAAGTTAGAAATTGTATGTACATTCCTTAGACTGAACATGGACCTGCAGGTGACTGCTTGATTTGAATGTGAAGGTGATGACAGAATCGATCAGCATAATTTCAAGATAGGATTTATCACAGGGTTATTTTCAGTAACACCAGCACACACACATGCCAACTAGTAGATAACAATTGAGGGGGTTATTTTTTCAATCATTAACCAAAATGCTTTCAGTTCTTTCTAGAGATGCATATCTGCAACAAGTACAAACTGAAACTTCTAAAACTGTCACAATAATATGTTAAATTTAAGCTTTGCAAGTTAATTAAGTTGTGTACTTCAAATGTGATATTCCTCTAACAGTGACATTTCGAAGTTTTGAGAGGAAGCCTGCTGTGTCTGTTCTGGCTTCAGAGTTAACACTGCCTAACTAATGAAAGGGAAAGTTAACAAAAAATTGTAGAAAGAACAGCTGCGCACCTTTTTTTTTTTTTTTTTTTTTCAAGAACTGAAAATTACTATTTACAAGAAAAAAAGAAAGTTTATGCATTCTGTCATTATTCAGAACTTGTAGCTTCTTGTTTCAGAAAAGTTATGTATTATTTTTAAGTCATGAAAACTTGGAAGACTTGCCATGTCTTACTTTCACATGATCTTAGAAGCTTTGCCATATTCTAACTAACCTCTGCCACCTCACCCCAGTCAGAGCTTGGAGATGAGACTCTCTCACCTTTTCCTTATAGTGAGCAGGCCCAGGCTTGTATTTTTAAAGCTTTTTATTTTTTTTTTTTAACTATAATATAAAATAACAAACCAGAATAAGACAACTCCATTTACTTAATTAATTTTTAAAAAAGAAAAAAATATTTAAGTACATGTCAGAAGTCGGAGCTGTTGGATATTTAAATGAACAAGTCTTTTGCTCTGTTCAGTATGTCCTTGCAGACCAGATCGCTATTTCCAGCACTTGGTCTGTTTAGCACCTGTAAGTAGCATCCAGGGCTTGTGCAATTTACATAGTTATCTTAAGGTCCCTAGTAAGTATGTTGCTTCTGGGGCTTTTTTGCAGGTATGCTCTGGGCTGCCAGCTAGCTTCCTGCTACACCTAGTTTTCTCTAGTTTGTGGTCTAGAAGCTTTCCCTAGCTGAGCATCCTCTCTTCCTCCTGGGGAGAAAAAAAACTATCTTCCTCCTTCCTCCAGAAGTTCTACCTGATCCTGTGGGCAGCAGTCAGAACAAGGAAACCTTTTCCTTTGTGCTGTAGTCATGTTCTTCAAGCAAAACACAAACTACAACATGCAAACAGTAAGCTAAACAAATGAAAGTTATACTATCTGTC
Organism: Aptenodytes patagonicus; assembly: GCF_965638725.1. Classification (NCBI taxonomy): domain Eukaryota; kingdom Metazoa; phylum Chordata; class Aves; order Sphenisciformes; family Spheniscidae; genus Aptenodytes; species Aptenodytes patagonicus. The sequence goes on along the minus strand of NC_134961.1, from coordinate 16,041,805 downwards.
ACAAAAGTTTTTCCTGAAAGAAGCTGAACAGAGTAGTTTATTTTAAGGCAATTATTTAGAAGCAATGTTCTCAGTTTGAACTATTATCAAGAGTCTTGAAAATGTTCTTTAAAGCAGACCACTTTATGATTCTTTGGGTTGTTTATAAAGTCTTAATTTCAAGATCTCTGAATACTAGGTGTTTAAATGCAGTTTAGAGATTAAACTTTTACGTGATTGGTGTGACTGATAGGATTTTGGAAATGTTTTCTGTTTGAATAGACTTGTCACTAATGTGAATAGTGGGAGTAAATTTAAAACTGAAAAATCAAGCTTTGATTTTTACAAACCTAGCCTTCAAAGAAAGGTAATACTTTTTTCAGTAGTTATTTTGACCTCTTTCATTATGTCAGCAAAGTTACGGAACTTCCTGGCTTGCCATTCAAGAGTGGTGGCCAGCATATAGGTTAATGTTCATATAGGTTAATGATGAACATAGGTAAAATGTTTAGCTTCAACTTCTTGTAGGAGTGGAACTGATTAAAAACAGACTTTGCCTTAGGGTTGTTTGGCTCTTTTAGGCATAATGCAGTAAATTATATGATAAACAACTCAATAAGCCAAGAATTCCAGAGATGCATTTCTGTAATCTTTATGCTTCGTTGTATATACAACATCTTTGAAAAATCATGTTCATATGAACAATCTGCTGTGAGTAATCCCTGATGAACACTTAGGAGTTGAGATGATGGGACTTTTTGTATTGTAATATCTAAACTCTTATGTGTATAATTCAGATGCTATATTGTGTATTATATGCTTTGGAGTTGATTTGAAATTTTTTGACCTGTTTTGCTTAGAGCAACATCTCTTCTCTTCTGCCATACCTCCCTGTCCCCACCTGCAAACCCCTCTGAAACTTTTAATGACAACTTTATTTTGGATCTCTTTGGATTGTTTGAATGTTGGGTTTTTTCTTTTGATGTAGCTGGAGGCAGGGGTAAAAGAGGTTTAGAGAAATGGAAACATCATGTTTTATTGAGCTGAATAGCATGATGGTCTGTAGAAATATAAGTTATCTTAGAAATATTCTTTTTCACACAAAGGGATATCAGAAACCAAAATTTAATGTATGTGCAAATAGCTTGTTTTTTTGCTGTATTTGTGGAAAATGTCTCACCAGCGAGCTAGGTTCTCTGGCATGTATTGCAAATCAGTTAATTTCTCCCTCTGCTTTTCTATATTAATTTAATTTTCTTTGCAAAATTATTGCAAAAGAACATCAGTGTGCTTTTCTGCAGTTTGACTGGTAGCTTTTCAGTCACAGTGTAGGAGTAAACAATTGCTGTCCTTGTGCTTTCAGCCACATGTGGCTGTACTAGTTACTGAGCTGGATTGGTAAACTGATCTGGGTTTAAAAAAGATGCCTTTTATTTTTTCAGCTGGATCAGTTTCTCTACACAGTTCATCACACAGTTGTGAAAACTCATCCTAGCTCAGTGCAGAGGAAGAACATTGACTACTTGAGACTACTTATGCATTGCTGTGAAGTGGCATGATCATAGCCTTGCTCTCTTTATTTTACTTGACTTGCCACAGAAACAATTGTCTTCCAAGTGGCTGTCTCAAAATACCTCAAAGTTCCTAGGATATTTTTGTATATTGAGAAATAGACCTCTGTCCTCGGACCATGTGATCTGGCTGTAGCCTCTAAACAGTGTAGGAAGTAACATTTTTTTAGCTTGGTCAGTATAGCTTTTAAATAATTGTGAATTAATGTAGTGAAAAGCAATGTCATAGCCACAACTTCACGAATCTAGCTAATTTAACATAAAGTAGGGTTCATGTTGTCATACAGAACAACCTCATTAGTTTAAATTTTCTGCAGATAGATGAGGAATCTTACAACCATAATTATGGATACTTAATTATGGATTATACTGCAACTCAGTGTTCATAATCCATGTGATGTAAGTTAGTGCTACAAGATGCAGTTACTTCTGTAACGTACTTTAAGTGCACTTAATACTAAAATCAGTATTTATACTATCTCTTTAGGGAGTGTGTGTGTTTGTGTGTGTATGTGCTGTTTAGAAACATAGTTCTCTGACCAAACAAATAAATGTAGGATTTGTGTCAGAGGATAAAAAACTGATCTTAATTAATCTCAGGTATATGCATTTTTTTTGGCATAAGTCTGTTCTTGCTGTTGGCCACTGTATTGCTTTCCTCAACAGGATAAAACCTGGGGGAGGGCAGCTTAACTAGTATTCTCCCCGGAAGTTTTTGTTGTATTTTTACTAAACTTCATCTTTATTTTTATGAAAACTGCTACTTAGGAAACTAAACTAGTTATTTGTGTACTTTAAAAAGTAGCTGGTTCCAAGAGTTCTGTGAAAGCTTTTTCTTCAGATAGCTCAACTTAAACCAAATCTGCCTTTTTTTTTTTTTTTTAAACTTTTGCTATCCTGCATGGATGATGGACAACCTTCATCCAGTGAAGACTAAACTGCTTTTACTGACTAGCTGAAATACTGTATATTTAGGCTATGCTTATCCCCTACACTGGATTCTGAAGAAGCCTGTGGCTCCTACTAACAGTGCCATTGACATTATTTCAGATGAAGACATGAGCACAAATCATAGGTAATAAATGGAACTGAGCATCTTTCGACAGTCAAAGTGAAGCCCAGCGTACTAGCAGAGCATAGATCCCAGAGCCGCAAGTTCTTTTCTGTTCAGCTAGGTGCTCTGTGATGGCGGTATGATCCTGCCTGATGTATTCCACCAGATATAGGCACCTCCCTTCTATTCCTCCTTGGAAGATGTGTCCCACACTCCCTCTTTGTATTCCTCCTCCCTTTAATCTCAAGAAGGATACCCGTATGGCCTGATCACTGTGTCTCCTGTCTGTTGTTTTCTGGGTGGATGGCTTTTTTTTGTTTCTTTTTTGAGCCATAGCACTGCATGGCCTGTCAGTATTACCCCGGATCTCTAGGAGATGTCAGAGTAAGGACGTTTTTCTCTGTTTCCTTGTGGAAGCTGTGTTCTGAAGCTAGCTTCGTTCTCAAGATGTTAGTCCTGTCCTGTTTAGACAGAGAGCTATAATGAAGCCAAGGCTATAGGAGTATGGCACCTAAAGCTAAACATAAGAAGAAACTCTGGCTCCTTTGTAAAATATCTTCTTTACTCAGTGCTATGCTGGAATTGTTAAAGCTTCTAAAGTTAATTGATGCTGATGTTTCTAATTTTTATTGATAAAATTCCTTTTAGGTTCTGCAGTGTTTAGGGGGTCACAGTGCACATTATACCGTATCTTCCCTGAAACTCAGGAAGAGAAATTAGATGGGACAGTGTGTATCATAACTGGTGTCAGTTCTCTGAAGACCCTCTGGCTCACATGTGAACCTGTCATATAGTCAATTTTCTCCCCAGTGGTGGTGTTTTTTTCTTCTCCTGAGTATTGTTATCAACTGCATTCCAGTAGACTTTTCAGTGATACAAGTAACCATAAGGGCATAATATTCAAACTCTTAAAAACTAATAGTGAGTGTGGTATGATACAAAGAATCTCTAGGGAATTACAGATCAGTCTGCACACTTAAAATGTTTTTATTTGTTGTTTGTATTGGTCATTACTTAGTTGAATACTGTAACTGTAATCTGATAAGCATTTTAAAAGCTTTTTGAAGTTATGATAGAAAAGTTATTTATTTTAGCCGTCCAGTGTACATTATACACAGCAAATGTTTTGTAACAGCAATGTGGCATCTATACCTATGACAGGATTTTAGGCTACTTACCTTATTTTGGAGGGAAATAGTTTTCAGAGCTGAATATGAACTTTTATTAAAAACATTTGTTGAATGTTTTGAGAAACTCTTCAGTTACATGTTAAAGGGTGAAAGACTTGTCCTGGTTGTTTCCACTAAAGGGTCATGATGGCTTTTGCAGTTTTAGGGTTTTAAGATCCATTCTGTCTAAAGCATGATGCAGTGCTCAGAAAATGGGGAAGTATATGTGTATTTAGAATGACAGCTTTTGCAGTATCCACCGTGTAACTGACTCTTACTGTGCAGAGCTGCTACTTTCTAAATGTTCATTTCCCCACTTGTTTTAATTGTTTTCAGCAGTAGCAGTTTGGGGCTTCTTTGTTCTTGTTTTGTTGAACAAGTGAAATTACTAGCATGATGCCAAGTAACTTTTTGAATCTGGATTGTTAGATAATGGATTGGACTTAATTAGAGGGTCTGTTTGTTTTAATATAGCTTAAGATATGGTTGGGATGATTAATTCTGCTTCTTCAGAAGCAACATCTAAAAAACTATAAAAAGGAAAGCTTATTAAAAAGTCTTTAGACAGAAATTTGCTAATGGTGCTTTTCCGTTTTGCTTCAGGCTATTTCTCATGAGAGTAATGGACATACCATATCTCAATTTGGAAGGACCAGACTGTAAGTAGCTTATTTCATTGTAAACTTACTACCATTCTGACAAATTTCCTGGAGGAGGAAGTGTAGAGGTTAATTATCATATATCTAAAGCATGGGACATCAGCTGTGTTTAGGTTATTAGCCACTTACCAAATGATCTAAATGTGTCGTGTCCCCCCCTTTTTTTTTTTTTGAATGAAGTAGTAAAACTATAAGTTCTTCAACTTTGACCAGGGAATCTGTGTTACAAAGGAGATTGACTAGAACAGATTAAACTATTGTAACTGAATGTAACAGAGTTTGAAGTTAACAGCTTTATGGTTATTTTGGGTCACTATTCGTACGTACCATACAACACATGAAGTGGGGTCTTAACACTTTCTCCCTCTCCCCTCACCGCAGCAGTAAATACAGGATGCAAACTAGTGAATAGCAAATGGTTCTGAAAAATCTTCTGGCCACTTTCCTTCAAATTTGCGTGCAGCAGTACTTTTACTTAACTTCAGTCAAAACATCAGAATTCTTTTGCCACATGAGATTATGATTACATAAATGGAAAAGTACTACTTGAAATATTTTTACATTTTAAGTTATTTCTGGTTACAGACCTGGGGTTGTAATAAGGTGCTAATACATTTAAGTGAAACCAGATTTTACTAATATAAAGGTCCTTACTGTTATGGGATGTTACACTATGAGGGAGAAAACTTTGGATGGGTGTTACCACTGATGTCTTGTCTTATGAAAATGTGAAGCCCTGGAGGTCAGTCTAGTCATCGACTAGATGAAAGCTTAATTTTATACTGTGAAGTCAGATACACGAATGTCTTAAAAATGATACCCATCTGGAAGCAATATTGATGTGAAGACATTTTCCACTCCATGCATCAGAAAGCTCAGGCTGGAGGATGACCCTTTATTAGATGCTAGTTTAATAGTAACAGAATGCAGTTCTAGAAAGATGGAAGTAACTACTGGAGAGGAAAATACATGCTGTAAGGGCATATATTTAACTTTTAAATGCAGCTAGGTGATCGGATCACTGAGCTCTGGCTCTGCGGATCTATTGGAATGGTTATCTAATTATGTTGCATACTTCTTTCCCCAACTGTTTGATATTGAGTAGAAGAATGGATAAATACTTGGGTCATTGAGAGAATGCCAAAGCTACTAAGCTGTAAAGATGCTACTTCCAGTTGCTAGCCAACTTACAGGATTGTTTTGATACTTTGCCAAGAAGAGTTGCCAAAAGAGAGTCTGCCTCTGAAAGTCTGTCTCTTTTATCTGAAAGCCACTCCTGTAGAACAGACTGATGCAGATGTTACAGCAGAATCTGAACCAGGGAGACTTTCTAAGCTTCAAAATGGAAAGTACATCTAGGGTGGCATGTTTGGCTGGCTGCTTTAGAAACTTTTATCTCTATTCTGAGATTTAAATGCTACTGTAGCTTGAGGAAGCTATCTGGTTGGTTGTTGTCTGTAGAGGGCATTTTTGCAGAGAAGTAAAGCCACATAAAGAATAAGGCCACGCTTCTGTGGTAGATATACATGGAGACTGTATTTTTAAAAAAAAAAAAAAAAAAAAAAAAGATGAGGCGCAGCTAACTAAGTGACTGTCTAAGTTTTGTTGTGATTGTCAGTTTGTTTGTCCTGTAGTGTTACAGCTAGTTCGTGCAATTTTTCTAGAAATAATAGAGTTCGGTAACATATGCTAGGTCAAATAGTATTGAATATGTGAAAGTGGCTTTCATCATCTTCTTTTGTTACTGTGTATTAAAAACTCTTTAAAAAGAATGCAGTTGCTGCACAAAATGACTGCAAAGCAGAATATGAATCAAATATTTCTCACCTGAGTATGTAGAAGGTATAGAGGTGTAACAGCGGATTCAAAGAGAATTTAAGAATAAACTGATACTGGAGAGTTAGGAGTAGTTTCTTCTCTCTAATCAATAGAAAAAGGCTGTTATATAACATCTGAAGCTGGAGTTGTTACAATTCTCTACTACTGGATTGCAAATACTTAAACCTTTGAATTGCTAGCTGTTCAATAGGCTATACAGGAATGAATTGATCTTCATTGGCTTGTTAAGACAACTTGTGGGGTTTTGGTGTTTGGCTTGTATAGTGCCAAATTCAAAAAAATTGAATTCTGGTGCTTAAAAAGTTTTGTGTCCTTTTGGTTTTTGAAGTAGCAGATTTAAGGAACAAGACTTCCCTTGTGCTCATGAAAGGATTGCTTTCTTCAGCTACTTGTGTCTCCATCCAATCTGATGCTCAAGTGCTCATGCAAACCTGTAATTTGTTAGCAGGGAGTTTCTAATAAACTCATGCTAACCCAGCTTGTTTTGAGCTAAAAAGATTAAAGCACTTACAAGCAAATCACAAGTGGCTAGTGGCTGGCAGCTATAACATCTTCAGTTAATACTGTTTCATCTGGAAGAGGCTATATTCCTGCATACCCGTCTCCAATATCAATTTTATTTCAGCTGATATGATCAGACGGATGAAAAATTTACTCTTTTCTAAGCTGCATGGGTTCTGCTGACCAACTAATTAGACACCATGTTACAACTTTCCACAGGGTCATGTTCCGGTCTTCCATTTTTTTTGCAACTGAAAAACTAGGTTCTTTACTTATGTGGAGCAAAACAAGTAGTTTACTCAAAACTTATGAAACTTATTTTCCCCTGACTTCATTAAGCATTCAGTATTTCAGTTATGAGATGCTGAGTTAAGACTGTATTATTTTTACTGTTGGTACACACATAATGGTGCTTTCATGAAGGTGTTGGGGTTTTTTTAGTATTTTAATACTATAATCGAGTTCATGCTGCAATCGCTTACTTAGATGCATTTGGAAATATCTGTTCTATTTTTATGACATGTTTTGGTTAGGAACTTGAGTTTTAGAGGCCTCTGAGTAACTGTTGTGTTCTGTTGAGTTTACACAAGATGTTAAAAAATTATTTGGGAATAAAAATTCCATTAACCCTTTGGGCAGGGGTGGGAAGGCTTAAAACCAAAGCGCATAAAAATCTATTCTATCTATTCAGGAAACACTGTAGCTGTTGAAAGCTACAGTTCTCAAGTTCATGCAAAAATGAAGCCTTACTTGTGGAATAGAGATGCACTTAGAAACATACATGCTTTCTCCTATAAAGTACATACCAGGCTGAGGACACGACCACTTACTGTAATTACTAGTCATAACTGAATTGTAGTAATTGCTAATGCTTGGCTGTATTTATGAAATTGACAATCCACAAGGCTTTCATCAGTAAACAGTGCAAAGTTGCATCTTAACCAAATGTGGCAAAAAAACCTAACAGGTTTTCCCTTGTATAATGGGGTCAAGTACACATGAAAGTCGGATATAGCAATAACAAGTGATTGATGGTCCGATTTTGGACACGTGCTCCATGAATGAGATCCACCTTGAAAAACTCTCCTATTTTAATGCTGACAGCTGAGGAGATCGGAAACTAGAAAAGTTTGTATCACAAAAGAATTCAGGAGGGTAATTCATTAAGATGAAAGTCAGTCCCTATATCTCTATACCCAAAGAAGAGAGAAGCTCTTCCTGAGAGTGTTTCCATGTGGTCAAGTTAAAATCTGATCATATAAAGCTGTGTGTAGTTAACCCTTGAGTTACCTTTAGCAAACTGGAGCAGTAAATTATAAAGTGGAACACTCCACTTTAATGGTTCAGCCTCTGTCTAACATCAAACGTAAAATGACAAGGGAAGATCTAGCAATGTGTCATGCATAAAAACATAAATCTGCAGATACCTGTGGAGAGGCTCAATTAATGACTTGTGAATAGTTTCATATGAAAATGGAAAATATTTCAATATTTTTGCACCTTAAAATACAGTATTCCACTTGCTGCTTTTTAAAATATGGTAGGAATTCACAGGTTCTCAAAGCTCAAGTGTCTAGTGAAGGGAACTTCAGTCTCATGTACATTGTGGTGATTTCTTAGGTACAAATGATCTTTACTGGGCGAGGTCAAAGGTCCGTCTTGTTTAGTAGCCTGCCTCTGATGATGACCAAAACCAGATGTGTAGGGGGAAGTGTGCAAAAGTAAGGCAGATGTATAGTGATAACTTCTGCTGTACTCTTACGTCGTCCAGCGGTTTGACTTGGATTCTCTCTCTCAAATTCACAAAGCTGCAAATAACTTTCAGTGTACACCAGACTTCCTTTGCACTTCCTCTTTAGATGTTGTTTTTTACATGCTATTTTTTTCTTGGTGTAATTTTTAATTAAAAAAAAAAGTCTGTCAGTGTGTATATTCTAGCTTGTACCTTATGTTATATGAAAACTGAATTGAACATTGCTTCACAGTAAGTTTTTTATTGGCAGAAAAATGGCAACATTGAATTATTGCTAAGAATTTTTTAAAGCTAGAGCTGGAGCATGAAGAGGCTGTTGTTTTTCATTTCTGTCCTTGAACTTGGCACAAAGGATGTGAAGAACTGGATTTGTGGGCATTTCCCACTGCATGTAATGCTGTTTCAATTTCTTATACAGATGAGCTAGTAGGATTTAGTACGTCTATTTCATGCATACTTGCAGGCACATTTTTGTTGGTGCCTGATGTAGTGTCATAGATCTTGGCCTGTTTTCTTATTTAAAAAAAAAGAAAAGAAAGGAAAAAAAACCCAACACACAACCATATTGGATAACTTTTTTAGGATATTCTAAAGATACCCGTAGTGACTCTTATTTTAGCAAACGCTTCTTTGTTTTGCAGTGCAGCCAAAACGAGATCATGTTCTTCATGTTACTTTTCCCAAAGAGTGGAAGACTAGTGATCTTTACCAGCTTTTCAGTGCCTTTGGTGAGTGATAGTCTATCCTTCCTTGCACTTTTTTTTTTTTTTCTTCTTCTTTGTCATTAACAAGTACCTCTGGTTTTGTTTGTTATTTTTAATCTGTGGATGCAGACTTACTCCCAGTATAGGTAATGATGAATCGCCTTTTGTAATTTTTGAATGGTGTCCTGTGGACTTCCTTTGTAATGATGTGTTGAAAATGTTTGCCCTGATGAACTGCTCTTTAGAAGTCTTTTTATGTGGTGCTTGTTGAATATTGTGGACCTTTGATCGTTTTATTTACAGCCTCTCCTGGGAGGAGGTAAGAGTTTATATAGGTGGGTAAAGGGAATGGGGATTGGTCTGAAAGGCAGATCAAGGTTTTAGGAATAAGGTTCATCCTGCAGTCTGCTTTAAAGCCAGATGCTAACTTACGTGAGTCTAGGCAAGCAAGCAAGCTTGAAAATAGTCAATTTGATTGCAAGATTGTGAACACGATCCAAGTCAGAAGAAATGACAAAAAAGCTATCTAATAACTGGGGACTAGTAGTCCTGTTGTTCCTCTACTAAGTATTAGTATATAATGTAAGGACATGGAGATCCTAAATAATTGCCAGTGATCTCCTGATACCTAAATCTTGCAGCAGAAAACAGTGATTATGCTTTGTGTCCCTAAATCAGAATAGGAATGATCTTTCATACAGCTCTGTGTTGGATGTTGTTTCCAAGATTTTTATTGCAGATTGGTTTCTAGTTTCTTATTGCTGGGTAAGGTAATGCTTCAAAAGAGATCTTTTGGGCTTGCACTGAATTATAAATTATTTTTCTGGGGTTTTTCCCTGGGTTTTTTTGTTTGTTTTGGGGGTTTTTTTTGTTTGTTGTTGCGTTTTGTTTTGTTTTGTTTTTTCAAAGAGGTAACTTCTTTCCATTTCTTAAAACATTTAATGTAAAATAAAAATTATCACTCTTATTAAAATAATTTTTGCATGATTTTCCAGAAATATTTGCTTGCAATACTTACGTTATTGAAAGTAGCTTATTAAATGTTACGTATAATAGACATTTATGCATCTTGTCTTCCTCAAATTCTGTAATAAGGATTTTAATGGGAAATTGCTTTTTTTTTAAAAAAAAAAAAAAAGGAAGCTATTAACCAAAGTGTTTATTGGGGAGATTACTTTCTCATTTAAAGAAATAAAATCTTTGCTTTACATTAGTCTTGGCAGCTCTAAGGAGAGCATGTATGACTGAATTTGTAACTTCATATTCCTAAAAATTTTCTGCTTGGCACTATAGTTTCACCTTTTTCCTGCCCCCAGTCTTACTTAAAGTCTCAGTACCGACTTTGTCCATTGGAATATAATTGTTATAAAAACTGTGCATATTTTTACATGTGTATTTATTATCTATTATGAAATGGACCTTTCCCCTTTTGGAGACAAACAAATGAAGAGATGTCTGTTTAGCTAGTACTTGATCAGTGTACTGCAGAGTGTACTGCAGATGTTTCAGAGTAATAGAATCATAGAATCATTTAGGTTGGAAAAGACCTTTAAGATCATCGAGTCCAACTGTAAACCTAACACTGCCAAGTCCACCACTAAACCATGTCCCTAAGCACCACATCTACACATCTTTTAAATACCTCCAGGGATGGTGACTCCACCACTCCCTGGGCAGCCTGTTCCAGTGCCTGATAACCCTTTCGGTGAAGAAATTTTTCCTAATATCCAATCTAAACCTCCCCTGGCACACCTTGAGGTCGTTTCCTCTCGTCCTATCACTTGTTATGTACCACACTTAATGACTTAAGTCAGAGTTTGTAGTGTGGCAAACAGATTCAGGGAAAACCTGAACCTAACCTCCACTGAAATAATTGCTGTGGTATCCATAAGGACATTTAATCACCAGTTAAAGGATGGAAGTCACTCAGTGTACTCAGTCTCGTTACTCCTGTGCTTGCTGTGGGTCACCACGCTAGTTTACAGAATACTGTTCTCCTCTCCACCTAGAATTGTGACTTGGTAGTCTGTGCAGGGTCTCTGGACCTATGTAAAATTTACTCGGTTCCTTCTGACTTTTTGATCTGTAGTGCAGCATGATGCCAGTATAATGCTGGATAGGATTTACTATTCCCTATTGGGAAATCTAGAATGTGAGAATGTAAAAAGTTACTGAGATTCTTCTAGAGTTGCTATTAAAGGGGGTAAGAAACAATGCAATTTGGACATTGTTTCTATAGACTTTTAAAGACTCAGACATATAATTTTTCTTATTTTATCAACTCTTCCCCTTCAGTGTTGGTGTGAAATGCAAGCACAGATCACTACCACCAGGGGTCATACTTACACACCTCAAAATACTATTCAATTTTGACATTACCATTTTTCTCACTTCTCCAGATTTCAGAGCTGAATGTTTTCAGACCTGGATTTACAAACTCTTGGTATTTGGGTAGTACTTAATCTGTATTTTGTTTTAGGTCTTATTGCCATGGTGTCTCAAAACAAACTGCAAATTATTCCTTCCAAAATTCTGGGAGTACCCATGCTTTTTCAGTTGTAGCTGGACAGAGAGACAGAGAGTGGCACAATGTAAGGTTAAGTGATTTGCCAAAAGCCCCAAAAATATGACAGTAACAGACATGAATTATCCCAATTTATACACCAGTTAAACCAAAGTGTTTTTAAATCAAGCTTTTACCTGGATTAAAAATCAGTTGTTAAATTGAATAGCAACATTAACCTGAATTTATAGAAAAATTATCTTGAATTTGTTTTAGCCTAGTATGAATTGAGGCAGAGTTGTAATCTTCCATGAAGCTTCTAATGAAAGCAGTGAAACAGCTGAAGGGGCTGCAGTGTCAGACTTGGAACTGTTTTACGTTTGCTACTCTAGAAGGAGCGTTCATGGTTCTGAAGTCTTCCAGTACTTCATGCATACCAAGTGGACACCTGTTCATGCAAGATGTTTTTATAGTCTCATGGGTGAATGTAGTTTCACTGTACAAGTACTTGCAGTACTATGCAGTCTCTTCAAACACTTTCTTTAAATTCTTAAATTTGTGTAGTTTATTTGGTCATGCTGATGTGAAATACGAAGATATTAAAATAGTATTTGCTAGAATACAGCTTTTGTGTATTGCCTTCACTTCTACTTAAATGAATGTCTTTGATGGGCTTTAATTAAAACACGTACTATAAAGTATTATGAAAACTACTACTTAAAAATTTTCCAAGTGAGTGGAGTCAAACCTATGCATTGTATTTTGTGAGAGCATGAGAATATTAAGATGGAGGTGAATGCTGTTGTAGTTCATGGAGTCAGTGATCTTGAAGATCCATAAATTACTTTTAAAACGTAACCAGTCCTTTGTGTGTTTAAATCTTGTTCTAGTAGGCCAAACTACTATATAGGTGAGTTTTATGTGACTCTTAAATACATTTTTTGAGACTCATTTACAAGTTTCATACATTGACATCTGTTCCTGTTAACCGCTGTACTGCAAACTCACTGTTTAACTTTTCTTAATTAAAAAAAAAGTGCATTTTGAAAAATGCCCCTTTCAAAGGTGAAAAATCTAGTTTAAGGAAAACTTCTAGCACACAATATATGTATTAAGTATTCTCCTGAGCTCATGTTCATATAGACATGTGAGCTTTGAGTGTTGGTTTTTTGGTTTGTGGGGATTTTTTGGGTGTGGGAGATTTTTTGGGTGTGGGGGTTTTTTTGTTTCTTTTTGTTTTTGAAGGGGTTTTAAATTTTAATCCTATTTTTCTCTATGCATTTCTGGCCTTTCTTCCTTCTGCTCATGCCAATGTTTCCTTCAGCTGTTCTTGCTTTCTTTGTACCCTGTCTTCCTGCCAGAAAGGTGGAAGCTCTATTAACTCTTCTCAATTATTCGCCAGTAAAATGTTGTTTGTGTTTAATATATGCTTCAACCCTTGCTCAAAGACTAAAAGCTTCAACTGTTTCTGTTGTTTAATGCAGTCAGTGTCCAGAAACTGTTAGCAATTCTATCATGGTGTCAATGTGGTCAATTGTTTTTTTTACTGTAAGAAAGTAGAATATGTTAATAAACGTTTTTCGTTAAATGAAAATCCATATAGTCCTAATACCTATATTAAGTGTTTAATTGCCACTAACAGTTGTTTCAGAAACGTATGAGAACAGAGCCAAAGTAAAACAACTTTCCTGCCTTCTAGCAATCTATAACTTAAGGACTCATGAGCTAGAGGTCACACTTGCATCTTTTAGTTTAAGCCTTTCACAGCTTTCTGTAAGTCAGTCTAAAACCATACTTTATCCCATATATATTCTTGTCATCCACAGCACTTGATGGCAGTTCCCTAACTGCAATTAAGCATTATGTGAAAAATTCTTCTGGTTTTAAAACTTCTTTATATTTTATTAGATGTCCCTTAGTTGTTTTATAATGAAATAGTGAAACCCCTCTGTACGTCTTTCATATAATTTCTGTTCTCATATCTTCCCTACAGATATGTATAGGCATCTTCCTTGGACTCAGCCTTCAAAAGAAAATTCTTATTTTACTTAGTCTCTTATACGGAAGCCTTTCCATACCTTTGGTCGTTGTGGTATAAAAACTGAAGGAAAATCTGTTTGACTGACATAATCCATCAATATAATTTTATTCTGTGGATTTTAACGTTGTTTGCATGTTTGTGTTTATATAAAGAGAATTTTCAAATTTATTTACAGAAAAAAACACATTACTTTGCACCTTCATCTCAGAAGCAACAGATCAGATTTTCATCTGCTCTTATTTGGGTGAAGACGTTTTATTTCACTTGATAATTCTTTATTTGACATTACCCTTTTTTTAGCAAGCGACATTGTTTGACAGGGCATGTAGTAGCAAATAGACAAGGGGTCACATAGGCTAACAAGGGTGTTCTTCCAAGTATTGAAGACATTTGATCTATTCTAGCAGTGTAGAGAGAGAAATCTTCTGTTTTATTTCTCTAGAGCTGGTATTACATTGCTGTATATGGTTTGTTTGGATTAGCCTTGCAGTAAGTTGGCATGCGGCTATGTTGATTGCTAAATATTGTACTTCAAGTGCAGATGCGTTTGCTTTTCAGATCTTTATTGCCCTTTCACCATACTTTTGAAATGCACAATATTTACTGAGTGCTTAGCAATATTGCTGAATGATCTAATTTATTAATCTTGTCTCTCTTAAATTCTTATTTCTTAATAATAATGAAATGTGACGTAGTCTGAAAAAAGTATCTTTTAAGCATGGAGAATTGTATAAGAGCATTTGTTGCAGTTCTCTTCAGATTGCAGCTTAGCGTCCACTATTTAATGTTTGACTTGTTCTTAAAATTATATATTTAAAATGTATAAATCTGAGTATAAAGGCAGCATATGTTGGGAGGTATTGAAACCCTTAATTATCTAAAATAGCAAAGTCATTTAGGGTGCAGCAGCCTTTCTGCAGCAATGAATAAGTATCTGAAACTGACATGATGTGCCATCAATAGGTTGGATTTTTATTTATTTATTTTTAATTGGTACTTTGTGAAAACATGGGCACTGAAGTCCATTTGAGTATTAGCTGAACTCCTTCAGGATATTTTAGTCCATCACTGATCCTCTTCAATATTTTATGCTAAGGGCACAATTGCAAGATGTTCAGGAGAATTTTTCTTTCTGATCTTTCTTTTGGTCTGTTCAGGGTAGATACGGAATTAATTAACTATATATATAGGAAAGGGACAGAATCCGGACAGCACTTCCATGTTGAAGAATTACAGAAGAGTATGGTCTCAGATGATTGTTTAGAAAATTTTGTAATTAGTAATGCAAAAAAGGAGGACTTTATACTCAAAGAAGTTCAGAACAATAACTTGTCAATGTACTTGGAACAGTGTTAAATTGTGCAGTAATTTCTAATACTTAAAGGGAGCTTGGTGTCAGGGTCCTACCAAATGCACTACAATTTTGAGTTGCAATCATAAATCAGCTTGGGCTTTTCCTGTGTTGTGAAAGGTTAAGTGTCCTGCCAAGAGCATGTTGTCCCTACAGTAAAGACCCTTACCCATAGGCAGCAAAATCGATGTTCTTCAAAGATTTGAATTATTAGAAATTGAATTTATTTGGCCTACAAAGTTTTTAAAGAAATTCTAACGTTTGACTTCTCAGTGTAGGCTCTTCTTAATAGCAGCCTTAGCCCTTTAGTATAGGGAAATGTCAGAAACCATACTGAATTAATTATGGTTTTGGCAATGATCAAAATGATTATAACTTAAAGTCCTAAATAGCTGGCTACTCAAATGTATAGCATGCAAACTAAATCTAACTAGGCTTTTATTTTTTATAATTCGAAAATCTGTTTATTATCTGGCTGGATTTCAGAAGAGACTTCTATAACCTTGTAACCTGTAGGCTAAATTAGATTTAAATAGATTAAACATCTGAAAATAAAGTGCATTTTAAGCCATTTTGCATCATTGTTTTTAACCTTGTAATGTCTGAAGGTTAAATGGTGGTGTAACATTATATATAACTTGATTTCCTAGTCTGCCTGAAAAAAATTGCACCAATTTTCAGTATCTGAATTGTACAGTAGAGCACTTAGATGAGGGATAGGAGATGCAAATGGATTTCAGACTATAATAAGACCTTGTGTCTGGAATGGGAATCCTTTCCTCCACTTTTGCTTGATCATGAGCTCTTTTTGTGCTAATGTGACACTTTAAGCCATTCACACAGAAAATAGACTAACTGTTTGATGAATGGAGGAACTTATTTCCAGTCACTGTTCCATTGTCACAGCTTCCAAATGAGGTCCCTGATTTTGTGTGTTTGTCCTCATATTTACTCAAATTAAGTTTTCATTGCACATCCAGGAAATGGTGTACAGTGTGATCCAAACAAACCAGAGTTTGAAGATTTAGAGTGTTGCAATAACAGAGTTCTTCACTTGTGTGAACAATCTTCCCTGCACCACCACCCCACCCCACCCGGCTCCGCTCTACTGGAATTTCTTATCTTGGGTGTCTGTACTAGTAAAGGAACAGTGAGTGGTAACTGGAGCTTGTCCATGCTGTGTCTTTAGGAAATGCTGCAGTTCTGAAGGATGGATAGGTTTTAAAACCCAAAGACCAGTTCTTCATTTTGGTACAGAGCTGAAATTTCCCCGAAAAAATTGCTTCAATTTTTGTTGTAGAATTATATAGAACACATGAAGAGAGGACTAAAAGAACCCTAAGATTACTTGAATTGTTACAAGATTAAAAAAAAAAAAAAGAAAAAAAAAAAAGGGGGCGCTACAAAAAAGCAGAACAACACTCTGGGAGTGAAAAAGGTATTAGATGTGTCTCTTTTTCCTTTTGGTCCTTACTCTAGTGGGTCTGAGGGTATACAGGATGCATACGCAGCCCTAACAGTCACTGCTTTCTGAACAGTTCCAGGCTCACGTGCAACTGTGTATGCACTATACACCTTTACAGTGGACAAAAGCCTTCTTAGGTAAAGTTACTTTTAATTGACTATTTTCTTTTATGTCTTGGCACATCGGATAAAATCTGTGACTAAGCCTAAGAAAAATAGTCATAATTTCTTTTGCCTTTTCTAGGTAACATTCAGGTTTCGTGGATTGATGATACATCAGCATTTGTATCATTGAGCCAGCCAGAACAAGTACAAATAGGTAAGTGTTTCTGAATTTACTTCAATATTAAGACTTGACTTCAACTGGCTCCTGTAAAATGCTCAGAGCCAACAGGGTCTGTGATTCTAATGGCAAAACTACTGACTTGGTTCAGATGCTACAGGAGGAACTAAACTTTTATAGCACTGGCACATGTGTTGCAGCAAAGACAAGAAGCCCAAACTGGACTTGACTGAGAGAGTTTGGTGTTTCATTCCATGACCCTCTTAAGTACCTAAACCTGTAGGTAGAGTAATGCTAGTTTCTTGACTTGATGTAGTATTTATTGAGGTTGTTTACTGTTACTTTGCACAAAGTAGAGCTATCAAAGACTTTTATGGTCTTTGCCTTCAGATATCCTTTGGACTGATATACGTGTTTGGTTTGGTTTACATTTGCAAGTAACAAGTGCAGCGGAAAGCCTTTTGGTGTATTGTAGAACACATGCAAAATAATAGTCTCCTAACAGTCTGGACTGCTAATGTGTCTACAGTTTGTGCATTAATAATATGCAATCTCTCCAGACCTTAATTTTTTAATTGTCATTTGAACTTTTGAGCTTAGCTTTGAAAAATGTTCGTGGAAGTATACGTGTTTAACTTTTTTCTTGAAAGTTGATTGGTTTTGGGTTTGGGTTTTTTATATATATTGCTACTTGGTTTGGATTTTAGTAGAGGGATTAGCTTAAAGAAAAAAAATTGTGCATGACTACATAAACACTCAGTGAACCCACATTCCTAATTCAGATAAATAGGACAGATAGTAATATTTCACTATTTACAATTGTGCAAGGTACTCTAGAAAGAACCATTTCCGGTATAAGAAGCTGACTGAAAGCATAGAGCAAAATATTATTTAGGTATTGTAAGAAAAATGGAATAAGTAACACTCTTGAGAAATCAAGAATTAATCAAGAATTAAGTAAAAAACATAGGAAGAGACCAACATATCTGAATTTACTGAAAATATTGCTTCCAGTTATGAGGAAAAACAGTCTTTTTGGGGTGCGGGTTTTTTGGGTTGTTTTTTTGTTTGGGTTTGGTTTTTTTGTTTTTGTTACTGTTTTGGGGGTTTTGTTCGTTTGGGTGGTGGTTTGGTGGTGTGTTTTTGTTTTTTAAGATTTTTGGTTGATTGTAGTTAGATCCGCAAGCTCTTAGTGGTGTTTGTAGTTCTTTTGGGCATATATTTGAGAACTGACCCATAAACTTACTGCTGAGAACAATGACTGGAAATGGACCATTATACATGATGATTTGGGATTCGTTATGGGAGCGTCATCCCTGTTTACTCAAATGCTTGCATCAAATGCTGTGGAGCCAGTAAGAACAGCATACATAGCACTTTTGATTAAGTGGCTGGAATTTTGTTGCACTTAAGAGCTATCCTGCCAGAATTCCCACGATTAAGTTCTAAAAAGAAAAAAATGAATTATAAAACCACACTGAGTTCACCATCATCTATCTTATGAAGCTCAAATAAAGAAGCTTTCAGGTTCTGGATGCATAATCAGTGCATCTCTCTAATTCCTTATTAACATCCTGTGAGTGTTTATCATACTTCCTCATACATACATATCTCTGCAGAGGATTTTGAGTGCTTACCAGCAGCCTCCTTACAGCAAATGCTCCTTAGCAGCAGGAGCCATTGTTTCTTCATCTATATATAGATATAAGGACCATATAACTTCTACTGAGAAGTTCCAGAGAATTATGTCAAAATAAATGTGGCCCTATTTTAGCTAGCTCTGTAACTCAGGAAGGCATTGCTAGCACTTCTTGCATGTGTCGTCTTAGTTTCTTACCTCTGAAGCATTCATGATTTGTAAACTGTATGTATTATAGTTAGTGGTGATACCAGCACACCATCAAAGGTTTGAGGGAAATGCTGTTCATGCAGCAATTACAAGATTGGAGGGAATAAGCCTTAATCTAAATTATCTTAAGTAAAAAGTTACTCTGAGCTTTGCAATCACAAATGATATGTTTGTGAAGTAGCAACTTAACATGAAGTGTCTGAGGCTTTTTATTTCAGACCTGATTAATCTTATTCAGAGTTTGGTCTCCACGTGTGAGGTATAGGCTGAGAAAAAAATTGTATAAAGGTTTGGAATTGTTCCACCTTTTTGTCTTTCCAAGAGGATTTGTCTTTGTGGTGAAATGCAACAAAGTTGTGTTTTCTGCTTTTTAGTTCAGATGCCCTGATGCACAGAATCTGTAGGTCATTGTAAGTTTATATATCTGTGCCTTTTTTCCCTCCTCTTTTCAAGCTGATTGTTTGTTTCTCTGAGTGGGACTTACAAGACCATTTGTTTTCAATAAAAAACATGTGTTTTATGCCATTTCATAAGCTGAAAGCCTTCCTAGATGCTGCTACAGTAACTTCCCCACTGCTATCACCTCAGTTACTTACCTATTGTCTGAATGCTTGGCATACACATTCACCACCACTATTTTTTACTTTTTTTTTTTTAATTTTTGGTACAGCAACTACATATTGTGAAAAGGACTGAATGTCTGCAGAATATTTAAACTGAATCTTTCTGGCACTGCTCTGTGTGTGTGTCGTCTTTTATGCTTTGTCAAACAGGAGGCTTGTTCAGTGGCCTACGTACTAGGAAACAAGTTATTTGTTTGAAAGCTCAGGTGAATATAGTCTTTCATGGATTTATATGAAATCAGGTTAGTAAAATCTCATATACTGAAAGCAGTCAGCCAACCAAGCTGATAAACTATAGCAACCTCAGTTACCAAAAAGCTGTGCGATTTTTACTGTAAAATGGCTTAAACCTCCCCCCCCCCCCCCCCGTAATAAATACTTCATAAAATCAATTCTGTTATTCTATTTCCTGATCTTAAATTCTTTAATGAACTGGTTTGGCAATAAAAGTCACTATTTGTACTTGTGATTTAGTGAGCTGTGTTTAAGTGAAGAACTTAGGAAAAACTAATTATGTGGCCTGTTTTTTAACCTGTTTATATAAATATGTCTGCATCTTCTGGACTACATAAAAAGCCTTGGAGAACTGTCAAACAATATGATACAATGCAAGATGTTGCTGCAGACATACGTTTATGCTTACCTCTTAAAGATGTTTCTGGCTTTGAGCTGGTATTAATATGTGTAGTTAACAAAGCACACATGTGCAACAAAAACATTTATGGAAAATAAATGGATTGAGAACATGAAGGGTGTGTGGAAGTTGAGGTGGTCAGATTTGCATCATATGTGAGTCTAAGCACTGTAAAAATATCCAGACTTACTGCATCCTTTTAATAATGGAACTGTGTGGGGGAAAAGCTATGAAAATAGGATCAGTTTTGTAATAATCTGGATGGAATGTTAACTGATTCTAGGTCTACCAAATATTTTTTTAAAGTCAGTTCAGATCAGGGAGGTGTCTTTATTTTTCAGTTGCAGCAGCGATTCAAATACTGAATATTTGGCTGAACTAATGTAAAGTTACAGAATTGAACAGCAGATCATTTAAAGACTGATCTGCAGTCATCCCTTGGCGTACATACTCAGGATAACCAGTTGATGAATCTGGCTTGTTTCTTAAAAACCTTTCTCCAGTGCCTTTTTATTTTGTTCAGCCTTGTAGGATTTAAAACATGTGATTTGTCCATATTACTAGTTTTGTTTAACTGTATCTAAGGGTTGTATTGAAATTGTGATGGTCTTGTATCCTAAATACAGGGGTTTTTTTCCATGCTACTTTGAAAACTTTGAAAAGTTTTGCTTTTCAAGATTAATTTTTACCTGATTTAAAAAAAAAAGGGGGGGGGCAGTTGGAGGAGAGGATTTTTTTTTTTTCTTCGTTGTCTTTCATATTTCAGATAATTAATTAGAATTAATTTTCATGCTCATGCTTAACCTTTACATCAAACAAATGACAGATTTCTTAAAATGTGACACTTTGTATAAGCTGTTCTATGCTGTTTCTGTTGCTTTTAACTTTCCTGGCTTCAGGTATTTTAAATAGACTAAAAACTTGTTCATCTACACCCTGGGAATCTGTTGGATTTCTCATGTTAATATGCATAGAAATCCATTTTGAACATGTAGGTAATAAAAAGTATCTGTTCATCCCCTAGTGCTCTTTAAAACAGTGTTCCTGAGTTATGTAATATCATGGATGGTAACCATTAAGACCTAGTAAAAAACCGATTGATGAAACATTGGCCCATATGCTTTTCTGTTTAAAAAGTATAAATCTGATTAGCTGAATTAAACTAATGAGTAGCTCTTCAAATTTCACATGGTAATCAGTAGTGTGCATGTGGCCAGGAAGAATGCACATTCCAATTTTTTAATTGTTAAAGTGTTACCCTGAAGGACCTATGAATCTTTGCATAGTATAAAAAGTCTTGTTCCCTCTTCCACTTATTTCCCTCTGAAAAAATAAGAAGGGGAAAGGGCAGTATTTTTATAGGCAATTTTGGAGCTGCTCCTAAGTTTCAAACTGAATATAGCATGCTTAAAAAACATAAAACAGAAACCTCGGGGAGACAAGAAGCAAATCCCTTAACCTTCTCATTTTGCTGCTTATAATAATGTCCAAGAATCTTCACTTTATTTGGTTATTCATGCGACTCACATATTGGCAGACTCTAATTTAGTATGGGTAGAAAAGGCTTGTTCTTGTATAAAATCATATTACTCTTTATAATTAGAACATAAACTTCAGCTTGAAGTGGAAGCTGCATCAAGACAAATGTTAGGTAACCGTTTCATAATCACCATGGAGTTAGGTGCCTGCCGTGTCTATATATGTAAGTTGTACCTGCATATTTAGTGGGGGAAGATTGTTCTTGAGTTCTGGTGGGCTGTGTTCTCTGTGTCAGTTATCACTGTTGAACTGCCATGTTGTCATGTTAAAGCCAATAATGAGTTTGTGAAAGTGGTGGTTTAGATGGCTCTAATGTGTCACTTTTTGCAATATGCTCTGCTGTAAACTGATTTCCAGGTTACAAGCATCTTAAAACAATAATGGACAATAAACACAGTCTGTTTTCTGTTGAGGTTTGCTGTTCAAGGCAGATAATTAATAAGAATTTGTTAAATGGTTGATACTCCTTTAGTTGGACATCTGGGAGACAGAACTTACTGGTGCCAAATTGTAGTTCATGTGGTCTCAGCATTTCTGTCAAACATGGAGCATGTGCTTTTTAAGTGTGTGACAAAAGATAAAGCAGTGTGCACTCTTATAGTTGATAAATACAAGAAACATCAGAACGGACTTTTGGTGTACAACTGCTGGCTCTTATGACTTTCAGCTTGCTAGATAAGCTTGCTTTTGGATGCTGTTCAGCTTTGTATATTTATAAAGTTGGCTTTTCATCTGGAAGAGTTAGTATGAAATAAGTACTATTTCAATGCTTCTTGACTTACAGGGGTCTAGATTTCATACAAATAGTCTGGAAATGGTGGGGAAGATGGGAGAGACTTCAGCTTGTCTTAACTTTAGAGTAAACCCAGTATTTTATTTTGATTAATAATTTGACGTAACCTGAAGTATTTCAGTGTTTCAACCATTTCAGTATCTCAACCATTCTGGGCAGTTAACTAGTTTGTGAGCCTTCAATTAATGCTTTGTATCAATGATAAGCTCTTGTTATTCATGGTTTCCTTGAATTTTGTTGCCAGCCAACTTTCAGTGACTATCTAGCTCGCTGGTCTAAAAAGAACCTAGATGCCGTCTTAAAGGGAGGTTTCTTTAGATGTCTTTGCACTTGTGGAGTCTTTATAGGCCATCTAAAATGTACTCTTAAATATTGCTGTTACTTGAGGGTGAGTTAATTTCTGAAACATGGGAAAAGCCTTATGTTAGATTTTTAAAGTGCTTGAAAGTAAAATTGGGTTTCTGTTCTGAGACATTTGACATAGTTATATGTTAATGGAAATAATGGACAAGTTTATCAGTGGTACTTCAAAAATATACCTGGTTTATTTTCCCTTAGCAGCTAACACTTGCTTTTAATTCTCTTTACTTAAGGCTTAGGTGTAGGCTAACACTTGCTTTTAATTCTCTTTACTTAAGGCTTAGGTGTAGTTTAATAACGTCTATTCTCTGATTATGAGCAACTTCTACAATATTTTAAGACCACTGAACTTAGAGTAATTTTAACTTGAGAATCTTCCTGAGAATTTTTTTCTTGCTGTTTTAAAATGCAATAAATACACTTAACCTGAAATTTTAAATACATGTGAAAAGCAACTGCTTGTCATAAATAGCAAGCATTGAAATAATGTTAAGTTGTTCCATGTGTTAGTGCCCTGATACATGAGCTCATATAGAATTTACTGTGTGCAAGATATCTTCTTCCTCTAGGCATTGAGTAGATCAATGTATTTAGACAGCAGGGGAGCAATGGACTAAAGCAGGTGCAGCAGCTGAAATTGTGATGGCCTTTCAATGATTCTTGTTTAAATCATTAATCTTTCTGAACTTGTGAGTTTCTCAGACAGGGCTGGACTTTATGGTTCATTAGTGTTTTATAAGGTTTACTATAGAACCTTCTGCTTAGCATGAATGCTTACCACCATGATTTAAAAATATACATGTGTATTTTGAGATTGTGTGCATATCAGTTTCTTCTCACTGCATTTGGGGAAACGGCAGGTAGTATCTGCTGTATTACCCAGATTCTTTGAAAAATTATATTTTCACATGACTGTTCTCACCAATAAGATAATGTGAAATTCATGTCAGATATATACTTCGGGCAGGAAACTTCCTTAACGTAGACCAAGGAAGCCGGATTCATGCTGCAGTATGTCTGATCTCAGCCATTACTGTTGTTTTACTTTTTATTCAAATTATGTGCAGTCTCAAACAGTTTCTCTAGCTTTTTGTGATTTCTCCTCTCCTGCCCCCCATCAAATTTTGGATTCTTAAGATCCACAAGGTTTTTGACATTTTAGGAAAGCTTGGTTTAAATTTTGCATCAGTGGCTTGGTATTTCTCATGTTAAATTTGAGTGACTTGAATTCTTGTGCTGCATCAAAATGGCATTTAAGATGAGAAACTAATAGTTGTAGTAATTATATTAAGATATAATCACCTTGTAGATGTATGCTTTTACATTATTTTCATGCAAGTTGGATTTTTTAAAAACATACGTTACCTTGAAACTGCCTATAGTTTTTCAAAAGATCATAATGATTTGTTATATGTGCCTGTATGCTATGTAAGGACTTGAATGAAATGGTTTCACTAGGAAGACCTGAGCAGTTAGTCTGTAGGTTTTGCACTCCTCATGAGTAACAAGGGTTATCAAAATGGAAAAGTTAAAGATTTAGCTTTATTTGGGGTGCCTTTTTAATGGGGACAGTACCAACACACTTGTTTGATGCAGTAGTGAATATGTTAATTCTGGCAATGGGGTGCAATCATTCCTGTAGCAAACTGTATCTGATGGGTGAACTCATTATCTGGATAGTTCTTTTTGAAGCACCCGACATGTGGAGCATTAATAGGCGCTTCAATTGAAAATGTCGGTGTTAATCTTGAACAGTCTTCTGGACAGCACTGCCACGAGGATGTCTTCAAGCTCAGTTCACTAGTTTTTGTTCTGAAGTTCTTAACCAGTGTCAGAAATGTCATCAGATTTTGCAGGAGTGTGCTTCTTGCAAGTGCTCAGCCTTAGCTGAAATGTTTAATTTGTTGGTATTAAAATACAGCTAATGGTTTGTGCCAGTCTTAATCCTTCATTGTTACATAAAGGGGATGACTCTTTCCCTACTCCAACAGTGAGCTCTCACTGCTTTTCTTTTGCTGGTTCTGTGTCCAGAAAAAATAATAAATGAAAATTCCTGCTGATTCAGTGACGTGAACTTGGCTCATCAGCAGGTCAATAAACACCAGAAGCACTGTAAAGGAGGGCATGGGACCAGGTGGCTTGGAGCAGGGGCTAAGGAGCAAGGAATGGGATTCTCCCATTTGGTAACAAGCTGTTAGATGAAA
Source organism: Aptenodytes patagonicus (assembly GCF_965638725.1). Lineage (NCBI taxonomy): Eukaryota > Metazoa > Chordata > Aves > Sphenisciformes > Spheniscidae > Aptenodytes > Aptenodytes patagonicus. The sequence continues at coordinate 16,016,932 of NC_134961.1, read as the reverse complement.
TCAGCTGTCTAGCCAGACCGTGGGTTCTGTTTTTTTCCAAAAAGTCTTTCAGATCTGACCTCTCTGTGCTTTGAGTAATAAAAGACATTGAGACCTATCGGACTAGAAAGGAAGTGTTCTGTACATTTTACACTTTTAATTTGTAGATCAACATATCTGAACACTTCACTAGTACTCCTGGAAATTAAAATTCTCCAGTGTTGACTTAAAAGCACTTCTGGACTGGTAAATGCAGGGAATGAGATGTGGTGAATTTCTACTTGTGTTGTTCAGGAATCTTGATTATAACAAGAAAATGAATTGCTGGTTGATATATTCTAGTCATGATTTTACAGTGGAACCTGTGGTAGAAATCTAATATAGATAGCTATTTTACAACTTTCCAGCATTAGTGATGCAAAATTAAGAGGACCAATTATAGACTTGCCTTCAGGTACCTGCAGCCATATTTTTTCTCATCAGTTAAAAAAACAAAACAAAAAAAACCCTGTGCCCTGTAAGTTTGAATATAGTAGTTTTTTTCTTACTATAATGTTGGAAGTCTTTTGACTACCCTTTAATTTGATTTGGATTTTTTGAAATGGGTTAATACATTTCACAGCTTTTGTTTCAATTACTAAGGTATTTAAACAGGGTGCAAAGGTTAAGTAGCTTGAATTCTTTCTGTAATTAAAAAACTGCATTTTTAAGTTAAAATCCTTTGTAAATCTGCATACATGTGCATACTATGAAATGTCTCAGTGAACTATACTATCATCTGTGTTCTTTGTCGAGAGAAATTTTTTGAGTTTAAAACATTGTCTAAGGATCCCTCCTCGTTTTCTGCCATGCTTTGTACTTGGCATTTTTTCTTCTGTAAAACCATTTTCCTTCAGATCACCTATTCATTTTCCCATTTTCTCCAAAATGGAGAGTCAAAGGCTTATTTTGGTTTGCTCTCTGACTAACTTGCCATCCTCCTTTGCAAGGTGAACAGCTTCTTTGTCACCACATTGATCCTGCTCCCTGCTCTGGATTCAAATGTCAAAAGAGATGACAATCTTTGTAAAACAGTCTTTTTTAAAAAGTCTATTTTAGAATCCGTATAGGCACTTTCCGCTATCTTAGGCTAATACAAGAGAGGAAAACAGAAAGAGATAGTCAGCACCATGTACAAATTGACGTTTTCAGTTTTGATACAGCCTGCAGATAGTTGCTCTTATCAAATATAATTCAGAGACTATGGATCTTTCAAATTGTTAAATTACTTTTCTCCATCATAGTCTAGTACACAGATTCCTTGGAGCAAGGAAATACATCTTTACCAACCTTAATTTGTGTTTCTGTGCAGTCAGTATGCAGCTTGTGAAATTAGGTACAGAGTTAACTAACAAAGTTCATATATTTTATAACTTGGAAAAACGTTGTCCTAGCATAGCGATTTGTCCTTGAACATTTTGTATTTAATTCTGTACCTATGTCTTGGAACAAAAGTGGTTTTTACAAAGTTAATATTTTCTTCATGGGCGCCAAGGAATAACGTAGTATTTTACCTCAGTTGTTTTGTTTTGGGTTTATTTTCCTAAACAAAAATTTTTAGACATCTAAATTTCTAAGCATGTAAAAATGATCAGTCAAGTATTGTTTGTTTTATTTTAGTAACTGCAATGCAGGTGATTTCAAAGAGTTATATTTTCTTAGAGTAGTTTGAACAGGCAATCTGTGTTGGTGAAATTGATAAAAGCTTAAGTTCTCTAACAAAATGCTGAGACTTGGCACTTTTTAAATACAGTACCTTCCAGCCTGTTTAATGTTTGGGCAACTGAGGAGGAGCAATGCACATACAGAAGTTTGATAAATTCCCTTGGGAAAGGGGGGGAAACAGGCATGTTAAATAATTTAAAACTTGTTGAAGCACACATATTTTCTGATTGAATGCTACAACTGGTACTAAGACACTTGAGACTTTCTAATAGTTATATTGAGGCTGCTTTCCTTATCACTGAATAAAAAACAGAATAAATCATTCTGCTGATCTCTGAGACAGTTAACTGTAGTTATATTTCTGGAAGTATGTTGACTAAGTAAATATTTTTTTAACTTCTTCAGGGCTTTTGAATTTTTCTAAGTGATGCTGGGATGCAAAATTACACTGCATTATAGGTTTCAAACAATTAGGCTCTGACTTCCACATGGTTAAATGTTTTTTATCAATAAAAGAAATTGTAAGTGAATTTTAATTATCTCCTGACCTCAGAGCAAAACAAGACTTTCCCTTCATGATGCTTCAGTGCAGGATGATCCTAGAGGATCTTTCATGAGATCTTGATACCTTGTTTTATTTAATGCTCTACTTTTTTTTTTAAATAAACTGTTTGCAGTAAGGGTTTTTCTTCTCTTTAACCTTCCTTGAGGACAAGGATCTTGAGAAGCACACTGATGAGGTGTCACTTCATTCAGCAGTGCTGGGCAAGTCTGCTGTAGTTACCTTGGCATGTGTAAAAGGGTTTCGATGCAGCAGCACAGCTATTACGGAGAATGGAAAGCAGGCAGTCAGGCTTTCTGTAGCTGAATTAGCAGTTATTTTTGACTCTCTTCAGTCACAATTGAAATATTCGTTTGACACTATTAGAAGTAGACCTGTGCAGGATCCTTCTGTTGAAAGTGGAAAAAACTATTTTCAGGATAAGGTTTCATCTCAATGAAAGCTTTAGCAAAGGGTATGCTGATTACATCCAAATCAACAAAATAGCTGCTTTGCTAGTGTGGATTGATGACCAAGGCTTTAAAGAATCCTGTCTGTCATATATAGGTGTCTTATGCTGGTAAATTAATGAGGCCTTACATCAGTTTTGACAGTAAGTGTGTTAGATGGGTTTACTCTTCTAAAACTCCACTGTGCTCTTCAGCTGATTGGTGATGAGTTGATGTGAGCATTCCAGATGAAAAGAATTAAAAAAACCCCAAACCCACACACAAAAAACCCCACCCCCACCCCACAACCAAAATGTCAACACTTTAAAAGCAGGATTTAAGGAAACATTCAGGTTTTTCCTGTTGAAAAACAAGTGAATTTGAATCCTTCTGACCTGCTAACTGTCAAAAGTAACACAGTTTAGCTAACTTTTTTTGTAACCAGACTTGAGAAAATGGTCTAATCCACTACATTTACTTGTTTTTTGAAATTATTCTTTTGTCAGGGCTAAGAGTAACATACCACATAGGGCAGTTATTCCCAGGATCACTTCTTTCCTGCTAAAGAAACATACTTGTTTTGTAGTCTTCTAGATTCTTCTACATGCCTGTGAAATTTTGAAAATCACTGAATAATACAATAAAGTAGCCAGCTAGTTTAGAACTTCATTCTCTGTATGTACTGGGAGAGAAGAGAGCACAAAGACTGGGAGATTGAATCTGCGCTATATTTCTGTATTTGAATGAGTGCCATTCATAATTAACTGTGGGGTACTACATGGACTTACTCCAAGTGAAGAAACATTAAGAAAGGAAACTAAATACAGTAATTTATTGGTAGGAGTCAGTATAGCCTGTCTCCTTCCTAATTGTAAAGATTGCTCATAGTTATAAGAACTGTTAATTTACTCTGGTGGGAGAGGGAAAGTTGTCCTGGTGCTGTCCTTGTTCTTTACAGTGTTCTTTATTTTGGCTTTCAAAGCAGACTATTTTAAGAAAAAAATTAATGGTAATGGAGTAATTTTTATCATACGTCTTTGCTTGCTTGTTTGGGGTGTGCTGGTCCTTTTGGAGGTGGACCAAGGTTTCATTTCACCAAGGTTTTTTGTGGTACCGCATAGACCAGCACATGGTTCCAGCCCCATTGCCAGGTCTGCTTCCTTGTTTTAGGCAAGGGATGGCCAAGGAACTAGTGAATGGGGGTGAGGTTGGGAACTAATTAGTTTACGTGTTCAGATGAGGGAGCAAAGAGGCTGTGATTGGGCCAGGTTTGAAAATAAACTGGTTTGACACTAAAGAAGAACGCATTTGACAAGGACTACCCTGCATGAAAAAAAACTGGGATAAAGAACCAGAAATGGATAATAGGATGTAGCTTGGTTAAGTTGGGAAAAACTGGTGCCTAATGGTAGTGGAGAGAAACAATTTAAAAAAGGAGGTAGGAGTACTGCCTTGCCAGAGAAAATAGGAAACAGTGAGTTTAATATTGAAGGATGTTTAGGGTTATGATAGATTGCAAGACCATGAGCTTTACTTTGAAACACTGGACAATGCCATGATGAAAAAAGTGCACATGCAAACTTCTGACTTTTTTAAATGGAGCATGAATAGCCCTAGAAGTCAGTAAATAAGGCTGTTGAACCATACAGTGAGTAATGAGAATAAAACAAAATACTGAATTAGCTACTCACTAATTGAACACTGTCAATCCGACTGAGGCAGCAGTCTCATGTTTTAAGTAGTACATGGTCAGATAAGACTAACAGAGCATCTATACAGAGGTCACTTTAAGTCTTCACAGATGAATTTTTACTTTAGTATTTCATAAACTTGAGTGTTTAGTATTGCAGCCTTAATCTGTGTAGTTCTGTGTATTTATTTTATTTCTATATTGTGGGGGTTTTACCTACACAGTTCTTAAGAGACTTAATATCGTCAGTGGCCATCTGTCACAATTTTGCTCTGCATAAGATACATAAAAAATACTCTTCGTGAAAGAGTATTTTTGTACACATTCCTCTTGGATTGCTCAACGTCAGTCAACCTGTTTAATAGCTTGCCTAATAACTAGGGAAGATGCCATCCTCTAGAAATGTTTTTCCTAAAATAATGTGCAATTACTATTATTCTACTATAAGACAGAAACTTAAATTTACAGCTGCAACTAGTGTAATGAAATGCAGCCATGTGGTGTTGGTTACTAGGTCAGGTTTCTCACAGAAAGATTTGTCTTTTCTCTGTGATTTAAATAAATAAGTAAATAAACCCCCTAAGTTCTCTTTAGTTTGTTAGAATTCACAAAGCATTCTAGCAATGCATTTCTTCTATTGGCAATGCAGAGCGATGTAACTGTATTTGTTTTGTTTGGCAATATGGACAGCATTCATCAAAAAAACATCAGAGAAAACATATTTTGAACTTTTACAGGGAGCTGCTCTTCAGTTCAAGACCATGCAAGATTGATTTATCTGTGTGGCTCCATAGAATTCTCCATATGCCTTCATTTCAGTTGTTCAATGCATGAAGCAATATATTCAGCGTATAATTTTTTTAATATTAAATATATATACATGTATATGTATATATCTGTGTATGTGTAATATGAATGGGTTGCTATAAAATACAGGCCTTATTTCAGGAAAGCAGAGTTGTCTTTGTTCAAAAATATTGCCTCTTACACAGATTTATTTTAAAATTATCTTTAGGCTGCATAAGGATGATTTTTTTTTTTTTTTTTTTTTTTTTCTTCCTTAAATACAGGCCGGGTTTGTCAGGGAATTAAATGCAAAAGCCATAACTTTGGCTCTTAGTTTATAGCAAAACAAATAATGTGAAATGGTTATTGTGTTTTAACAAATTACTATTTATCAGATGATCCATGGTAACTATGTGCTTGATTTTAGCAAGTAAAAACATGCTTGAGTTTAACTAAACAAATTTTACCCTGAGGAATGTTGGCTGGCATGCAGTAACTCCAGTGAGCATTATTAATTCATTCATGATGCCTGCACCATAACTTCATGGGCAATAAATATACTCCTAATTCTTACAAACAGATCCTATAACTTCACAGTTCAAAACAAATATAAGGGGTGTGAAAGGAGGTATGCATAACATCTTTGGTTAGTGCAACAATCTCATGAGGCTATTAATCATAATTGCTGGTATCTATTCTTGGGATTAAAATTAAATGTACAAAGCTGTTGCCCAGTTTTATGTATGTTTGAAAGACTGCAGCAGCAGCAGCAGCATCTATATGCTGTGACTGGTACTATAGGTAATTCATTCCACAGTAGCATAGCCAATATGCAGAATAGATGATCTATTCTGAAAGAGGGGAAAAAACCAAATCCTCCCATCTTCCTCACCTTTTCTGAATTGTGATGTTGGAGCTTGTTATTTCTCGTGCTTGGGCTAGAGTTAATACAGAATATCTGTATTCAAGATGACAACACTTCAACTAGAATCAGAAAGTTGTAAAGACATCTGAAATTTCTACAAAAAGATTGGAAGTACATAATAAAATGAGGATTTTGTCTCCACTACAATTATGGTATTTTAAAATGTGCAGCCCAAGTATATGCAAAACAATCTGGGTTGTTTTTTTTTTATATTTAAACTGGTTTACTGGTTGGTTTACAATACTTTCTTTCAGTGAGTTAGGCTGAAAACAGCAGAGGACACCAGTTGACAGTCAGTTTAATTTGCTGATTCATCTGTTACAGTGATGGCTTCAGGCCAGAGCTTGGCTTGCAGACTAAAGGCTGAGAGCTGTGAAGATGCTGGGATTTGAAGGAATGTTGGTAAATTGTTGCTGAGTGAAGGCAATGAAAGTTTTTTCTTTATTTTTGAAGTGATTCTAATTTTGCACTGACAGAAATCCTTCTACCTTGAACTTCCAGTCTTTTTTAGTTAAATGGAGACCAAACATTAGAAAGATACAAGGATGGAACAGCTGGATATTAGTTAAGTACTGCTTCCACAGATATCTTGTGCAACCAAAATGCAGCTCAAATAAGCTTATGTTTCACAGCAATCAAACAGAGTTTTGGCAGAGGCCTTGCAAATGTCGTCTTTTCCTGGCAGGCTTGCAAAATAAACCTAAAATAAACCTGCTGGGTTAAGTAATGAGACTAAAAGGGAAAAAATCCAGGAAATCTTTGCTTGCCAACAAGCAATCTGGAAGAGGGTTACGACTGAAGAATTGATGGTTTCTAATTTAAAAGAAAAGTCTTAAGTAGATTTAACCCTTTTTGTATGAAGTCTGACTCTGAGAAGAATTTTGAATATCTAATTCAAACATACCATGTGAATTGAGGAGAGTACGGCATTTTCTTTTTTCTTCCCCCCCCGCGCCCCCCCCCCCCCCCCCCCCCAGTCACTAACAATGGAACTAGAAGTCGTTTATATGAACAGAACAAATAGCTCACTGCCTTCTGCTTTTCAAAATAAGTTATTTCAGGAGAGGGCATGCTGTAATTTAACAGTGTTTTGTATATCACTCTTGTTCCCCATAGCTGTAAACACCAGCAGGTATGCTGAAAGTTATAGGATCCAGACATATGCAGAATATGTTGAGAAAAAACATGAAGAAAAACAGGCAAAGAGAAAATGTACAGAAGATAGTTGGAAGGAGATGGAGAGAAAGCGGTTAAAAACTCAATGCACACCTTACGTTTCCCAGAGTCGATACTACTGTGTTAACAGGTGAGACTTTTCCTGCATTGCCAACTCTTGTATTTTTATTGCATTTTTATTAGCAGTCTAGCAATTTTCAGGTAGTTCTTAACCAATAGGTGACTTTTCTTTCTGTATGTATTTCTTTGCATATAAATCAGTAGTGGTACATCAGCTGCCACAAGATCATAGGTAAAGGAGCAGAGGGAATTTGGTCACAAACGTGACCAGACAAATTTTTAAAATATTGGGATCTTGAGGGAAGGTCAAATCACAGCTTCTGAGCTTGATGTAGCAGCACCATTTCTTATAACCAAATAAAAGAATTATTTTCTTTATTCATTTGACACCTCTGAATGGCTTGTGTCATCTGGAAACTTAGCTGTCATCTTATACCCTTGTAAAGGCCATTTTGGTTTTTGGATGACTTTCCATGGTGATAATGCTGCCAGAGAGAAGGGTATAAATTACCATCTTGAGCGGTCCTGATGAAGTCGTCCTTATGCTTCAGAAACAGAAAGGCAAATGATGATACTCGCGTGGCTTTAAGTTTTTGGAGTAAAACTTGAAGAGGGTTTTAGTTCATTATTTAAGGATAAAATTAAGTCAGGAGATGCCGGTTTTGGTGCTGGTACAGTATGTTGCTGTATGTATTTCTTGTTCCATTTTTACCCTCTCATATTAATGACAGGTTTTGGATATGATAGTAACAGAGGCTTCTTTCTCAGTCATCTGTGTAGCTGTGAATGGGAAGGGTCTTTTAGTGTTAGGGAAATTATATAATTAACCTATCAAGTTATTGCCATTCTTTCCCTCCCCCCCCCCCCCCCCATGCTATCAATTCTATATAAAAATAAATTTCAGTGGAGTGCATAAGTTACACGTAAGGTGGTGTTCTGGTTTTTTGTTTGTTTGTTTAGTTGGGGTTCCCCCTCGCCACCCCCCACTGTCTAACCCCCACCGGTTAGACAGACCAAATGAGATGGTCATAAAACCAACACTGAGGTCTTTCTGCTTTACCTTTCTTGGGAATGCTATGATAAGGTCTAGTTCTCATCATATCTTCCCGTAAATGTTTCTGTCATGTAACAAATATACTAAACTTGTTCTGTTCTTCTCACTTACATGTGCTTATGATTTGTCTACTTTGCAAAATTAAATGCAGGTGTGTATTTTGGCTAGCTGTCTAATTTTCATGGCTTTTGTCATGGTGGGAATTCTGAATGTGTTAAAGACATGTTTGAGCCCTAAAAACCATATGGAGGAACCTGGTGATAAAATCCGTATCAAATGAAGTTAGTTTAATTGAACTATTGTACTTAGGAAAACTTGGGAGTGCATGCTGTGAAGACATGAGGAGCTCTAAAGATTGTCCTGACACTAGTTTACATGTTGCTAAGGTTTAGGTCTATAATTAAGTCTGTATTAAATAGTCTGAAAATACTTATCACTTCTTGAGTCTACTGCAAAGAAATACTAAGTCCTAGTTTTATTTCTACTGGAAGTATCTGTCCTCAATGAATGTTGTTTTCTGGCTATCTCACAGATTCTAGACGGATGGTAAGAGTGGCAGCTTATGGTTGAACCATAGACAACTTACTCTTTTAACATACACTTTGGAAAACAGTAATTGTGGAAAGCTGATTTGTTGTTATCTCTCAAAGAAGTTTGAGGAGTACCGCAAATGTATTATTTGGAAAACTGCTGAATAAAATTTTCAGTGAATTCTTTCCTTAAAATTATGATACACCACAATGAGTTGTATGCCTAAGCACTTAATCTCCTTGAGAATTTTTAATCTATTTTTTCTAGTGTTGTAAAATTCCACAAGAAGCAGCCTTGTTTTTAGATGATCAACACTTTGATAGCCTTGGATATCAGCTTTTATTTTGGTGATAGAACTTCTTTTATAATTGAAGTTACATGAATTATTGTTCTCTCGTTACTCCATTAATAAAGTGATTTGGTTCTGTCCCAAATTCCCTTTCATGCAGGTCTTTTGACATAGAATCATAGAATCATTGAGGTTGGAAAAGACCTCTAAGATCATCAAGTCCAACCGTCAACCCAACACCACCATGCCCACTAAACCATGTCCCTAAGTGCCTCATCTACATGTACATGTTTTTCTTAATTTTATTTTTATTTGTTACCAGTTAGATTGTGTTCTCCTGTCAACTAATCTTTTGTAAATGTTTCCTCTTAAGTGTAATCTGGTTAGGTATAACATGGAACTGCAAACCTTGTGGTCTTTCAGTTCACTCAGGATGAACATTTTCCTTTTGTTTCCAGACAGAGATATATCAAAAATATTTATTTATATTTTTATATATAAAAATGGTTATGTATAAATAAAATATAATAAATATAACATAATATAAATATTTATATGACACAATCAGGACAAATATATGTGTGCATGCATATGTGTGTATATTTGTCCAGATTAATTTGAATCATATATAGTTGAACACTCAATACTGTGATGTATCTAGCAGCTGATCTCTTATAATAGCTTCATGTTACTACATCCTTTATTTATTTATTATTTAATAAGCTTACTGCTTCAATTTCTGCCAGGGAGCACAGCTGCAGAATAGCTGTTCCTCTCCATGATGACAATATATCCTGGCTACTTTTTCATTCAGTAGTGAAGTTGTTGGGTATTTCTTGGAAGGAACTTTTGTCTTAAATTGACAGATTGATAAGTATGTAACAAAGGTTCTTTAATTCCTGTCTTACTAAAAAAAAATATAGTCCCATATTACAGAGGAACTACTCTTCAGAAAATATAGTGTAATAGTATTAATAGCAGTCACAAGGTAAAATCACTTATAATTAACGTATACCCCTTGCATATAACTTATGACTACTGTTAGATATCAAAATTTATTTTAATGGAAATATGCCTGTTTATTAATGTCAGATGGAGAAGTAGAGGAAAAACTGATGCATTTGACAAAACTTCGAGTAGTTAATAAGATCCCCTTCTCTAAAGCTGTTCACTATTCAGAATATACTTTTGAAATAGATGGATCAACGGCCTCTTGTGTTTTATACAGTACCAGCTATGTTGTGCTTAGCAAATAACTGCCTGACAGCACTGCCACGACTGTTAAATGCATGGATTTCAGATCTTTTCCTTAGCAAAATAGTGTTAAACCATAGCAAGAAAAACCAAATAGGGTATGTTCTATGTAAAACTAGATAACCTGCTCTACTTGTAGGTACTTATTCCAATTTTCCTGATCATCACCTAGGAATGAGTAAAATAAAACAAGGCCAATGGTAGAAGACTTACACTAGTATGAAGTACAGGAAGGCGATACGTCATTTTGCCTTACAAGTTTTCTAGCTAAAACCAGGAATGCTGCAGCTTCTGTCAAGTCAGGGTGCTGTTTGTAGCACCACTTCCTTGAATGTCTTTATTTTGCTGAAGATAGTTTGTCACATTTTTGAAATGTTCATGTATTTCTGCTGATGATTTCTTTTTACAGAAATGGTTGTTTATAGTGGTTTATTACTAAATAAAGGATAAGAATTGGGAAAAGCTGAGTCATTAAAGATATGGATAATAAATATTGCAAGGAAATTATTACAGTATTCCAGTATTCTAGTGTTATTTCAGGAGATTTCACCTGCTTTTAAGCTGAAATGACTGATTTTCTTGATGGGTCAAGTAACTACTGCCCCCACAATGTTGTTCGAAGTGGCAAGAAAACACAGGGTTTATGTTTTTGTTTAAATGAGATTTACTTGAAGTTGGAGGTCCGTATATATCCAGGCCAATTCAAGATGCTCTGTTGTGATGGAAGTAAGCGGTCCTTTTAAAAGTAGGACATGCTTTTCCAAAACAGAAAATGTTTAATGCTACATCATCCTAATTGTTTTCCCACCTTTTGCCCCTGCTCCACTTGCTGATTATTCCAAAATAATTACCATAGTACTAGTTGGATTGCTGCTGTTTAGTAGCTGAAATGACATTACAAAGTTCACAGGCAGTTTAATCAGGTGGAGTCCGTGCTCTTTCTGGCAGTAGAGTGATATACAAGTCCTCCACATCCTGTTAATTCATCTAGTCCTAATGTTGCTAGTTGTACTGCTGGAATTTAACAAAAATACTGTATTCTTTGTTGATTAGGATTGTACTTAATAGGAATAGAAATTGAGAATAAAATCTAGATTTTCTGTTTCTACCACCTTCTTCCAGTGGCATTCATCCTCGTCAGGTTTGCCTGTTGGGCTGGCATTAAAATAGGTCAACGGAAGGGAGAGGTTGAGGAAGGACCAGTGAAAACTACCGCCATTGAAGATGCTTAGAACCCCACCTACCATCATCACTGACTGATGTGAAAGCTATATTGTGTTCACTAGGTAGATTTGCCAACTGGCAATGTACGATAGGCTTTTCTTGTGGTTTTGTTTTTTGTTCCACCCCTGCCCCCCTTCAAACAAACAAACAAAAAAACCTTGGCTAGTAATTTTATTTAAAAAATGAGAACAATCTCCATTTCAATATACAAGAGAAATTTCAGAACCTTCTTAAATATATTCTTTTAAAAAAGAAAAATTATTGCCTGGATAACTGTTGTACATGTGTGTTTTGAAACTAAGTGCTACGTTTGTTAATGGATGATGTAAGTCTCTGTCTCTAAATGGTTCAGGTATCCAAGCAGTGGAGGATCCTAAACAAGTATATCTGAATTGGACAATTACTGATAGATATTAGTTTGTTCGATTCTTCCACTTTGTTTAGTTGTTTTTCAACAGAGTATGGAAATTGAGGCAGAAATATGGACGTACTCCAAAATAGCTGAGATAATTAGAAAACTGAACTTTGCTGTGAGTAGTGCTCTAACTTGTGTATACAACCATACTGATTTGCTACTATTGCTAAGTGAATAAATAATGTTGCTGTAGTCCTTGAATCTTATTTTAGGTCAAAGAAGAATAAGGCACAAAGAAATCAAGCCTTAGCCATCTAGAATCCATGCAATCAATGAATGAATGTAGAATAAAATTAATACTTTGGGAGAAAGCAAGAAGTCAACAGTTCTTGATTATAAAATATATATATATATATATATTTTGGATTTTGTGCTGCCAGTTTTTTGGTAGGTTTTTTTTTTCCCCTTAAGGTATCTGCAGGAAGAACACAAAACCTAAAATTAACTTTTATTTTGTACTTTGGTACACAGCTAAATGCGCACTGAAGGTCAAGAACTTGTTTCTCTTCATTGGCAGTAACTTCTCAAGGGTCTAAGTTGAAAAAAATTAAATCCAGCCATAGGACCTTTCAAAAGGGGAGCTGCTTCCTACAGTGAGTGCAAGTTCCCTCCTAAGAGCCAAGCGCTCATAATATGTCTAAGAAATCCTGGGATCATAATTTATGGCTCCTGAGTTTTTCTTCTTTGTGTATTTTTCAGTATATCTTTCCCAAAAGTAGAATTCTTACAAACTTTTCTAAACTATGTTTTAAAAAATATATATAGTAGTTTTTCATTTTCTAAATGCTCTTTCTTCAATAGACCTTTTTTCTTTCCAAACCTAGTTTTTGCCTGTTTTACAATATTGAAGTGTGTATGTAGGATAAACAGTTCTATCCAGCTTTTTGGCTTGCATCTTTTTATTGATGGTAGTTGCGGTGTGACTTGAAATGATGATTTGTAAAAAATCATGCAAGGAGGCCTTCTGTGTGTGAATGTTTGGAGGAAAAGCCAGCTATTCATCAAAGTAAATGGTGTTTGTGCTCCTAAAGTGGAAGTGAGAGCATGAGGCGTAATCATATGTTTCATGTTTGTTTATTGCCTTTGGACATCCCAGAAAGAGTCTGTTTTAAATTGCAAAATGTTCAGCTGAAAAAATTCCATTTCAAAGCCAAAACTATACAGACAAATTTAACAGTCCTTTAGCTGAAACCTTATTGAGACACCATAATTCCCTGCTATTATTGATTAGGAAGAAAAAATAAAACAGCTTGTAAAGCTTTGTTCTATAACTCAGTATTAATTTTTATTTAAATGAAAGAATAGAACATGGCTTAGATGCGTAGAGTCTTAATGAAAATCTAAAGGTTTGTAAGTCTAAAACTACCTTTTTTTTTTTTAATTGGTTGTTCTAAAAGAGCATTAAAATAGACATTTAAGTAGCTGATATTCACATATTTAGAAGTTTGTAATGGGTACTATTTTTTTAATTAGCCCCTTTGCTACTGCATTCTTTCTCATAGTCATGCTAATTTGATTTTACTATTGTCATTTGTCTTTCAGGGAAACTTAACAATAGCATTCCAGTCGAATGGAAATCTATGCAGTGTTATTTCAATGTATGCTGAATGAAACAGAGCTCTAAGTTAATCTTCAGTACTGTATTATTCAGGCTTCATTCAAATACTACCTAAGAAATGAGTGTGCAATTTTTTGTGCTTTTTATTTTACCAGCCCATTGGATGGTATGACTCTTCACTTTAAGGCCTGATTTAAATTTTATTATATGGAGCTTGATGGTTTTCTCTACCTTTATGTAATAGAAATGCTTTTAAAACTGCATATAGTTCCAGGAGGGAGGATGAAGTCGGCATGTAGAATCCTTCAATATCAAGTTGTGTGTTTGAGGCTTAACAGTTGTATATAACTTAGTGTCTATTGAGAATGCTTTACAAGAGCTTTCATAACTAAGAGAATAAAAATTAAAATTAAGCAGGGATAGAGGACTGCTTTAATTACATTTGAGTTGAGTGATCTCATCAGAGTAGCAACTAAGCCTGAGACATCTATAGTACAAAGAACGAATACTTTCATCTACGTAAGATTGGATTAGATAGCCAACTTACAGAATTTTATAGTTAAGTCAGATCTTCCAGATAATGTAATTTCATGGTACACCACTTACTACAGTTTATGCTACTACCTTCGTAAGCATTTAATAGATGTACAACAGCTAGCACCTATGTAATAGTTATTCTTTACTTGTTCATAATCATATTTCTTCTACATTTCAGTTTTACAGGTACCAGTACAGTGGGAAAGAGAAGCATGAGTCCTATTCAGGAAGAAGCTGGTTCTGATGATATGGAAGAGGGAGAAGGCCAAGATCCAGATTATGATCAGACAGACTCCTGTGCAGAGTCCCTTTCAGATGGTAAGAAGAGAGCCAAAAAGTTCAAAAAGATCAAGACGGAGCAAGTTCCAGCAGGTAAGGGCAATGTTCGTGCGCATGGTTTTTTTCTGTTCTGTTTGGAGCTACCCTAGGCCTGAACAGAACTGAAGTTGTTTTCTTGAATGTCTTAACTTTTCTGGACTGCTAAGAATGTAATGCAATAAGTCACTGTTACAAGTTTTTGCAATAAGTTATTTAAACTGAAGATTGCATCATACAAAAATTGTAAAAACAAAAAACCAAAAAAACCCCCCACAAACAAACAAACAAAACCCAACCTGAGACCAACCAAAGGAAACAGGATGTAGTTGATATCTATCTTGCTTGCTTTCTTCCTTAAAATAAAGGTCTCTGAATATTTTTAGCTATTCTTAATCTCTTTTTTTTTTATGTGACTTTCTATTTAAGGCTACCCAATATGTTTTGCATATCGTAAGCAAAATTGAAGGAATTCTGGAAGTAGGATTCTAGAGTAGATTTACCTGTTAATCCAATACTTTATCATGAAACATAAGATTAACTTAATGTGGTCATTTTCCCTTAAGCTTGATTGGATGGAATCATGGCATAATTGAGTGTACATAGCTTGACCTGCCAGATGTGTGTCATCAGACAACCTCTGTTGCTTGCAAATGAGTCCAGTTTTAATAAACCTACCTGCTGCCCTGAAAGCTAATGTATGTGCCCTTTTAATTAGCACTTTAAGACTATATATCCTGATAATATTGCACTAACATCCCTTATTTACAGTTACTTGTGAGATAAGATATTTCTGTAAGTTGAGAAAACAATGGAATTTCTCAATCTTGTCAGAATATTATTTACCTCTACAATTAAGCCAAAACTTTGACAGTCTACCTGCCTGCCCCTCACCACTCCTGGCACACCTCTTGCCACAGTGCTCTTTTAGGTTGAGTGCAGTTTGACCCAGTCAGACTGCTGTTTTATATCCCCTGGTATAAATAACTAGGCTGTAACTCTATTGAAACCCTTTCCTCTCTAGAACGTTTCCTGAGAATGTGTTGACTTTCTGAGACAACTCAATGAAGGAGTAAGCTGCCAGACAGGTGCTGAGCTACTGGGCTCTTAAACTTACGCAGGCCCTTTAGCTTCTGGTTTGCATTTATGAATCACTTAGCTGCAGGGTTTTTTCTGATAACACTTGGCAAGACGGTGATGAAAAGTGAGTGTGTTTAAAATCCCTTCCAAACACTTTGGATGGGTGGATCATAGTCACCCTTAACAGTTCTTGCAGTCTGCCACATGCTCTGAGTAAGCCTTTGCTTATTTGAAAGGCTTACTGGACCGTGAGCAGATCGTTCACGTTTCATGGACTGCTAGTTGTTGAAGCTTGAGGAATCTCACTTTCAGGAGAGGCAGATTTTGGAAAGTGGAAGAAACAGTAGGTTTTTGTTGTAAAAGTGTGAAATTGTGGATTTGCCCAAGTGATAATTTTTTTTTTCTTTCTTCTGTTATGTATT
Source organism: Aptenodytes patagonicus (assembly GCF_965638725.1). Classification (NCBI taxonomy): domain Eukaryota; kingdom Metazoa; phylum Chordata; class Aves; order Sphenisciformes; family Spheniscidae; genus Aptenodytes; species Aptenodytes patagonicus. Next base: position 16,000,943 of record NC_134961.1, on the reverse strand, counting down.
TTATAAATTTCCTTTTTTTTAATCTGGTTTAGAACTCACAATGTAATGCTTGAAAAATCAATAGTGTTTCTAACACAAATTATAAACCCAAATAATCTTTTTCTTTCTTCTAAAAACTGTTTTGATGTATACATTAGTATAGGCAATGTTCTGTGTGGTGTTTGTAACCATAGCTTTTATTGTTCTTTAGCTGGTTGAGGACTTTTCACCTAGGGTTGATGTAAGGGGGTTTTTGCAGACTTTGTCTAAAAAATATGTAGGAATTAAAGTACTTTTAATTGTATTTCTGACTAAACACAGGCAGGTGACAATCAGATTAGTTTTCACCTGATATTTTTGCTACATTGTGTGAGTAATTATTGCAGCCTGTTAAAAAAAAAAAAAAAAAAATCTTAGGTCACATGAATTTAAACCTCAAAAGATTTGATTTTTATTGACCTATTTATTGTTGATTCTGTTGCAACTTTTGTTAGTAATTTTTTGCAGAAATGGATTAGACTATATTAAAAAATTAAGTCTATCTTAATTATTGGTCATCTGGAGCACTGCCTGTATTGAAGTATATTCAAATATTAATAGTTAAAACTTCATTTCAATATCTGCTCTAGCCACTTTTATCCAGAAAGTGTTATTGTATACGAAGCATCCTTTCTCCTGATTTGGTAGAGTAAAATCTTTCTTAGCTGATTCAAAAGCTGTGCTTGGAAATTGCTTTCTTCTTGTAGTTCAATAGGGCAATTGGGCCATGCAAGCATATGCAAAATGACAAGACTGTCTAATTCCAAGTATAAAATTCCTGCTCTGTATTTGGCATTATGGAAATATACTTTATCAGTATTAGTGTGATTCATCTTTCTTCTCCAATTAATTTGGGCTGAAAATATTCTTCACTGTCTTAACTGCCTTAAACAAGAATAACTGCAAGTACACTTGGGAAAATAGGATTATTTAACTTTATCATCCCAGTTATTGCAAAACCAAAATTACTTGGATTAAAAATATTAATTAATTGCAAAATATAATATTTAACATTTGGGTAAGAAACTTAACATTAACATCTTTTTTTTTTTTTTTTTTTTTTTTTTTTTTTTTTTTTAAAAAGTACCTACTCATAAACAGTCTCTTGGTTTCCCCTTGTAAATATTGACTGGCCAGTAATGTATCTAGAGCCTCGCTCTAGAGGAGAAAAAATGTCTTTGTATGCTCTGAAAGAATAAAAAGATTCTTGATTTAATTTTTATTCTTTTCAGTGTTTGTCTATTGAAGTCTTAAATATATTGTTCCATGACTGTCTTTTAGGAAGCCTCACAAGTAGTTCCACTGGAATTTTTGAAGTCCCTGAAACATGGTAGGAAACAACTGCCTTAACAAGTGGAATTGATTGAAAGCAGTTGCGAGAATACACCTCTTGGAAGCCATACTTTATTTAAATAAAGTGGTGTTAACAAACCAGTATGTGTCCTGAAAATCAGTTTAATTATTTTAAACTGTTTCTTGAACAATCACTGTCAATTTTACTTGTGTGTATATTAACTAGTATATGATTCGTTGTTGATCATGTGAAATCCTTGCTGTCATAAATGATGTTAGATTTAAGAAGCAAGACTAAATGTATTTTGATCACCTACTTTGGCATGCTGGCTATGAAATGTACAAAAAGAACTGGCACTCTGATTTCATGCTAGGCTGTTTCCTGTGCTTGAGGGGAGTTACCACAAATCTCCTAATCTTCAGCTATTTTTTCAGGCAATATCAGTACGCTGTCAGCATTCTTGAAACTGGTAGGACTGCAGTTTCTCATATTGCTTTCTACCAGTTACTTCATCTGGAAATCTTTTTTCAGTTTTCCATTCTCTACCCCCCACCCCCTGTGCAGCCAGTCTTCGTCTAAATATCAACTTTACACATACCTTATCCTTTCAAAAAACTGTAACTTAGAAGTTTCTCAAACATTAGTTTCCTGCTGGGAGGTAGTTTTTCTTTGTTTTCACATCTATTGCTGTTTTCACTCTTAAGTCTTGGTATGTTTCTTCCCTCCTTCTTCCCCAGCTTGTGGGGTTTTTGTAAAAACGTTTTTTGGTACCTGTGACAAACATGCTAACTGCACCGGCCCTTTATTTGTTTAAAAAAGGATCTGCATTGGTAGATTTCAGAAAATGTTTGATATTTAACATTTTTGTATAATGGAAATAAAAACAAAAGATGTATTTCCATAAAAATGAAAATTAAAGACATTTTCTTAGGAACTGGTTTGTTTTATTTATTAGCTTCTGAAATGTTTCTAGTGAACTCTTCTTTTTTCTTCATAATATAACTTTTTTTTTTTTGTCAGCCTGTGATTAGCAGACCCTTTTGGTCAATGGACTACTTTCAAGATAGTTGTGAAGTGTAACCAAGAAAAGCAAGCTTGTTGTCATAAGATTTAAATCCTCATGTGTTTCCCTTGGAGGGGGAGGAGGAAGGAGAAGAGAGTTCTGCAAATCAGCGAGTTTAAAGCTATTGCTGTGGAAGAGTGGAATATTAAGAAGGCTTCATCAGATTGTATTTACATTAGAGTAGGAACCACTGTCATTTAAACAATGCAATAACGTGTTTGAAGGTATGCCAAAATTTGCGGGTTTTTAAATGATTGTGAGAGCTATCTTGAACTTGCATTGCAAAGGGGAAAATTTAAAGACGTCAAATGTGAAATGTTTTATTTCTAACCTTGGACACTACCAGAATTAGTATAATTAAGTTGTTGGTTTTTTAATAGCAGCCATATCATCACATTCTCACACGAAAATGTGGGAAAGAAGACAGTGATGTTAGTGATGCAAAGGGAAATTAGTAACTGAACTCTTCTGCTCTCAAGGATCCAGAGACTTTTCTTCTCTGAGACTCATGACCTTAGTAGTAAATACTTAAATCACTTTTATCTTGAGTATCCAAATCTACAAAGAAACTGCAAATTTAGTTCTCAGAATATATGCAACACAAAGAAAAATTGTATAAAATATTCATCTCTTAGGGAGATGATTCAGGTAACATACAGTGTTCTATCCAAATGTTGGGGGGGAGGTGTTATTAACTATATATCCTAAAGAACTGGCATAACATGATTTGGAAGGGAGCTTAGAGTCACGATGTCAAAAGGATACAAAAGCATTTAAAGGCATTGTCAGAGGTATAGGTTAAGAGGCAAGGAAGTCTCTGCTCAACAGCTGTAGAGGCCTGCACTGTTGCGGAGAATCCACCTGGAGTCTACCCCGAGGCCATTAAGATCTTTATGGTACTGACTTCACTCTTGAACAGCAACACTTACATACCTGCAGGGAAAATACCGGTCTTAATTGCATTACAATACAATCCCTTAAAAACTTGTTTCTTTGGAGTAGACCATGTATATCCTTCTCTGAACTACAAAGGTTAATAGATATTCCCACTATTTCTACCCTCCTTCCCTCCCAAATTGTCATTTTGAGGAGCAGGATGTTATTTATCTCTACCTGTAATTAATACCTCTTAAGAAAATAGTGTTCTTCCATTTTCTAGTCCTTATATGTGTTTAATTTTACCAGTTAACACCTAGGTAAGCTAATAAAATGGGGCTGGATGCGGGGCTATAATGTTTCTAATACTAAGTTTGGGTGGAGAACTGTCAGGGGTCAGTGACAGGTGGTGTCCTAAGAAGGAACTGGCCCCATTGATACCGCATCAAACCTCATTATTCTGTGGGGTTTAGTACACTTCCCTTTGTTTTAAATTAAATCATTAATTCTAGAAGGGAAGGAATGTAGTTTCTTAAATTAGATCCACATTTGTTCCCTAATGTATGTTTCAAATATGTGTATAGAATTTAGATCTTTACAGCATTTGTTTCTGAAAAACAAAGCTGTCATCACTGGTCTTCCTGGCTGCGGAGATTCCTGGGTCTTGATCTCCAGGGGTTTTATGTGCTATTTCTTGACTCCAGAGGTATGGCGAGGCATCGGTCTGGCTGCTTCATTATGGAGCTGGGATAGCTGGTAAGTTGCTGAGAGGCTATGTTTTGGCCCAATAAAAAGTCAGATGCATCTGTGTAATACTTTGACTGAATTACTTTTTTGATTTACCTTTTTTTTTTTTCTTCATTCCCTTTTTCTCCCGGGGGAGGGCACTCATGGATCTGTTCAAGTTTAGTTAGAGTTTTTCTTTCTATTTGGAAGAGCAGCGATGGTTACTCCTAGCTCAGTGTCCTGCACAATTGCGCCTGTCCGGGGCCAAACCAGCTCTGGGCAGGAGGTCCCTCTCCTGTCCCTTTGACTTTTGTTGGCGGATGGGGGGCCGTCGGGGCGGCGCGGCCTCCCCTCTCCCCTCAGGGCCGGGAGGGAGATGGTGATGCAGCTCCCCTCCGTGCCGCGGGGTGGCGGGCCGGGGCCGGGCTGAGGTAGAGGCGGCGCGGAGCCGGGGCAAGGTGAGCCGTGCGGGGCCAGGGGCTGCAGCCGCCTTAAGGGTTCTTATTTCTGCCTTCCAATTGTATAAACCAGCCAGCACTACCTTGCTGTTAGTAGTAAGTGAAAGATTTTCTTCAGCAAATGGTATGAGGCTTTACTGTAACTGTGGGTGTCCTGTGGAAGGTTGCCCTTGCTTGTGGTGAGAAGTGGCCTGTTCCTCACCGTTGGCTGTGAGGGTGAGGGAGTTGGGAGCTGCGTGGGGGTCGGGGTGAGGGGGATGCTAAGGAGGATGTTAGAAGCAACAAGCAACAATATATAGAAGTGATGGAAGTAGGGGTTGAAGAAAATGAGGAATTTCCTTGAGAAAATGAGGGAATTTTGTGAGTAGCGTTGAGGAGAAAAGATGAAAACTTGGGAATGTAGACCTGAATGTGAGATGATCTGAAGAAACGGTGTGGAGGAACATGGGGGAAGCCTGTCTTGGCAGGCAAGTGAGGTAGGTGGGCTGAAATCCTGCCTCTTCAGAGGAACAGGAGTGTGTTTATTTGACTGAAACTTAAACTTGGCAATGATCATTTATCAATGGTGATTGAGTGCTTCATTGTTTGCATCAGAAAGCAAGTTAAAACTCTATTTGAAGTAATAATGTTCAAATCCATCTTAAGCATTTATGGGTGAGAAGTATTAACTTGTGCCAGAATGCATAGGATTGACAGCACAGGGTATAGGAAGTTGCTGGTAGACAAATACGGAGAAAAAGGTAATTGTGTAGTGTAGAGTAAAAGGGAAGAGCACGAGTGTCCCTGTAGCACGGGTTTGAACGGGGACAGGTAAGAGAATGAAGACAAAGGGAGAATGAACTACCCCATGTAAAATTAAGATTGCCGGGAGTGCAACAGCCTATTCCTGGTCTCAGTTTTGAGCTTATGGTTTGAAGCAAAAAGCTAAAGGCTTCAGATGATTTAGATGGAGGACTAAATTTAACTATCCATCCAGTGGGGAAACCAAGAGAGAGGTAGAAAGCTAAAACTTCTGGCAATTCTGTGAAAAAATAAATGTTATAACTCTCTTTCTTTCTTTAAACCTTTGAGTTCTATCATGGTGCCCAAAAAACGTCTGGTACCCTGGATATGTTCTCTATCTTTAAATCGTGGTGAATGTAGTGCAAACAAAAATGTCTTCTGCAACTGAGCTTCAGAGCATACACGAGAAGACTCCTGATAATCAGAAGTTCTTGGTTTCTGAAGTGTTTAGACTATTGCCAGCTGACCAGATGTGCACATTGAAGAAGATTCCTCAAGTTACTCCACCAGTACATTTAGTAAATTAATAAACACTTATTTGTCTGTATTGTACTGTTGTAGCTTTAAACTTACACTAAAGTAACATTCCCAGTGGCTTTACAGAAATACTCCCACACTTTCATCGGATGAGGAGCAATAGATGGTGGGTTAGGTTGAGATTTATAGGGTCAATACACTCATAATTAAGATGTTCTTTTTGCTTTACTAGGTATGCATGAAGGTCCTTTAAAAAATATTTTTTTCCAGCAGAATAATTATTGGCAGCCATGTGCTTCCATGAGCACTATAGCAGATCACGGGTCGGTCCCAGCTCAAGATGGACTCGTATGGAACACATCTATTCATAAATACAATATTGAAAACATTCAGCCAAACTCTGAAAAGTTAGATTTCCCTGCCCTTATATTAATTTCTTAAAAATTACTGATAGTTGTATTTGTACATGAGAGTCTATAGTCTGCAAGATCTTGCAAAATATTTTCTGGTTTATTACCACAGTGACCCTATATGATGTGATTGATATTAGTATGCAGTTGAACGTGAAAATCTGGAGGTTGTGGCTGTGCCAAGCCAGTTGCATCCTAATCTATGATCTGTTTACAACCCATCAAATGACTGAAAATGTATTGTATTAAAGCTGATTACTTCAAATTCAGCCTTTCAAGTTACTGATTCCTTACCTAAGCCTCAAAAAAACTTTGCGCTGTTACTGTGGTGAGAATGGCTATTTTGTTTGATTCTAAAGACTTTGTGAATAATTTTCTCTCAATAATGAGTGTAAGTGTTCATACATATGTACATATATATATGTATCTATTTTAACTTTTTTCTTGAATATCTTTGTCTTTTTCAAATGTGATTTTAAACTTAGAATGTACAAGGAAGATCGAACATGTTTAGTCCATGTCTATACTCAGTTATCTTTTTTTTTTTTTTTTTAATTAGAAGTTAGATGGCTTCATTGTGGGCTGCTTCTTACTCTTCAAAATTAAGTCTGCTCCGAGCATGTACAGTATGCATGTCTGTAAGACTGCCATTTAAAATTTTTGTGTTAGGGAAAGTTGCTTGCCGCATTTGCAAAAAAAACCTGATACATATTTGCTAAAAATTCCACAATAATTTAAAATTGGCCCTCCATTTTGTTTGGAAAAAGTCTTCACTTCAACCTTCCCTTTTAATTCTCTCATATGCTGGATTTAATTTGGGTTATTGTAGTTTTAATGTACTGTTGAGAAGCTGCCAGTTATCAATAGAAACTTTTTACTGCAATGGTGTAGAACTGCTGAAAGTAGAAACAATAGTTCAATTGTCTGGTCCTACGGTAAGCATATTGTTTTCAGCCAATAATGCAGTGTTGCAAAGAGGTGATTTACCAGAAAATTTAACCTCAATGTTACTGAAGTCCCTCGCATGTAGACTAATTACCCTTTCTGCTAGATTGTACCATAGTTTGCCTGAGTTTTTTAAGTAATTGTTGTTACTAAAACAGATTAAGGCATGATTATGGTGGTACTAATTGATTTGTCTGTGAAGAAGTCAATGGGAAGTGTTTGTACTGGTAAATTTTAGGAGGTAAATGAGGAAATGTTTAATATTCCATTCTCCTAAAACACATCAATGTATTTTCAGTACTTTAATTAGGTTTCTTAACTGAAGTAAATTCTTGCTTCTTAGAGAGTGCAACTCTAAGGTGTTCTAAAGTGTTTATAACATCTTAATAATAATTTCTAATGTATATTTGCAATTATGCATGGAGGAATGTTTGAGACTCACACCTTTTGTTTGAATTATGTCCAAGAACAGGAATTTAACATCTAATTAATCATCTAATACATGTCTAACATGAAATTTGGGGTAAGCGCTCAGTAGATTTAAACAGAATAACCTTTTCTTCCTGTGCATCATCTCCTCACGTGTCCACAAAACAGTCCTGTCCAGGAGTTTTTTGACCCTTGTCTGCAGGCAATAGCGCAAACCTCCCCCTGCAACCAACCAACCAACCAACCAGCCTATGCTAATATGGTATGTGTAGTACATTAGATACAAAACACCAAATGTTATTATCATGCTCCCATTCAAAGGCCTTCAGCTTAGAAACCTATTAGTCTATAAACTATATGTATATGTAAACATAGTCCAGTTGTTCAAAGACAAAGCCAAGTGTACAGAAAGGAAAGCTGCATTTACAGATTGTTAGTTGAGTAATAGTCTGATAAAGGATGTGCCTAAAATAAAATGGAGATTCAGTGGCAGAATCACTTGTTTAGCACCCTTTAGTCTTTTCATGCCTCGCTTTTTTTTTTTTTTTTGGAGGAAAGAGCTAGAAGAATTAGACTAAATATAAACTAAATATGAAACAGTATTTTAAGCTGATAGTTTTAATAAATACTTGTTTTCCTTACAACTGCTCTGAAAGACATTTTTAAACACTTGTGATGACTGGTAATATGCTGATTCAGTATGAGTACTAGCTCATACTAAAATCTAAATTTAATGTAGCTTATCTTAAAAACCTTACAATAGCAGCTATACAAACTTTAAGAAATTGTTTGAGTTTATAAAAAGACTAAAGAATAGAATGATGCTCAATTTAATATATTTCCATACTAGTACCATTCTAAGGTTAGCAAGGTGGAGCTATTTTTTCACCTTGGAAGGAATCTGTAAAAGAGATTCTTCTAAAATTACTACTCCAACATATAAAATAAGTCTAATAAGTAACAGTAGAAAGTAGCACTTTTCTGAGGAAAGTGCATTATTTTTCATGGCAAAAAAATGATGCAGTGTTATGAGAGGATTCCCAGTTATAGTCTGACAATTTTCAAAGACTTGATGAATGCACAAACTCAGATCTGTGTTTTTAGAAGAGAACTTGTCTGGTTTCTTTTTGTGTATATGATACGTAATCTTAGGGTATATGTGTTTTGAGCAAGAGCTAGAAGCCTTTATACGTGTGTTCCAGTATCTTAAAAAGCAGGCTTTCTTAGTCTGTCTTGCCAAAACATGCACTCAGGCCAATGTATTTTAGTGGACCAGAAGATTTTTGTAGTAGTAGATACTTTTCAATCTAGTGTAGATGTTTTCTCAGTTTAAATAAGGAATTTGGAAAGTTCTGTGGTTTTGCTTCTACAGGAGTTCAGATGAGACAGTTGTGATATGTTCTGAATTCCAGTTTCTTAAATAAAGGTAGTTCCCTGCTTTCCTTCCCATGCATACTTTAACAGTTTAAGTTAATGCACACCAAATTTAACTATGGCTACCACATTCTCATCTATTTCTATTTACTAAAATGCTCACTCATGTTAAATAAATCACACACTTTCTTGTTCCTTGAATACTTTCCTGAAAAACAAACACACACATAAACACAGCTGTACTATTGCATTCATAGCTCTTTGAAAAATGTTTAATGTTTACAATACATATAGTTTTACTTGTGTGTATATTTCCTTTATCTTTAGGAATAAATTATTGGGATAAAAATACTCCTGTGAATTGAACATAGAGTACAATTTCAAATGTAGGCATACAGTCTAAGGTAGATTTGTGAACTGTAATCAGTATCTAGATCTCCGTTAGTCACTTTGGCAAATAGATTTCAGCTTGTTTCCCTCTGCAAGAACTGAAAGTATCACTGTTTTGAAATTGCAGTCTCTTTACCTCTCACAGGCTGTTTTATGACTCAGGCAATCTGTGTAATCTCAGTGTATTAATGGATAGAGCACTCCATTTCTACAGCAGAATATTTACATGAAATGGAACATAAAATTAATAATCTGGCATGGTGACTATTTAACATACTGCAAAGGATTGTGGAACCAATGTGTGGCTGTTCAGCCATCCTACCACCAATTCAAAGGAATTCCTGTGAGCCAAGGCTGGAGGCACTGGCAAACTGCTCATGTAACAGCCTGAAGAACAGTACATTGTCAAACATTATAAAAGCTAGAGAAAACTGGAAGAGTTTTTTCCTTGGAGGCTGAAGAGCTAACCCAAAAACTAAAAAATCCTAAAACATACTAAAAGAAAATGGACAAAGGATATCAGTAAAGATGAGAAGTTAATTAGTTGTTAGAATTTTGAGTATATCTGCACATTTAATATTTCTTAAATAGAACTGATAAGGCTTGTGCAAAGAAGAGCTCATGTAGGCAGTGTTCAGTGATGCCCTTTGACAAGGAAATGACTAGTGGAGATTTAAATGTGACACTAGATTGAGAAAATAAAGGATAAAAGTGTTTTCATGTTTTGTTGTATAACTTGCAACTATATTAATACTGCCTGTAAGCGCTGAGTACTCAGCTGGACCGCAGGATATAGATGTTCTACAGTGGAGCAGAATCATACCTTCTGTTTAGGTGTCGTGTCATTGTTTAGGGGCAATTAATACATAGTCACTCATATGTTCTCTAACTGTTTACATGTATGTAAAAGTCTAAGAAGTTCTACGGTTATGACTTATTTCCCATAGCTCTTCTGTTAAATGCCAGTAGTGTGGTATTTATATCACAAATCTTTACAAAGAATCTACATTTTTTTAATGCTAACAAACAATATGCAAACATTTAGTCAAATAGACATTGGAAGATGAAAGAGCCAAATGGTTTGTATTACACAAATTACTTTCCTTGCTTCTTTGTACATTCTTAATAAGAACCTGCACACCTCACTTAATGATTTAATTTCAGTTTGTAAAAGTGAGCAATATTTTCTTATCAAGCATTCCTGCTAGGTTTATTTCGTTTCTTTGAGACAGCTGGAAGATTCTATATATACTCTAAGTTTTTCAGTTTTCTGCTTAATTTTTCAGTTTAAAGATAATTACTGAGGGTGTTACCAGATTTTGGAGAGAGAGGCATCGCTACAACAAGACGTGTTTGTCTTAGCAGTCTTCCTTGAACAGAATATTCAATTTCTATTCCGTTCTGGGTTTTGGGTTTTTTGGGGGGGGCTTGATTGTATTGCAAGGCACATTCTAAAAATAAAACATGAAACTGCATTGTCTAGCTCTAAATGTAAGTATTTGATGACTGCAATCAAAGGAGTATACGATATGAACAGGAAGAATAAGGCCAAGCATTGGCATCTCAATACTGTGGGAAACAGAACAGAGTAAATGATCTTTTTGGCCTATAAATCGGACTGAAGTTATATTTGCTAGCAGTCCAACTGTAGAAACTTCTGGGAAAAAAATAGCAGGAAGCTGACACTCATCTAGTATTCTGAGTAACTTAAGTGTTAGCTAACTCATGTTCAGGAAACTTTTTTTGTCTTTTTTTTTTTTTTTAAATGCTAAAATGTGTTTGCATTTCAGATAGATTTAGAGTTGTGTCTGGCAAAATGGTCAGACGATTTTCAAGTTTTGTCTAAGGAAAAGTGAATTGCTTTCCAAGTTTAATATAGTCTAACCTAGAAAAACAAAAATAAAAATGTTTACTGTAGTGAGATGTAAATACAGTGACTTTTAGTAGATGAGAAAAATTTGCGGGACTCTTGCATTAGCTTTTACATTTTTTTCCATTGCTGCTCTTGCTCTGTGTATTCTGAACCTAACAGACATAGATGTTTACTCCGTAGATTAGAAGAGCCTTACTAAGATCTATCTACATTCAAAATAAATAAAAAAAAAATCATCACACTGAGTTTTCAAAACTTGTAGTGCAAGCAGCACAGAGTTATCATCATAGATAACAAACTGACAGAGTGCTGCCATGTTCCAGACTTTTTTAAGTGGAATAGAAATCGGAGTGAATGATCCTAAGAGAAAATCTGAACTATGCCACTGATCCCTCTGGGTGGTTGGATCCATTTTAGCATGCTCTGGCTGGCTTTTAGGTAACTGAAATTAGTACTGGAAACTGGAATGGAAAAAATGGGTAATATAAATAAGTTAAAGCATCCATAATCATAGATACACAGTATCTGCTTAATAATAAAACCAAAGCAGGAACTTAACAACCCTTATAAAATTCCAAATATCCAAACAGAAGAATAACTGGAGAATTTACACAGTTGAGTTGAAAATCTTCAGTGCTTTACTTATATTTCTTTAGAAGAAGGTAATGGCTTAGTGATTAAATATTATTATGCCACATTCAAAAGCACAGTCTCCCATTCCCCCTTCATTTCCTGAAGTTTGAGCCCTGTTTAAATCACTGTAAAACTGCTTGGCACTTAATCATATTCAGACATGCCAGTTCATGGACTTCTCTGGGATCCAGCTCACTCTCGTGTCTGCAACTGTCTCACACCTTTCATGCTCTGAAAGACTTTTTTTTTTTTTTTTAGCACTGAGTTGACTGGGAGCTACAAATACAAGCCTCAGAGTTTAAGCAGCTGCATAAGGTCCCTTGTACAATGCCCAATTCTCATGCAGTATGTGCTGCTGAATATTATATTCTACAGAATCCTAAACTTGGAAGCTGAAAAGCTACTAGAGATCATTTGTCTGAAACTATAGTAATTCTTCACAGAGTGATTTGTCTGTATTTCACCCTTGGATATTTATCTGAATTTTAACACTGAAATGCATGGTTGGTGGGCATCAAACATTTTGATCTGTGTTTTTATATGCACTTACATCAGATTCTGTATCAAATATGAATAATGACTTTTTCTTCTCCTTTAGTTCATTTGTATTTCCACTGCTCTGTGGAGGATTATACAGCAGCATACAACTTATCCTGAACAGTTCACAAATGTATTTTCAAACTTGTGTGGAATAAGATACAATTTAAGGGATTCCCTATTTGCCTTCACAGTGCTTTTAATTCTTGCAACACAATCTGATTCTCAAAAGATAGAAATCTTCTTTGATTACTGGAACTATATGTAAATAGCTATGGCTGCGAGACTTTAATAAGGTATCTTCTAAAATGCATATAGCTTGTAGATAATATTTATTAAGATCTAAACTGCGCAATCAGTACAGATAACGGAGGCTTTAAACACAGATTGTTTTTCCATAGCAGTGATAAAATGTTGTGAGGATTTATTTTATATTTCAGAAAGATCAGTCCAATCTTAGAAATTCAGGATTATTTTTTCTGGGGTACCTGTATTTAGCCATGAGCTGGATAAAACCTCCCTCCTGAAAAGTTTGCATTTTTGTGCTCATGCTGCTGTAGCAGAGCTCATTTAAGATAAGCTAATATTTTCATTAGTTTAGACTTAATTTTTGTGAATTTCAGACAGAGTTCTCACATTCTTTCTTCCTGACAGATAAAATTCTTCTGATTTTAACTTACTCTTTATACAACTTCTGGGGTATATCTCAGGACATTGATTTATGTAGGGTTGGAGAGTGCATAGTGTGAAGCTCAGCCACTCAAACTTACGTAGGTTTAAAGTGTTTTGTAAATGTTAATTTAATATCGTATTTAGCTAAAGTTTCTAGTTAAGGATAGTTCTTTAGTAAACCTGTGAAAATTTATGGCATGATGAGGCAAAACAGTATAGTATTTCCTATTTTTGCTGGCTCTATATAGAGTAATTCCTCTGGCAATTTTACTGGCACTCTTCTTTCAGTTTACCATAAAATCATATCACAGAAAACTTAACATTTTCCCAACAAAATAAAACCAAAAATTTTAAGATATTGATAGATCCCAGGGGTGGACTGACTCCAGCACTTAATCTGATCGATATTGTAGAGCTGTTTTACTGCTACAAAGCAGTGAAGAAGATGCTCTGCTTAACTTTTATGTTTCATTAGTGTAATATAAGTGTATTCTGTTGTTTTGTTTTGTTCTGTTTTTCTTCCCTTTAATAGCCACCTAAAAGGAACAGCCACTGAAATGCTAAAAATTAGGATAAATGATACATTGTAAGGAAAGAGGTTCTATGCCAAATTCCACACATTTACACTGCCAACATTTATCCACAATGTTGGCAAAGTGGAGAAACACTTCTGAGCTGCTCTGTTATTTATGAGACAGATGATTTTTTTTCCTGGTAGGACAGCACTGGATTATCTGATTTTTGTCACTGTCAGCTTAGCCACCAGTTTTTAGTGTGACATTGAGCAACTCGCTTTAACCCATCTGTGTCTCTAGTTTCTCCATCTGTAATATGGAGGTAATAGTTATGATTCTGATATTAGTACTCTGAGACTGAATTCAGTTAAGATCCAGCAGTATATTGTATTTTTATGTGAGGCATTATTACATATGAAAAGAATCATTACTTATGTGAATTTAATTAGTACTTACTCAGGACGCTGAGAACTTTGTCCATAAAAGCAATACATGGGGAATTAACTGTTTTTCCATCCACAAAATCAGGTACGACAGTTTTCTTCAATTTCATTTGATAGATATGACCATACACACTTAAAGATAATTCTGCCTCATTTGTCTTTCTGAAGTCATTCCAGTATCTGTCTTCACTGTGAAATACCATGTTTTACCATCTTGGTCCTTTCTCTCCCCTCTGTCTCCCCAGTGTTATAACTAAACTGTATTATTCTGTGTTCTAATTAAGTGTATAGGGATGGTGTTATGTTATAGAGTCTTAGTTTATGGAATGATCCCCCCCCCCCCCCCTTTCCTTGTCCTGAAAAGACCTATAATGCAGCTTTTCCTGGTATTGTAAACCCCCAACAGAGAGCATGAAGTTAGAAATGTATGTTCATTCAGTGAGAATGTTAGTTTGAACAATGTGTACTAAGTCCTTGTGCCTGTGGAAGTTAATTACTGTGTAAGAGAATTCATATAGAAGTTCATTCTGGGAAGTTGCCTTAGGCAAAAAAGACAAATTCTTACTGTTTGAAACTTCTTCACTACAGTAAGCAATGAAAGCATGTCTAAGTTCAAGCAGATAAATATTCACTGTAAATGTAACCGGTGTAGTTACACTGCTACACAGGAGCTGTTTTTCTATGCAACTTGAACACTACACAGGAATAATCCAGCTGGGAGGAGACAGGGGAAATGACATAAAAGAACAATTAGAATAGCTATTCCTTGAAGTCATAGTCCAGATTTTCTTGGTTAATACTAAGTGTGTATTTGTGTAGGAATGGAGGTCTGTGGGACAACATACCATTTTCATTTTGGTATTTGTAGGAAAAGGCATTACTTTTTTTATTCCTTGAATAAATATGCAAAAATACTTTCCAGTCACATTTAGAATCTGCTATAGTTCTCTTCAAATATTTTCCTGATCTAGTTTAAAGCATCATGTAAGCACAAAGAGAAAGCCTTATACTGTTTCATGTGATCAGTGTTGTTAGACATACTAATTTCTTTCAGTTCATATCTAGTGCATTCAGTCTTCCACAGCAGATAGACCAAGACTCTAAGGTCCAGTCCACTTATTTGTATAGCTCTGATTACATTAAAAATAGGGGTAAGTTGAATTTTTTTTTTTTTTTTTTTTGGGGGTGTGTGTGTGTGTGTGTTTGGTTGTTGATGTTTGTTTTTTTTTTTTTCCTTGAACTCTCCTGAGTAGAAGTATCTCCTTGCAACAACCTAATTTGCCCTCCTTTTTTTGCTTTTGAGTTTGTGTGGAACAGAGGGCATACCAAAGAAGAAACAATGCTGCTTTTTTTTTTTTTTTTTTTTTTTTTAAAATTTCAACTTTATTTAGGCTCTCTTTGTATTCTTATAGTTTTATTTTTTGAATGAAAATTTCAACATTAATTTCACTTTCAAGATTATTATTTTTTTTTTTTTTTAAGTTTCAACAAAGTCTTCTTTCTATTTTATTCCAATAGAATGTTTTCTCTTGTGCTTTGTTTGGACTTATTAGGAATTCTAAGTAAAAAGTAAGGAATTTTTTTTTAAAGGTCACGTACATTCTGCCAACTAAGAATATTGTTGGTGAGCCAGATATCTCCAGGAGAAGGCTTATAAAGGTGACTTGAAAGTGTCTGGGGTTTAGAAACCACGCAATATAGAAACTCATAAAAAACACGATTTATGCAGAGAGAGAGTGTTCCTTGAGTCTAGAGAAAATGTCTCTGGGGCTCAGAAAGAAAGGTAGCAAACGCTAAAAAATATTTTTAATTTGCTCAGGATATAATTCCTCATGTATTATATGCATTGCCTGCAAAGTGCAGTATTTGACTTTGTAATAGAAGCACCTCAAGCAAGTCATTACTTGAACTTAATTTGGTCCAATTAATTAATTTAGCCAAATTGAACATACATAAGTAGCTTATACTCTTTTATTTCATGTACAGTGTAAACTTTAAAAATATTTTGCTGTGATATAAATGTTGAATGTGTACGGTAAGAGAGGGATTTTTGTGCAGACTAACTTTAGCATTTATAGTTTCCTGAATTTCAACTGACTTTTTTTTTCCAAATTGCAGTCTTAGATTGCTGCAACAGAAAATCACCTCTATAAACAGAAATAACGTAATTAAAGCTTCTGTTTAAAAGCTTGTAGAATCTTTGTGTACTCAGTGATCTCAATTTAAAAGGTGAACAATTGTTAGTTTTCACATTATTTCCCTTGTCCTGAAGGCAGAAGTAACATCTATTATTTATGTCAATGAGAGAGACGTTACAAAATTTGCAACCCCTCCCTCCGTTCTCCAGGAGCCATGAATAAGCTTTGTGATGGGCAAAGGTTGTTTTTCTTTCAAAGTTTTAAATTGGCAAAATGAGCTGCCAAACATTTTCTTTCTGCATTAATTTGTCTGCTGTTTCTAAGGATGAGAAACACTTAAACATCTACTCCTAAATAAAAGACTGAAGTACTCATATTCCAAATATGAGAGAAGGATTAATTTCACTGAAACATCTAATTAAAGCTTCATCTAGTTGAAGCTACACATCAGTTTCAATAGGAACAAACCCTTCTGGAGGATGGTTCATCTCATGCTAACACAGGTTTTGTCTGATGAGAATGAATAGTCTTCTGGAGCTGCCCAGCTCTTTTCCTGTCAGCTGCAGAGCAAAAGCAATGGTCAGAGCAAACAGATCTTACCTTTAAATGACAATTTATTTGAGAGGAATCTTACCCAAAGCGCCCAAACAGGAATTAATCAGACATGGTAGCTGTGGTAAAAAGCTCGAGTCTGTGGCATGTCACATTCAAGGGTTTTAATTCTGTCTCTGAATGAATTAATTAATTTTTGACTTGGAAGTAGTGCTTCTGCATCTATAGTATGCCAGTGAGAAATACGGGTGTCTGGAAAGTTTGGTACCTTCTGAGATACTGTGAAAAACCTGAATAACAATTGATTCTTGGTAAAGTACGGGAGAAGCCAGATGGTATATGCTCTTCTACACTAGTAGCAGGGGAAGAATGTAACATATGGAGACAAAGTAAACAGTGCTGGTTCTTTCTCCTTTATATTTTGCAGCCAGTTGTAAATCACTATTAATGCAAAGGAAGTTAATTTGTAACAGATTATAAAAGCAGAGAGGCACTTTAATCATCTGTCTGCTAAGGAAAGACTTTTGGAAAGTCAGGAATGTCATAAGTGTAAGTGAAACTACAGAAAAACAAGGTAGAAAAATAAGAAAGTCAACTAGGCGTTGCTTTTTCCATGTACTGTTAACATTACGTTTTTCAAGAAACATCTTTGCCTTCTCTAGATGTCATTGTTTCATTCTAAAGAATGAATAACAAAATACTGGAAAGAGGAAGAAGAGTTTCTCTTGCATGCTTACACTTGCATGTAAGCAAGGAAGTGCCTACAACGCACCATTATGGAGAAATCCCCAAACCCTCTCCAGGAACTCAACATGCTGGAGTTGAATTCCTGGAGTGCCTTTATACTAGTGCACACAGTATGAGGAATAAACAGGATGGGTTAGGGATCCGCATGTGGTTGCAGGGCTGTGATGTTGTTGGGATCACGAAGATGTGGTGGGTTGGCTCCCATGACTGGAGTGTTGCAATGGAGGGACACAGGACCTTTAGGAAGGACAGGGTGGGAAGACGAGGCAGGGGAGTTGCCCGTAATGTGAGAGAGCTGCTGGAGTGCATGGAGCACTGCCTGGGGATGGATGAGGAGCCAATTGAGAGCTTATGGTTTAGGATTAAAGAGAGGACAGATAAAGGTGACATTATAGTGGGTGTCTGCTATAGGCCACCTGACCCAGAAGAACCAGCAGATCAGGCCCTCTGCAGACAGGTAAGAGTAGCCTCAAGTTTCCAGGCCCTGGTCCTCATGCAGGACTTCAACCACACCAATATCTGCTTACACTCGTGTAAGAAGGCTGTGTGTTGTCATAGATTATTCTTGAATGTATATGAATATGATTTGTACTGTTGCTGTGAACAGAGGGACTCAGTTGCTTCAAGTTTCAGGTTTTGTTCTTCGTACCCACTGAAACCTGAGAGAAGTAGTAGTATGTGGACATGCATGTAACTTTACTATCACAGGAACTTTCAGAGAAGTGTTTCTTGTCCTAGTGCTGGGCTGTTGGACCCTTGTGTGACAATGGGACAAAAGGCATTGCCGGAAATGGAGTGTGGATGGGAAGCAACTTGAACACCTTGTGAAGCCTTGCAGGTAAAGAAAGGGGGGAATAGAAAAGACAAGTGTGATTGAGCAAGACTAATAGAATTGCAGTATTGAAACACCACCTAACATGCTTGCTTCAGTTCGAGGTTATTTCTCCTTAAATATACAAAGAGGAGATTTGTTAATATAAAGTAAAAACACTTAGAAATACCTTTTTTGAAAGTAATCTTTGGTTAGTTTCTTTAGTGTAGATCACATAAATAGGATCGAGACTCTTTCCGAGATCAGGGAATAAGAAGATGCTACAAACTGTATTGTAGGAATTGTTCATCTTGTGTAAAGGAATAGCTACATCTTAGGTGAGCTATTTTCATTACAATAAAAACTATCAGACTAACCTTTGGCCCATGCAAACACTAAATTATTTTGATTTTACGGGTGGACATATGCAACAGAGTTGGACCTTGTGATTGATAATTCACTACTGTGAATTCAGAATGTTATACATGAAGTCCTTTATGATGAAGTTATACATCAAAATGTGAGTGCGGTTAAAACATCTGAGTGATTTTAAATAGCAAGTTTTCCTTTTGATTTAAGGTAGCAGGCAGGAAAAAGTGTATTTAAAACACCTATTTTAGGTAATTTTTGAGTACAAAGCAAATTTTGCTTGACAGTCTGATTTTTAACAATTATTAAAGCATCAAAATATCAATAAATCAATAAATGGGAATTAAGAAAATATAATCCTTGCTTGCACTAGATCCAAATGATGTAAAAAGTTACTTTTTATTTCAGGATGACCTAATTAGGACATTAAGCCCAGGGTTCCCAAAGATTCATTGGTTTGACCTTCCTGAAAATTTTTACTACAAGCACATGCTGGTTTTAATATTTCTTTCCCAAAAGCATACTTTAATTTCTTTGACTTCCATTTAAAAATTCTAAAGTGCATCTTTGTGGACTTTGTATATACTAAGTAAATAAATACTTTTTATTAAATGCATTTTAATAAAAAACCAAAATTAATATACAAAACACCCAAACTAAATGTATTTAGGGTTGAGCTTAATTTTACTTCTGCACAGGCCTATGTAAACCAATAGATCTTCAAAATGACTGGGTTAATAAATAATGATATTTAATGAGATATTTGGAAACTAAATCAACTTCAGACAAGTTAGAGTTCAAGCCTTGTGCAAACAGGTGCAATTTAAGTGGTTTGAATGGATTTGATTATTGACATATTTTAGGAGGCTGAAAAAGACTGAGATAAAGCTTTTTGAAAGGCGATACACAAGGGAGAGTCGCCACTGTGTTTCTCCCCAGAATTTTAAGACATCAGTTTTATCTCCTGGGGAAATTTTCTGTTTGAAATGTTATAACTTTGCCTTTGTTACACTTGCCAATATTGTGTCACATTTGCAGCATGAAATTTACTAACTTACCGTGCGTTAGCTTGAACTACTTTGCACATACACAATTAGAAATGATTAAATAGGGTTTCAGTTAAACAATCTTCCCCTGACAAGCTTAAGCAAAATTTTATTTCAGTAAACCAAACCATTAGGAAGCCATCTGTTTGAAAATTATCTAGGACTTTGAATTTAATATTTCTATCTACATTACCTGTTATTGAATTGTTGACTCTTGTATTCCTAATTATGTGAAACCCACAAGCAGGGATATATAAGTCTTGGGATTTATATACTAACTATAATAAATTTTTGTGATTATTTGTTTGCTGCTATAAATTGTCAAAATAAGAATCGGTCGGTCTCCTAACTCACAGTTCTGTAAAGAACTGTAATGTATGCAGTCTCCATCACTTTCCTAACCCGTAATTTTTTTTTTTTTTTCATAAGTTAAGTGGAGAAGTAATGTCATACACACAGCAAACTGTTAAAAACCTCGTGTTTTGTTACCTTTCACTTAGCAGTTTCCCATTTGGTACTTTACTTTGGATGGTATATAAAGCCAATAAGCAGGTGGAAATTGGGTCATAGGAATCTTTCTGGTGCCAAAAAACAACTTAATGGAAATTGTTGAGCATAGCTGTATTTTCTAAGAAGCTTTTCTGTTCTCATCTGATTTTGGCATAATATTCTGTATTATGTATGTTTGAAACAATTATAAATTAATGCTGAATCCATTTGGCTCTCATCAGCTCTTGTCAACAGGAAACACGTTTCGTACAGATGTATGTCCGCTGGAAATAGGAAATCTTTTATTTGAAATGTTACAGCTTTACTTTTACATTTTTATCTTTAAGAATATTGAAATTTAATCTAGACAAGAGCTGAAGCCATAAAACTCCAGTCTACTGAAGGCTGTTTATTAGGTTAATGCTTACTTTGAATATTATTAAATAAAAACAGGTTTTTGAATAGGACTGACAGTTGAATGGGGAGATTATATATATACGGTCTGTTTATTTGTTTGGTTTTTTTCTTACTATCTGTCTTTCTCCAAAAAAATTACCATTTGGTAATCACTCATGGTTCCACAGAGGTCAACAGAGACATTGTCATTACGTTAGTCACTATGAAAACTATCTTGAAAGCTGTCATTAGCTATAGCTAATTCAGAATAAAAGCTTAGTATTTCCCAAATGAGACCCCTGAGAGCTGTCTTTCTGCACTGGTCAGAGCTGATCAGCATGGTTGTTCTCGTCTCTCTATGACTCAGACTCTATCTAAACATCATATGTTGGCAAGGAGCAGGGAAAGATCAATTCAGAATTCATCCATGTTGCTGACCTTATGTCTTGGAGACACCATTCTACCCCTCTTGGGAAGAGTATGCTTAATAAAGCTTGGGATGATTTTTATTTATTTATTTGCCTTTGATCCATAGATGTTCAGCTTGAGTTCTTTTGAAAAAAGTTTAGATGCACAGGGAACTTTGTCCTGATGATAACTTTAGGTTCCTACAGATGTCAGGTGATTAAAAGGATCAGCAGAGTTTTAGACTTCAGTATCCAACTACATTAAATCTTTTTGTCCATCCAGGCCTTATTCTTTGCACAAACTGTAAGACTGTACTTAAAACCAAATTACAGTATTTTCATGTATGTAACTGGTATTTCAGAAAATATATTTCCTGCTATTTTTGCAGAATAATAATTTAAAGTCATCAGATAATTATTATCTCCAGGGAACCGAATGCATGTTCATCTGCTATGTGAGTTGTAGTTACAGGTAGATGGTGTACAGCAGCGCTTGTAGGTCAAATGGTATGCACTGGCTGGGTAGAACAGGAACTGATACCCTACTGTGGATGTCTTAATCTTTTTCAGATCTTTCTTTTCAGACACAGTACATATTTGGGACAATCTAGTGTCTCTTGAACTGTGTCACCTTCTCAGATTCCTTCCCAAGAAGAGAGGGAATAATGATGTATCTTTGCTAGAACTCAGGTCTTACTTGGGCTTATAACTAGTTTTCCATGCCTAAACTTCTTACCAGCTAATGAGTGATGCTAGCATATTGTCTGCTATTAAGAATAACAAGAAAGTAAGGTCATACAGGTGCTAAAATCTTCAGAGCAATATCTGTATTCGTACAATTATCAATATTGACTAAGCATTCAAATTGAAGGTTTGCTTAATGGTCTCCTAGAAATTAGAATGGGATTGGTGGGTTTGCATGAAAGAGAAATTCATACAAAGCTTTGTCAACTGAAAGCAGTCACTTGTCCTATCTGTAATGTACAGTTTTTAAGTACTTAATATAATTGAAAAAACTGAAAAACAAGCTTTTCAATTTTGCCTAACCCCACATTATTGCTGTATTATCTTTTGGATAAATTTGATAACTGACTCATGGTTTGCAAATATCAAAACCAGAACAGTTTCTGAAGAAATAAGGTGTAACTAAAGGGGAAGAAAAAAAAAATTCAGATAAGGAGGTGACATGGTTTAACCTCAGCCAGCAACTGAGCACCACACAGCCGCTCACTCACTCCCCACCCCCGGTGGGATGCGGGAGAGAATCAGAAGGGTAGAAGTGAGAAAACTCATGGGTTGAGATAAAAACAGTTTAATAATTGAAATAAAATAATAATAGCAATAATAATAATAATAATAATAATAATAATAATAATAATAATAATAATAATAAAAGAATATACAAAGCAAGTGATGCACAATGCAATTGCTCACCACCCGCTGACCGATGCCCAGCCAGTCCCCGAGCAGCGGCCCCCCCGGCCAGCTTTCCCCAGTTTGTGCACTGAGCATGACGTCCCATGGTATGGAATGTCCCTCTGGCCAGTTTGGCTGTGCCCCCTCCCAGCTTCTTGTGCACCTGCAGCCTTCTCAGTCGGTAGAGCATGGGAAGCTGAAAAGTCCTTGGCTAGTGTAAGCACTGCTTAGCAACAACTAAGACATCGGTGTGTTATCAACATTATTCTCATCCTAAATCCAAAACACAGCACTGTACCAGCTACTAGGAAGAAAATTAACTCTATCCCAGCTGAAACCAGGACAGGAGGGTGGGTAATCTGGCATCCACAGGATATCTGAGTCCTAATGTGTATTAAAATAGATGGACTAATTTAAATGAAATAACTGATGCTAGGCCTCTTGGAATAGGAAAGCATCCATCAGTTAAAAAAAAACAGCATAGACACGCTTCAGAAACAAAAGCAATGCCATAATTGTTGCCTTCACTTAAAAATAAAATAAAACAAAAACAACCTCTGAAATGATTCTGAGTCAACAACACTTGATTTGCAACACAGGAGAATGAGACAGTAACATGTTTATGAAACACATCAACACACATGCTCTCATTACTTTTTTGCTGTTTAATTCTTTTCCTAACGGATTTTTTTTCCAAACAGAAAAGCTTCTTGTTTATTCTTTCACTTGGTTTTCACAACTTGTGTCTCATTCTTTTATGCCTCCATGAGCTAAATTTCCCTAATTATTTCAGAGCTTGACAGTGATGATAATTGATCCTTAAAAAATAAACAAATTTCTTCTGTTCAGTTCAGTTCTGACAGAAGTCAATGTAATCTGTTGAGTGAGTCAAGATGCAAAATCAGTGGGTCATGAGTGGCTGGAAGAAATAATTGAACAGTCTAGATTGCTGCCCAGTTATTTCAGAATAAATGTGAGGTTCTGAAACCCTGGGTTAGCTGCAGGTGTGGCATGAGCCTGCCCGCAGCAGTCCAGGAAGGATGGCTGAGTTAAGCCTTGTCCCAGTGTGCAGAAAGAGTAGAAAAGATGATGATGTGCCCAGTAGTGGGCTCACAACTGCAGATCGCAGCATTGGCTGCCTCAAAGCAGACAGGTTTTTCAGAAGGAATTACTGATGCGTGGGCAGTGATACTAAAGAAAGCTAAATGTACCCACATTTGTATTACTACCATTACAGTTACTTTCGCCAGGCCACTTTATAAAAGACATTTCCCCAGATGCAAAAACTGTTGACATGTAAGCCCAGTTCAGCTTTCATCTACCTAGCATTGTTATTTCTGATAATCAAATAGTATTTTGAAAGAATTATAATTCTTGTGTCTCACCATTAAGTTTAGATAAGTAATAATTTACAATTATGTCAACAGATTAGAAAGATACTCATCTAAGAAAATTAATTCCTGCAAGTAAACCTTAGGTTATATAACTTTTTTAAACCAACTCATTTGTTGCTGTAATTTGTGTAAATTGTTTTGGAACAGGCATGAATTTGTTTCTTTTTCAGAAACATTTACCCAGAACAAATGTGCGTTATACGGCATTTTGTTTAGTTACTAGGCTACTTAACATAATTACATCTTGATAGGATTCCATTGCTAAGACGGATCAACACTTTAATCTTACTCTCTTTTTGTAATGCATTGTCTAAAATTTAATAAGGACACACTATTACTGCTAAAAGGTGACATGCAGGACATATGGCAGTATACAGTCTTATGAAATAATCTGTTATATCCAATTAATTTAATTCATTTTTATTAATAATTTATATTGTAACATAGAGCTGTTTTTTGAAGTAATTGAAAGAGAAGTGGAAGTTTTTCATCTATCACAAATATGCTTTGTTATGTTCACAAGAAAATTATAGGTGATAGAAATTCTGCAAGTTAAATTGTTATGTTATGATGTTATTAACATAAATACGTAAAAGATGAGTCTGTGGTAGGTTGACTCCCAGCATTCATTTTTGTCATTAGTATAACTGGAGTAAAAACTAGAATTTTTTTCATTTTGGAGGTTACTTAGATTTTTTTATTTTAATGCCTTTTGTGCTAACCAATTTGTCATTAGATGTTCATGACATTCCACATGTCATTACTGGCCCGGTTACTTTTTTTAATATCAGCACAATATGCTGACATTATTTATGTCTCTAATAGTTAAAATCAGTGTTTACTTCTACTTAGATTTGTGTGAAGTGAACATTTTAGGCAGTATGCCATCTCTTTATGAAATTAAACTTCATGCAATTAATTGCTGTTTGATCCTACATAGTAATAGTTTGCAGTTGTTAGTTATGATTTGCTTTTAATAATTTTCATAACTAATTGAAAAAAAAACACCGTACAGGTTATTTTGGTTAGTTTCAGGCATTTCACAGTAAGGAATTATAGGCATTCTGTTACACTATCTGACAAAATACCAAAAGATTTAATGCATATTATTAAATTGCTGGTGTTATTTTTACCATTGCATTGTGAGACTTGATATTATAGAGTTTGTGGCTGGAATAGGGAAGCTTTAACGTCCTTCACAAATTCTTACTAATTAAAATATTAAGAAACAGATAAAAATATTCCAGAGGAAAGATTTGGTTTTTTGTTACAAACTTCAATTCAGCCCTGAGATGAATCATCCTTTTGTTGGATTACTGAATAGACTGGACACAGAAGGTGATATCTAGTGTTGCACAAAAATCTTAGATTTCCTAATATTTTCATACCTGACTTTGACTATCTATCCTTTAAGACAGATGTTTTGAAAGTTAGTACACAGCAACTACTATTGCTGTATGCTTTTGGTATACAAAAGTGGTAATTCAGTGAAAGATCTCAGATCTTGACTTTACCATCCTGAAGTGAAGGGCTGTTTTCTAAATGAGTACAGAGTTCCAAAAGATATCAGAACTGCATGTTTCACTCAGCTTTGTTTTTCCTCATTTTTCTGCCTTGAGATTCAAGCCTCAGATTCAAATGTATTCTCAAATAGATATTAATAAAGAAAAAAAATTAAAATGCAACCTGTACTATCCTGAGCTCTAGTAGCAGGACTAGGCTATTTTACTATAATTAAATGGATATGTGCTTTACATAATTAATTTTTTTTTAAGAAAGGGATATGATGTTGGGATTTGATAGAGCATCTCCTATCCTACACTGAAATAAGTACATTCCTTTATACAGTTGGAATAAAAATTGGTTTTATATCTGTAAGCAAAAAAGTGAAATACTGTAGAGGAAATATTTCTGGAGAAGTATTGTACAAAACAAGATTTTGCAAGCAGTTGTCTCTTTTTCCATACAGTTTAAAGAATGGTTTGCTTTTAAAAGTTTGGACAGATGAGTAATTTTGTTTGAGGACATGCGGATCTTCTCATTTAGTATGAATCTGATGACAGTCCTTGAAATGCCTTTCAAAAGAAAAGACAAAGATTTCATAATCTCTGTATCAGAATTTGCGGTAATGCAAATTCATTATATATGTTAATACTTCCTTCATTAGCTTTGGTGTCTAATTTTACAAAACGTTGAATTTTCTATGAGCTAAGTGACAAGAATTTCGCCATGCTTTAGATTTTTTTCTAAGTAATAAGCCTAAGAGAACATAGAACGCTCTGAAATGAGTTACACCAAACTTCATCGTATTTGGTGACATAAAGGGTTTCTCTTGTTTGTCAGGATTTGTCAAGAGAGTTAGGAGTGAGTTAAATCTGTACCTGGAATTTTAGCATGTGAGTCACAGTGAGGTCTCTAATAACAAATGTTTTGACTGGGTGTCCCAGGTGGAAAAAAATGGCCACTTAGATCTCACTGAAGAACAGTTCTATAGTTCTCTCTTGATCTTGTTTTTTATTAACGTTTTATTGTTTCCTGTGTGGAGACACCCTCCCCCCCCCCCCCCCCCCCCCCCCAACATTCACACAGCTTCTTTTATGGTCATGATTCACCACTATGGAAATCAAGCAAAGCTTGGAAGAATACTGCATGATGGCTTGCCAGGGCTTTGAAGTGCATGGCAGCCAAAGCCATTTGGACACGGTTTAACTTGAACATTGTGCTAATATGTGATTTCCAAAGTTTCTGCTTGTGGTTCTCCACCCAGAAAATAAGAAGACAATGACAATGCACCCTCGTACTTTTGTCCTAAGAACATGTTAGAAATATATAATAATGAAGAGGAGTTGAAAGTATTAAAAATGCAAATGATTATCCTGAAAAGTTGCAGTCAAATGATTCTTATGAGTAAAGAAGTCACGAACAGAATTAGTTATCTATAATTCTAAGAAAACAACTCTGAACATTGTCCTTATTTTTGGTATATCTACAAATGGCTTGATTATCCAGTTTAGTAGCTTAGGTGTAATTTTACAATATATTGAAGAACATGCATTTTCATTAGGAACAAGTACTTATCTCAGGCAGGAAATCTTCCTCTGATATTTGGCTAAGAACATAGGAAGAATAGCAAGATAAACAAATAGCAGCTCAAATTTTGTTAAAGTTGTTTAATGAAGAGCACTCAGGTAGTGAAGAGCCATTTGTAAGTATGACTGCATGGAGTGTTTCCTACAATCATCATAACTATGTTAACTTTTATTGAAAGTGAAAATTGGACAACTGACCTGCAATTTTCAACTTGTGCAATGGTGAGAAGAAACACAGGCTTGATAAAGTCCCATCAGCTGGAAATGGACTGGATCGCTTTATTTCCATTCTAGCTCTCTAAGCCCATATACCTTTAAGCTTTGTTTGATCAGAGTTGGAAGCAGGTTTCTCTCTAGTTCAGTTTCCAGTCAGGATTATTTGTGAGACTTTACTGGCTATTTGCACATGCTCCCCCTGCCCAAGGATGAGTACTGACAGCTGTGTCCCTAGGTTCTCTGAAAGATTAAGCGCATCTTTTCCTTTAGCTCCCATTTTACTTGCTCAGGGTTTACAGTTCACCTCTTGGAAACATGCAATAGTTGAAGTAGACAAGCACAGATGTAAAAATTCCATAAAATCAATCATTCTTTATATTAGCTGGCACAAAATATCATACAGATGAGAAAACACTAAATATACTGTGTGTAATTCCCTTCCTCATTTTTGAATGTTGTTTTGGGCATAGTCTGTGCACTCCGTGTCATCCATTTCTGTACACAACTTTTCTAGATTATCTTGCACGCATGCCTCTGTCAGAATTCTGAAGCCAGTTTCCTTCTCACTTGGCTGGCCCACAGTTAGCAAAGCATGCCTCACTGTTCCTTCTCCATGCACAAGTTTTCTGTCTCTCTATGATTCATGGCATTTCCCAAATGCTTTATCTTTCAAGGTCCAGTTGTAACATTTGATCTTCCTTTCAGTTTTGGGAAATTCCATAGCTCCAAACCCTGGCTTGCAGGAAGAGTTTGGGTGAATTGATTGCTGTCTGGCTCAGGCGCCCCATTGTCCTTTCATTTTCCCTCTTGACTGGGAGCTGCTAGGGTGGGACGTTTTCCACAGTCCCATGTCTGAGACACATATGACTCAGCCCTGACAGCATATGGTTGACTTCACATCCTCTGAGGTATTTAATGATACAGCAATTTCATAACCGCAACCAGGATTCATACTTTGTACAGGGATAGATTTCCCACATTGTGACATACGCTGTTTCAAATGTGGTTTCTTAAGAGTTTTGAGTATTTTACCTACAAGCTGTACTAGTGGTATTCTACATTTCACACAGTACTTATTCACCTGACTGCTTCTTATGGGCAGAGTATGTATATGAAGTGAGAATTGACACACCACGTAACTTCTAAGTAGAAGGGTTAGTTACAAAGCCAGCAGCTGCTTTATATAAATCTTAAAAAGATATAGCCAGTACTTCTCTGAGCAGAAGAATCTCACATTGATTATGAATCAGAAACATGAGAAAAACT
Organism: Aptenodytes patagonicus; assembly: GCF_965638725.1. NCBI lineage: Eukaryota > Metazoa > Chordata > Aves > Sphenisciformes > Spheniscidae > Aptenodytes > Aptenodytes patagonicus. Next base: position 15,972,691 of record NC_134961.1, on the reverse strand, counting down.
GATGCAACAAAAGCCTATTCCATATCTTTCCAGGTTTGTTTTAAACAATTCAGTGTTTGCTCATAAGGTAAACCGACAAGAAGGTTGTGAATGTGTCTTAAAATTTTCCATAACAAAACCTAAAACGTATATCTCAAATTAATACAGATGTTATTTATTGGACTACAAACATTTAAAATAATCAGCATTTTCATAGCTTAGTTTTATGAGAATGTACATAGGTCTCAGAAGGCAAGGCGCTCATGGAAATTGTACCTGACCAACCTGGTTGGCTTCTGTGATGAAACGACTGGCTCTGTGGAAGGTAACGTAAGTGATTATTCCCCTTGTCACCAGCACTTGTGAAGCTGCATCTAAGTACTGTGTCTGGTTTTGGGCTCCACAGAGATATGACAAACTGGAGAGAGACCAGCAGAGGGCCACCTGGGTGACCTGGGGACTGGAACAAAGCATGCAAGGAGACAGTAAGGGTGTTTTTCTCCCCGGAAAAGGCTGGGGTGGGTGGAATCTAAACTTAACTAGTCATGTTCCAGAAAAACCTGCTCTAACTTCAACGTTAGTCATGCTTTGAGCAGGAGACTGGATTAGAGATTTCCAACAGTCACTTTCAAACTTATGTTCTATAATTCTAAAGTATTCTTTTGGTAGTTTGTTGGTTGGGGTTTTTTTTGTTTTGTTTTAAAGATCACATTGAGCATGTCATAAAGGTCTTGGTCAGCATCAAGCCTTGTATATCACACCTTATTTCTTGATGCATTAAGAATAATCCATTTCTATATGCTTCATTTACTAATTTTCATCACTCAAAATAACAACCAAGTCTTACCTGATAATACTTCATAGATAAAAAGATGATACCTTCTAACCACATAGAAGGCTAGAGGCTTGGAAGCATAATTTTGGCTTTTGTCACCCCTGAAGCCACAACCTTCTTTTTTTTTCTGCTATAGTTTCAAAGAGAATAATAGCATCATCTGTTGTTTTTGACTTGCACACAGTAAACTTTCTGCAAAGGCATTGGAGCAACATCACTTCTGCTTGGTTTTGTGCTACCCTTAGTGTGCAGTTTGCATATCTGGCTGAGCCAGTCTAAGAGCTACTCCTGATGGGAACAGTTGTTTTGATCCTGGCTTCAAATTCCTGCCTCTCTGTTATACCAGTTCAGGGAACTAATCTGGCAGAAGATAATTTCCTTTTCTGTAAGGATAATCTTTTGCTTGCTTCACTCCCTGAACTTACTGAAAAAGATCAGAAGCGTCCTTCTGACAAGGATCTTGTCAGAAGATGCTGGTTCAAGGGGAGGGAATGAGAATGTGTGGCCAGAGACAAGGGAGACCCTTTATGTCAGCACCTAAATCATTGTATTGCCTTAGCTCCATCATCCACGCTTTCACTGTCATACTGACCATTTTCAAATTAAATTGCTTTACTGAGGTTTTTCCAGACTGATGTACATATGAAGTTATCAGCTAAAATTCACAGTGTTAAAAACTTTTCAGATATCAAAAGACTGAGTTTCAAAAAGTGAAGAATGCTAATTAATGTACAATAGAGCATTTAGAAGAAAAAATTACTGAGGCAATTTTAAGTGTTCTAATTTTACATCAGTGTACATTTTATTATATTTGCTTGTAATATCATAACATTAAATATATTTCTTGCATATGAAGAATATAATTGAGAGTGAAAGAAATTTTAAGCTTCAGATTGTGCAGGATTAGTGTTTTGGCACTTGGTCCAAGCATCTAAATAGTCTAAATAAGTATTCCTAGAAGTTATGTTGCTTTACCCAATATCCAGATGTGATAGCCTGGGTCTTAGTTTGGCTAATTCTAAATACCATAGCAATCCTTAAAAAAACCCAACCAACCAAAAAAACCCCCCCAAAAACCAACTTAGAAAATAAACTTTGACCCATTCTTTGTAGAATGATTTACATTAATAATCATTAACTATCAAAAAGGAGAGACCATGGAACAGCAATCTTTTGTATTTCCAGTGTAAACATGGTAAACTTTTTTTTTTTTTTTTTAAATGAAGCTAGGGGCCAGTGTTCTGTATTGTCCTCATTAAAAAACAAAGGTCTGGCAACTTTTTTCTTTGAAATACTGGAATGACCCAAAGGCTTGGAATTGAGATTTGATGTTGGCAGGAAAGCGGCCTGCCTGTGGAGCATGTGCTTTTTGTTATTTCTGTGACAAATCTACATATTTAACCAAGTTTTAACCCTTTTGGGCATAACTCCTAGTATGATCTCTGCTTGCTAGATTGTAACAGCAAAATCTTTGATAATTCTGTTCCCTAATTATTCCAATAACATCTCTCTGCATGGAGTATATGCATAACAGCTCCACAGAGCTGTTGGGTACACTCTGTCCCCTTAGAGGTCTTAATGTGACTAGACTGCAGGTACCTTTCAATGTAGACCTAGTGGCATAATGAATTCAGTCATCTTTCACTGTTGTTGAAGGTGATTCAACTCAACCTAACTGGTTCAGGAAGTCCATTTCACTTACTGGGACTTCAGGATGGTAAAAAATTAGTAAAAGAAGTAACATCTTAAAACTATCACAGCTGTTTCTGAAGTGTTTGACCACAGCTGGGAAGCCCCAGTAGATTAATTTCTTGGCAAACTGGTTAAAGAGTTTACTGCATCTATCTGTCTGCTCTGCAACTCAGCTGGCAGTGCCTGTCCCATAACAGGGCTGCAGAACAAAAGGAATGTTGGCTTTGCGGTTATTGCAGTTCACAGCTCTGTATGTTAAAATTTAACAAATAGCAGCTTAATTTCACATGCTCAGCAGTAAACTGTAGTAGTTTTTCCCCCAGTTTTTGTTCTGAGGAGTTAGCATAAAAAGTTACAGACCTAAGCTGTAGATGTGGTTAGCATGAAAAAAGTACAGTGTGTAAAAGGTTGGCCTTATTTGATGTTACCAACAGTTAATGGTTATAAAGCATTTGCAGTTACTCAGCCTTTTCACCTGCTATTAAGAGAGTTATGAGACATGACAGTTATATCTGATTATGATCGTTTAAGGAACATAATCTGTCCGAGGGATTCTGCAAAACCATTGAATTGCAAAAGTTCTGAACTTTGTGTCTGTAAGTTAGAGATTTTTCTTTACAGTATCAGCTTTACATGTGAACCATCTTACATGAGTTACAATAAGGTGACTGTATAAATGAATTATTTTCAAGGCTTTAGCATTAATTCTGCTCTCTGTAATTCCTGTCAATCCTTGTAGTAGTAAGTTATTAAATAAGTACTAAGTGTAATGATTTTGTAATTTAGGATTTTTGTAAGAATCCAGATGTTTAAAAAAAATTTTTTTTAAAAAGTAGTAATTCACTGGGAACATCAGTTTAATGTTGAACTTCCTCAGGCCTTAATCAGCTTTAATAATTAACATTTTTGGCGACTAATTATTTATGATTACTCTGTTTAAATATTGGGTTCCTCACTGCACTATGACTAAGCAGTCTGGGTGCTTACATCTTAAACTGAGAGCAGAAAGAGTTCATCGTTCAGACAAAACTATGCAGTGGATTAAGTCTTGAGCAGCAAAATTCCAGTCGTCTCATAAGCACACACAAATGCACATATAAAGTTACATGTGTAACTTGCAAAGGGGAATCAACAAGTAAAAGTCACCTCTCACTTTGTGATATCTCCAGTGTCTGTTAGGTAGCAGATAGAATTAATGCAAATAACTGTCAGAAATACTGAGTACACGATCTTAGTTTTACTTACAGTTTGCACAGAAATGAATATGTGTCTGAAATGCCATAAAGGAGTGAATAAGGCCCCCCAAAATCACTACCTTTTAACTCCAGATACTTTTTATTTTATGCTTTCATTTTTATTGACATAAACATAATGTTTAGAATTAAATAACCTACATTTAAACAATTATTTTATATTGATTATATATCTCCTGAGCATATTGAATCTTTGCAAAGCTTATGCTGTAGAAAAATATCCTCTGTAAGTCAACTATTATTTTTCTTACTGCTAATTTATAATGAGTATGACGAACTGGCAGAGGTACCTCTGGGATTCTAGCATGGTCCTCAATATTTTGCTTGTCTGCTAAAAACTCTCTCCAGTTGTGCTAAAAAGGTTTTCAGTTCCCATCAGTCTCTGGAAAGTACTATTTTTCTAGTAACTCAAAATGTTTTGGATAGCTGACTTTCTGATAAGTTACTCCAGTGCCATAATTAAACTCCAGTAAGTTTACTGCATCCTTTGCATCTTGCAGCTTCCAATGCCTATTGGATCCACCTTTTTTCTAAACCCAATAAAGTGTCATTAGTTATGGGATGGTGGATCTGAGTATGGGTTTAAATTCTGCTCAGGATTTCCTTTTTCTTCAAGTATTACAGCCATGTAAACATGTTGGATACATAATACTTGCAGACATTTGTGCACCATTCAGATATGTATGTTGCTTTACTTAGTTTTCTCCCGTCAGGTCTTTGAAAGAGCCCTGGATTCCAGTACATAAAAGATGTAACATTTAGGGGTGATAGTGGAAATACTTGAAAGCAAAAGCATTACTTCACCACCTGTCACTGCAGCAGGTATCTTACCAAATTGGTATGAATGCAACAGCCAGCAATAGCAGCAGCCATTAAACTTGTTGAAGTAATTAATTTACTTGTAGAAATACAGCTCTAGAGAAAATAATGCAAGTATATTTACTTCTACTTACTTTACTACTTAAACTTGTATATTTAGCATCATCCAGCATGTCATGGATGATGTCATGAGGTTTTTGCAAAAATTTAATTGAATTTCTACATAATCTAAAATGAATGTATGTGAAGTGCTTGATTATACTTTTGCTTTTTTCTTGTATCTTCTTTCTCTCTATCTTGGGAGAGTTGTGCTGAGTTTACATCTTTCCAGTTCTCATAGTAGCTATAGCCAAACTTCTGTCTAAAGTTTTTCCTTGCTTTAAGCCTGGATCTAAATACCAACTTTTTCTGTTATGTTCTGTTTACCTCAATAAAAATATAACTTTGTGTTGGTACATTTCTGGCTTGGAACAGAACCTGGCTTTGATACTCTGCTCTAAGCAAAGTTAATACAACTTTGGTGTTTATTTCAGTGAATAAGATTCCAGGCTGGCTCTTCTTCTGAAAAGCAGTAAGTTGATTATGCTTGTCCAAAGCTAGTTGCTTTTTATTTGTTTCTTGGCATGCACTAATTACTGTCTAGCTTTCTATGTTTCTTACCTGAATGAGGTCAACTGTTTCACTTTCCTCCTACAGTACATTATTTGAAAAGAAGCCTACTTGGCTTTTGTTGGATTTAACTTGAATTCAGTTTGTCATTTGATATGAAATCCACATGGCCCAGAACCCTGGAGATTAGTCTTCTCTGTCAATAGGGAGATGGAAGCAAATTTCATTACACTTTTCATTTTAAACATTAAATTGTGGCAGTCTTGCTGCATTTGTTTTCAATTTCTTATACATGTCTTAAAATATGAGCATTAATTTTTAAAGTTTCTCTTACAAATAAGTTGTGGAATAACCTGAACGTTCATTTTACAGTTGCATAATCTGACTTGTAGTTTCATGTTTAACAGTTTCATCCACTATCTGCAGGATGATACCTTTGGTTTTTCTAGATCTTTGCACTTTTGGGAATATATTAGTAGTATTTACCTGTCAACAATTAATGGGTGGTCTTGCAGTTTGGATTGTGAAGGTCTTTGTATACTATTCTTTTGAGGATTTATTTATTCCCCCCTCCCTAATTTTTTTAGTTTATGAAATATTCAGTCTTCCTTTGCTTTTTGTTTCCTTTTCTATTTCCTGTTGCCTTGCATTTCACTTTAGACTGCTGGGCGTGTCCACCCTCCTCTTTATTTTCTCCATGAGTTCATTATTAAGTATGAGTGACAATACGAAAGAATTTGGGACAAACATTACTGTTAACCATTTGAGTTTTGTGGCAGTGGTATTGCAGTCAGAAGCTAACATCTTGAGGGAAGATGCTCTCTTTACAGCAAAGAGAACATCTGTGGACTGATTTGTAACACATATTTGAAGTATTTACTTGTGAATCCTCCAAAAGATACGGATTCCATCACTGAACCATTTTCATATGCAGCAAATAAAAACCATGATAGTTAACATGCTATACCAAAGCTCACTTTAGGCTGGTGCAACCTCTTTAATTAGCAGAAATAGGACTCGGAAGGAACATTAACCGCAGAAAGAGGCAGATGGAAACTGTGGTAGAGAGATTAATTCACTGCAACATGGTAGCATTGGAAACACTATCTTCCCCTTTTCCTTGTAGACGAGGAAAAGTTGAAAATGTTACAGAGTTACTGATTACCTTAGGATCTTGCATCCTGCTCTTCTGGAAGCCCTTGCAGGGGAGCCGTTGAGCTGGTCTGTATTCTGTCGTCCTACTGCACCCTGTGATTCTTAGATAGCTGTATTTCACAACATTTATTTTTGAAAGTATTGATTGTCTTGTTTGTATTTGTTGCCTGTGTTTGAAACCTATTAAATCAATAGGTCTTATATTTTATAATCCTCATAGTATTCTTCAAAATCACAGAGGTGATTACAGGCTTTCATGCTTCAAATTCTCTTGATGCCCACATATACCATGAAGTATAGTAAAGGTAGCAACATCTCGCTTTCTTCTCTGCTATGAAATTTCAAGAGTTTTAGCTATGTGGCATAGGATTCTCATTATTGTTTCACTTTTTTTTTCCATTTTAGCATGCATATAAAAGTGAGATTCTGCAAAATGGCTACTGTTCCGCTGAGGTATATGAAGCAATTTTTAATTCTCATGAAAGATTGTAGCTGAGAATGCTTAACATTTCGAATGTCTTAGACTTAAGAAAGATGGATAATCATCAGAATCAATGATTCTGGAAAGTACGGAAGACTAAGGAAAGGTATCAGCTCCAATTTGCCACTTTTCTTTTTAGTTGTCTTGCATAAATATTTTGGTTAAAACATCTCTTCAGTAACAGTATATGTCCTGAAAATAGCAAGATGATTTATAAGTTAAAAATATGAAATTACTAATACATAACATGTTACTTAAAAAGAAATTTACAGTTTTTCACGTGTATCCGTTGATTTGTATGATCAATATATTAGAAAAATATAACTAAAGAGAAGGAAATGAAAAGGTGTAGGGGTTTCTGTGCTTTTTATTTTTGGTTGTTTTTTTTTTTAAATGTTCCATTTAGTGAGTAATTATTCCATGCCCCCCCAACTCCGCAACATAAACATTCAAACAGCTTGATATATATTCCAATAAAGAAGTAAAGCAGTTTTTTGTATGTTAATGGTAGTTTACAGTAGTGGGGAAGAGAGTTGTATTTTAAATATGCAGAAAATATAAAGCAGAATTTCTCAATTTAGTGGAAAAAGAAATACACAGTTAATCCCATGCATTGCTGCCATAAAGCATTGACTTACAAATGAGTAAAAATAGTGTAAATGTTGAATTCCATTACTTATGTTTTCCCTTGCAGAATGGGGTATATTCTTTTTTGCATGAGCGGGAATGAAAGTGTGTGAATTTAAAAAAAAAAAAAAAGGCAAAAAATTGCAGTTATTTCATAGAGCAACTTCTGATTCTTGCAGACCACAGTCTGAGAAGCTCTGATGGAAAAGGTTAGATTTTAACCAGCTGCCTGAATTTCATTGAGAACTTAGAGAATGAGAGAAATGGCAGTTACAACATAATTTATCTTGATAACCAGAGAGATTGAATCACTTACCACATTCCCATAGTGCAAATATTTGTGCAGCTAGGTTTTCTGGGTCCTTTCTTTGCCTAGTCAGAATCTTTGACAGCTTTCCTCTATGCCTTTCTAATGTGGATTTCTTCTGGGCTTTTCCTAGACAGGTATTGAAGAACATGAAAGAAGTGCAAAGATTTTGTTTCTCATGTTTAATTACCAGTGCTCCTCATTGTCTTTAGCTGCTGTATTATAAATGCACACACTATTAGATAATACAAATAAAGCAACAGCAAATAACAGAGGTAAACAAAGAGTTTCAGAAAGCAGAAGTCCTAACAGGGGCATTATTTTGTGCATGTGATTTGGGAATATGGAAAACGAATTAAAAGTCTTGTTTAAAACTGCTGAAGCTTAGTCAGGATTTCGTGGAGTGTTTCATTTGTTTAATTCAGATGTTTTTATTTTAAATTATTCAAATTTAAAAGCTAGTTAAGAGACCTTGCCAAAGTATATAATTTCATCAGTAATCAAGTGTATAGAAGAATATATCTTCGATGTCAAAATGGATTAAAATTCATACTGGATATATTTTAGTTGCATAGGGTTTTCAGAAAGTGAGAAACATCAAAATGCTGGGTGAATATGTGTGGTTTTGAATTTATTTTTTAAATATGAAAATAATTTCAAGATTAAAAATGAACCTTTGAACAGCTGTGTTATGTCAAAGGCTTGAGTGGAAAAAGGAAAAATAAGCCAACAGCAACTGAATATTTGTAAGGATTTAAAGTATTATATAAATAACACATGCCATCTTTAAAGCAATGTTACAAAGTACATCAGAGATATTAGGGACAGATTTGTAGAGTCATCTTGGGTATTCTTTCCAGTCAAGCTCTTTTCCACACTATTGTAGTCTATAGCCATGTGAGTTGTCCTAAGTCACCTACATATATGTTGTTTCCTCTTGAAAAATAGCCATCCCATATAAATGGAGTGCTTGCTTTGGAAAGGACACATCTCTTCAGTAGTTCAGAACTGCTACTAGCATAGATTCTGTGACACCTTGCTGCGTTTTTTTCTGACTGTATCCACCATAAAGTAGCAGAATGTGTACACAATAGCCATTTAAATTCAATATATTCTCAAGGGACAAAATACTATTATAAATTCTCACTAGTAGAGAAAAAGTGCTATGGTAGAACCACAGTGCTTTTCCTCAAGCTTCTCAGGAAATACTTTGCAGTTGTTTTAGCACTGAGAAGCCAACAATCAGATTATACAAATTTGTTTTACCAAGAAGCTAGGCAGGAAAGGTAGTCAGTGTCATGAATTATCTCCTTATCAGATTCAGGTTTGCCATCCCACATTGCTGTTCCAAATTCCAGATTGCTAAACTCCATTTTAGCAATCCAAAATTCCATTTTAGCAATCTGGAATTTGTCCCCTTTACTTGTGAAGCCAGATGAGAGGGAATTGTCTGTTGTTTGTATATTTCCAGTTACCACAGAAATCTTTGTTTTAGAGAAATCTTTAGAATTCTTTTAAAATTCCCTTTCTTTTGAATCCTTTCTTTTAGGAAATTCTTTTTTTTTTTTTTTTTTGTTAGGAAATCTTTCTTTAATTCCTGCTAATATAATTGTATCAAATATAATCATACTTTCATAATAACAATGAAATAGTATAGTGGAGTAGAGAGATAGTGACAATAACAGATTGAAAAACTGAAAGACTAAAATTGTATAAGATGCCTGCTAATTATTTACGATCAGCTTCATATTAGCAGAGATTCTCAATACAGAAATTGTAGCAGGAGACACAGAGTTGATTTTTACAGAACACATGTAGTGCTTATCATCCTATATATTCCTTATAATGCAACTACCTGATATTATGAAAAACCAAAAGAGAAAAAAAAAGTTGTGTTTTTTTTTTTTTTTTTAAATGAAAGGGTGGAACTTTCTTTTTAAAAAGATGAAAAGTATAATAATAATAATAATAATAAAATAGCAGACTTGTTGAGGCAAACACATTGAAGTCATTCAGAAAAATAACTGCATGACATCATGTGAGAATGATAGAACCAAAAAAGGGCAAGTTTTATAGGCCAAATAGCTTCTATTCATTCCCAAAGAATTTGTCCTACTCACACAAGAATTGGGAGAGAGAAAGAAATAAAAACTTCATCCTTGGAAGCTCACAAAATACCAGTATGTTGTCCCACATAGAAAAGGTTAAAAAAGTAATAAAATAAAATAAAGCCATTGCTATAATCAGGAATGCTTACTGAGAAATACTGACTTGCTGCTCAAAAAATCAGAGCTGAAAGTTGCTCCCAGTAATCCAAAGAGGTCCTGGAGGCATTGTGAATCACTGTGTGCTCTTGTTATCTTACATTTTCAGCAAACTAGTGTTTGCATGTAAAAGGATGATTTTTGACACTTTTTTCTATCTTGATCTCTCAGAGCAGCAGGAAGAGTTTTACACCTTTATGAATTCAGCAAGGTGATTCCCAAGCACTTGCTTGGCACTAGCAAGTTTCAGAAACATGAGCTGCTACACAAGCTGATCTGTGCCCTGTAGCTTATCCTGTTCTTAGGCAGATAATTGTGTTGTCTAAACTAACCCACATAGTTCAGGAGGAAATGAAGCATTTGGGTTCAGAAGGCTTCCAGGACTAAAATACTACATAATCTCAGTTTTTATGTCCCTTGACATATTCAGGCTACTTTGAAATAAATGCTATGCTAAATACAATGGGGTAAATCTTGCTATGGTTGTTTGAGATTACCATCCCTACTTTTCTGCTCCAGGCCTGTTTATCTGCCCTGGGCTGTTACCACATAGCAGAACAGAACAAGCACCTGCCTCGGCTGCTTCAGTTTGTTGTCTGACATGGTAGCATAAATCAGTAAAATCTTCAAGGTTTGGTAATGGGTACATGTGCTGTATTGCACAGGCTGAAGACTATTTACCATTGCAGCATCTATAGTGGGCATACTTATCTCCTGCCCTTTCTTATGTACAACATATAGGCAATTAACATTCAGCATGGCTGTTCCCCGCCTCTGTTACCCTTCATGTTGTCTGGTAGGACAAGCTTTTCACTGTTCTAGTTCTCTCTGTGTATTTTCTTCTCAGCCATCAGAATCTGCATTGTAAGCTTGCTGCACAAAATCTAAAATGTTGGCTGTATAGGCTCTTCAGAGAACACTTTTCAGCCTCAGACTTCATAGGACAGTCATACTCTCTGTGTAGAGCTGGATACTAGGAACTCTGACTTTCTTGTTAAGAAGCACATTCTTCACAATTGCATCTACTGTCTCTTACTGTGTCTATAAAAAGAGAATGCGGTGCTCCTGTACAGGATGAAGTATTCTTATGTAATATAGAGATGGATGATACTCCTCAAAGAATTCTGGTTACCTTTGAGTAACCTCCATTTACTTTATCACAACTGGATCTGCTAAGCTATAGGCATATTTCCTATTTTGCTGGAATTGGTAGGGAAATGATAATCTGCAACAGCTGCCACACCTTGATTGCTCCATGAACCAGAATCAGCACCCTTAAATTTGACTCTACTGAAAAAAAATCTACTTCATATTAAAATCAACATGATGATATTTTTGGTTGATATGTTTTGGGACGTATTTTCCCTTTTTATGGAATGCTACTACAATAGATAGATGTCGTAACACAATATACATAGCTTTATTAATATTTTTCCAATTACTTTTGTCTAGAAGATTTATTGACAGTTTTCCACCTTGTGCTTATTCTGTAACAATAGTGTTTGGAATTTCGTTTTAAAAATCCATTTCTGTTTCTTTACTTGTCCTATTATTATTTTGTGGCTTTTTGTACTTCAGGGGCATCTGTCTCTGGACAGATACCTGCTACCTGTCTCTTCATTGTTTCTACATTGTCTTATTGGCCAGTTGCCATTACTGTATCTTTCCTCCAGCTGTTAGCAATTTTCACATCATGTAGTTCAATCCACTTTCTTTATTAGAAATCTTATTTGTCCTTGAACATGTGCAATATGTATAGAAATGAGTATATTAACAAATTAACATATAAAAGTCCTTGAAATTGATATTTCTGGGAATGTGGTTAAACTCATGCACTGTGTTAGTCATAGCATTCTGCTTTTATCAAACAGAATAAAGGAACTACTCTTGTTGAGAAGAAAACAAAACAGCAAAAAAAAAAGTGTCAAAAAGCAGCAAGGTAATATCAATAGGGAATTAGCTGTGTTATGTGAAAGATGAAAAGGAACTAGTTTAAATGGGTACACTTGGACAAGATTAGGATAGTTGGGTACCTTTTAATGCACATATATAAGTGATCACAATTACTATCTTGAATCAGTCCGGGGCTACCTTCAGAAGGTGGTGCATCTTAAAATAGCATTGTTGTCACACATGAATGTCATTTCCAGGAATAACACCTAAGGCTTCAGAGGTATATTGGTGCTTAAAAGCAGATTTGCTGGCTTCCTGGCATATAGATTTTCATCAACTTGATTGATAAAATAATGATATAGAGTATTTGAGACACTTTTAGCTTTGTGATTTAAAAACAAGCAAGAGTAGTCCTAAAGTTCTAAAATACTAGAAAGGAAGTGCCATTCTTAAAGGAACTTACTTAAACTATGACAACTGTTGTTTGGGACCATGCAGAGTTTTAAGGCAGCAGACCAAACCAGACTAAAAATGTGGCTGTAGTGATGAGCAGTGCCATTTCAATATTTTACAGTACTAATATGAGAAGTAATGTGAGATTTCAAAACTTCTGTGCACAAGCTTAGCACTGTGGAAACACGGTATTACTGTTGCCAATAATTTTGGTTCCAATTATTTATATGCACGTGTGCATTTAAAATCACGGTTGTACTGTGGTATGTATATATCATAGGTACTTCATATGTATACTTCTAATGAAAAAGTTTTAATGTTAAAAGTTAAGGAATATTTCTTACTTGTGAAGAATGTGAGTCTAACCTTTTCAGCAATTTTTTGGTAAGAAAAGATGCATCCTTCATGTGATTGTTGGGGTGAGGTGAAGTGAGACACATTCAGGTGAAAGCTACATTTAGCTGCAAACTTGAAGAATAAATGTTAGTTTAAAATAATTTTTTTGCTATTGTTATGCTTACAAAAAATTTATGTAGTAGAATGTTGCCGCCATGATAGTCTTCAATGCTGCTACATAATACAAACTGGCCTACTGTCTGTAGGCTTACATTTGGTATGCAGCTGTCTGTAGTTCTGCAGGATTGGTTTTAGGAAATTGCCAATTAAAAAAAAAAAACCACATTAATTTTGGAGCTATGAAGTGTGTGTATTCAAACATCCATCCCTGATGGACCAGTTCCCTGGTAATTTCTGTGACCAGAGCCTGTCTTCTGATCCTTGCTCAACTCAGAGAAAGTTTTAAACTCTTCTGTGACAATGTTCTCACTCCACCTTTTTAAAAATCATCTGTTTAGTCTCAGTTAGTTACTCTAGAGTCTCTCAAGAGTCAGTCCCCAGGAAATAGGCACTTTTTTTTTCCCCTCTCAAGAAGTGGGCACTTCCAGAAGGCAGTTTTTCTGCCTTCTGTCTCTTTTCCCAGGCTGTACAGAGAGTGTAGATTTAGATGAACAACTTTTTTTTGCATATCTACAGCAAATTAATCCCACCTGAATCATGATAGAAATGGTCCTGCTTCTTTTGCCTTGTTTTCATACACTGGTAGAAAGCATTGAGAAAATCTTCCAATTAATATTTTATGAAGGCAGAGTCCACTTTAGAAAGCTCATGTGAAATATACATATGTGGTAGCAACTAAAAAAAAGAAAGATCTTTTATTTTGCACGGTCCAGAAAGAATTCCACAGACTTGTTTCTGTAATTCACTCTAAAAATGTAATTGAATGAGCCTGCAGATTTACTTAGTAAATTGTAATCTAAATCCATTGAGCAAAGAAGTGTTTACTGTAATGGTCCAGAAATCTTTATAAATGTAATAGTTAAGCCCTTATAATTGAGGTCCAAAAAAAATATGTGCCAATATTACTTTCTCATAATTGAAGCATATTCATCTTTCTAAACAGATGAAATGCATTTGTCATATTTAACAGGAGATCTGGGGAGAAGAACACAGTTTTCTATCTAAATCTTTAGTAAGAATAAGGGAGTTGTAGATGGGGCATAAAAAAAAAAAGCCCTAAAAGGGTCATGATTTTTTTTTTTAAGGTAGATACAAAGAACCCCCCCACCACAAAGGTAGTCAAGGTCTGTACTAAGGGATAGCTTTTAAAAACTTATGTTTTGGATTATTTCAATTACCATCACTTTAGAGCCTGATTGCCAAAATGAGAAAATGATACACGGAGGATAAATAGAGGAACATTCAGTGTTTCATTTTTTGGCATTATTAGTACAGTTTAGATGGCATGCACTAGTAAAACTCAGAGCAAAGGACTGGAATTTGGCTTAAATTATATGTTTTATTTCTTCCAACAGAGATAAATTAAAACAAATCCTGTGTGAGCTGGTTTGAGTTCAGCATTTCACAATCAATGCGGTTAAGTAAGCAGTTGAACTAACCTATACACTACGTGTCAAATCTTTTCTTACAAACTAATGCTTTTGAGTTGAGTATATTACAAGCACTTCTTACTGCTATATTCCAAACAGTGTATGTGGTAATACATAAAATAAATATCCATAGAGAAAAACCACTTTTAGTCTCAATAGCTTGTGGATTGAAGTTAAAAAGAAATCCAAAACTCTCTGTGACAAGCAATGAATTTTAACCCATAAGACTTATAAAACAATGACTAGTATGCAACCTCACTCACAGAAAGATGATTTAATGTCTCTGGCACTCTAAAAAAGCTTGGTGTGGCCTTCAGTCTCAAAGACAATTTCACCTGTTGCAAAGCTTATCTGAAATCCACGTATTTTTGAATTATCAAAAAATGCCTTAGAATCAAAAGCTCAAGGTTTTAATTTTTTTTTTCTTTTTTTTTTCTTTTTTTTTTTTTTAAGCCATGTGTAGCTGTAAAGATTTTGGTTCTATCCATTGGAATAGAAAGAACAGTTTTCATAAACCACGTGACAGTATTATTGCAATGGATTTTAGACATGCACTGATCGTGTATTCTTTTTTTCTTAACCATTTTGAAGATTAGCGATATGAACAGCAAATTTTTAATAATAATGCCATTAATAACATTCTTGTTAATAAAATGGAAGATTTAAAAATGGTTAGTAATAGGATAATAAGAAGTTAAATGTTGTGGATGATGGTCAAAAAGGAAGGAGACAATGGAACACAAAGCTGCTACAGAAATTAATCTGATGGAGCTGTAAAGGGTACTCATGCATGTTAAAGACAATATAAGATCAAGAAGAAAAATGAAAAGACAAATCCATTTTAAAAGCACTTGATGAAATTAGATATCTCTTACCATTGCAAACTGAAAAGAACAGGTGAATTTTCCTGTAACTTAACTGCAAATATTACTTTTATTCAGGAATACAACTCACTTCTTTTTCACTAAGTATAAAAATAAAAAAATGTAGAATAAACTAATAATAATTTGCAGTCATCCGGAAGATAAGTAGGAGATGAGTAACAGGATGGATTTGTGAACAACAAACCGTGTTAAGCAAGTCTGATTTCCCCCTATGACAGGGTAGCGGCTCTTGTGAATGCGGGAGAAGCAGTAGGAGTTGTATATTTTAATTTTAATACAGTTTTTGAAAATGTCTCAAATGGCATTCTCATAAACTATCTAGGGAAACACAGTCTAGGTCATACATTGACAACATTAAGGGCTGTATGCCAGATTGAATTTCCCCCTCCAAATTATGTGATTAAGAACCTGGTGCAAGTTGGGAGATGTCACATCTCAGACAAGATGCTTCTTACTGGCAGTGTGTCACCTCTATGAAAGATAGTGACTTCTCATATATATCCCTACCAACGTGCTGTCATTGTCAGGGTGGGCACGAGACAGAAATATAGGATGAGAAGGCTGTAACAAGCAATAGCTCAAAGAGGATGAGCTTTGCCTGATAGCCAGTTTTATTAGCTCTCCTGATGACAATTGCAAGGGCTACTGAAAGCATAATATTTACAGAATATAGTCTCCTTTGAACAGGTACAAGTATAACCCTGCACCTATCTTCTGGCCTTCCTTGCAGCAACTCAAAATTTACGCATAGATTTTTATGTTACTCTTGCTGTAGATTTAGTGGTGGTTGAAAAGTACTTGAAAATTATCATCAACTTGGTAGGGCTTTACAGAGGTGTCTAAAATCTTGTACTTTTTTTTTCTTTTTTGGCATCTTGGATGCTAGAATTGGATGTTAGAATATAATTATTAAAGTTTCACAAGATCGAGAGGAGCTCCCAGTATGCTGAAAGGCAGGATTAGAAATTAAAATAGTCTTTACAAATTCAATAAAGTCTGAAAAATACAAAATACAATTTAGTAAGGAAAAACACAAGTGTAAATGTTTAAGTATAAACAATTCAATGACAAGGGTTATACAGAAAATGATCTGAATGTTATAAGACACTGGAAATAGACTATATCATGCTGTTACGAAAAAGGAAAAGTGGGAGTTTTGCCATAGCCTTTTAAGCAGCTTTACTACTGTTTGTTTGCCCGTTCCTGTTAGCCTTTCAGAACTGCTAATATCTTTTTGAATTAGGCACCTCCACACCAGTCATCTTTTTAAAATTCTGTGGCTTGGTTTCTTTATACCTGCAAATTAAGTCTCCTGTGAAGCACATTTTTTAAAAACTTACATGATTTTACAAACTGTGGTTTCCATCTCTTACTATGGAGTATTTGAGTACTTTACTGAATTCAGGTCATGATAACACACACAGCAACTGTGCTGGTCAAACAAGCTTAGAGAGCCCCTGTTTTCCACTCCTGCTGTTCATCCCGACTCTCATGCCACCCCTTTTGCTGTGTTGTGCTGGCATAACTATCCGTGGGCTAGCATGGAGCTGAATTGGGGAACTCACCCACCTGAAAAGTAACATTGTAAAAACCCACAGCCAAACAAAAGATAAAGCCCATAAACAGAAGGCAGGAAAGACTCTCTGGAGATCTTGGGGAACACCTAAGGCACACTACCACGAAAGAGATTTATAGAATCATAATCTCAGGGATGTCCACAAAGGGCAGCTTCACAACATTTACTTATTGGGGCATTCATCCTGGGAGCTGTCCAATTAATATTTTGTTCTAACAAAGGTCAGAATGGGTTACAGAAAAGTGGTTTATTAGGTAATGAGACATAACATTATGGATATTTTTTTCCTACTTGGTCCATAGCAAGTGGAACTGCTCAGCAGTGAAAAATCTGAAGACTTGCATTTGGAGTCACTGCTTGCAGCTTGAGAAATAACAGGTGATGAAGAATGAATCAGCACCAACAGCTAACTGTTCATTCTCTGCTAAAAAAAACTGTCAAAAAACCAAAGCTTGGCTTAGAAGTACAAGAATTAATTAGCTGGTGTCAGGAATAGAAGCAAAGAGCATTAATGTGCCACCTGGGCATATTCACGTCCACCGATATCAGTGGATATTGCTGATATCATCAGCAATAGAGAGCAGGGCAAATTCAAGCCAGGAAAGTAAGAGTGACCTGGCTCAGATTCTGAGTTTGTTTTGGAGGTAGATTAGTAGCAGAGTTCTCTCTTTGGTGAATGACTCTGATCTGTTACTTGTCAGCTAAACAAGCCAAAACAGAAGAAAAACAAAGCAACTCACCACCTCCAAATGAAGTGGAGTGTGGGTGCCAGGTATGCTCAGCTATTCACTCCAGAGTGAATCTGTCAGCCCTAAACCTGGACATTCTGACAGCTGCTATTGCTATACGTGGAGAAAAGGATCAAAGAAAAAGATACTGAGAACAGCACAGATAAAGTTTTCTGGAGTCCTCAACTCCAAACACTTCTTTTATGTGAGAACAACAAAAGAATCTTTATGAAAAATTGAAAAATACTTCTATAACACTAATGAGGAAGTATTTTTCTGTTAACACAGCTTAATTCAGTGATTCACAGACCATATCTCATCCCACATAACTTTAGGTACTGGCATGTAAATTTTGAATGTAGTCATCTTAAGGTCTTGTATCATCATCAGAAAGTTACTTTCGGAGTAAGTAACTTTTCAGGGTTCAACCTTCCTAAATTCTGAGTTGCCTCTGAAGTAGCTCTCTTTCTGGCTTGGAGTCATTCAGTGGCTGGAGCTGACGCTATCTCAGTTATAGATGCTATTGACAGTTATAGAATACCTCTGGCGCAAAAGGTTTCTCAGCTTAGATTCAAACAAATGCAACGGCTCTGTTTCCCCTCAAGTCCCTCTCTGTCCCAGAGGTATAGCAATGAAGAGGAGTGAAGGGATCGTAACTAAAATGCATCGTGAGCTGAATATTCTCAGCTCTGGCTATTCTGTGCCATCAGATAAACCTCTGGCCAGCACAAGAATTAAAAACTGTGTTTGGTTAGGTCTCCAGCAGAGAGACCCTTAGTCCGTAGCATCAGTTTTGGGTATGCTTGGAAGTGTGGTGTTTAACAGAGTACGTTTTGCTTCGTTGACTTGAAGAGGGCATTGTTCATAAGCAATGAACAGACTAGCTCAAAACTTATACCAGCTAGCACGTGAGGGATGCTGACTTGTCATCTTTGGGGACTATCTGTAATTTTTTCTTTTTCTTTTTTTTTTTTTTCCAGTTTGGCCACCAAGCATACACACACTCTCCTCAACCAACTTTCTCACAACTTCCTTGCTAATGGTCAGTTTTCAGTCACTGTTGAGATAATTAACAACAATGAATATTATTCTTGTCTGTGAAGCTATGTTTATTTTCTAGAACTCTTTCTTACATTGTGTATCCCTGTCTTAAAATTAATTTTGTATTGCACTCTGAACTACATTATTTTTTTTAATAGTTAAATAATTTCCATTTTTCTGAGGAGTAAAACTGGAAATAGTGGAGCTTGATAGTCATTAATATTACACTCTGGAATCTGTTTATTTTTTTCCCTGGCTTCTTTGTAGAAATAGTCTAAGTGGTGGCGTACAAGAGATAATTTTAGTAAATTACAGCAAAACAATTAGAGAATGAGTTTAGTTTGCAAACAGGCATTTTTACTGCTATTTTCTGGACTTCTTCATACCAAATAAAATGTTTGGTTTCTTAATTATAGGTAATAAGATAAAGATTGAAGAAACTGACTAAACCAAAAAATGCTTCATATTTTATAATTTAGATACAGAAACAAATTAAATTTCTCCTCATACTACAAAAATTGCACTGAAACTGCTGTTACTTATAGTAGCTCTTAGTTCCATAAACGTATCTTTAAAAAGAAAGTTCAATCAAGTGGCTTAAAGTCTATGGCAAGATGGTTTAAACAGCATAGCTCAAGTCAAGCATGGCAAAATACCCAGTGATATGAACGACCTTTTAAAGGAAGTTGGTCTGCATTGATTTGGTGAGCTCTGAATCTAAGGATGAGCTGAATGGAGTTCATAGAAGTAGTAGGACTTTACAGTGATGTTTTTACTTTGAATGGTTTGGTAGGAATGTACTTAGGATGCATACAGAAAGAGTAAGGGAGCTATTGAGTTCAGGGGAAACTCAGGTGTCTTCCATGGGGATTCCAATTTTCCTCTGCTGAATATTGGGAACTGTCTTGGAAGCAAGGGCTTTCTCACGCTTTTATTAGGTGATCCAGACCTTTCTTGATAAAATAAGGACTGTAAGGACTAATGTCCAAGAGGGCCACTGTCCTGACTAGCACAGCTAGCCACATAGCAAAGAATGATTTGACTAAGTAAAGCCAACATTCCATTAACCCATCAAATGTAAAAGCATGAGGAATGGAGAAGTCCAAATTAAAATAAACCTTTACAAGAAGATACCAGAGGACTATAGTGGAGGTGAAGAGAATATAGTCAGCCCTTACGAAATCTTGGTTAAACAGATTGGGTTGAAGAAGATAAAATGTGGGAGGAGAAGTATACTGGTGTGATCTGTTTTATTGACATACTTGTATACAAATATCTTGACTAGCATGGGTAATTGTACTAACTTAAATATTAAAAGTCCTAGCAAGAAAATACTACAAAACACTAGAATTAAGAACTCACTTTTTAAATTTTGATAAAGAAAACAACAGGAGTCAGCAAGAGTCCTGGCATTACAGGACATTAAAGAATAGCAATTAAGACTTTTTGCCCTGCGCATTAGTATTTTGAATGATGCAAATTATCGTTCTGTGCTTCCCACCAAAGGTCTGTAGGCAACAAGATTTCTCTTTCCAAATGTTAATTTTTTTCTTTAAAGAATGTGTGTACATGATTAAACCAAGCTTGCCCTTCTACCTACTTTTTAGAGAAGAACCATCTTTCTATTGGTGTGTTATAGGAATGAAGCTCCCTCCCCCTTTACAGAAGATGGCACAATTCAGAAGAAGTTGTTTCAGAACATACTCAGTTTAATTACAGGATCAGTGAACACAGCAATGTTTTCTTGGCAACAGGTAGAAAAGCTGGCAGTTAATCAGTTTCTCTGGAGCAGTTTCTTGGCATTACATCGCTGCATTAGAAACTTGGATTTCATTTCTTATTTTGTTTTTCTGTTCCCCTGCTTCATTTCCTCTTTGTCAGTTTTTTTCCTAGTGGTACATAAAAATAACATGCTGCATTCTTTGTTATGAAGAAAGAATTAACTCAGTTGCTTTTTGAATTTGTAAACAGTGGTGGGATGTGGTAAGAATTCTGCATACACATTTGCATTATACGATAATAAATAAAGTAGCTAAATGAAGTTCATGAACAGCTTAAAAGGAGAGGAAACAGTTTAAAGGGATAAGTGTTGAATGTTAAACTTATATAATTGCCATTGCTGAACCTTTATATTAAAATGTATTATATGCATAAGAAAAAAATCAGTTAGGTATACAATGTAAAACTACTAGTACATCAGGCAAGAGAAAACCCTTAGGGTAGAAAGACGGAGAACGCCCGCAAACAGTACTTGTGACTTACATTAGTGTTTAATCACTGTTGCCTTACTGACTTACTGCCTGCCCCATAAAGTTCATTTCTATTGATCACTGCATAGACTAAGTTGAATTTAATACTTGGAAGTAGATATAATATATTAAGAGCAGTATTTTTCAGAGAAAATATATTGTTCTCCTTCCCTTGTCCCTTTGAGAGACTAAACAAAACAAACAACAGAAATAACTGCTGACTGAAGAGAAGGATGTTGTAAGCCCTGCATATATATCTACACTTGACAGAAGAGCATAATTTTCCAAATTTTACAATTCAGATTGCTAGTTTTATATACTTTAATATAGTCATACATAAAGAATGTAAAGAATTAATTGACAATCTGCATTGGGTTCATGATGGAGCTATCTGAGCAAAGATGAGTCATAAAGAATGACATGCTTAATAGTAACTGATAGAACTTTTAGGAAATAATTTGTATACCTGTCTAGCATTAAAAATTGTCTCACTTTTGCTATATTCTTACCTTTATTTTTACCATCTTTGCTTTTAATGCTATCTGGAAATAGTTTTATCAATAATTTGCTTTTCATAAAAAAAAGTTGTATTTTTTGCTCAGATACATTGTTATTTTTATGTTTGTACAGCATATGGAAGCCATAAACAGACAGATTCTTCTTAAAAGCATG